>NC_092398.1:39830519-40552194 GCF_030028105.1 Mobula birostris
GCACAGGTATGAAACAACTTGCAGACATCTCAGAATCATGTGGGAAGTTAACCTAAGGTGTTTCCATTAGGTTTGCAGTAAGTAGTTTGGTGTAAAATTGAAATGTATTCTATTTGTATTGTCTAAGCATTGTATGCACTGAGATAACAACATTTTTGTGTTGATGTGTAGAGCCACGAAACAACGTTCAAACTATTCATAATCATGTGGGAAGTTAACTTAAAATGTTTCCCAATGGTTCGCGCTCTGCACTTTGGTGGAAAATTGACATATATACTACCTTAATGTCAGAACATAGTATGCACTGAGAAAGTAACTTTTTTGTCTTGATGAACAGAGGCATGAAACAACTTTCAAACTACTCATACTCATGTGGAAAGTTAACCAAAGGTGTTTCCATTAGGTTTGCAGTAAGTACTTTGTTGTAAAATTAAAATGTATACTATTTGTATTATCTAAGCATTGTATGCACTGAGATAACAACTTTTTTTTGTTGATGTGTGGAGCCATGAAAAAACTTTCAAACTACTCATAATCATGTGGGAAGTTGACCTAAGGTGTTTCCATGAGGTTTGCAGTAAGTACTTTGGTGTAAAATTGAAATGTATGCTATTTGCACTGTAAAAGCATTGTATGCACTGAGAAAACAACTTTTTTCTCTTGATGTGCAGAGCCATAATACAATTTTCAAACTATTCATAATCATGTGGGAAGTTGATTTAAAATGTTTCCCAATGGTTTGCACTCTGCACTTTGGTGGAAAATTGAGATGTATACTACCTTTATGTCAGAACCTAGTATGAACTGAGAAAGTAACTTTTTTGTCTTGATGAACAGAGGCATGAAACAACTTTCAGCCTACTCATACTCATGTGGAAAGTTAATCAAAGGTGTTTCCATTAGGTTTGCATTAAGTACTTTGGTGTAAAATTGAAATGTATACTATTTGTATTATCTAAGCATTCTATGCACTGAGATAACAACTTTTTTGTGTTGATGTGTGTAGCCACGAAAAAACTTTCAAACTAGTCATAATCATTTGGGAAGTTAACCTAAGGTGTTTCCATTAGGTTTGCAGTAAGTACTTCGGTGTAAATTTGAAATGTATACTATTTGTATTATCTAAGCATTGTATGCACTGAGATAACAACTTTTTTGTGTTGATGTGCGGAGCCATGAAAAAACTTTCAAACTACTCATATTCATTTGGGAAGTTAACCTAAAGTGTTTCCATTAGTTTTGCAGTATGTAGTTTGGTGTAAAATTGAAATGTATACTATTTGTATTATCGAACCATTGTATGTCCTGAGTTAACAACATTTTTGTGTTGATGTGTGGAGCCATGAAAAAACTTTCAAACTACTCATAATCATGTGGGAAGTTAACTTAAAATGTTTCCCAATGGTTTGCACTCTGCACTTTGGTGGAAAATTGAGATGTATACTACCTTAATGTCAGAACCTAGTATGCACTGAGAAAGTAACTTTTTTGTCTTGATGAACAGAGGCATGAAACAACTTTCAACCTACTCATACTCATGTGGGAAGTTAACCAAAAGTGTTTCCATTTGGTTTGCAGTAAGTACTTTGGAGTAAAATTGAATTGTATAGTATTTGTATTGTTTTCGTATAGTATGCACTGAGATAACAACTTTTTTGTTATCATCTGTAGAGCCATAATACAACTTTCAAACAACTCAGAAACATGTGGGAAGTTAACCAAAGGTGTTTCCATTAGGTTTGCAGTAAGTACTTTGGTGTAAAATTGAAATGTATGCTATTTGTATTGTAAAAGCATTGCATGCACTGAGAGATCAACTTTTTTGTCTTTATGTGCACAGGTATGAAACAACTTGCACACAGCTCAGAATCATGTAGGAAGTTAACCTAAGGTGTTTCCATTAGGTTTGCAGTAAGTACTTTGGTGTAAAATTGAAATGTATACTATTTGTATTGTCTAAGCATAGTATGCACTGAGAAAGTAACTTTTTGTCTTGATGAACTGAGGCATGAAACAACTTTTAACCTACTCATACTCATGTGGAAAGTTAACCAAAGGTGTTTGCATTACGTTTGCAGTAAGTACTTTGGTGTAAAATTGAAATGTATACGATTTGCATTATCTAAGTATTGTATGCACTGAGATAACAACTTTTTTGTGTTGATGTGTGGAGCAATGAAAAAACTTTCAAACTACTCATAATCATTTGGGAAGTTAACCTAAGGTGTTTGCATTAGGTTTGCAGTAAGTACTTTGGTGTAAAATTGAAATGCATACTATTTGTATTGTCTAAGCATTAAATGCACTGAGATAACAACTTTTTTGTGTTGATGTGTGGAGCCACGACAAAACTTTCAAACTACTCATAATCATTCGGGAAGTTAACCTAAGGTGCTTACATTAGGTTTGCAGTAAGTACTTTGGTGTAAAATTGAAATGTATACTATTTGTATTATCTAAGCATTGTATGCACTGAGATAACAACATATTTGTGTTGATGTGTAGAGGCATGAAACAACGTTCAAACTATTCATAATCATGTGGGAAGTTAACTTAAAATCTTTCCAAATGGTTCGCGCTCTGCACTTTGGTGGAAAATTGAGATATATACTACCTTAATGTCAGAACATAGAATGCACTGAGAAAGTAACTTTTTTGTCTTGATGAACAGAGGCACGAAACAACTATCAACCTACTCATACTCATGTGGAAAGTTAATCAAAGGTGTTTCCATTAGGTTTGCAGTTATTACTTTGGTGTAAAATTGAAATGTATACTATTTGTATTATCTAAGCATTCTATGCACTGAGATAACAACTTTTTTGTGTTGATGTGTGGAGCCACGAAAAAACTTTCAAACTACTCATAATCATTTGGGAAGTTAACCTAAGGTGTTTCCATTAGGTTTGCAGTAAGTACTTCGGTGTAAATTTGAAATGTATACTATTTGTATTCTCTAAGCATTGTATGCACTGAGATAACAACTTTTTTGTGTTGATGTGTGGAGCCATGAAAAAACTTTCAAACTACTCATAATCATTTGGGAAGTTAACCTAAAGTGCTTCCATCAGTTTTGCAGTATGTAGTTTGGTGTAAAATTGAAATGTATACTATTTGTATCATCTAACCATTGTATGCCCTGAGTTAACAACATTTTTGTGTTGATGTGTGGAGCCATGAAAAAACTTTCAAACTACTCATAATCATGTGGGAAGTTAACTTAAAATGTTTCCCAATGGTTTGCACTCTGCACTTTGGTGGAAAATTGAGATGTATACTACCTTAATGTCAGAACCTAGTATGAACTGAGAAAGTAACTTTTTTGTCTTGATGAACAGAGGCATGAAACAACTTTCAACCTACTCATACTCATGTGGGAAGTTAACCAAAAGAGTTTCCATTTGGTTTGCAGTAAGTACTTTGGAGTAAAATTGAAATGTATAGTATTTGTATTGTCTTCGTATAGTATGCACTGAGATAACAACTTTTTTGTTATCATCTGTAGAGCCATAATACAACTTTCAAACAACTCAGAAACATGTGGGAAGTTAACCAAAGGTGTTTCCATTAGGTTTGCAGTAAGTAGTTTGGTGTAAAATTGAAATGAATGCTATTTGTATTGTAAAAGCATTGCATGCACTGAGAGATCAACTTTTTTGTCTTTATGTGCACAGGTATGAAACAACTTGCAGACATCTCAGAATCATGTGCGAAGTTAACCTAAGGTGTTTCCATTAGGTTTGCAGTAAGTAGTTTGGTGCAAAATTGAAATGTATTCTATTTGTATTGTCTAAGCATTGTATGCACTGAGATAACAACATTTTTGTGTTGATGCGTAGAGCCATGAAACAACGTTCAAACTATTCATAATCATCTGGGAAGTTAACTTAAAATGTTTCCCAATGGTTCGCGCTCTGCACTTTGGTGGAAAATTGACATATATACTACCTTAATGTCAGAACATAGTATGCACTGAGAAAGTAACTTTTTTGTCTTGATGAACAGATGCATGAAACAACTTTCAAACTACTCATACTCATGTGGAAAGTTAACCAAAGTGTTTCCATTAGGTTTGCAGTAAGTACTTTGTTGTGAAATTGAAATGTATACTATTTGTATTATCTAAGCATTGTATGCACTGAGATAACAACTTTTTTTTGTTGATGTGTGGAGCCATGAAAAATCTTTCAAACTACTCATAATCATGTGGGAAGTTGACCTAAGGTGTTTCCATGAGGTTTGCAGTAAGTACTTTGGTGTAAAATTGAAATGTATGCTATTTGCACTGTAAAAGCATTGTATGCACTGAGAAAACAAATTTTTTCTCTTGATGTGCAGAGCCATAATATAATTTTCAAACTATTCATAATCATGTGGGAAGTTAATTTAAAATGTTTCCCAATGGTTTGCACTCTACACTTTGGTGGAAAATTGAGATGTATACTACCTTAATGTCAGAAGATAGTATGCACTGAGAAAGTAACTTTTTTGTCTTGATGAACAGAGGCATGAAACAACTTTCAACCTACTCATACTCATGTGGGAAGTTAACCAAACCTCTTTCCATTTGGTTTGCAGTAAGTACTTTGGAGTAAAATTGAAATGTATAGTATTTGTATTGTCTTCGTATGGCATGCACTGAGATAACAACTTTTTTGTTATCATGTGTAGAGCCATAATACAACTTTCAAGCAACTCAGAAACATGTGGGAAGTTAACCAAAGGTGTTTCCATTAGGTTTGCAGTACGTACTTTGGTGGAAAATTGAAATCTATGCTATCTGCATTGTAAAAGCATTTTATGCGCTGAGAGATCAACTTTTATGTCTTTATGTGCACAGGTATGAAACAACTTGCAGACATCTCAGAATCATGTCGGAAGTTAACCTAAGGTGTTTCCATTAGGTTTGCAGTAAGTACTTCGGTGTAAAATTGAAATGTATACTATTTGTATTATCTAAGCATTGTATGCACTGAGATAACAACTTTTTTGTGTTGATGTGTGGAGCCATGAAAAAACTTTCAACCTACTCATACTCATCTGGAAAGTTAATCAAAGGTGTTTCCATTAGGTTTGCAGTAAGTACTTTGGGGTAAAATTGAAATGTATACTACTTGTATTATCTAAGCATTGTATGCACTGAGATAACAACTTTTTTGTGTTGATGTGTGGAGCCATGAAAAAACTTTCAAACTACTCATAATCATTTGGGAAGTTAACCTAAAGTGTTTCCATTAGTTTTGCAGTATGTAGTTTGGTGTAAAATTGAAATGTGTACTATTTGTATTATCGAACCATTGTATGTCCTGAGTTAACAACATTTTTGTGTTGATGTGTGGAGCCATGAAAAAGCTTTCAAACTACTCATAATCATGTGGGAAGTTAACTTAAAATGTTTCCCAATGGTTTGCACTCTGCACTTTGGTGGAAAATTGAGATGTATACTACCTTAATGTCAGAACCTAGTATGCACTGAGAAAGTAACTTTTTTGTCTTGATGAACAGAGGCATGAAACAACTTTCAACCTACTCATACTCATGTGGGAAGTTAACCAAAAGTGTTTCCATTTGGTTTGCAGTAAGTACTTTGGAGTAAAATTGAATTGTATAGTATTTGTATTGTCTTCGTATAGTATGCACTGAGATAACAACTTTTTTGTTATCATCTGTAGAGCCATAATACAACTTTCAAACAACTCAGAAACATGTGGGAAGTTAACCAAAGGTGTTTCCATTAGGTTTGCAGTAAGTACTTTGGTGTAAAATTGAAATGTATGCTATTTGTATTGTAAAAGCATTGCATGCACTGAGAGATCAACTTTTTTGTCTTTATGTGCACAGGTATGAAACAACTTGCAGACATCTCAGAATCATGTGGGAAGTTAACCTAAGGTGTTTCCATTAGGTTTGCAGTAAGTACTTTGGTGTAAAATTGAAATGTATACTATTTGTATTGTCTAAGCATAGTATGCACTGAGAAAGTAACTTTTTGTCTTGATGAACAGAGGCATGAAACAACTTTTAACCTACTCATACTCATGTGGAAAGTTAACCAAAGGTGTTTGCATTACGTTTGCAGTAAGTACTTTGGTGTAAAATTGAAATGTATACGATTTGCATTATCTAAGTATTGTATGCACTGAGATAACAACTTTTTTGTGTTGATGTGTGGAGCCATGAAAAAACTTTCAAACTACTCATAATCATTTGGGAAGTTAACCTAAGGTGTTTGCATTAGGTTTGCAGTAAGTACTTTGGTGTAAAATTGAAATGCATACTATTTGTATTGTCTAAGCATTAAATGCACTGAGATAACAACTTTTTTGTGTTGATGTGTGGAGCCACGACAAAACTTTCAAACTACTCATAATCATTTGGGAAGTTAACCTAAGGTGTTTCCATTAGGTTTGCAGTAAGTACTTTGGTGTAAAATTGAAATGTATACTATTTGCATTATCTAAGCATTGTATGCACTGAGATAACAACATATTTGTGTTGATGTGTAGAGGCATGAAACAACGTTCAAACTATTCATAATCATGTGGGAAGTTAACTTAAAATGTTTCCAAATGGTTCGCGCTCTGCACTTTGGTGGAAAATTGAGATATATACTACCTTAATGTCAGAACATAGTATGCACTGAGAAAGTAACTTTTTTGTCTTGATGAACAGAGGCATGAAACAACTTTCAACCTACTCATACTCATGTGGAAAGTTAATCAAAGGTGTTTCCATTAGGTTTGCAGTTAGTACTTTGGTGTAAAATTGAAATGTATACTAATTGTATTATCTAAGCATTCTATGCACTGAGATAACAACTTTTTTGTGTTGATGTGTGGAGCCACGAAAAAACTTTCAAACTACTCATAATCATTTGGGAAGTTAGCCTAAGGTGTTTCCATTAGGTTTGCAGTAAGTACTTTGGAGTGAAATTGAAATGTATACTATTTGCATTATCTAAGCATTCTATGCACTGAGATAACAACTTTTTTGTGTTGATGTGTGGAGCCATGAAAAAACTTTCAAACTACTCATAATCATTTGGGAAGTTAACCTAAGGTGTTTCCATTAGGTTTGTAGCAAGTACTTTGGTGTAAAATTGAAATGTATACTATTTGTATTATCTAAGGATAGTATGCACTGAGATAACAACTTTTTTGTGTTGATGTGTGGAGCCATAAAAAAACTTTCAAACTACTCATAATCATTTGGGAAGTTAACCTAAGGTGTTTCCATTAAGTTTGCAGTAAGTACTTTGGTGTAAAATTGAAATGTATACTATTTGTATTATCTAAGCATTGTATGCACTGAGATAACAACATTTTTGTGTTGATGTGTAGAGGCATGAAACAACGTTCAAACTATTCATAATCATGTGGGAAGTTAACTTAAACTGTTTCCAAATGGTTTGCGCTCTGCACTTTGGTGGAAAATTGAGATATATACTACCTTAATATCAGAACATAGTATGCACTGAGAAAGTAACTTTTTTGTCTTGATGAACAGAGGCATGAAACAACTTTCAACCTACTCATACTCATCTGGAAAGTTAATCAAAGGTGTTTCCATTAGGTTTGCAGTAAGTACTTTGGTGTAAAATTGAAATGTATACTATTTGTATTATCTAAGCATTGTATGCACTCAGATAACAACTTTTTTGTGTTGATGTGTGGAGCCATGAAAAAACTTTCAAACTACTCATAATCATTTGGGAAGTTAACCTAAAGTGTTTCCATTAGTTTTGCAGTATGTAGTTTGGTGTAAAATTGAAATGTATACTATTTGTATTATCTAACCATTGTATGCCCTGAGTTAACAACATTTTTGTGTTGATGTGTGGAGCCATGAAAAAACTTTCAAACTACTCATAATCATGTAGGAAGTTAACTTAAAATGTTTCCCAATGGTTTGCACTCTGCACTTTGGTGGAAAATTGAGATGTATACCACCTTAATGTCAGAACCTAGTATGAACTGAGAAAGTAACTTTTTTGTCTTGATGAACAGAGGCATGAAACAACTTTCAACCTACTCATACTCATGTGGGAAGTTAACCAAAAGTGCTTCCATTTGGTTTGCAGTAAGTACTTTGGAGTAAAATTGAAATGTATAGTATTTGTATTGTCTTCGTATAGTATGCACTGAGATGACAACTTTTTTGTTATCATCTGTAGAGCCATAATACAACTTTCAAACAACTCAGAAACATGTGGGAAGTTAACCAAAGGTGTTTCCATTAGGTTTGCAGTAAGTACTTTGGTGTAAAATTGAAATGAATGCTATTTGTATTGTAAAAGCATTGCATGCACTGAGAGATCAACTTTTTTGTCTTTATGTGCACAGGTATGAAACAACTTGCAGACATCTCAGAATCATGTTGGAAGTTAACCTAAGGTGTTTCCATTAGGTTTGCAGTAAGTAGTTTGGTGTAAAATTGAAATGTATTCTATTTGTATTGTCTAAGCATTGTATGCACTGAGATAACAACATTTTTGTGTTGATGTGTAGAGCCACGAAAGAACGTTCAAACTATTCATAATCATGTGGGAAGTTAACTTAAAATGTTTCCCAATGGTTCGCGCTCTGCACTTTGGTGGAAAATTGACATATATACTACCTTAATGTCAGAACATAGTATGCACTGAGAAAGTAACTTTTTTGTCTTGATGAACAGAGGCATGAAACAACTTTCAAACTACTCATACTCATGTGGAAAGTTAACCAAAGGTGTTTCCATTAGGTTTGCAGTAAGTACTTTGTTGTAAAATTGAAATGTATACTATTTGTATTATCTAAGCATTGTATGCACTGAGATAACAACTTTTTTTTGTTGATGTGTGGAGCCATGAAAATCTTTCAAACTACTCATAATCATGTGGGAAGTTGACCTAAGGTGTTTCCATGAGGTTTGCAGTAAGTACTTTGGTGTAAAATTGAAATGTATGCTATTTGCACTGTAAAAGCATTGTATGCACTGAGAAAACAACTTTTTTCTCTTGATGTGCAGAGCCATAATACAATTTTCAAACTATTCATAATCATGTGGGAAGTTAATTTAAAATGTTTCCCAATGGTTTGCACTCTGCACTTTGGTGGAAAATTGAGATGTATACTACCTTAATGTCAGAACCTAGTATGAACTGAGAAAGTAACTTTTTTGTCTTGATGAACAGAGGCATGAAACAACTTTCAGCCTACTCATACTCATGTGGAAAGTTAATCAAAGGTGATTCCATTAGGTTTGCAGTAAGTACTTTGGTGTAAAATTGAAATGTATACTATTTGTATTATCTAAGCATTCTATGCACTGAGATAACAACTTTTTTGTGTTGATGTGTGTAGCCACGAAAAAACTTTCAAACTAGTCATAATCATTTGGGAAGTTAACCTAAGGTGTTTCCATTAGGTTTGCAGTAAGTACTTCGGTGTAAATTTGAAATGTATACTATTTGTATTATCTAAGCATTGTATGCACTGAGATAACAACTTTTTTGTGTTGATGTGCGGAGCCATGAAAAAACTTTCAAACTACTCATATTCATTTGGGAAGTTAACCTAAAGTGTTTCCATTAGTTTTGCAGTATGTAGTTTGGTGTAAAATTGAAATGTATACTATTTGTATTATCGAACCATTGTATGTCCTGAGTTAACAACATTTTTGTGTTGATGTGTGGAGCCATGAAAAAACTTTCAAACAACTCATAATCATGTGGGAAGTTAACTTAAAATGTTTCCCAATGGTTTGCACTCTGCACTTTGGTGGAAAATTGAGATGTATACTACCTTAATGTCAGAACCTAGTATGCACTGAGAAAGTAACTTTTTTGTCTTGATGAACAGAGGCATGAAACAACTTTCAACCTACTCATACTCATGTGGGAAGTTAACCAAAAGTGTTTCCATTTGGTTTGCAGTAAGTACTTTGGAGTAAAATTGAATTGTATAGTATTTGTATTGTTTTCGTATAGTATGCACTGAGATAACAACTTTTTTGTTATCATCTGTAGAGCCATAATACAACTTTCAAACAACTCAGAAACATGTGGGAAGTTAACCAAAGGTGTTTCCATTAGGTTTGCAGTAAGTACTTTGGTGTAAAATTGAAATGTATGCTATTTGTATTGTAAAAGCATTGCATGCACTGAGAGATCAACTTTTTTGTCTTTATGTGCACAGGTATGAAACAACTTGCACACAGCTCAGAATCATGTGGGAAGTTAACCTAAGGTGTTTCCATTAGGTTTGCAGTAAGTACTTTGGTGTAAAATTGAAATGTATACTATTTGTATTGTCTAAGCATATTATGCACTGAGAAAGTAACTTTTTGTCTTGATGAACTGAGGCATGAAACAACTTTTAACCTACTCATACTCATCTGGAAAGTTAACCAAAGGTGTTTGCATTACGTTTGCAGTAAGTACTTTGGTGTAAAATTGAAATGTATACGATTTGCATTATCTAAGTATTGTATGCACTGAGATAACAACTTTTTTGTGTTGATGTGTGGAGCCATGAAAAAACTTTCAAACTACTCATAATCATTTGGGAAGTTAACCTAAGGTGTTTGCATTAGGTTTGCAGTAAGTACTTTGGTGTAAAATTGAAATGCATACTATTTGTATTGTCTAAGCATTAAATGCACTGAGATAACAACTTTTTTGTGTTGATGTGTGGAGCCACGACAAAACTTTCAAACTACTCATAATCATTTGGGAAGTTAACCTAAGGTGTTTACATTAGGTTTGCAGTAAGTACTTTGGTGTAAAATTGAAATGTATACTATTTGTATTATCTAAGCATTGTATGCACTGAGATAACAACATATTTGTGTTGATGTGTAGAGGCATGAAACAACGTTCAAACTATTCATAATCATGTGGGAAGTTAACTTAAAATCTTTCCAAATGGTTCGCGCTCTGCACTTTGGTGGAAAATTGAGATATATACTACCTTAATGTCAGAACATAGAATGCACTGAGAAAGTAACTTTTTTGTCTTGATGAACAGAGGCACGAAACAACTATCAACCTACTCATACTCATGTGGAAAGTTAATCAAAGGTGTTTCCATTAGGTTTGCAGTTATTACTTTGGTGTAAAATTGAAATGTATACTATTTGTATTATCTAAGCATTCTATGCACTGAGATAACAACTTTTTTGTGTTGATGTGTGGAGCCACGAAAAAACTTTCAAACTACTCATAATCATTTGGGAAGTTAACCTAAGGTGTTTCCATTAGGTTTGCAGTAAATACTTCGGTGTAAATTTGAAATGTATACTATTTGTATTCTCTAAGCATTGTATGCACTGAGATAACAACTTTTTTGTGTTGATGTGTGGAGCCATGAAAAAACTTTCAAACTACTCATAATCATTTGGGAAGTTAACCTAAAGTGCTTCCATCAGTTTTGCAGTATGTAGTTTGGTGTAAAATTGAAATGTATACTATTTGTATTATCTAACCATTGTATGCCCTGAGTTAACAACATTTTTGTGTTGATGTGTGGAGCCATGAAAAAACTTTCAAACTACTCATAATCATGTGGGAAGTTAACTTAAAATGTTTCCCAATGGTTTGCACTCTGCACTTTGGTGGAAAATTGAGATGTATACTACCTTAATGTCAGAACCTAGTATGAACTGAGAAAGTAACTTTTTTGTCTTGATGAACAGAGGCATGAAACAACTTTCAACCTACTCATACTCATGTGGGAAGTTAACCAAAAGAGTTTCCATTTGGTTTGCAGTAAGTACTTTGGAGTAAAATTGAAATGTATAGTATTTGTATTGTCTTCGTATACTATGCACTGAGATAACAACTTTTTTGTTATCATCTGTAGAGCCATAATACAACTTTCAAACAACTCAGAAACCTGTGGGAAGTTAACCAAAGGTGTTTCCATTAGGTTTGCAGTAAGTAGTTTGGTGTAAAATTGAAATGAATGCTATTTGTATTGTAAAAGCATTGCATGCACTGAGAGATCAACTTTTTTGTCTTTATGTGCACAGGTATGAAACAACTTGCAGACATCTCAGAATCATGTGCGAAGTTAACCTAAGGTGTTTCCATTAGGTTTGCAGTAAGTAGCTTGGTGCAAAATTGAAATGTATTCTATTTGTATTGTCTAAGCATTGTATGCACTGAGATAACAACATTTTTGTGTTGATGTGTAGAGCCATGAAACAACGTTCAAACTATTCATAATCATCTGGGAAGTTAACTTAAAATGTTTCCCAATGGTTCGCGCTCTGCACTTTGGTGGAAAATTGACATATATACTACCTTAATGTCAGAACATAGTATGCACTGAGAAAGTAACTTTTTTGTCTTGATGAACAGATGCATGAAACAACTTTCAAACTACTCATACTCATGTGGAAAGTTAACCAAAGTGTTTCCATTAGGTTTGCAGTAAGTACTTTGTTGTGAAATTGAAATGTATACTATTTGTATTATCTAAGCATTGTATGCACTGAGATAACAACTTTTTTTTGTTGATGTGTGGAGCCATGAAAAATCTTTCAAACTACTCATAATCATGTGGGAAGTTGACCTAAGGTGTTTCCATGAGGTTTGCAGTAAGTACTTTGCTGTAAAATTGAAATGTATGCTATTTGCACTGTAAAAGCATTGTATGCACTGAGAAAACAACTTTTTTCTCTTGATGTGCAGAGCCATAATATAATTTTCAAACTATTCATAATCATGTGGGAAGTTAAATTAAAATGTTTCCCAATGGTTTGCACTCTACACTTTGGTGGAAAATTGAGATGTATACTACCTTAATGTCAGAAGATAGTATGCACTGAGAAAGTAACTTTTTTCTCTTGATGAACAGAGGCAGGAAACAACTTTCAACCTACTCATACTCATGTGGGAAGTTAACCAAACCTGTTTCCATTTGGTTTGCAGTAAGTACTTTGGAGTAAAATTGAAATGTATAGTATTTGTATTGTCTTCGTATAGCATGCACTGAGATAACAACTTTTTTGTTATCATGTGTAGAGCCATAATACAACTTTCAAGCAACTCAGAAACATGTGGGAAGTTAACCAAAGGTGTTTCCATTAGGTTTGCAGTACGTACTTTGGTGGAAAATTGAAATCTATGCTATCTGCATTGTAAAAGCATTGTATGCGCTGAGAGATCAACTTTTTTGTCTTTATGTGCACAGGTATGAAACAACTTGCAGACATCTCAGAATCATGTCGGAAGTTAACCTAAGGTGTTTCCATTAGGTTTGCAGTAAGTACTTCGGTGTAAAATTGAAATGTATACTATTTGTATTATCTAAGCATTGTATGCACTGAGATAACAACTTTTTTGTGTTGATGTGTGGAGCCATGAAAAAACTTTCAACCTACTCATACTCATCTGGAAAGTTAATCAAAGGTGTTTCCATTAGGTTTGCAGTAAGTACTTTGGGGTAAAATTGAAATGTATACTACTTGTATTATCTAAGCATTGTATGCACTGAGATAACAACTTTTTTGTGTTGATGTGTGGAGCCATGAAAAAACTTTCAAACTACTCATAATCATTTGGGAAGTTAACCTAAAGTGTTTCCATTAGTTTTGCAGTATGTAGTTTGGTGTAAAATTGAAATGTATACTATTTGTTTTATCTAACCATTGTATGCCCTGAGTTAACAACATTTTTGTGTTGATGTGTGGAGCCATGAAAAAACTTTCAAACTACTCATAATCATGTGGGAAGTTAACTTAAAATGTTTCCCAATGGTTTGCACTCTGCACTTTGGTGGAAAATTGAGATGTATACTACCTTAATGTCAGAACCTAGTATGAACTGAGAAAGTAACTTTTTTGTCTTGATGAACAGAGGCATGAAACAACTTTCAACCTACTCATACTCATGTGGGAAGTTAACCAAAAGTGCTTCCATTTGGTTTGCAGTAAGTACTTTGGAGTAAAATTGAAATCTATAGTATTTGTATTGTCTTCGTATAGTATGCACTGAGATAACAACTTTTTTGTTATCATCTGTAGAGCCATAATACAACTTTCAAACAACTCAGAAACATGTGGGAAGTTAACCAAAGCTGTTTCCATTAGGTTTGCAGTAAGTACTTTGGTGTAAAATTGAAATGAATGCTATTTGTATTGTAAAAGCATTGCATGCACTGAGAGATCAACTTTTTTGTCTTTATGTGCACAGGTATGAAACAACTTGCAGACATCTCAGAATCATGTGGGAAGTTAACCTAAGGTGTTTCCATTATGTTTGCAGTAAGCAGTTTGGTGTAAAATTGAAATGTATTCTATTTGTATTGTCTAAGTATTATATGCACTGAGATAACAACATTTTTGTGTTGATGTGTAGAGCCACGAAACAACGTTCAAACTATTCATAATCATGTGGGAAGTTAACTTAAAATGTTTCCCAATGGTTCGCGCTCTGCACTTTGGTGGAAAATTGACATATATACTACCTTAATGTCAGAACATAGTATGCACTGAGAAAGTAACTTTTTTGTCTTGATGAACAGAGGCATGAAACAACTTTCAAACTACTCATACTCATGTGGAAAGTTAACCAAAGGTGTTTCCATTAGGTTTGCAGTAAGTACTTTGTTGTAAAATTGAAATGTATACTATTTGTATTATCTAAGCATTGTATGCACTGAGATAACAACTTTTTTTTGTTGATGTGTGGAGCCATGAAAAAACTTTCAAACTACTCATAATCATGTGGGAAGTTGACCTAAGGTGTTTCCATGAGGTTTGCAGTAAGTACTTTGGTGTAAAATTGAAATGTATGCTATTTGCACTGTAAAAGCATTGTATGCACTGAGAAAACAACTTTTTTCTCTTGATGTGCAGAGCCATAATACAATTTTCAAACTATTCATAATCATGTGGGAAGTTAATTTAAAATGTTTCCCAATGGTTTGCACTCTACACTTTGGTGGAAAATTGAGATGTATGCTACCTTAATGTCAGAACATAGTATGCACTGAGAAAGTAACTTTTTTGTCTTGATGAACAGAGGCATGAAACAACTTTCAAACTACTCATACTCATGTGGGAAGTTAACCAAACGTGTTTCCATTTGGTTTGCAGGAAGTATTTGGAGTAAAATTGAAATGTATAGTATTTGTATTGTCTTCGTATAGCATGCACTGAGATAACAACTTTTTTGTTATCATGTGTAGAGCCATGATACAACTTTCAAGCAACTCAGAAACATGTGGGAAGTTAACCAAAGGTGTTTCCATTAAGTTTGCAGTAAGTACTTTGGTGGAAAATTGAAATCTATGCTATTTGCATTGTAAAAGCATTGTATGTACTGAGAGATCAACTTTTTTGTCTTTATGTGCACAGGTATGAAACAACTTGCAGACATCTCAGAATCATGTCGGAAGTTAACCTAAGGCGTTTCCATTAGGTTTGCAGTAAGTAGTTTGATGTAAAATTGAAATGTATTCTATTTGTATTGTCTAAGCATTGTATGCCCTGAGATAACAACTTTTTTGTGTTGATGTGTGGAGCCACGAAAAAATTTCAAATTACTCATAATCATTTGGGAAGTTAACCTAAGGTGTTTCCATTAGTTTTGCAGTATGTAGTTTGGTGTAAAATTGAAATGTATACTATTTGTATTATCTAACCATTGTATGCCCTGAGTTAGCAACATTTTTGTGTTGATGTGTGGAGCCATGAAAAAACTTTCAAACTACTCATAATCATGTGGGAAGTTAACTTAAAATGTTTCCCAATGGTTTGCACTCTGCACTTTGGTGGAAAATTGAGATGTATACTACCTTAATGTCAGAACCTAGTATGAACTGAGAAAGTAACTTTTTTGTCTTGATGAACAGAGGCATGAAACAACTTTCAACCTACTCATACTCATGTCGGAAGTTAATCAAAGGTGTTTCCATTAGGTTTGCAGTAAGTACTTTGGTGTGAAATTGAAATGTCTACTATTTGCATTATCTAAGCATTCTATGCACTGAGATAACAACTTTTTTGTGTTGATGTGTGGAGCCATGAAAAAACTTTCAAACTACTCATAATCATTTGGGAAGTTAACCTAAGGTGTTTCCATTAGGTTTGTAGCAAGTACTTTGGTGTAAAATTGAAATGTATACTATTTGTATTATCTAAGGATTGTATGCAATGAGATAACAACTTTTTTGTGTTGATGTATGGAGCCATGAAAAAACTTTCAAACTACTCATAATCATTTGGGAAGTTAACCTAAGGTGTTTCCATTAGGTTTGCAGTAAGTACTTTGGTGTAAAATTGAAATGCATACTATTTGTATTGTCTAAGCATTAAAAGCACTGAGATAACAACTTTTTTGTGTTGATGTGTGGAGCCACGACAAAGCTTTCAAGCTACTCATAATCATTTGGGAAGTTAACCTAAGGTGTTTCCATTAGGTTTGCAGTAAGTACTTTGGCGTAAAATTGAAATGTATACTATTTGTATTATCTAAGCATTGTATGCACTGAGATAACAACATTTTTGTGTTGATGTGTAGAGGCATGAAACAACGTTCAAACTATTCATAATCATGTGGGAAGTTAACTTAAACTGTTTCCAAATGGTTCGCGCTCTGCACTTTGGTGGAAAATTGAGATATATACTACCTTAATGTCAGAACATAGTATGCACTGAGAAAGTAACTTTTTTGTCTTGATGAACAGAGGCATGAAACAACTTTCAACCTACTCATACTCATCTGGAAAGTTAATCAAAGGTGTTTCCATTAGGTTTGCAGTAAGTACTTTGGTGTAAAATTGAAATGTATACTATTTGTATTATCTAAGCATTGTATGCACTGAGATAACAACTTTTTTGTGTTGATGTGTGGAGCCATGAAAAAACTTTCAAACTACTCATAATCATTTGGGAAGTTAACCTAAAGTGTTTCCATTAGTTTTGCAGTATGTAGTTTGGTGTAAAATTGAAATGTATACTATTTGTATTATCTAACCATTGTATGCCCTGAGTTAACAACATTTTTGTGTTGATGTGTGGAGCCATGAAAAAACTTTCAAACTACTCATAATCATGTGGGAAGTTAACTTAAAATGTTTCCCAATGGTTTGCACTCTGCACTTTGGTGGAAAATTGAGATGTATACTACCTTAATGTCAGAACCTAGTATGAACTGAGAAAGTAACTTTTTTGTCTTGATGAACAGAGGCATGAAACAACTTTCAACCTACTCATACTCATGTGGGAAGTTAACCAAAAGTGCTTCCATTTGTTTTGCAGTAAGTACTTTGGAGTAAAATTGAAATGTATAGTATTTGTATTGTCTTTGTATAGTATGCACTGAGATAACAACTTTTTTGTTATCATCTGTAGAGCCATAATACAACTTTCAAACAACTCAGAAACATGTGGGAAGTTAACCAAAGGTGTTTCCATTAGGTTTCCAGTAAGTACTTTGGTGTAAAATTGAAATGAATGCTATTTGTATTGTAAAAGCATTGCATGCACTGAGAGATCAACTTTTTTGTCTTTATGTGCACAGGTATGAAACAACTTGCAGACATCTCAGAATCATGTGCGAAGTTAACCTAAGGTGTTTCCATTAGGTTTGCAGTAAGTAGTTTGGTGTAAAATTGAAATGTATTCTATTTGTATTGTCTAAGCATTGTATGCACTGAGATAAGAACATTTTTGTGTTGATGTGTAGAGCCATGAAACAACGTTCAAACTATTCATAATCATGTGGGAAGTTAACTTAAAATGTTTCCCAATGGTTCGCACTCTGCACTTTGGTGGAAAATTGACATATATACTACCTTAATGTCAGAACATAGTATGCACTGAGAAAGTAACTTTTTTGTCTTGATGAACAGAGGCATGAAACAACTTTCAAACTACTCATACTCATGTGGAAAGTTAACCAAAGGTGTTTCCATTAGGTTTGCAGTAAGTACTTTGTTGTAAAATTGAAATGTATACTATTTGTATTATCTAAGCATTGTATGCACTGAGATAACAACTTTTTTTTGTTGATGTGTGGAGCCATGAAAAAACTTTCAAACTACTCATAATCATGTGGGAAGTTGACCTAAGGTGTTTCCATGAGGTTTGCAGTAAGTACTTTGGTGTAAAATTGAAATGTATGCTATTTGCACTGTAAAAGCATTCTATGCACTGAGAAAACAACTTTTTTCTCTTGATGTGCAGAGCCATAATACAATTTTCAAACTATTCATAATCATGTGGGAAGTTAATTTAAAATGTTTCCCAATGGTTTGCACTCTACACTTTGGTGGAAAATTGAGATGTATACTACCTTAATGTCAGAACATAGTATGCACTGAGAAAGTAACTTTTTTGTCTTGATGAACAGAGGCATGAAACAACTTTCAAACTACTCATACTCATGTGGGAAGTTAACCAAACGTGTTTCCATTTGGTTTGCAGTAAGTATTTGGAGTAAAATTGAAATGTATAGTATTTGTATTGTCTTCGTATAGCATGCACTGAGATAACAACTTTTTTATTATCATGTGTAGAGCCATAATACAACTTTCAAGCAACTCAGAAACATGTGGGAAGTTAACCAAAGGTGTTTCCATTAAGTTTGCAGTAAGTACTTTGGTGGAAAATTGAAATCTATGCTATTTGCATTGTAAAAGCATTGTATGCACTGAGAGATCAACTTTTTTGTCTTTATGTGCACAGGTATGAAACAACTTGCAGACATCTCAGAATCATGTCGGAAGTTAACCTAAGGTGTTTCCATTAGGTTTGCAGTAAGTAGTTTGCGGTAAAATTGAAATGTATTCTATTTGTATTGTCTAAGCATTGTATGCCCTGAGATAACAACTTTTTTGTGTTGATGTGTGGAGCCACGAAAAAATTTCAAATTACTCATAATCATTTGGGAAGTTAACCTAAGGTGTTTCCATTGGGTTTGCAGTAAGTCCTTTGGTGTAAAATTGAAATGTATACGATTTGCATTATCTAAGTATTGTATGCACTGAGATAACAACTTTTTTGTGTTGATGTGTGGAGCCATGAAAAAACTTTCAAACTACTCATAATCATTTGGGAAGTTAACCTAAGGTCTTTCCATTAGGTTTGTAGCAAATACTTTGGTGTAAAATTGGAATGTATACTATTTGTATTATCTAAGCATTGTATGCACTGAGATAACAACTTTTTTCTGTTGATGTGTGGAGCCATGAAAACACTTTCAAACTACTCATAATCATTTGGGAAGTTAACCTAAGGTGTTTCCATTAGGTTTGCAGTAAGTATTATGGTGTAAAATTGAAATGTATACTATTTGTATTGTCTAAGCATAGTATGCACTGAGAAAGTAACTTTTTTGTCTTGATGAAGACAGGCATGAAACAACTTTCAACCTACTCATACTCATGTGGGAAGTTCACCTAAGGTGTTTCCATTAGGTTTGCAGTAAGTGCTTTGGTGTAAAATTGAAATATATACTATTTGTATTGTCTAAGCATAGTCTGCACTGAGAAAGTAATTTTTTTGTCTTGATGAACACAAGCATGAAACAGCTTTCAACCTGCTCATACTCATGTGGGAAGTTCACCAAACGTTTTTCCATTAGGTTTGCAGTAAGTACTTTGGTGTAAAATTGAAATGTATGCTCTTTGTATTGTAAAAGCATTGTATGCACTGAGAGATCAACTTTTTTGTCTTTATGTGCACAGGTATGAAACAACTTTCAGACATCTCAGAATCATGTGGGAAGTTAACCTAAGGTGTTTCCAATAGGTTTGCAGTAAGTACTTTGGTGTAAAATTGAAATGTATACTATTTGTATTATCTAAGCATTGTATGCACTGAGATAACAACTTTTTTGTGTTGATGTGTGGAGCCATGAAAAAACTTTCAAACTACTCATAATCATTTGGGAAGTTAACCTAAGGTGTTTCCATTAGGTTTGCAGTAAGTACTTTGGTGTAAAATTGAAATGCATACTATTTGTATTGTCTAAGCATTAAATGCACTGAGATAACAACTTTTTTGTGTTGATGTGTGGAGCCACGACAAAGCTTTCAAACTACTCATAATCATTTGGGAAGTTAACCTAAGGTGTTTCCATTAGGTTTGCAGTAAGTACTTTGGTGTAAAATTGATATGTATGCTATTTGCACTGTAAAAGCATTGTATGCACTGAGAAAACAACTTTTTTCTCTTGATGTGCAGAGCCATAATACAATTTTCAAACTATTCATAATCATGTGCGAAGTTAATTTAAAATGTTTCCCAATGGTTTGCACTCTACACTTTGGTGGAAAATTGAGATGTATACTACCTTAATGTCAGAACATAGTATGCACTGAGAAAGTAACTTTTTTGTCTTGATGAACAGAGGCATGAAACAACTTTCAACCTACTCATACTCATGTGGGAAGTTAACCAAACCTGTTTCCATTTGGTTTGCAGTAAGTACTTTGGAGTAAAATTGAAATGTATAGTATTTGTATTGTCTTCGTATAGCATGCACTGAGATAACAACTTTTTTGTTATCATGTGTAGAGCCATAATTCAACTTTCAAGCAACTCAGAAACATGTGGGAAGTTAACCAAAGGTGTTTCCATTAGGTTTGCAGTAAGTACTTTGGTGGAAAATTGAAATCTATGCTATCTGCATTGTAAAAGCATTGTATGCACTGAGAGATCAACTTTTTTGTCTTTATGTGCACAGGTATGAAACAACTTGCAGACATCTCAGAATCATGTCGGAAGTTAACCTAAGGTGTTTCCATTAGGTTTGCAGTAAGTACTTTGGTGTAAAATTGAAATGTATACTATTTGTATTATCTAAGCATTGTATGCACTGAGATAACAACTTTTTTGTGTTGATGTGTGGAGCCATGAAAAAACTTTCAAACTACTCATAATCATTTGGGAAGTTAACCTAAGGTGTTTCCATTTGGTTTGCAGTAAGTACTTTGGTGTAATATTGAAATGCATACTATTTTATTGTCTAAGCATTAAATGCACTGAGATAACAACTTTTTTGTGTTGATGTGTGGAGCCACGACAAAGCTTTCAAACTACTCATAATCATTTGGGAAGTTAACCTAAGGTGTTTCCATTAGGTTTGCAGTAAGTACTTTGGTGTAAAATTGATATGTATGCTATTTGCACTGTAAAAGCATTGTATGCACTGAGAAAACAACTTTTTTCTCTTGATGTGCAGAGCCATAATACAATTTTCAAACTATTCATAATCATGTGCGAAGTTAATTTAAAATGTTTCCCAATGGTTTGCACTCTACACTTTGGTGGAAAATTGAGATGTATACTACCTTAATGTCAGAAGATAGTATGCACTGAGAAAGTAACTTTTTTGTCTTGATGAACAGAGGCATGAAACAACTTTCAACCTACTCATACTCATGTGGGAAGTTAGCCAAACCTGTTTCAATTTGGTTTGCAGTAAGTACTTTGGAGTAAAATTGAAATGTATAGTATTTGTATTGTCTTCGTATAGCATGCACTGAGATAACAACTTTTTTATGTTGATGCGTGGAGCCATGAAAAAACTTTCAAACTACTCATAATCATTTGGGAAGTTAACCTAAAGTGTTTCCATTAGTTTTGCAGTATGTAGTTTGGTGTAAAATTGAAATGTATACTATTTGTACTATCTAACCATTGTATGCCCTGAGTTAACAACATTTTTGTGTTGATGTGTGGAGCCATGAAAAAACTTTCAAACTACTCATAATCATGTGGGAAGTTAACTTAAAATGTTTCCCAATGGTTTGCACTCTGCACTTTGGTGGAAAATTGAGATGTATACTACCTTAATGTCAGAACCTAGTATGAACTGAGAAAGTAACTTTTTTGTCTTGATGAACAGAGGCATGAAACAACTTTCAACCTACTCATACTCATGTGGGAATTTAATCAAAGGTGTTTCCATTAGGTTTGCAGTAAGTACTTTGGTGTGAAATTGAAATGTATACTATTTGCATTATCTAAGCTTTCTATGCACTGAGATAACAACTTTTTTGTGTTGATGTGTGGAGCCATGAAAAAACTTTCAAACTACTCATAATCATTTGGGAAGTTAACCTAAGGTGTTTCCATTAGGTTTGTAGCAAGTACTTTGGTGTAAAATTGAAATGTATACTATGTGTATTATCTAAGGATAGTATGCACTGAGATAACAACTTTTTTGTGTTGATGTGTGGAGCCATGAAAAAACTTTCAAACTACTCATAATCATTTGGGAAGTTAACCTAAGGTGTTTCCATTAGGTTTGCAGTAAGTACTTTGGTGTAAAATTGAAATGCATACTATTTGTATTGTCTAAGCATTAAAAGCACTGAGATAACAACTTTTTTGTGTTGATGTGTGGAGCCACGACAAAGCTTTCAAACTACTCATAATCATTTGGGAAGTTAACCTAAGGTGTTTCCATTAGGTTTGCAGTAAGTACTTTGGTGTAAAATTGAAATGTATACTATTTGTATTATCTAAGCATTGTATGCACTGAGATAACAACTTTTTTGTGTTGATGTGTGGAGCCATGAAAAAACTTTCAAACTACTCATAATCATTTGGGAAGTTAACCTAAGGTGTTTCCATTAGGTTTGCAGTAAGTACTTTGGTGTAAAATTGAAATGCATACTATTTGTATTGTCTAAGCATTAAATGCACTGAGATAACAACTTTTTTGTGTTGATGTGTGGAGCCACGACAAAGCTTTCAAACTACTCATAATCATTTGGGAAGTTAACCTAAGGTGTTTCCATTAGGTTTGCAGTAAGTACTTTGGTGTAAAATTGATATGTATGCTATTTGCACTGTAAAAGCATTGTATGCACTGAGAAAACAACTTTTTTCTCTTGATGTGCAGAGCCATAATACAATTTTCAAACTATTCATAATCATGTGCGAAGTTAATTTAAAATGTTTCCCAATGGTTTGCACTCTACACTTTGGTGGAAAATTGAGATGTATACTACCTTAATGTCAGAACATAGTATGCACTGAGAAAGTAACTTTTTTGTCTTGATGAACAGAGGCATGAAACAACTTTCAACCTACTCATACTCATGTGGGAAGTTAACCAAACCTGTTTCCATTTGGTTTGCAGTAAGTACTTTGGAGTAAAATTGAAATGTATAGTATTTGTATTGTCTTCGTATAGCATGCACTGAGATAACAACTTTTTTGTTATCATGTGTAGAGCCATAATTCAACTTTCAAGCAACTCAGAAACATGTGGGAAGTTAACCAAAGGTGTTTCCATTAGGTTTGCAGTAAGTACTTTGGTGGAAAATTGAAATCTATGCTATCTGCATTGTAAAAGCATTGTATGCACTGAGAGATCAACTTTTTTGTCTTTATGTGCACAGGTATGAAACAACTTGCAGACATCTCAGAATCATGTCGGAAGTTAACCTAAGGTGTTTCCATTAGGTTTGCAGTAAGTACTTTGGTGTAAAATTGAAATGTATACTATTTGTATTATCTAAGCATTGTATGCACTGAGATAACAACTTTTTTGTGTTGATGTGTGGAGCCATGAAAAAACTTTCAAACTACTCATAATCATTTGGGAAGTTAACCTAAGGTGTTTCCATTTGGTTTGCAGTAAGTACTTTGGTGTAATATTGAAATGCATACTATTTGTATTGTCTAAGCATTAAATGCACTGAGATAACAACTTTTTTGTGTTGATGTGTGGAGCCACGACAAAGCTTTCAAACTACTCATAATCATTTGGGAAGTTAACCTAAGGTGTTTCCATTAGGTTTGCAGTAAGTACTTTGGTGTAAAATTGATATGTATGCTATTTGCACTGTAAAAGCATTGTATGCACTGAGAAAACAACTTTTTTCTCTTGATGTGCAGAGCCATAATACAATTTTCAAACTATTCATAATCATGTGCGAAGTTAACTTAAAATGTTTCCCAATGGTTTGCACTCTACACTTTGGTGGAAAATTGAGATGTATACTACCTTAATGTCAGAAGATAGTATGCACTGAGAAAGTAACTTTTTTGTCTTGATGAACAGAGGCATGAAACAACTTTCAACCTACTCATACTCATGTGGGAAGTTAACCAAACCTGTTTCAATTTGGTTTGCAGTAAGTACTTTGGAGTAAAATTGAAATGTATAGTATTTGTATTGTCTTCGTATAGCATGCACTGAGATAACAACTTTTTTGTGTTGATGCGTGGAGCCATGAAAAAACTTTCAAACTACTCATAATCATTTGGGAAGTTAACCTAAAGTGTTTCCATTAGTTTTGCAGTATGTAGTTTGGTGTAAAATTGAAATGTATACTATTTGTACTATCTAACCATTGTATGCCCTGAGTTAACAACATTTTTGTGTTGATGTGTGGAGCCATGAAAAAACTTTCAAACTACTCATAATCATGTGGGAAGTTAACTTAAAATGTTTCCCAATGGTTTGCACTCTGCACTTTGGTGGAAAATTGAGATGTATACTACCTTAATGTCAGAACCTAGTATGAACTGAGAAAGTAACTTTTTTGTCTTGATGAACAGAGGCATGAAACAACTTTCAACCTACTCATACTCATGTGGGAAGTTAATCAAAGGTGTTTCCATTAGGTTTGCAGTAAGTACTTTGGTGTGAAATTGAAATGTATACTATTTGCATTATCTAAGCTTTCTATGCACTGAGATAATAACTTTTTTGTGTTGATGTGTGGAGCCATGAAAAAACTTTCAAACTACTCATAATCATTTGGGAAGTTAACCTAAGGTGTTTCCATTAGGTTTGTAGCAAGTACTTTGGTGTAAAATTGAAATGTATACTATGTGTATTATCTAAGGATAGTATGCACTGAGATAACAACTTTTTTGTGTTGATGTGTGGAGCCATGAAAAAACTTTCAAACTACTCATAATCATTTGGGAAGTTAACCTAAGGTGTTTCCATTAGGTTTGCAGTAAGTACTTTGGTGTAAAATTGAAATGCATACTATTTGTATTGTCTAAGCATTAAAAGCACTGAGATAACAACTTTTTTGTGTTGATGTGTGGAGCCACGACAAAGCTTTCAAACTACTCATAATCATTTGGGAAGTTAACCTAAGGTGTTTCCATTAGGTTTGCAGTAAGTACTTTGGTGTAAAATTGAAATGTATACTATTTGTATTATCTAAGCATTGTATGCACTGAGATAACAACTTTTTTGTGTTGATGTGTGGAGCCATGAAAAAACTTTCAAACTACTCATAATCATTTGGGAAGTTAACCTAAAGTGTTTCCATTAGTTTTGCAGTATGTAGTTTGGTGTAAAATTGAAATGTATACTATTTGTATTATCTAACCATTGTATGCCCTGAGTTAACAACATTTTTGTGTTGATGTGTGGAGCCATGAAAAAACTTTCAAACTACTCATAATCATTTGGGAAGTTAACCTAAGGTGTTTCCATTAGGTTTGCAGTAAGTACTTTGGTGTAAAATTGAAATGCATACTATTTGTATTGTCTAAGCATTAAAAGCACTGAGATAACAACTTTTTTGTGTTGATGTGTGGAGCCACGACAAAGCTTTCAAACTACTCATAATCATTTGGGAAGTTAACCTAAGGTGTTTCCATTAGGTTTGCAGTAAGTAGTTTGGTGTAAAATTGAAATGTATTCTATTTGTATTGTCTAAGCATTGTATGCACTGAGATAAGCACATTTTTGTGTTGATGTGTAGAGCCATGAAACAACGTTCAAACTATTTATAATCATGTGGGAAGTTAACTTAAAATGTTTCCCAATGGTTCGCACTCTGCACTTTGGTGGAAAATTGACATATATACTACCTTAATGTCAGAACATAGTATGCACTGAGAAAGTAACTTTTTTGTCTTGATGAACAGAGGCATGAAACAACTTTCAAACTACTCATACTCATGTGGAAAGTTAACCAAAGGTGTTTCCATTAGGTTTGCAGTAAGTACTTTGTTGTAAAATTGAAATGTATACTATTTGTATTATCTAAGCATTGTATGCACTGAGATAACAACTTTTTTTTGTTGATGTGTGGAGCCATGAAAAAACTTTCAAACTACTCATAATCATTGGGAAGTTGACCTAAGGTGTTTCCATGAGGTTTGCAGTAAGTACTTTGGTGTAAAATTGAAATGTATGCTATTTGCACTGTAAAAGCATTGTATGCACTGAGAAAACAACTTTTTTCTCTTGATGTGCAGAGCCATAATACAATTTTCAAACTATTCATAATCATGTGGGAAGTTAATTTAAAATGTTTCCCAATGGTTTGCACTCTACACTTTGGTGGAAAATTGAGATGTATACTACCTTAATGTCAGAACATAGTATGCACTGAGAAAGTAACTTTTTTGTCTTGATGAACAGAGGCATGAAACAACTTTCAAACTACTCATACTCATGTGGGAAGTTAACCAAACGTGTTTCCATTTGGTTTGCAGTAAGTATTTGGAGTAAAATTGAAATGTATAGTATTTGAATTGTCTTCGTATAGCATGCACTGAGATAACAACTTTTTTATTATCATGTGTAGAGCCATAATACAACTTTCAAGCAACTCAGAAACATGTGGGAAGTTAACCAAAGGTGTTTCCATTAAGTTTGCAGTAAGTACTTTGGTGGAAAATTGAAATCTATGCTATTTGCATTGTAAAAGCATTGTATGCACTGAGAGATCAACTTTTTTGTCTTTATGTGCACAGGTATGAAACAACTTGCAGACATCTCAGAATCATGTCGGAAGTTAACCTAAGGTGTTTCCATTAGGTTTGCAGTAAGTAGTTTGCGGTAAAATTGAAATGTATTCTATTTGTATTGTCTAAGCATTGTATGCCCTGAGATAACAACTTTTTTGTGTTGATTGTGGAGCCACGAAAAAATTTCAAATTACTCATAATCATTTGGGAAGTTAACCTAAGGTGTTTCCATTGGGTTTGCAGTAAGTACTTTGGTGTAAAATTGAAATGTATACTATTTGTATTATCTAAGCATTGTATGCACTGAGATAACAACTTTTTTTCTGTTGATGTGTGGAGCCATGAAAAAACTTTCAAACTACTCAGAATCATTTGGGAAGTTAACCTAAGGTGTTTCCATTAGGTTTGCAGTAAGTCCTTTGGTGTAAAATTGAAATGTATACGATTTGCATTATCTAAGTATTGTATGCACTGAGATAACAACTTTTTTGTGTTGATGTGTGGAGCCATGAAAAAACTTTCAAACTACTCATAATCATTTGGGAAGTTAACCTAAGGTCTTTCCATTAGGTTTGTAGCAAATACTTTGGTGTAAAATTGGAATGTATACTATTTGTATTATCTAAGCATTGTATGCACTGAGATAACAACTTTTTTCTGTTGATGTGTGGAGCCATGAAAACACTTTCAAACTACTCATAATCATTTGGGAAGTTAACCTAAGGTGTTTCCATTAGGTTTGCAGTAAGTACTATGGTGTAAAATTGAAATGTATACTATTTGTATTGTCTAAGCATAGTATGCACTGAGAAAGTAACTTTTTTGTCTTGATGAAGAGAGGCATGAAACAACTTTCAACCTACTCATACTCATGTGGGAAGTTCACCTAAGGTGTTTCCATTAGGTTTGCAGTAAGTGCTTTGGTGTAAAATTGAAATATATACTATTTGTATTGTCTAAGCATAGTCTGCACTGAGAAAGTAATTTTTTTGTCTTGATGAACACAAGCATGAAACAACTTTCAACCTGCTCATACTCATGTGGGAAGTTCACCAAACGTTTTTCCATTAGGTTTGCAGTAAGTACTTTGGTGTAAAATTGAAATGTATGCTCTTTGTATTGTAAAAGCATTGTATGCACTGAGAGATCAACTTTTTTGTCTTTATGTGCACAGGTATGAAACAACTTTCAGACATCTCAGAATCATGTGGGAAGTTAACCTAAGGTGTTTCCATTAGGTTTGCAGTAAGTACTTTGGTGTAAAATTGAAATGTATACTATTTGTATTTTCTAAGCATTGTATGCACTGAGATAACAACTTTTTTGTGTTGATGTGTAGAGCCATGAAAAAACTTTCAAACTACTCATAATCATTTGGGAAGTTAACCTAAGGTGTTTCCATTAGGTTTGCAGTAAGTACTTTGGTGTAAAATTGAAATGCATACTATTTGTATTGTCTAAGCATTAAATGCACTGAGATAACAACTTTTTTGTGTTGATGTGTGGAGCCACGACAAAGCTTTCAAACTACTCATAATCATTTGGGAAGTTAACCTAAGGTGTTTCCATTAGGTTTGCAGTAAGTACTTTGGTGTAAAATTGATATGTATGCTATTTGCACTGTAAAAGCATTGTATGCACTGAGAAAACAACTTTTTTCTCTTGATGTGCAGAGCCATAATACAATTTTCAAACTATTCATAATCATGTGCGAAGTTAATTTAAAATGTTTCCCAATGGTTTGCACTCTACACTTTGGTGGAAAATTGAGATGTATACTACCTTAATGTCAGAACATAGTATGCACTGAGAAAGTAACTTTTTTGTCTTGATGAACAGAGGCATGAAACAACTTTCAACCTACTCATACTCATGTGGGAAGTTAACCAAACCTGTTTCCATTTGGTTTGCAGTAAGTACTTTGGAGTAAAATTGAAATGTATAGTATTTGTATTGTCTTCGTATAGCATGCACTGAGATAACAACTTTTTTGTTATCATGTGTAGAGCCATAATACAACTTTCAAGCAACTCAGAAACATGTGGGAAGTTAACCAAAGGTGTTTCCATTAGGTTTGCAGTAAGTACTTTGGTGGAAAATTGAAATCTATGCTATCTGCATTGTAAAAGCATTGTATGCACTGAGAGATCAACTTTTTTGTCTTTATGTGCACAGGTATGAAACAACTTGCAGACATCTCAGAATCATGTCGGAAGTTAACCTAAGGTGTTTCCATTAGGTTTGCAGTAAGTACTTTGGTGTAAAATTGAAATGTATTCTATTTGTATTGTCTAAGCATTGTATGCCCTGAGATAACAACTTTTTTGTGTTGATGTGTGGAGCCACGAAAAAATTTCAAATTACTCATAATCATTTGGGAAGTTAACCTAAGGTGTTTCCATTGGGTTTGCAGTAAGTACTTTGGTATAAAATTGAAATGTATACTATTTGTATTATCTAAGCATTGTATGCACTGAGATAACAACTTTTTTCTGTTGATGTGTGGAGCCATGAAAAAACTTTCAAACTACTCAGAATCATTTGGGAAGTTAACCTAAGGTGTTTCCATTAGGTTTGCAGTAAGTCCTTTGGTGTAAAATTGAAATGTATACGATTTGCATTATCTAAGTATTGTATGCACTGAGATAACAACTTTTTTGTGTTGATGTGTGGAGCCATGAAAAAACTTTCAAACTACTCATAATCATTTGGGAAGTTAACCTAAGGACTTTCCATTAGGTTTGTAGCAAATACTTTGGTGTAAAATTGGAATGTATACTATTTGTATTATCTAAGCATTGTATGCACTGAGATAACAACTTTTTTCTGTTGATGTGTGGAGCCATGAAAACACTTTCAAACTACTCATAATCATTTGGGAAGTTAACCTAAGGTGTTTCCATTAGGTTTGCAGTAAGTACTATGGTGTAAAATTGAAATGTATACTATTTGTATTGTCTAAGCATAGTATGCACTGAGAAAGTAACTTTTTTGTCTTGATGAAGAGAGGCATGAAACAACTTTCAACCTACTCATACTCATGTGGGAAGTTCACCTAAGGTGTTTCCATTAGGTTTGCAGTAAGTGCTTTGGTGTAAAATTGAAATATATACTATTTGTATTGTCAAAGCATAGTCTGCACTGAGAAAGTAATTTTTTTGTCTTGATGAACACAAGCATGAAACAACTTTCAACCTGCTCATACTCATGTGGGAAGTTCACCAAACGTTTTTCCATTAGGTTTGCAGTAAGTACTTTGGTGTAAAATTGAAATGTATGCTCTTTGTATTGTAAAAGCATTGTATGCACTGAGAGATCAACTTTTTTGTCTTTATGTGCACAGGTATGAAACAACTTTCAGACATCTCAGAATCATGTGGGAAGTTAACCTAAGGTGTTTCCATTAGGTTTGCAGTACGTACTTTGGTGTAAAATTGAAATGTATACTATTTGTATTATCTAAGCATTGTATGCACTGAGATAACAACTTTTTTGTGTTGATGTGTAGAGCCATGAAAAAACTTTCAAACTACTCATAATCATTTGGGAAGTTAACCTAAGGTGTTTCCATTAGGTTTGCAGTAAGTACTTTGGTGTAAAATTGAAATGCATACTATTTGTATTGTCTAAGCATTAAATGCACTGAGATAACAACTTTTTTGTGTTGATGTGTGGAGCCACGACAAAGCTTTCAAACTACTCATAATCATTTGGGAAGTTAACCTAAGGTGTTTCCATTAGGTTTGCAGTAAGTACTTTGGTGTAAAATTGATATGTATGCTATTTGCACTGTAAAAGCATTGTATGCACTGAGAAAACAACTTTTTTCTCTTGATGTGCAGAGCCATAATACAATTTTCAAACTATTCATAATCATGTGCGAAGTTAATTTAAAATGTTTCCCAATGGTTTGCACTCTACACTTTGGTGGAAAATTGAGATGTATACTACCTTAATGTCAGAACATAGTATGCACTGAGAAAGTAACTTTTTTGTCTTGATGAACAGAGGCATGAAACAACTTTCAACCTACTCATACTCATGTGGGAAGTTAACCAAACCTGTTTCCATTTGGTTTGCAGTAAGTACTTTGGAGTAAAATTGAAATGTATAGTATTTGTATTGTCTTCGTATAGCATGCACTGAGATAACAACTTTTTTGTTATCATGTGTAGAGCCATAATACAACTTTCAAGCAACTCAGAAACATGTGGGAAGTTAACCAAAGGTGTTTCCATTAGGTTTGCAGTAAGTACTTTGGTGGAAAATTGAAATCTATGCTATCTGCATTGTAAAAGCATTGTATGCACTGAGAGATCAACTTTTTTGTCTTTATGTGCACAGGTATGAAACAACTTGCAGACATCTCAGAATCATGTCGGAAGTTAACCTAAGGTGTTTCCATTAGGTTTGCAGTAAGTACTTTGGTGTAAAATTGAAATGTATTCTATTTGTATTGTCTAAGCATTGTATGCCCTGAGATAACAACTTTTTTGTGTTGATGTGTGGAGCCACGAAAAAATTTCAAATTACTCATAATCATTTGGGAAGTTAACCTAAGGTGTTTCCATTGGGTTTGCAGTAAGTACTTTGGTGTAAAATTGAAATGTATACTATTTGTATTATCTAAGCATTGTATGCACTGAGATAACAACTTTTTTCTGTTGATGTGTGGAGCCATGAAAAAACTTTCAAACTACTCAGAATCATTTGGGAAGTTAACCTAAGGTGTTTCCATTAGGTTTGCAGTAAGTCCTTTGGTGTAAAATTGAAATGTATACGATTTGCATTATCTAAGTATTGTATGCACTGAGATAACAACTTTTTTGTGTTGATGTGTGGAGCCATGAAAAAACTTTCAAACTACTCATAATCATTTGGGAAGTAACCTAAGGTCTTTCCATTAGGTTTGTAGCAAATACTTTGGTGTAAAATTGGAATGTATACTATTTGTATTATCTAAGCATTGTATGCACTGAGATAACAACTTTTTTCTGTTGATGTGTGGAGCCATGAAAACACTTTCAAACTACTCATAATCATTTGGGAAGTTAACCTAAGGTGTTTCCATTAGGTTTGCAGTAAGTACTATGGTGTAAAATTGAAATGTATACTATTTGTATTGTCTAAGCATAGTATGCACTGAGAAAGTAACTTTTTTGTCTTGATGAAGCGAGGCATGAAACAACTTTCAACCTACTCATACTCATGTGGGAAGTTCACCTAAGGTGTTTCCATTAGGTTTGCAGTAAGTGCTTTGGTGTAAAATTGAAATATATACTATTTGTATTGTCTAAGCATAGTCTGCACTGAGAAAGTAATTTTTTTGTCTTGATGAACACAAGCATGAAACAACTTTCAACCTGCTAATACTCATGTGGGAAGTTCACCAAACGTTTTTCCATTAGGTTTGCAGTAAGTACTTTGGTGTAAAATTGAAATGTATGCTCTTTGTATTGTAAAAGCATTGTATGCACTGAGAGATCAACTTTTTTGTCTTTATGTGCACAGGTATGAAACAACTTTCAGACATCTCAGAATCATGTGGGAAGTTAACCTAAGGTGTTTCCATTAGGTTTGCAGTAAGTACTTTGGTGTAAAATTGAAATGTATACTATTTGTATTATCTAAGCATTGTATGCACTGAGATAACAACTTTTTTGTGTTGATGTGTGGAGCCATGAAAAAACTTTCAAACTACTCATAATCATTTGGGAAGTTAACCTAAGGTGTTTCCATTAGGTTTGCAGTAAGTACTTTGGTGTAAAATTGAAATGCATACTATTTGTATTGTCTAAGCATTAAATGCACTGAGATAACAACTTTTTTGTGTTGATGTGTGGAGCCACGACAAAGCTTTCAAACTACTCATAATCATTTGGGAAGTTAACCTAAGGTGTTTCCATTAGGTTTGCAGTAAGTACTTTGGTGTAAAATTGATATGTATGCTATTTGCACTGTAAAAGCATTGTATGCACTGAGAAAACAACTTTTTTCTCTTGATGTGCAGAGCCATAATACAATTTTCAAACTATTCATAATCATGTGCGAAGTTAATTTAAAATGTTTCCCAATGGTTTGCACTCTACACTTTGGTGGAAAATTGAGATGTATACTACCTTAATGTCAGAACATAGTATGCACTGAGAAAGTAACTTTTTTGTCTTGATGAACAGAGGCATGAAACAACTTTCAACCTACTCATACTCATCTGGGAAGTTAACCAAACCTGTTTCCATTTGGTTTGCAGTAAGTACTTTGGAGTAAAATTGAAATGTATAGTATTTGTATTGTCTTCGTATAGCATGCACTGAGATAACAACTTTTTTGTTATCATGTGTAGAGCCATAATTCAACTTTCAAGCAACTCAGAAACATGTGGGAAGTTAACCAAAGGTGTTTCCATTAGGTTTGCAGTAAGTACTTTGGTGGAAAATTGAAATCTATGCTATCTGCATTGTAAAAGCATTGTATGCACTGAGAGATCAACTTTTTTGTCTTTATGTGCACAGGTATGAAACAACTTGCAGACATCTCAGAATCATGTCGGAAGTTAACCTAAGGTGTTTCCATTAGGTTTGCAGTAAGTACTTTGGTGTAAAATTGAAATGTATACTATTTGTATTATCTAAGCATTGTATGCACTGAGATAACAACTTTTTTGTGTTGATGTGTGGAGCCATGAAAAAACTTTCAAACTACTCATAATCATTTGGGAAGTTAACCTAAGGTGTTTCCATTAGGTTTGCAGTAAGTACTTTGGTGTAATATTGAAATGCATACTATTTGTATTGTCTAAGCATTAAATGCACTGAGATAACAACTTTTTTGTGTTGATGTGTGGAGCCACGACAAAGCTTTCAAACTACTCATAATCATTTGGGAAGTTAACCTAAGGTGTTTCCATTAGGTTTGCAGTAAGTACTTTGGTGTAAAATTGATATGTATGCTATTTGCACTGTAAAAGCATTGTATGCACTGAGAAAACAACTTTTTTCTCTTGATGTGCAGAGCCATAATACAATTTTCAAACTATTCATAATCATGTGCGAAGTTAATTTAAAATGTTTCCCAATGGTTTGCACTCTACACTTTGGTGGAAAATTGAGATGTATACTACCTTAATGTCAGAAGATAGTATGCACTGAGAAAGTAACTTTTTTGTCTTGATGAACAGAGGCATGAAACAACTTTCAACCTACTCATACTCATGTGGGAAGTTAACCAAACCTGTTTCAATTTGGTTTGCAGTAAGTACTTTGGAGTAAAATTGAAATGTATAGTATTTGTATTGTCTTCGTATAGCATGCACTGAGATAACAACTTTTTTGTTATCATGTGTAGAGCCATAATACAACTTTCAAGCAACTCAGAAACATGTGGGAAAATAACCAAAGGTGTTTCCATTAGGTTTGCAGTAAGTACTTTGGTGGAAAATTGAAATCTATGCTATCTGCATTGTAAAAGCATTGTATGCACTGAGAGATCAACTTTTTTGTCTTTATGTGCACAGGTATGAAACAACTTGCAGACATCTCAGAATCATGTCGGAAGTTAACCTAAAGTGTTTCCATTAGGTTTGCAGTAAGTACTTCGGTGTAAAATTGAAATGTATACTATTTGTATTATCTAAGCATTGTATGCACTGAGATAACAACTTTTTTGTGTTGATGCGTGGAGCCATGAAAAAACTTTCAAACTACTCATAATCATTTGGGAAGTTAACCTAAAGTGTTTCCATTAGTTTTGCAGTATGTAGTTTGGTGTAAAATTGAAATGTATACTATTTGTACTATCTAACCATTGTATGCCCTGAGTTAACAACATTTTTGTGTTGATGTGTGGAGCCATGAAAAAACTTTCAAACTACTCATAATCATGTGGGAAGTTAACTTAAAATGTTTCCCAATGGTTTGCACTCTGCACTTTGGTGGAAAATTGAGATGTATACTACCTTAATGTCAGAACCTAGTATGAACTGAGAAAGTAACTTTTTTGTCTTGATGAACAGAGGCATGAAACAACTTTCAACCTGCTCATACTCATGTGGGAAGTTAATCAAAGGTGTTTCCATTAGGTTTGCAGTAAGTACTTTGGTGTGAAATTGAAATGTATACTATTTGCATTATCTAAGCATTCTATGCACTGAGATAACTACTTTTTTGTGTTGATGTGTGGAGCCATGAAAAAACTTTCAAACTACTCATAATCATTTGGGAAGTTAACCTAAGGTGTTTCCATTAGGTTTGTAGCAAGTACTTTGGTGTAAAATTGAAATGTATACTATGTGTATTATCTAAGGATAGTATGCACTGAGATAACAACTTTTTTGTGTTGATGTGTGGAGCCATGAAAAAACTTTCAAACTACTCATAATCATTTGGGAAGTTAACCTAAGGTGTTTCCATTAGGTTTGCAGTAAGTACTTTGGTGTAAAATTGAAATGCATACTATTTGTATTGTCTAAGCATTAAAAGCACTGAGATAACAACTTTTTTGTGTTGATGTGTGGAGCCACGACAAAGCTTTCAAACTACTCATAATCATTTGGGAAGTTAACCTAAGGTGTTTCCATTAGGTTTGCAGTAAGTACTTTGGTGTAAAATTGAAATGTATACTATTTGTATTATCTAAGCATTGTATGCACTGAGATAACAACTTTTTTGTGTTGATGTGTGGAGCCATGAAAAAACTTTCAAACTACTCATAATTATTTGGGAAGTTAACCTAAAGTGTTTCCATTAGTTTTGCAGTATGTAGTTTGGTGTAAAATTGAAATGTATACTATTTGTATTATCTAACCATTGTATGCCCTGAGTTAACAACATTTTTGTGTTGATGTGTGGAGCCATGAAAAAACTTTCAAACTACTCATAATCATGTGGGAAGTTAACTTAAAATGTTTCCCAATGGTTTGCACTCTGCACTTTGGTGGAAAATTGAGATGTATACTACCTTAATGTCAGAACCTAGTATGAACTGAGAAAGTAACTTTTTTGTCTTGATGAACAGAGGCATGAAACAACTTTCAACCTACTCATACTCATGTGGGAAGTTAACCAAAAGTGCTTCCATTTGGTTTGCAGTAAGTACTTTGGAGTAAAATTGAAATGTATAGTATTTGTATTGTCTTCGTATAGTATGCACTGAGATAACAACTTTTTTGTTATCATCTGTAGAGCCATAATACAACTTTCAAACAACTCAGAAACATGTGGGAAGTTAACCAAAGGTGTTTCCATTAGGTTTGCAGTAAGTACTTTGGTGTAAAATTGAAATGAATGCTATTTGTATTGTAAAAGCATTGCATGCACTGAGAGATCAACTTTTTTGTCTTTATGTGCACAGGTATGAAACAACTTGCAGACATCTCAGAATCATGTGGGAAGTTAACCTAAGGTGTTTCCATTAGGTTTGCAGTAAGTAGTTTGGTGTAAAATTGAAATGTATTCTATTTGTATTGTCTAAGCATTGTATGCACTGAGATAACAACATTTTTGTGTTATGTGTAGAGCCACGAAACAACGTTCAAACTATTCATAATCATGTGGGAAGTTAACTTAAAATGTTTCCCAATGGTTCGCGCTCTGCACTTTGGTGGAAAATTGACATATATACTACCTTAATGTCAGAACATAGTATGCACTGAGAAAGTAACTTTTTTGTCTTGATGAACAGAGGCATGAAACAACTTTCAAACTACTCATACTCATGTGGAAAGTTAACCAAAGGTGTTTCCATTAGGTTTGCAGTAAGTACTTTCTTGTAAAATTGAAATGTATACTATTTGTATTATCTAAGCATTGTATGCACTGAGATAACAACTTTTTTGTGTTGATGTGTGGAGCCACGACAAAGCTTTCAAACTACTCATAATCATTTGGGAAGTTAACCTAAGGTGTTTCCATTAGGTTTGCAGTAAGTACTTTGGTGTAAAATTGATATGTATGCTATTTGCACTGTAAAAGCATTGTATGCACTGAGAAAACAACTTTTTTCTCTTGATGTGCAGAGCCATAATACAATTTTCAAACTATTCATAATCATGTGCGAAGTTAATTTAAAATGTTTCCCAATGGTTTGCACTCTACACTTTGGTGGAAAATTGAGATGTATACTACCTTAATGTCAGAAGATAGTATGCACTGAGAAAGTAACTTTTTTGTCTTGATGAACAGAGGCATGAAACAACTTTCAACCTACTCATACTCATGTGGGAAGTTAACCAAACCTGTTTCAATTTGGTTTGCAGTAAGTACTTTGGAGTAAAATTGAAATGTATAGTATTTGTATTGTCTTCGTATAGCATGCACTGAGATAACAACTTTTTTGTTATCATGTGTAGAGCCATAATACAACTTTCAAGCAACTCAGAAACATGTGGGAAAATAACCAAAGGTGTTTCCATTAGGTTTGCAGTAAGTACTTTGGTGGAAAATTGAAATCTATGCTATCTGCATTGTAAAAGCATTGTATGCACTGAGAGATCAACTTTTTTGTCTTTATGTGCACAGGTATGAAACAACTTGCAGACATCTCAGAATCATGTCGGAAGTTAACCTAAAGTGTTTCCATTAGGTTTGCAGTAAGTACTTCGGTGTAAAATTGAAATGTATACTATTTGTATTATCTAAGCATTGTATGCACTGAGATAACAACTTTTTTGTGTTGATGCGTGGAGCCATGAAAAAACTTTCAAACTACTCATAATCATTTGGGAAGTTAACCTAAAGTGTTTCCATTAGTTTTGCAGTATGTAGTTTGGTGTAAAATTGAAATGTATACTATTTGTACTATCTAACCATTGTATGCCCTGAGTTAACAACATTTTTGTGTTGATGTGTGGAGCCATGAAAAAACTTTCAAACTACTCATAATCATGTGGGAAGTTAACTTAAAATGTTTCCCAATGGTTTGCACTCTGCACTTTGGTGGAAAATTGAGATGTATACTACCTTAATGTCAGAACCTAGTATGAACTGAGAAAGTAACTTTTTTGTCTTGATGAACAGAGGCATGAAACAACTTTCAACCTACTCATACTCATGTGGGAAGTTAATCAAAGGTGTTTCCATTAGGTTTGCAGTAAGTACTTTGGTGTGAAATTGAAATGTATACTATTTGCATTATCTAAGCATTCTATGCACTGAGATAACAACTTTTTTGTGTTGATGTGTGGAGCCATGAAAAAACTTTCAAACTACTCATAATCATTTGGGAAGTTAACCTAAGGTGTTTCCATTAGGTTTGTAGCAAGTACTTTGGTGTAAAATTGAAATGTATACTATGTGTATTATCTAAGGATAGTATGCACTGAGATAACAACTTTTTTGTGTTGATGTGTGGAGCCATGAAAAAACTTTCAAACTACTCATAATCATTTGGGAAGTTAACCTAAGGTGTTTCCATTAGGTTTGCAGTAAGTACTTTGGTGTAAAATTGAAATGCATACTATTTGTATTGTCTAAGCATTAAAAGCACTGAGATAACAACTTTTTTGTGTTGATGTGTGGAGCCACGACAAAGCTTTCAAACTACTCATAATCATTTGGGAAGTTAACCTAAGGTGTTTCCATTAGGTTTGCAGTAAGTACTTTGGTGTAAAATTGAAATGTATACTATTTGTATTATCTAAGCATTGTATGCACTGAGATAACAACTTTTTTGTGTTGATGTGTGGAGCCATGAAAAAACTTTCAAACTACTCATAATCATTTGGGAAGTTAACCTAAAGTGTTTCCATTAGTTTTGCAGTATGTAGTTTGGTGTAAAATTGAAATGTATACTATTTGTATTATCTAACCATTGTATGCCCTGAGTTAACAACATTTTTGTGTTGATGTGTGGAGCCATGAAAAAACTTTCAAACTACTCATAATCATGTGGGAAGTTAACTTAAAATGTTTCCCAATGGTTTGCACTCTGCACTTTGGTGGAAAATTGAGATGTATACTACCTTAATGTCAGAACCTAGTATGAACTGAGAAAGTAACTTTTTTGTCTTGATGAACAGAGGCATGAAACAACTTTCAACCTACTCATACTCATGTGGGAAGTTAACCAAAAGTGCTTCCATTTGGTTTGCAGTAAGTACTTTGGAGTAAAATTGAAATGTATAGTATTTGTATTGTCTTCGTATAGTATGCACTGAGATAACAACTTTTTTGTTATCATCTGTAGAGCCATAATACAACTTTCAAACAACTCAGAAACATGTGGGAAGTTAACCAAAGGTGTTTCCATTAGGTTTGCAGTAAGTACTTTGGTGTAAAATTGAAATGAATGCTATTTGTATTGTAAAAGCATTGCATGCACTGAGAGATCAACTTTTTTGTCTTTATGTGCACAGGTATGAAACAACTTGCAGACATCTCAGAATCATGTGGGAAGTTAACCTAAGGTGTTTCCATTAGGTTTGCAGTAAGTAGTTTGGTGTAAAATTGAAATGTATTCTATTTGTATTGTCTAAGCATTGTATGCACTGAGATAACAACATTTTTGTGTTATGTGTAGAGCCACGAAACAACGTTCAAACTATTCATAATCATGTGGGAAGTTAACTTAAAATGTTTCCCAATGGTTCGCGCTCTGCACTTTGGTGGAAAATTGACATATATACTACCTTAATGTCAGAACATAGTATGCACTGAGAAAGTAACTTTTTTGTCTTGATGAACAGAGGCATGAAACAACTTTCAAACTACTCATACTCATGTGGAAAGTTAACCAAAGGTGTTTCCATTAGGTTTGCAGTAAGTACTTTGTTGTAAAATTGAAATGTATACTATTTGTATTATCTAAGCATTGTATGCACTGAGATAACAACTTTTTTGTGTTGATGTGTGGAGCCACGACAAAGCTTTCAAACTACTCATAATCATTTGGGAAGTTAACCTAAGGTGTTTCCATTAGGTTTGCAGTAAGTACTTTGGTGTAAAATTGATATGTATGCTATTTGCACTGTAAAAGCATTGTATGCACTGAGAAAACAACTTTTTTCTCTTGATGTGCAGAGCCATAATACAATTTTCAAACTATTCATAATCATGTGCGAAGTTAATTTAAAATGTTTCCCAATGGTTTGCACTCTACACTTTGGTGGAAAATTGAGATGTATACTACCTTAATGTCAGAAGATAGTATGCACTGAGAAAGTAACTTTTTTGTCTTGATGAACAGAGGCATGAAACAACTTTCAACCTACTCATACTCATGTGGGAAGTTAACCAAAAGTGCTTCCATTTGGTTTGCAGTAAGTACTTTGGAGTAAAATTGAAATGTATAGTATTTGTATTGTCTTCGTATAGTATGCACTGAGATAACAACTTTTTTGTTATCATCTGTAGAGCCATAATACAACTTTCAAACAACTCAGAAACATGTGGGAAGTTAACCTAAGGTGTTTCCATTAGGTTTGCAGTAAGTAGTTTGGTGTAAAATTGAAATGTATTCTATTTGTATTGTCTGAGCATTGTATGCACTGAGATAACAACATTTTTGTGTTGATGTGTAGAGCCATGAAACAACGTTCAAACTATTCATAATCATGTGGGAAGTTAACTTAAAATGTTTCCCAATGGTTCGCACTCTGCACTTTGGTGGAAAATTGACATATATACTACCTTAATGTCAGAACATAGTATGCACTGAGAAAGTAACTTTTTTGTCTTGATGAACAGAGGCATGAAACAACTTTCAAACTACTCATACTCATGTGGAAAGTTAACCAAAGGTGTTTCCATTAGGTTTGCAGTAAGTACTTTGTTGTAAAATTGAAATGTATACTATTTCTATTATCTAAGCATTGTATGCACTGAGATAACAACTTTTTTGTCTTTATGTGCACAGGTATGAAACAACTTGCAGACATCTCAGAATCATGTCGGAAGTTAACCTAAGGTGTTTCCATTAGGTTTGCAGTAAGTACTTTGGTGGAAAATTGAAATCTATGCTATCTGCATTGTAAAAGCATTGTATGCACTGAGAGATCAACTTTTTTGTCTTTATGTGCACAGGTATGAAACAACTTGCAGACATCTCAGAATCATGTCGGAAGTTAACCTAAGGTGTTTCCATTAGGTTTGCAGTAAGTACTTTGGTGTAAAATTGAAATGTATTCTATTTGTATTGTCTAAGCATTGTATGCCCTGAGATAACAACTTTTTCGTGTTGATGTGTGGAGCCACGAAAAAATTTCAAATTACTCATAATCATTTGGGAAGTTAACCTAAGGTGTTTCCATTGGGTTTGCAGTAAGTACTTTGGTATAAAATTGAAATGTATACTATTTGTATTATCTAAGCATTGTATGCACTGAGATAACAACTTTTTTCTGTTGATGTGTGGAGCCATGAAAAAACTTTCAAACTACTCAGAATCATTTGGGAAGTTAACCTAAGGTGTTTCCATTAGGTTTGCAGTAAGTCCTTTGGTGTAAAATTGAAATGTATACGATTTGCATTATCTAAGTATTGTATGCACTGAGATAACAACTTTTTTGTGTTGATGTGTGGAGCCATGAAAAAACTTTCAAACTACTCATAATCATTTGGGAAGTTAACCTAAGGTCTTTCCATTAGGTTTGTAGCAAATACTTTGGTGTAAAATTGGAATGTATACTATTTGTATTATCTAAGCATTGTATGCACTGAGATAACAACTTTTTTCTGTTGATGTGTGGAGCCATGAAAACACTTTCAAACTACTCATAATCATTTGGGAAGTTAACCTAAGGTGTTTCCATTAGGTTTGCAGTAAGTACTATGGTGTAAAATTGAAATGTATACTATTTGTATTGTCTAAGCATAGTATGCACTGAGAAAGTAACTTTTTTGTCTTGATGAAGAGAGGCATGAAACAACTTTCAACCTACTCATACTCATGTGGGAAGTTCACCTAAGGTGTTTCCATTAGGTTTGCAGTAAGTGCTTTGGTGTAAAATTGAAATATATACTATTTGTATTGTCAAAGCATAGTCTGCACTGAGAAAGTAATTTTTTTGTCTTGATGAACACAAGCATGAAACAACTTTCAACCTGCTCATACTCATGTGGGAAGTTCACCAAACGTTTTTCCATTAGGTTTGCAGTAAGTACTTTGGTGTAAAATTGAAATGTATGCTCTTTGTATTGTAAAAGCATTGTATGCACTGAGAGATCAACTTTTTTGTCTTTATGTGCACAGGTATGAAACAACTTTCAGACATCTCAGAATCATGTGGGAAGTTAACCTAAGGTGTTTCCATTAGGTTTGCAGTACGTACTTTGGTGTAAAATTGAAATGTATACTATTTGTATTATCTAAGCATTGTATGCACTGAGATAACAACTTTTTTGTGTTGATGTGTAGAGCCATGAAAAAACTTTCAAACTACTCATAATCATTTGGGAAGTTAACCTAAGGTGTTTCCATTAGGTTTGCAGTAAGTACTTTGGTGTAAAATTGAAATGCATACTATTTGTATTGTCTAAGCATTAAATGCACTGAGATAACAACTTTTTTGTGTTGATGTGTGGAGCCACGACAAAGCTTTCAAACTACTCATAATCATTTGGGAAGTTAACCTAAGGTGTTTCCATTAGGTTTGCAGTAAGTACTTTGGTGTAAAATTGATATGTATGCTATTTGCACTGTAAAAGCATTGTATGCACTGAGAAAACAACTTTTTTCTCTTGATGTGCAGAGCCATAATACAATTTTCAAACTATTCATAATCATGTGCGAAGTTAATTTAAAATGTTTCCCAATGGTTTGCACTCTACACTTTGGTGGAAAATTGAGATGTATACTACCTTAATGTCAGAACATAGTATGCACTGAGAAAGTAACTTTTTTGTCTTGATGAACAGAGGCATGAAACAACTTTCAACCTACTCATACTCATGTGGGAAGTTAACCAAACCTGTTTCCATTTGGTTTGCAGTAAGTACTTTGGAGTAAAATTGAAATGTATAGTATTTGTATTGTCTTCGAATAGCATGCACTGAGATAACAACTTTTTTGTTATCATGTGTAGAGCCATAATACAACTTTCAAGCAACTCAGAAACATGTGGGAAGTTAACCAAAGGTGTTTCCATTAGGTTTGCAGTAAGTACTTTGGTGGAAAATTGAAATCTATGCTATCTGCATTGTAAAAGCATTGTATGCACTGAGAGATCAACTTTTTTGTCTTTATGTGCACAGGTATGAAACAACTTGCAGACATCTCAGAATCATGTCGGAAGTTAACCTAAGGTGTTTCCATTAGGTTTGCAGTAAGTACTTTGGTGTAAAATTGAAATGTATTCTATTTGTATTGTCTAAGCATTGTATGCCCTGAGATAACAACTTTTTTGTGTTGATGTGTGGAGCCACGAAAAAATTTCAAATTACTCATAATCATTTGGGAAGTTAACCTAAGGTGTTTCCATTGGGTTTGCAGTAAGTACTTTGGTGTAAAATTGAAATGTATACTATTTGTATTATCTAAGCATTGTATGCACTGAGATAACAACTTTTTTCTGTTGATGTGTGGAGCCATGAAAAAACTTTCAAACTACTCAGAATCATTTGGGAAGTTAACCTAAGGTGTTTCCATTAGGTTTGCAGTAAGTCCTTTGGTGTAAAATTGAAATGTATACGATTTGCATTATCTAAGTATTGTATGCACTGAGATAACAACTTTTTTGTGTTGATGTGTGGAGCCATGAAAAAACTTTCAAACTACTCATAATCATTTGGGAAGTAACCTAAGGTCTTTCCATTAGGTTTGTAGCAAATACTTTGGTGTAAAATTGGAATGTATACTATTTGTATTATCTAAGCATTGTATGCACTGAGATAACAACTTTTTTCTGTTGATGTGTGGAGCCATGAAAACACTTTCAAACTACTCATAATCATTTGGGAAGTTAACCTAAGGTGTTTCCATTAGGTTTGCAGTAAGTACTATGGTGTAAAATTGAAATGTATACTATTTGTATTGTCTAAGCATAGTATGCACTGAGAAAGTAACTTTTTTGTCTTGATGAAGCGAGGCATGAAACAACTTTCAACCTACTCATACTCATGTGGGAAGTTCACCTAAGGTGTTTCCATTAGGTTTGCAGTAAGTGCTTTGGTGTAAAATTGAAATATATACTATTTGTATTGTCTAAGCATAGTCTGCACTGAGAAAGTAATTTTTTTGTCTTGATGAACACAAGCATGAAACAACTTTCAACCTGCTAATACTCATGTGGGAAGTTCACCAAACGTTTTTCCATTAGGTTTGCAGTAAGTACTTTGGTGTAAAATTGAAATGTATGCTCTTTGTATTGTAAAAGCATTGTATGCACTGAGAGATCAACTTTTTTGTCTTTATGTGCACAGGTATGAAACAACTTTCAGACATCTCAGAATCATGTGGGAAGTTAACCTAAGGTGTTTCCATTAGGTTTGCAGTAAGTACTTTGGTGTAAAATTGAAATGTATACTATTTGTATTATCTAAGCATTGTATGCACTGAGATAACAACTTTTTTGTGTTGATGTGTGGAGCCATGAAAAAACTTTCAAACTACTCATAATCATTTGGGAAGTTAACCTAAGGTGTTTCCATTAGGTTTGCAGTAAGTACTTTGGTGTAAAATTGAAATGCATACTATTTGTATTGTCTAAGCATTAAATGCACTGAGATAACAACTTTTTTGTGTTGATGTGTGGAGTCACGACAAAGCTTTCAAACTACTCATAATCATTTGGGAAGTTAACCTAAGGTGTTTCCATTAGGTTTGCAGTAAGTACTTTGGTGTAAAATTGATATGTATGCTATTTGCACTGTAAAAGCATTGTATGCACTGAGAAAACAACTTTTTTCTCTTGATGTGCAGAGCCATAATACAATTTTCAAACTATTCATAATCATGTGCGAAGTTAATTTAAAATGTTTCCCAATGGTTTGCACTCTACACTTTGGTGGAAAATTGAGATGTATACTACCTTAATGTCAGAACATAGTATGCACTGAGAAAGTAACTTTTTTGTCTTGATGAACAGAGGCATGAAACAACTTTCAACCTACTCATACTCATCTGGGAAGTTAACCAAACCTGTTTCCATTTGGTTTGCAGTAAGTACTTTGGAGTAAAATTGAAATGTATAGTATTTGTATTGTCTTCGTATAGCATGCACTGAGATAACAACTTTTTTGTTATCATGTGTAGAGCCATAATACAACTTTCAAGCAACTCAGAAACATGTGGGAAAATAACCAAAGGTGTTTCCATTAGGTTTGCAGTAAGTACTTTGGTGGAAAATTGAAATCTATGCTATCTGCATTGTAAAAGCATTGTATGCACTGAGAAATCAACTTTTTTGTCTTTATGTGCACAGGTATGAAACAACTTGCAGACATCTCAGAATCATGTCGGAAGTTAACCTAAAGTGTTTCCATTAGGTTTGCAGTAAGTACTTCGGTGTAAAATTGAAATGTATACTATTTGTATTATCTAAGCATTGTATGCACTGAGATAACAACTTTTTTGTGTTGATGCGTGGAGCCATGAAAAAACTTTCAAACTACTCATAATCATTTGGGAAGTTAACCTAAAGTGTTTCCATTAGTTTTGCAGTATGTAGTTTGGTGTAAAATTGAAATGTATACTATTTGTACTATCTAACCATTGTATGCCCTGAGTTAACAACATTTTTGTGTTGATGTGTGGAGCCATGAAAAAACTTTCAAACTACTCATAATCATGTGGGAAGTTAACTTAAAATGTTTCCCAATGGTTTGCACTCTGCACTTTGGTGGAAAATTGAGATGTATACTACCTTAATGTCAGAACCTAGTATGAACTGAGAAAGTAACTTTTTTGTCTTGATGAACAGAGGCATGAAACAACTTTCAACCTGCTCATACTCATGTGGGAAGTTAATCAAAGGTGTTTCCATTAGGTTTGCAGTAAGTACTTTGGTGTGAAATTGAAATGTATACTATTTGCATTATCTAAGCATTCTATGCACTGAGATAACTACTTTTTTGTGTTGATGTGTGGAGCCATGAAAAAACTTTCAAACTACTCATAATCATTTGGGAAGTTAACCTAAGGTGTTTCCATTAGGTTTGTAGCAAGTACTTTGGTGTAAAATTGAAATGTATACTATGTGTATTATCTAAGGATAGTATGCACTGAGATAACAACTTTTTTGTGTTGATGTGTGGAGCCATGAAAAAACTTTCAAACTACTCATAATCATTTGGGAAGTTAACCTAAGGTGTTTCCATTAGGTTTGCAGTAAGTACTTTGGTGTAAAATTGAAATGCATACTATTTGTATTGTCTAAGCATTAAAAGCACTGAGATAACAACTTTTTTGTGTTGATGTGTGGAGCCACGACAAAGCTTTCAAACTACTCATAATCATTTGGGAAGTTAACCTAAGGTGTTTCCATTAGGTTTGCAGTAAGTACTTTGGTGTAAAATTGAAATGTATACTATTTGTATTATCTAAGCATTGTATGCACTGAGATAACAACTTTTTTGTGTTGATGTGTGGAGCCATGAAAAAACTTTCAAACTACTCATAATTATTTGGGAAGTCAACCTAAAGTGTTTCCATTAGTTTTGCAGTATGTAGTTTGGTGTAAAATTGAAATGTATACTATTTGTATTATCTAACCATTGTATGCCCTGAGTTAACAACATTTTTGTGTTGATGTGTGGAGCCATGAAAAAACTTTCAAACTACTCATAATCATGTGGGAAGTTAACTTAAAATGTTTCCCAATGGTTTGCACTCTGCACTTTGGTGGAAAATTGAGATGTATACTACCTTAATGTCAGAACCTAGTATGAACTGAGAAAGTAACTTTTTTGTCTTGATGAACAGAGGCATGAAACAACTTTCAACCTACTCATACTCATGTGGGAAGTTAACCAAAAGTGCTTCCATTTGGTTTGCAGTAAGTACTTTGGAGTAAAATTGAAATGTATAGTATTTGTATTGTCTTCGTATAGTATGCACTGAGATAACAACTTTTTTGTTATCATCTGTAGAGCCATAATACAACTTTCAAACAACTCAGAAACATGTGGGAAGTTAACCAAAGGTGTTTCCATTAGGTTTGCAGTAAGTACTTTGGTGTAAAATTGAAATGAATGCTATTTGTATTGTAAAAGCATTGCATGCACTGAGAGATCAACTTTTTTGTCTTTATGTGCACAGGTATGAAACAACTTGCAGACATCTCAGAATCATGTGGGAAGTTAACCTAAGGTGTTTCCATTAGGTTTGCAGTAAGTAGTTTGGTGTAAAATTGAAATGTATTCTATTTGTATTGTCTAAGCATTGTATGCACTGAGATAACAACATTTTTGTGTTATGTGTAGAGCCACGAAACAACGTTCAAACTATTCATAATCATGTGGGAAGTTAACTTAAAATGTTTCCCAATGGTTCGCGCTCTGCACTTTGGTGGAAAATTGACATATATACTACCTTAATGTCAGAACATAGTATGCACTGAGAAAGTAACTTTTTTGTCTTGATGAACAGAGGCATGAAACAACTTTCAAACTACTCATACTCATGTGGAAAGTTAACCAAAGGTGTTTCCATTAGGTTTGCAGTAAGTACTTTCTTGTAAAATTGAAATGTATACTATTTGTATTATCTAAGCATTGTATGCACTGAGATAACAACTTTTTTGTGTTGATGTGTGGAGCCACGACAAAGCTTTCAAACTACTCATAATCATTTGGGAAGTTAACCTAAGGTGTTTCCATTAGGTTTGCAGTAAGTACTTTGGTGTAAAATTGATATGTATGCTATTTGCACTGTAAAAGCATTGTATGCACTGAGAAAACAACTTTTTTCTCTTGATGTGCAGAGCCATAATACAATTTTCAAACTATTCATAATCATGTGCGAAGTTAATTTAAAATGTTTCCCAATGGTTTGCACTCTACACTTTGGTGGAAAATTGAGATGTATACTACCTTAATGTCAGAAGATAGTATGCACTGAGAAAGTAACTTTTTTGTCTTGATGAACAGAGGCATGAAACAACTTTCAACCTACTCATACTCATGTGGGAAGTTAACCAAACCTGTTTCAATTTGGTTTGCAGTAAGTACTTTGGAGTAAAATTGAAATGTATAGTATTTGTATTGTCTTCGTATAGCATGCACTGAGATAACAACTTTTTTGTTATCATGTGTAGAGCCATAATACAACTTTCAAGCAACTCAGAAACATGTGGGAAAATAACCAAAGGTGTTTCCATTAGGTTTGCAGTAAGTACTTTGGTGGAAAATTGAAATCTATGCTATCTGCATTGTAAAAGCATTGTATGCACTGAGAGATCAACTTTTTTGTCTTTATGTGCACAGGTATGAAACAACTTGCAGACATCTCAGAATCATGTCGGAAGTTAACCTAAAGTGTTTCCATTAGGTTTGCAGTAAGTACTTCGGTGTAAAATTGAAATGTATACTATTTGTATTATCTAAGCATTGTATGCACTGAGATAACAACTTTTTTGTGTTGATGCGTGGAGCCATGAAAAAACTTTCAAACTACTCATAATCATTTGGGAAGTTAACCTAAAGTGTTTCCATTAGTTTTGCAGTATGTAGTTTGGTGTAAAATTGAAATGTATACTATTTGTACTATCTAACCATTGTATGCCCTGAGTTAACAACATTTTTGTGTTGATGTGTGGAGCCATGAAAAAACTTTCAAACTACTCATAATCATGTGGGAAGTTAACTTAAAATGTTTCCCAATGGTTTGCACTCTGCACTTTGGTGGAAAATTGAGATGTATACTACCTTAATGTCAGAACCTAGTATGAACTGAGAAAGTAACTTTTTTGTCTTGATGAACAGAGGCATGAAACAACTTTCAACCTACTCATACTCATGTGGGAAGTTAATCAAAGGTGTTTCCATTAGGTTTGCAGTAAGTACTTTGGTGTGAAATTGAAATGTATACTATTTGCATTATCTAAGCATTCTATGCACTGAGATAACAACTTTTTTGTGTTGATGTGTGGAGCCATGAAAAAACTTTCAAACTACTCATAATCATTTGGGAAGTTAACCTAAGGTGTTTCCATTAGGTTTGTAGCAAGTACTTTGGTGTAAAATTGAAATGTATACTATGTGTATTATCTAAGGATAGTATGCACTGAGATAACAACTTTTTTGTGTTGATGTGTGGAGCCATGAAAAAACTTTCAAACTACTCATAATCATTTGGGAAGTTAACCTAAGGTGTTTCCATTAGGTTTGCAGTAAGTACTTTGGTGTAAAATTGAAATGCATACTATTTGTATTGTCTAAGCATTAAAAGCACTGAGATAACAACTTTTTTGTGTTGATGTGTGGAGCCACGACAAAGCTTTCAAACTACTCATAATCATTTGGGAAGTTAACCTAAGGTGTTTCCATTAGGTTTGCAGTAAGTACTTTGGTGTAAAATTGAAATGTATACTATTTGTATTATCTAAGCATTGTATGCACTGAGATAACAACTTTTTTGTGTTGATGTGTGGAGCCATGAAAAAACTTTCAAACTACTCATAATCATTTGGGAAGTTAACCTAAAGTGTTTCCATTAGTTTTGCAGTATGTAGTTTGGTGTAAAATTGAAATGTATACTATTTGTATTATCTAACCATTGTATGCCCTGAGTTAACAACATTTTTGTGTTGATGTGTGGAGCCATGAAAAAACTTTCAAACTACTCATAATCATGTGGGAAGTTAACTTAAAATGTTTCCCAATGGTTTGCACTCTGCACTTTGGTGGAAAATTGAGATGTATACTACCTTAATGTCAGAACCTAGTATGAACTGAGAAAGTAACTTTTTTGTCTTGATGAACAGAGGCATGAAACAACTTTCAACCTACTCATACTCATGTGGGAAGTTAACCAAAAGTGCTTCCATTTGGTTTGCAGTAAGTACTTTGGAGTAAAATTGAAATGTATAGTATTTGTATTGTCTTCGTATAGTATGCACTGAGATAACAACTTTTTTGTTATCATCTGTAGAGCCATAATACAACTTTCAAACAACTCAGAAACATGTGGGAAGTTAACCAAAGGTGTTTCCATTAGGTTTGCAGTAAGTACTTTGGTGTAAAATTGAAATGAATGCTATTTGTATTGTAAAAGCATTGCATGCACTGAGAGATCAACTTTTTTGTCTTTATGTGCACAGGTATGAAACAACTTGCAGACATCTCAGAATCATGTGGGAAGTTAACCTAAGGTGTTTCCATTAGGTTTGCAGTAAGTAGTTTGGTGTAAAATTGAAATGTATTCTATTTGTATTGTCTAAGCATTGTATGCACTGAGATAACAACATTTTTGTGTTATGTGTAGAGCCACGAAACAACGTTCAAACTATTCATAATCATGTGGGAAGTTAACTTAAAATGTTTCCCAATGGTTCGCGCTCTGCACTTTGGTGGAAAATTGACATATATACTACCTTAATGTCAGAACATAGTATGCACTGAGAAAGTAACTTTTTTGTCTTGATGAACAGAGGCATGAAACAACTTTCAAACTACTCATACTCATGTGGAAAGTTAACCAAAGGTGTTTCCATTAGGTTTGCAGTAAGTACTTTGTTGTAAAATTGAAATGTATACTATTTGTATTATCTAAGCATTGTATGCACTGAGATAACAACTTTTTTGTGTTGATGTGTGGAGCCACGACAAAGCTTTCAAACTACTCATAATCATTTGGGAAGTTAACCTAAGGTGTTTCCATTAGGTTTGCAGTAAGTACTTTGGTGTAAAATTGATATGTATGCTATTTGCACTGTAAAAGCATTGTATGCACTGAGAAAACAACTTTTTTCTCTTGATGTGCAGAGCCATAATACAATTTTCAAACTATTCATAATCATGTGCGAAGTTAATTTAAAATGTTTCCCAATGGTTTGCACTCTACACTTTGGTGGAAAATTGAGATGTATACTACCTTAATGTCAGAAGATAGTATGCACTGAGAAAGTAACTTTTTTGTCTTGATGAACAGAGGCATGAAACAACTTTCAACCTACTCATACTCATGTGGGAAGTTAACCAAAAGTGCTTCCATTTGGTTTGCAGTAAGTACTTTGGAGTAAAATTGAAATGTATAGTATTTGTATTGTCTTCGTATAGTATGCACTGAGATAACAACTTTTTTGTTATCATCTGTAGAGCCATAATACAACTTTCAAACAACTCAGAAACATGTGGGAAGTTAACCTAAGGTGTTTCCATTAGGTTTGCAGTAAGTAGTTTGGTGTAAAATTGAAATGTATTCTATTTGTATTGTCTGAGCATTGTATGCACTGAGATAACAACATTTTTGTGTTGATGTGTAGAGCCATGAAACAACGTTCAAACTATTCATAATCATGTGGGAAGTTAACTTAAAATGTTTCCCAATGGTTCGCACTCTGCACTTTGGTGGAAAATTGACATATATACTACCTTAATGTCAGAACATAGTATGCACTGAGAAAGTAACTTTTTTGTCTTGATGAACAGAGGCATGAAACAACTTTCAAACTACTCATACTCATGTGGAAAGTTAACCAAAGGTGTTTCCATTAGGTTTGCAGTAAGTACTTTGTTGTAAAATTGAAATGTATACTATTTCTATTATCTAAGCATTGTATGCACTGAGATAACAACTTTTTTGTCTTTATGTGCACAGGTATGAAACAACTTGCAGACATCTCAGAATCATGTCGGAAGTTAACCTAAGGTGTTTCCATTAGGTTTGCAGTAAGTACTTTGGTGTAAAATTGAAATGTATACTATTTGTATTATCTAAGCATTCTATGCACTGAGATAACAACTTTTTTGTTGATGTGTAGAGGCATGAAACAACGTTCAAACTATTGATAATCATGTGGGAAGTTAACTTAAAATGTTTCCAAATGGTTCGCGCTCTGCACTTTGGTGGAAAATTGAGATATATACTACCTTAATGTCAGAACATAGTATGCACTGAGAAAGTAACTTTTTTGTCTTGATGAACAGAGGCATGAAACAACTGTCAACCTACTCATACTCATGTGGAAAGTTAATCAAAGGTGTTTCCATTAGGTTTGCAGTAAGTACTTTGGTGTAAAATTGAAATGTATACTATTTGTATTATCTAAGCATTCTATGCACTGAGATAACAACTTTTTTGTGTTGATGTGTGGAGCCATGAAAAAGCTTCCAAACTACTCATAATCATGTGGGAAGTTAAGCTAAGGTGTTTCCATGAGGTTTGCAGTAAATACTTTGGTGTAAAATGTGAAAAGGATGCTATTTGTATTGTAAAAGCATTGCATGCACTGAGAGATCAACTTTTTTGTCTTTATGTGCACAGGTATGAAACAACTTGCAGACATCTCAGAATCATGTGCGAAGTTAACCTAAGCTGTTTCCATTAGGTTTGCAGTAACTACTTTGTTGTAAAATTGAAATGTATACTATTTGTATTATCTAAGCATTGTATGCTCTGAGATAACAACTTTTTTTTGTTGATGTGTGGAGCCATGAAAAAACTTTCAAACTACTCATAATCATGTGGGAAGTTGACCTAAGGTGTTTCCATGAGGTTTGCAGTAAGTACTTTGGTGTAAAATTGAAATGTATGCTATTTGCACTGTAAAAGCATTGTATGCACTGAGAAAACAACTTTTTTCTCTTGATGTGCAGAGCCATAATACAATTTTCAAACTATTCATAATCATGTGGGAAGTTAATTTAAAATGTTTCCCAATGGTTTGCACTCTACACTTTGGTGGAAAATTGAGATGTATACTACCTTAATGTCAGAACATAGTATGCACTGAGAAAGTAACTTTTTTGTCTTGATGAACAGAGGCATGAAACAACTTTCAAACTACTCATACTCATGTGGGAAGTTAACCAAACGTGTTTCCATTTGGTTTGCAGTAAGTATTTGGAGTAAAATTGAAATGTATAGTATTTGTATTGTCTTCGTATAGCATGCACTGAGATAACAACTTTTTTGTTATCATGTGTAGAGCCATAATACAACTTTCAAGCAACTCAGAAACATGTGGGAAGTTAACCAAAGGTGTTTCCATTAAGTTTGCAGTAAGTACTTTGGTGGAAAATTGAAATCTATGCTATTTGCATTGTAAAAGCATTGTATGCACTGAGAGATCAACTTTTTTGTCTTCATGTGCACAGGTATGAAACAACTTGCAGACATCTCAGAATCATGTCGGAAGTTAACCTAAGGTGTTTCCATTAGGTTTGCAGTAAGTAGTTTGCTGTAAAATTGAAATGTATTCTATTTGTATTGTCTAAGCATTGTATGCCCTGAGATAACAACTTTTTTGTGTTGATGTGTGGAGCCATGAAAAAACTTTCAAACTACTCAGAATCATTTGGGAAGTTATCCTAAGGTGTTTCCATTAGGTTTGCAGTAAGTCCTTTGGTGTAAAATTGAAATGTATACGATTTGCATTATCTAAGCATTGTATGCACTGAGATAACAACTTTTTTTGTTGATGTGTGGAGCCATGAAAAAACTTTCAAACTACTCAGAGTCATTTGGGAAGTTAACCTAAGGTGTTTCCATTAGGTTTGCAGTATGTAGTTTGGTGTAAAATTGAAATGTATACTATTTGTATTATCTAAGCATTGTATGCACTAAGATAACAACATTTTTGTGCTGATGTGTAGAGCCATGAAACAACTTTCAAACTATTCATAATCATGTGGGAAGTTAACTTAAAATGTTTCCCAATGGTTTGCACTCTGCACTTTGGTGGAAAATTGAGATGTATACTACCTTAATGTCTAACATAGTAGGCACTGAGAAAGTAAGTTTTTTCTCTTGATGAACAGAGGCATGAAACAACTTTTAACCTACTCATACTCATGTGGAAAGTTAACCTAAGTTGTTTCCATTAGGTTTGTAGTAAGTACTTTGTTGTAAAATTGGAATGTATACTATTTGTATTATCTAAGCATTTTATGCACTGAGATAACAACTTTTTTGTGTTGATGTGTGGAGCCACGAAAAAAATTCAAATTACTCATAATCATTTGGGAAGTTAACCTAAGGTGTTTCCATTAGGTTTGCAGTAAGTACTTTGGTGTAAAATTGAAATGTATACTATTTGTATTATCTAAGCATTGTATGCACTGAGATAACAACTTTTTTCTGTTGATGTGTGGAGCCATGAAAAAACTTTCAAACTACTCAGAATCATTTGGGAAGTTAACCTAAGGTGTTTCCATTAGGTTTGCAGTAAGTACTTTGGTGTAAAATTGAAATGTATACTATTTGTATTATCTAAGCATTGTATGCACTGAGATAACAACTTTTTTGTGTTGATGTGTGGAGCCATGAAAAAACTTTCAAACTACTCAGAATCATTTGGGAAGTTAACCTAAGGTGTTTCCATTAGGTTTGCAGTATGTAGTTTGGTGTAAAATTGAAATGTATACTATTTGTATTATCTAAGCATTGTATGCACTGAGATAACAACATTTTTGTGCTGATGTGTAGAGCCATGAAACAACTTTCAAACTATTCATAATCATGTGGGAAGTTAACTTAAAATGTTTCCCAATGGTTTGCACTCTGCACTTTGGTGGAAAATTGAGATGTATACTACCTTAATGTCTAACATAGTAGGCACTGAGAAAGTAAGTTTTTTCTCTTGATGAACAGAGGCATGAAACAACTTTTAACCTACTCATACTCATGTGGAAAGTTAACCTAAGTTGTTTCCATTAGGTTTGTAGTAAGTACTTTGTTGTAAAATTGGAATGTATACTATTTGTATTATCTAAGCATTGTATGCACTGAGATAACAACTTTTTTGTGTTGATGTGTGGAGCAATGAAAAAACTTTCAAACTACTCATAATCATTTGGGAAGTTAACCTAAGGTGGTTCCATTAGGTTTGCAGTAAGTACTTTGGTGTAAAATTGAAATGTATACTATTTGTATTGACTAAGCTTAGTATGCACTGAGAAAGTAACTTTTTGTCTTGATGAACAGAGGCATGAAACACCTTTTAACCTACTCATACTCATCTGGAAAGTTAACCAAAGGTGATTGCATTAGGTTTGCAGTAAGTACTTTGGTGTAAAATTGAAATGTATACGATTTGTATTATCTAAGCATTCTATGCACTGAGATAACAACTTTTTTGTATTGATGTGTGGAGCCATGAAAAAACTTTCAAACTACTCATAATCATGTGGGAAGTTGACCTAAGGTGTTTCCATGAGGTTTGCAGTAAGTACTTTGGTGTAAAATTGAAATGTATGCTATTTGCACTGTAAAAGCATTGTATGCACTGAGAAAACAACTTTTTTCTCTTGATGTGCAGAGCCATAATACAATTTTCAAACTATTCATAATCATGTGGGAAGTTAATTTAAAATGTTTCCCAATGGTTTGCACTCTACACTTTGGTGGAAAATTGAAATGTATACTACCTTAATGTCAGAAGATAGTATGCACTGAGAAAGTAACTTTTTTGTGTTGATGAACAGAGGCATGAAACAACTTTCAAACTACTCATACTCATGTGGGAAGTTAACCAAACGTGTTTCCATTTGGTTTGCAGTAAGTACTTTGTTGTAAAATTGAAATGTATACTATTTGTATTATCTAAGCATTGTATGCACTGAGATAACAACTTTTTTTTGTTGATGTGTGGAGCCATGAAAAAACTTTCAAACTACTCATAATCATGTGGGAAGTTGACCTAAGGTGTTTCCATGAGGTTTGCAGTAAGTACTTTGGTGTAAAATTGAAATGTATGCTATTTGCACTGTAAAAGCATTGTATGCACTGAGAAAACAACTTTTTTCTCTTGATGTGCAGAGCCATAATACAATTTTCAAACTATTCATAATCATGTGGGAAGTTAATTTAAAATGTTTCCCAATGGTTTGCACTCTACACTTTGGTGGAAAATTGAGATGTATACTACCTTAATGTCAGAACATAGTATGCACTGAGAAAGTAACTTTTTTGTCTTGATGAACAGAGGCATGAAACAACTTTCAAACTACTCATACTCATGTGGGAAGTTAACCTAAGTTGTTTCCATTAGGTTTGTAGTAAGTACTTTGTTGTAAAATTGGAATGTATACTATTTGTATTATCTAAGCATTGTATGCACTGAGATAACAACTTTTTTGTGTTGATGTGTGGAGCCACGAAAAAATTTCAAATTACTCATAATCATTTGGGAAGTTAACCTAAGGTGTTTCCATTAGGTTTGCAGTAAGTACTTTGGTGTAAAATTGAAATGTATACTATTTGTATTATCTAAGCATTGTATGCACTGAGATAACAACTTTTTTCTGTTGATGTGTGGAGCCATGAAAAAACTTTCAAACTACTCAGAATCATTTGGGAAGTTAACCTAAGGTGTTTCCATTAGGTTTGCAGTAAGTACTTTGGTGTAAAATTGAAATGTATACTATTTGTATTATCTAAGCATTGTATGCACTGAGATAACAACATTTTTGTGCTGATGTGTAGAGCCATGAAACAACTTTCAAACTATTCATAATCATGTGGGAAGTTAACTTAAAATGTTTCCCAATGGTTTGCACTCTGCACTTTGGTGGAAAATTGAGATGTATACTACCTTAATGTCTAACATAGTAGGCACTGAGAAAGTAAGTTTTTTCTCTTGATGAACAGAGGCATGAAACAACTTTTAACCTACTCATACTCATGTGGAAAGTTAACCTAAGTTGTTTCCATTAGGTTTGTAGTAAGTACTTTGTTGTAAAATTGGAATGTATACTATTTGTATTATCTAAGCATTGTATGCACTGAGATAACAACTTTTTTGTGTTGATGTGTGGAGCAATGAAAAAACTTTCAAACTACTCATAATCATTTGGGAAGTTAACCTAAGGTGGTTCCATTAGGTTTGCAGTAAGTACTTTGGTGTAAAATTGAAATGTATACTATTTGTATTGACTAAGCATAGTATGCACTGAGAAAGTAACTTTTTGTCTTGATGAACAGAGGCATGAAACACCTTTTAACCTACTCATACTCATGTGGAAAGTTAACCAAAGGTGTTTGCATTAGGTTTGCAGTGAGTACTTTGGTGTAAAATTGAAATGTATACGATTTGTATTATCTAAGCATTCTATGCACTGAGATAACAACTTTTTTGTATTGATGTGTGGAGCCATGAAAAAACTTTCAAACTACTCATAATCATGTGGGAAGTTGACCTAAGGTGTTTCCATGAGGTTTGCAGTAAGTACTTTGGTGTAAAATTGAAATGTATGCTATTTGCACTGTAAAAGCATTGTATGCACTGAGAAAACAACTTTTTTCTCTTGATGTGCAGAGCCATAATACAATTTTCAAACTATTCATAATCATGTGGGAAGTTAATTTAAAATGTTTCCCAATGGTTTGCACTCTACACTTTGGTGGAAAATTGAAATGTATACTACCTTAATGTCAGAAGATAGTATGCACTGAGAAAGTAACTTTTTTGTGTTGATGAACAGAGGCATGAAACAACTTTCAAACTACTCATACTCATGTGGGAAGTTAACCAAACGTGTTTCCATTTGGTTTGCAGTAAGTACTTTGGTGGAAAATTGAAATCTATGCTATTTGCATTGTAAAAGCATTGTATGCACTGAGAGATCAACTTTTTTGTCTTTATGTGCACAGGTATGAAACAACTTGCAGACATCTCAGAATCATGTCGGAAGTTAACCTAAGGTGTTTCCATTAGGTTTGCAGTAAGTACTTTGGTGTAAAATTGAAATGTATACTATATGTATTATCTAAGCATTGTATGCACTGAGATAACAACTTTTTTGTGTTGATGTGTAGAGGCATGAAACAACGTTCAAACTATTCATAATCATGTGGGAACTTAACTTAAAATGTTTCCAAATGGTTCGCGCTCTGCACTTTGGTGGAAAATTGAGATATATACTACCTTAATGTCAGAACATAGTAGGCACTGAGAAAGTAACTTTTTTGTCTTGATGAACAGAGGCATGAAACAACTGTCAACCTACTCATACTCATGTGGAAAGTTAATCAAAGGTGTTTCCATTAGGTTTGCAGTAAGTACTTTGGTGTAAAATTGAAATGTATACTATTTGTATTATCTAAGCATTCTGTGCACTGAGATAACAACTTTTTTGTGTTGATGTGTGGAGCCATGAAAAAGCTTCCAAACTACTCATAATCATGTGGGAAGTTAAGCTAAGGTGTTTCCATGAGGTTTGCAGTAAATACTTTGGTGTAAAATGTGAAAAGGATGCTATTTGTATTGTAAAAGCATTGCATGCACTGAGAGATCAACTTTTTTGTCTTTATGTGCACAGGTATGAAACAACTTGCAGACATCTCAGAATCATGTGCGAAGTTAACCTAAGCTGTTTCCATTAGGTTTGCAGTAAGTAGTTTGGTGTAAAATTGAAATGTATTCTATTTGTATTGTCTAAGCATTGTATGCACTAAGATAACAACATTTTTGTGTTGATGTGTAAAGCCACGAAACAATGTTCAAACTATTCATAATCATGTGGGAAGTTAACTTAAAATGTTTCCCAAAGGTTCGCGCTCTGCACTTTGGTGGAAAATTGACATATATACTACCTTAATGTCAGAAGATAGTATGCACTGAGAAAGTAACTTTTTTGTCTTGATGAACAGAGGCATGAAACAACTTTCAAACTACTCATACTCATGTGGAAAGTTAACCAAAGGTGTTTCCATTAGGTTTGCAGTAAGTACTTTGTTGTAAAATTGAAATGTATACTATTTGTATTATCTAAGCATTGTATGCACTGAGATAACAACTTTTTTTTGTTGATGTGTGGAGCCATGAAAAAACTTTCAAACTACTCATAATCATGTGGGAAGTTAACCTAAGGTGTTTCCATGAGGTTTGCAGTAAGTACTTTGGTGTAAAATTGAAATGTATGCTATTTGCACTGTAAAAGCTTTGTATGAACTGAGAAAACAACTTTTTTCTCTTGATGTGCAGAGCCATAATACAATTTTCAAACTATTCATAATCATGTGGGAAGTTAATTTAAAATGTTTCCCAATGGTTTGCACTCTGCACTTTGGTGGAAAATTGAGATGTATACTACCTTAATGTCAGAACCTAGTATGAACTGAGAAAGTAACTTTTTTGTCTTGATGAACAGAGGCATGAAACAACTTTCAACCTACTCATACTCATGTGGGAAGTTAACCAAAAGTGCTTCCATTTGGTTTGCAGTAAGTACTTTGGAGTAAAATTGAAATGTATAGTATTTGTATTGTCTTCGTATAGTATGCACTGAGATAACAACTTTTTTGTTATCATCTGTAGAGCCATAATACAACTTTCAAACAACTCAGAAACATGTGGGAAGTTAACCTAAGGTGTTTCCATTAGGTTTGCAGTAAGTAGTTTGGTGTAAAATTGAAATGTATTCTATTTGTATTGTCTAAGCATTGTATGCACTGAGATAACAACATTTTTGTGTTGATGTGTAGAGCCATGAAACAACGTTCAAACTATTCATAATCATGTGGGAAGTTAACTTAAAATGTTTCCCAATGGTTCGCACTCTGCACTTTGGTGGAAAATTGACATATATACTGCCTTAATGTCAGAACATAGTATGCACTGAGAAAGTAACTTTTTTGTCTTGATGAACAGAGGCATGAAACAACTTTCAAACTACTCATACTCATGTGGAAAGTTAACCAAAGGTGTTTCCATTAGGTTTGCAGTAAGTACTTTGTTGTAAAATTGAAATGTATACTATTTCTATTATCTAAGCATTGTATGCACTGAGATAACAACTTTTTTGTCTTTATGTGCACAGGTATGAAACAACTTGCAGACATCTCAGAATCATGTCGGAAGTTAACCTAAGGTGTTTCCATTAGGTTTGCAGTAAGTACTTTGGTGTAAAATTGAAATGTATAGTATTTGTATTATCTAAGCATTCTATGCACTGAGATAACAACTTTTTTGTTGATGTGTAGAGGCATGAAACAACGTTCAAACTATTCATAATCATGTGGGAAGTTAACTTAAAATGTTTCCAAATGGTTCGCGCTCTGCACTTTGGTGGAAAATTGAGATATATACTACCTTAATGTCAGAACATAGTATGCACTGAGAAAGTAACTTTTTTGTCTTGATGAACAGAGGCATGAAACAACTGTCAACCTACTCATACTCATGTGGAAAGTTAATCAAAGGTGTTTCCATTAGGTTTGCAGTAAGTACTTTGGTGTAAAATTGAAATGTATACTATTTGTATTATCTAAGCATTCTATGCACTGAGATAACAACTTTTTTGTGTTGATGTGTGGAGCCATGAAAAAGCTTCCAAACTACTCATAATCATGTGGGAAGTTAAGCTAAGGTGTTTCCATGAGGTTTGCAGTAAATACTTTGGTGTAAAATGTGAAAAGGATGCTATTTGTATTGTAATTTCATTGCATGCACTGAGAGATCAACTTTTTTGTCTTTATGTGCACAGGTATGAAACAACTTGCAGACATCTCAGAATCATGTGCGAAGTTAACCTAAGGTGTTTCCATTAGGTTTGCAGTAAGTAGTTTGGTGTAAAATTGAAATGTATTCTATTTGTATTGTCTAAGCATTGTATGCACTAAGATAACAACATTTTTGTGTTGATGTGTAAAGCCATGAAACAACGTTCAAACTATTCATAATCATGTGGGAAGTTAACTTAAAATGTTTCCCAATGGTTCGCGCTCTGCACTTTGGTGGAAAATTGACATATATACTACCTTAATGTCAGAACATAGTATGCACTGAGAAAGTAACTTTTTTGTCTTGATGAACAGAGGCATGAAACAACTTTCAAACTACTCATACTCATGTGGAAAGTTAACCAAAGGTGTTTCCATTAGGTTTGCAGTAAGTACTTTGTTGTAAAATTGAAATGTATACTATTTGTATTATCTAAGCATTGTATGCACTGAGATAACAACTTTTTTTTGTTGATGTGTGGAGCCATGAAAAATCTTTCAAACTACTCATAATCATGTGGGAAGTTGACCTAAGGTGTTTCCATGAGGTTTGCAGTAAGTACTTTGGTGTAAAATTGAAATGTATGCTATTTGCACTGTAAAAGCTTTGTATGAACTGAGAAAACAACTTTTTTCTCTTGATGTGCAGAGCCATAATACAATTTTCAAACTATTCATAATCATGTGGGAAGTTAATTTAAAATGTTTCCCAATGGTTTGCACTCTACACTTTGGTGGAAAATTGAGATGTATACTACCTTAATGTCAGAACATAGTATGCACTGAGAAAGTAACTTATTTGTCTTGATGAACAGAGGCATGAAACAACTTTCAAACTACTCATAATCATTTGGGAAGTTAACCTAAAGTGTTTCCATTAGTTTTGCAGTATGTAGTTTGGTGTAAAATTGAAATGTATACTATTTGTATTATCTAACCATTGTATGCCCTGAGTTAACAACATTTTTGTGTTGATGTGTGGAGCCATGAAAAAACTTTCAAACTACTCATAATCATGTGGGAAGTTAACTTAAAATGTTTCCCAATGGTTTGCACTCTGCACTTTGGTGGAAAATTGAGATGTATACTACCTTAATGTCAGAACCTAGTATGAACTGAGAAAGTAACTTTTTTGTCTTGATGAACAGAGGCATGAAACAACTTTCAACCTACTCATACTCATGTGGGAAGTTAACCAAAAGTGCTTCCATTTGGTTTGCAGTAAGTACTTTGGAGTAAAATTGAAATGTATAGTATTTGTATTGTCTTCGTATAGTATGCACTGAGATAACAACTTTTTTGTTATCATCTGTAGAGCCATAATACAACTTTCAAACAACTCAGAAACATGTGGGAAGTTAACCAAAGGTGTTTCCATTAGGTTTGCAGTAAGTACTTTGGTGTAAAATTGAAATGAATGCTATTTGTATTGTAAAAGCATTGCATGCACTGAGAGATCAACTTTTTTGTCTTTATGTGCACAGGTATGAAACAACTTGCAGACATCTCAGAATCATGTGGGAAGTTAACCTAAGGTGTTTCCATTAGGTTTGCAGTAAGTAGTTTGGTGTAAAATTGAAATGTATTCTATTTGTATTGTCTAAGCATTGTATGAACTGAGATAACAACATTTTTGTGTTGATGTGTAGAGCCACGAAACAACGTTCAAACTATTCATAATCATGTGGGAAGTTAACTTAAAATGTTTCCCAATGGTTCGCGCTCTGCACTTTGGTGGAAAATTGACATATATACTACCTTAATGTCAGAACATAGTATGCACTGAGAAAGTAACTTTTTTGTCTTGATGAACAGAGGCATGAAACAACTTTCAAACTACTCATACTCATGTGGAAAGTTAACCAAAGGTGTTTCCATTAGGTTTGCAGTAAGTACTTTGTTGTAAAATTGAAATGTATACTATTTGTATTATCTAAGGATTGTATGCACTGAGATAACAACTTTTTTTTGTTGATGTGTGGAGCCATGAAAAAACTTTCAAACTACTCATAATCATGTGGGAAGTTGACCTAAGGTGTTTCCATGAGGTTTGCAGTAAGTACTTTGGTGTAAAATTGAAATGTATGCTATTTGCACTGTAAAAGCATTGTATGCACTGAGAAAACAACTTTTTTCTCTTGATGTGCAGAGCCATAATACAATTTTCAAACTATTCATAATCATGTGGGAAGTTAATTTAAAATGTTTCCCAATGGTTTGCACTCTACACTTTGGTGGAAAATTGAGATGTATACTACCTTAATGTCAGAACATAGTATGCACTGAGAAAGTAACTTTTTTGTCTTGATGAACAGAGGCATGAAACAACTTTCAAACTACTCATACTCATGTGGGAAGTTAACCAAAGGTGTTTCCATTAAGTTTGCAGTAAGTACTTTGGTGGAAAATTGAAATCTATGCTATTTGCATTGTAAAAGCATTGTATGCACTGAGAGATCAACTTTTTTGTCTTTATGTGCACAGGTATGAAACAACTTGCAGACATCTCAGAATCATGTCGGAAGTTAACCTAAGGTGTTTCCATTAGGTTTGCAGTCAGTAGTTTGCTGTAAAATTGAAATGTATTCTATTTGTATTGTCTAAGCATTGTATGCCCTGAGATAACAACTTTTTTGTGTTGATGTGTGGAGCCACGAAAAAATTTCAAATTACTCATAATCATTTGGGAAGTTAACCTAAGGTGTTTCCATTGGGTTTGCAGTAAGTACTTTGGTGTAAAATTGAAATGTATACTATTTGTATTATCTAAGCATTGTATGCACTGAGATAACAACTTTTTTCTGTTGATGTGTGGAGCCATGAAAAAACTTTCAAACTACTCAGAATCATTTGGGAAGTTATCCTAAGGTGTTTCCATTAGGTTTGCAGTAAGTCCTTTGGTGTAAAATTGAAATGTATATGATTTGCATTATCTAAGCATTGTATGCACTGAGATAACAACTTTTTTTGTTGAAGTGTGGAGCCATGAAAAAACTTTCAGACTACTCAGAATCATTTGGGAAGTTAACCTAAGGTGTTTCCATTAGGTTTGCAGTATGTAGTTTGGTGTAAAATTGAAATGTATACTATTTGTATTATCTAAGCACTGTATGCACTGAGATAACAACATTTTTGTGCTGATGTGTAGAGCCATGAAACAACTTTCAAACTATTCATAATCATGTGGGAAGTTAACTTAAAATGTTTCCCAATGGTTTGCACTCTGCACTTTGGTGGAAAATTGAGATGTATACTACCTTAATGTCTAACATAGTAGGCACTGAGAAAGTAAGTTTTTTCTCTTGATGAACAGAGGCATGAAACAACTTTTAACCTACTCATACTCATGTGGAAAGTTAACCTAAGTTGTTTCCATTAGGTTTGTAGTAAGTACTTTGTTGTAAAATTGGAATGTATACTATTTGTATTATCTAAGCATTGTATGCACTGAGATAACAACTTTTTTGTGTTGATGTGTGGAGCCACGAAAAAATTTCAAATTACTCATAATCATTTGGGAAGTTAACCTAAGGTGTTTCCATTAGGTTTGCAGTAAGTACTTTGGTGTAAAATTGAAATGTATACTATTTGTATTATCTAAGCATTGTATGCACTGAGATAACAACTTTTTTCTGTTGATGTGTGGAGCCATGAAAAAACTTTCAAACTACTCAGAATCATTTGGGAAGTTACCCTAAGGTGTTTCCATTAGGTTTGCAGTAAGTACTTTGGTGTAAAATTGAAATGTATACTATTTGTATTATCTAAGCATTGTATGCACTGAGATAACAACTTTTTTGTGTTGATGTGTGGAGCCATGAAAAAACTTTCAAACTACTCAGAATCATTTGGGAAGTTAACCTAAGGTGTTTCCATTAGGTTTGCAGTATGTAGTTTGGTGTAAAATTGAAATGTATACTATTTGTATTATCTAAGCATTGTATGCACTGAGATAACAACATTTTTGTGCTGATGTGTAGAGCCATGAAACAACTTTCAAACTATTCATAATCATGTGGGAGGTTAACTTAAAATGTTTCCCAATGGTTTGCACTCTGCACTTTGGTGGAAAATTGAGATGTATACTACCTTAATGTCTAACATAGTAGGCACTGAGAAAGTAAGTTTTTTCTCTTGATGAACAGAGGCATGAAACAACTTTTAACCTACTCATACTCATGTGGAAAGTTAACCTAAGTTGTTTCCATTAGGTTTGTAGTCAGTACTTTGTTGTAAAATTGGAATGTATACTATTTGTATTATCTAAGCATTGTATCCACTGAGATAACAACTTTTTTGTGTTGATGTGTGGAGCAATGAAAAAACTTTCAAACTACTCATAATCATTTGGGAAGTTAACCTAAGGTGGTTCCATTAGGTTTGCAGTAAGTACTTTGGTGTAAAATTGAAATGTATACTATTTGTATTGACTAAGCATAGTATGCCCTGAGAAAGTAACTTTTTGTCTTGATGAACAGAGGCATGAAACACCTTTTAACCTACTCATACTCATGTGGAAAGTTAAACAAAGGTGTTTGCATTAGGTTTGCAGTAAGTACTTTGGTGTAAAATTGAAATGTATACGATTTGTATTATCTAAGCATTCTATGCACTGAGATAACAACTTTTTTGTATTGATGTGTGGAGCCATGAAAAAACTTTCAAACTACTCATAATCATGTGGGAAGTTGACCTAAGGTGTTTCCATGAGGTTTGCAGTAAGTACTTTGGTGTAAAATTGAAATGTATGCTATTTGCACTGTAAAAGCATTGTATGCACTGAGAAAACAACTTTTTTCTCTTGATGTGCAGAGCCATAATACAATTTTCAAACTATTCATAATCATGTGGGAAGTTAATTTAAAATGTTTCCCAATGGTTTGCACTCTACACTTTGGTGGAGAATTGAAATGTATACTACCTTAATGTCAGAACATAGTATGCACTGAGAAAGTAACTTTTTTGTCTTGATGAACAGAGGCATGAAACAACTTTCAAACTACTCATACTCATGTGGGAAGTTAACCAAACGTGTTTCCATTTGGTTTGCAGTAAGTACTTTGGAGTAAAATTGAAATGTATAGTATTTGTATTGTCTTCGTATAGCATGCACTGAGATAACAACTTTTTTGTTATCATGTGTAGAGCCATAATACAACTTTCAAGCAACTCAGAAACATGTGGGAAGTTAACCAAAGGTGTTTCCATTAGGTTTGCATTAATACTTTGGTGGAAATTTGAAATCTATGCTATTTGCATTGTAAAAGCATTGTATGCACTGAGAGATCAACTTTTTTGTCTTTATGTGCACAGGTATGAAACAACTTGCAGACATCTCAGAATCATGTCGGAAGTTAACCTAAGGTGTTTCCATTAGGTTTGCAGTAAGTACTTTGGTGTAAAATTGAAATGTATACTATTTGTATTATCTAAGCATTGTATGCACTGAGATAACAACATTTTTGTGTTGATGTGTAGAGGCATGAAACAACGTTCAAACTATTCATAATCATGTGGGAAGTTAACTGAAAATGTTTCCAAATGGTTCGCGCTCTGCACTTTGATGGAAAATTGAGATATATACTACCTTAATGTCAGAACATAGTATGCACTGAGAAAGTAACTTTTTTGTCTTGATGAACAGAGGCATGAAACAACTGTCAACCTACTCATACTCATGTGGAAAGTTAATCAAAGGTGTTTCCATTAGGTTTGCAGTAAGTACTTTGGTGTAAAATTGAAATGTATGCTATTTGTATCATAAAAGCATTGTATGCTCTGAGAGATCAACTTTTTTGTCTTTATGTGCACAGGTATGAAACAACTTGCAGACATCTCAGAATCATGTCGGAAGTTAACCTAAGGTGTTTGCATTAGGTTTGCAGTAAGTACTTTGGTGTAAAATTGAAATGTATACTATTTGTATTATCTAAGCATTCTATGCACTGAGATAACAACTTTTTTGTTGATGTGTAGAGGCATGAAACAACGTTCAAACTATTCATAATCATGTGGGAAGTTAACTTAAAATGTTTCCAAATGGTTCGCGCTCTGCACTTTGGTGGAAAATTGAGATATATACTACCTTAATGTCAGAACATAGTATGCACTGAGAAAGTAACTTTTTTGTCTTGATGAACAGAGGCATGAAACAACTGTCAACCTACTCATACTCATGTGGAAAGTTAATCAAAGGTGTTTCCATTAGGTTTGCAGTAAGTACTTTGGTGTAAAATTGAAATGTATACTATTTGTATTATCTAAGCATTCTATGCACTGAGATAACAACTTTTTTGTGTTGATGTGTGGAGCCATGAAAAAGCTTCCAAACTACTCATAATCATGTGGGAAGTTAAGCTAAGGTGTTTCCATGAGGTTTGCAGTAAATACTTTGGTGTAAAATGTGAAAAGGATGCTATTTGTATTGTAAAAGCATTGCATGCACTGAGAGATCAACTTTTTTGTCTTTATGTGCACAGGTATGAAACAACTTGCAGACATCTCAGAATCATGTGCGAAGTTAACCTAAGGTGTTTCCATTAGGTTTGCAGTAAGTACTTTGTTGTAAAATTGAAATGTATACTATTTGTATTATCTAAGCATTGTATGCTCTGAGATAACAACTTTTTTTTGTTGATGTGTGGAGCCATGAAAAAACTTTCAAACTACTCATAATCATGTGGGAAGTTGACCTAAGGTGTTTCCATGAGGTTTGCAGTAAGTACTTTGGTGTAAAATTGAAATGTATGCTATTTGCACTGTAAAAGCATTGTATGCACTGAGAAAACAACTTTTTTCTCTTGATGTGCAGAGCCATAATACAATTTTCAAACTATTCATAATCATGTGGGAAGTTAATTTAAAATGTTTCCCAATGGTTTGCACTCTGCACTTTGGTGGAAAATTGAGATGTATACTACCTTAATGTCAGAACATAGTATGCACTGAGAAAGTAACTTATTTGTCTTGATGAACAGAGGCATGAAACAACTTTCAAACTACTCATAATCATTTGGGAAGTTAACCTAAAGTGTTTCCATTAGTTTTGCAGTATGTAGTTTGGTGTAAAATTGAAATGTATACTATTTGTATTATCTAACCATTGTATGCCCTGAGTTAACAACATTTTTGTGTTGATGTGTGGAGCCATGAAAAAACTTTCAAACTACTCATAATCATGTGGGAAGTTAACTTAAAATGTTTCCCAATGGTTTGCACTCTGCACTTTGGTGGAAAATTGAGATGTATACTACCTTAATGTCAGAACCTAGTATGAACTGAGAAAGTAACTTTTTTGTCTTGATGAACAGAGGCATGAAACAACTTTCAACCTACTCATACTCATGTGGGAAGTTAACCAAAAGTGCTTCCATTTGGTTTGCAGTAAGTACTTTGGAGTAAAATTGAAATGTATAGTATTTGTATTGTCTTCGTATAGTATGCACTGAGATAACAACTTTTTTGTTATCATCTGTAGAGCCATAATACAACTTTCAAACAACTCAGAAACATGTGGGAAGTTAACCAAAGGTGTTTCCATTAGGTTTGCAGTATGTACTTTGGTGTAAAATTGAAATGAATGCTATTTGTATTGTAAAAGCATTGCATGCACTGAGAGATCAACTTTTTTGTCTTTATGTGCACAGGTATGAAACAACTTGCAGACATCTCAGAATCATGTGCGAAGTTAACCTAAGGTGTTTCCATTAGGTTTGCAGTAAGTAGTTTGGTGTAAAATTGAAATGTATTCTATTTGTATTGTCTAAGCATTGTATGAACTGAGATAACAACATTTTTGTGTTGATGTGTAGAGCCACGAAACAACGTTCAAACTATTCATAATCATGTGGGAAGTTAACTTAAAATGTTTCCCAATGGTTCGCGCTCTGCACTTTGGTGGAAAATTGACATATATACTACCTTAATGTCAGAACATAGTATGCACTGAGAAAGTAACTTTTTTGTCTTGATGAACAGAGGCATGAAACAACTTTCAAACTACTCATACTCATGTGGAAAGTTAACCAAAGGTGTTTCCATTAGGTTTGCAGTAAGTACTTTGTTGTAAAATTGAAATGTATACTATTTGTATTATCTAAGGATTGTATGCACTGAGATAACAACTTTTTTTTGTTGATGTGTGGAGCCATGAAAAAACTTTCAAACTACTCATAATCATGTGGGAAGTTGACCTAAGGTGTTTCCATGAGGTTTGCAGTAAGTACTTTGGTGTAAAATTGAAATGTATGCTATTTGCACTGTAAAAGCATTGTATGCACTGAGAAAACAACTTTTTTCTCTTGATGTGCAGAGCCATAATACAATTTTCAAACTATTCATAATCATGTGGGAAGTTAATTTAAAATGTTTCCCAATGGTTTGCACTCTACACTTTGGTGGAAAATTGAGATGTATACTACCTTAATGTCAGAACATAGTATGCACTGAGAAAGTAACTTTTTTGTCTTGATGAACAGAGGCATGAAACAACTTTCAAACTACTCATACTCATGTGGGAAGTTAACCAAAGGTGTTTCCATTAAGTTTGCAGTAAGTACTTTGGTGGAAAATTGAAATCTATGCTATTTGCATTGTAAAAGCATTGTATGCACTGAGAGATCAACTTTTTTGTCTTTATGTGCACAGGTATGAAACAACTTGCAGACATCTCAGAATCATGTCGGAAGTTAACCTAAGGTGTTTCCATTAGGTTTGCAGTCAGTAGTTTGCTGTAAAATTGAAATGTATTCTATTTGTATTGTCTAAGCATTGTATGCCCTGAGATAACAACTTTTTTGTGTTGATGTGTGGAGCCACGAAAAAATTTCAAATTACTCATAATCATTTGGGAAGTTAACCTAAGGTGTTTCCATTGGGTTTGCAGTAAGTACTTTGGTGTAAAATTGAAATGTATACTATTTGTATTATCTAAGCATTGTATGCACTGAGATAACAACTTTTTTCTGTTGATGTGTGGAGCCATGAAAAAACTTTCAAACTACTCAGAATCATTTGGGAAGTTATCCTAAGGTGTTTCCATTAGGTTTGCAGTAAGTCCTTTGGTGTAAAATTGAAATGTATATGATTTGCATTATCTAAGCATTGTATGCACTGAGATAACAACTTTTTTTGTTGAAGTGTGGAGCCATGAAAAAACTTTCAGACTACTCAGAATCATTTGGGAAGTTAACCTAAGGTGTTTCCATTAGGTTTGCAGTATGTAGTTTGGTGTAAAATTGAAATGTATACTATTTGTATTATCTAAGCACTGTATGCACTGAGATAACAACATTTTTGTGCTGATGTGTAGAGCCATGAAACAACTTTCAAACTATTCATAATCATGTGGGAAGTTAACTTAAAATGTTTCCCAATGGTTTGCACTCTGCACTTTGGTGGAAAATTGAGATGTATACTACCTTAATGTCTAACATAGTAGGCACTGAGAAAGTAAGTTTTTTCTCTTGATGAACAGAGGCATGAAACAACTTTTAACCTACTCATACTCATGTGGAAAGTTAACCTAAGTTGTTTCCATTAGGTTTGTAGTAAGTACTTTGTTGTAAAATTGGAATGTATACTATTTGTATTATCTAAGCATTGTATGCACTGAGATAACAACTTTTTTGTGTTGATGTGTGGAGCCACGAAAAAATTTCAAATTACTCATAATCATTTGGGAAGTTAACCTAAGGTGTTTCCATTAGGTTTGCAGTAAGTACTTTGGTGTAAAATTGAAATGTATACTATTTGTATTATCTAAGCATTGTATGCACTGAGATAACAACTTTTTTCTGTTGATGTGTGGAGCCATGAAAAAACTTTCAAACTACTCAGAATCATTTGGGAAGTTACCCTAAGGTGTTTCCATTAGGTTTGCAGTAAGTACTTTGGTGTAAAATTGAAATGTATACTATTTGTATTATCTAAGCATTGTATGCACTGAGATAACAACTTTTTTGTGTTGATGTGTGGAGCCATGAAAAAACTTTCAAACTACTCAGAATCATTTGGGAAGTTAACCTAAGGTGTTTCCATTAGGTTTGCAGTATGTAGTTTGGTGTAAAATTGAAATGTATACTATTTGTATTATCTAAGCATTGTATGCACTGAGATAACAACATTTTTGTGCTGATGTGTAGAGCCATGAAACAACTTTCAAACTATTCATAATCATGTGGGAGGTTAACTTAAAATGTTTCCCAATGGTTTGCACTCTGCACTTTGGTGGAAAATTGAGATGTATACTACCTTAATGTCTAACATAGTAGGCACTGAGAAAGTAAGTTTTTTCTCTTGATGAACAGAGGCATGAAACAACTTTTAACCTACTCATACTCATGTGGAAAGTTAACCTAAGTTGTTTCCATTAGGTTTGTAGTCAGTACTTTGTTGTAAAATTGGAATGTATACTATTTGTATTATCTAAGCATTGTATCCACTGAGATAACAACTTTTTTGTGTTGATGTGTGGAGCAATGAAAAAACTTTCAAACTACTCATAATCATTTGGGAAGTTAACCTAAGGTGGTTCCATTAGGTTTGCAGTAAGTACTTTGGTGTAAAATTGAAATGTATACTATTTGTATTGACTAAGCATAGTATGCCCTGAGAAAGTAACTTTTTGTCTTGATGAACAGAGGCATGAAACACCTTTTAACCTACTCATACTCATGTGGAAAGTTAAACAAAGGTGTTTGCATTAGGTTTGCAGTAAGTACTTTGGTGTAAAATTGAAATGTATACGATTTGTATTATCTAAGCATTCTATGCACTGAGATAACAACTTTTTTGTATTGATGTGTGGAGCCATGAAAAAACTTTCAAACTACTCATAATCATGTGGGAAGTTGACCTAAGGTGTTTCCATGAGGTTTGCAGTAAGTACTTTGGTGTAAAATTGAAATGTATGCTATTTGCACTGTAAAAGCATTGTATGCACTGAGAAAACAACTTTTTTCTCTTGATGTGCAGAGCCATAATACAATTTTCAAACTATTCATAATCATGTGGGAAGTTAATTTAAAATGTTTCCCAATGGTTTGCACTCTACACTTTGGTGGAGAATTGAAATGTATACTACCTTAATGTCAGAACATAGTATGCACTGAGAAAGTAACTTTTTTGTCTTGATGAACAGAGGCATGAAACAACTTTCAAACTACTCATACTCATGTGGGAAGTTAACCAAACGTGTTTCCATTTGGTTTGCAGTAAGTACTTTGGAGTAAAATTGAAATGTATAGTATTTGTATTGTCTTCGTATAGCATGCACTGAGATAACAACTTTTTTGTTATCATGTGTAGAGCCATAATACAACTTTCAAGCAACTCAGAAACATGTGGGAAGTTAACCAAAGGTGTTTCCATTAGGTTTGCATTAATACTTTGGTGGAAATTTGAAATCTATGCTATTTGCATTGTAAAAGCATTGTATGCACTGAGAGATCAACTTTTTTGTCTTTATGTGCACAGGTATGAAACAACTTGCAGACATCTCAGAATCATGTCGGAAGTTAACCTAAGGTGTTTCCATTAGGTTTGCAGTAAGTACTTTGGTGTAAAATTGAAATGTATACTATTTGTATTATCTAAGCATTGTATGCACTGAGATAACAACATTTTTGTGTTGATGTGTAGAGGCATGAAACAACGTTCAAACTATTCATAATCATGTGGGAAGTTAACTGAAAATGTTTCCAAATGGTTCGCGCTCTGCACTTTGATGGAAAATTGAGATATATACTACCTTAATGTCAGAACATAGTATGCACTGAGAAAGTAACTTTTTTGTCTTGATGAACAGAGGCATGAAACAACTGTCAACCTACTCATACTCATGTGGAAAGTTAATCAAAGGTGTTTCCATTAGGTTTGCAGTAAGTACTTTGGTGTAAAATTGAAATGTATGCTATTTGTATCATAAAAGCATTGTATGCTCTGAGAGATCAACTTTTTTGTCTTTATGTGCACAGGTATGAAACAACTTGCAGACATCTCAGAATCATGTCGGAAGTTAACCTAAGGTGTTTGCATTAGGTTTGCAGTAAGTACTTTGGTGTAAAATTGAAATGTATACTATTTGTATTATCTAAGCATTCTATGCACTGAGATAACAACTTTTTTGTTGATGTGTAGAGGCATGAAACAACGTTCAAACTATTCATAATCATGTGGGAAGTTAACTTAAAATGTTTCCAAATGGTTCGCGCTCTGCACTTTGGTGGAAAATTGAGATATATACTACCTTAATGTCAGAACATAGTATGCACTGAGAAAGTAACTTTTTTGTCTTGATGAACAGAGGCATGAAACAACTGTCAACCTACTCATACTCATGTGGAAAGTTAATCAAAGGTGTTTCCATTAGGTTTGCAGTAAGTACTTTGGTGTAAAATTGAAATGTATACTATTTGTATTATCTAAGCATTCTATGCACTGAGATAACAACTTTTTTGTGTTGATGTGTGGAGCCATGAAAAAGCTTCCAAACTACTCATAATCATGTGGGAAGTTAAGCTAAGGTGTTTCCATGAGGTTTGCAGTAAATACTTTGGTGTAAAATGTGAAAAGGATGCTATTTGTATTGTAAAAGCATTGCATGCACTGAGAGATCAACTTTTTTGTCTTTATGTGCACAGGTATGAAACAACTTGCAGACATCTCAGAATCATGTGCGAAGTTAACCTAAGGTGTTTCCATTAGGTTTGCAGTAAGTACTTTGTTGTAAAATTGAAATGTATACTATTTGTATTATCTAAGCATTGTATGCTCTGAGATAACAACTTTTTTTTGTTGATGTGTGGAGCCATGAAAAAACTTTCAAACTACTCATAATCATGTGGGAAGTTGACCTAAGGTGTTTCCATGAGGTTTGCAGTAAGTACTTTGGTGTAAAATTGAAATGTATGCTATTTGCACTGTAAAAGCATTGTATGCACTGAGAAAACAACTTTTTTCTCTTGATGTGCAGAGCCATAATACAATTTTCAAACTATTCATAATCATGTGGGAAGTTAATTTAAAATGTTTCCCAATGGTTTGCACTCTACACTTTGGTGGAAAATTGAGATGTATACTACCTTAATGTCAGAACATAGTATGCACTGAGAAAGTAACTTTTTTGTCTTGATGAACAGAGGCATGAAACAACTTTCAAACTACTCATACTCATGTGGGAAGTTAACCAAACGTGTTTCCATTTGGTTTGCAGTAAGTATTTGGAGTAAAATTGAAATGTATAGTATTTGTATTGTCTTCGTATAGCATGCACTGAGATAACAACTTTTTTGTTATCATGTGTAGAGCCATAATACAACTTTCAAGCAACTCAGAAACATGTGGGAAGTTAACCAAAGGTGTTTCCATTAAGTTTGCAGTAAGTACTTTGGTGGAAAATTGAAATCTATGCTATTTGCATTGTAAAAGCATTGTATGCCCTGAGATAACAACTTTTTTGTGTTGATGTGTGGAGCCACGAAAAAATTTCAAATTACTCATAATCATTTGGGAAGTTAACCTAAGGTGTTTCCATTGGGTTTGCAGTAAGTACTTTGGTGTAAAATTGAAATGTATACTATTTGTATTATCTAAGCATTGTATGCACTGAGATAACAACTTTTTTCTGTTGATGTTTGGAGCCATGAAAAAACTTTCAAACTACTCAGAATCATTTGGGAAGTTATCCTAAGGTGTTTCCATTAGGTTTGCAGTAAGTCCTTTGGTGTAAAATTGAAATGTATACGATTTGCATTATCTAAGCATTGTATGCACTGAGATAACAACTTTTTTTGTTGATGTGTGGAGCCATGAAAAAACTTTCAAACTACTCAGAGTCATTTGGGAAGTTAACCTAAGGTGTTTCCATTAGGTTTGCAGTATGTAGTCTGGTGTAAAATTGAAATGTATACTATTTGTATTATCTAAGCATTGTATGCACTGAGATAACAACATTTTTGTGCTGATGTGTAGAGCCATGAAACAACTTTCAAACTATTCATAATCATGTGGGAAGTTAACTTAAAATGTTTCCCAATGGTTTGCACTCTGCACTTTGGTGGAAAATTGAGATGTATACTACCTTAATGTCTAACATAGTAGGCACTGAGAAAGTAAGTTTTTTCTCTTGATGAACAGAGGCATGAAACAACTTTTAACCTACTCATACTCATGTGGAAAGTTAACCTAAGTTGTTTCCATTAGGTTTGTAGTAAGTACTTTGGTGTAAAATTGAAATGTATACTATTTGTATTGACTAAGCATAGTATGCCCTGAGAAAGTAACTTTTTGTCTTGATGAACAGAGGCATGAAACACCTTTTAACCTACTCATACTCATGTGGAAAGTTAAACAAAGGTGTTTGCATTAGGTTTGCAGTAAGTACTTTGGTGTAAAATTGAAATGTATACGATTTGTATTATCTAAGCATTCTATGCACTGAGATAACAACTTTTTTGTATTGATGTGTGGAGCCATGAAAAAACTTTCAAACTACTCATAATCATGTGGGAAGTTGACCTAAGGTGTTTCCATGAGGTTTGCAGTAAGTACTTTGGTGTAAAATTGAAATGTATGCTATTTGCACTGTAAAAGCATTGTATGCACTGAGAAAACAACTTTTTTCTCTTGATGTGCAGAGCCATAATACAATTTTCAAACTATTCATAATCATGTGGGAAGTTAATTTAAAATGTTTCCCAATGGTTTGCACTCTACACTTTGGTGGAGAATTGAAATGTATACTACCTTAATGTCAGAACATAGTATGCACTGAGAAAGTAACTTTTTTGTCTTGATGAACAGAGGCATGAAACAACTTTCAAACTACTCATACTCATGTGGGAAGTTAACCAAACGTGTTTCCATTTGGTTTGCAGTAAGTACTTTGGAGTAAAATTGAAATGTATAGTATTTGTATTGTCTTCGTATAGCATGCACTGAGATAACAACTTTTTTGTTATCATGTGTAGAGCCATAATACAACTTTCAAGCAACTCAGAAACATGTGGGAAGTTAACCAAAGGTGTTTCCATTAGGTTTGCATTAATACTTTGGTGGAAATTTGAAATCTATGCTATTTGCATTGTAAAAGCATTGTATGCACTGAGAGATCAACTTTTTTGTCTTTATGTGCACAGGTATGAAACAACTTGCAGACATCTCAGAATCATGTCGGAAGTTAACCTAAGGTGTTTCCATTAGGTTTGCAGTAAGTACTTTGGTGTAAAATTGAAATGTATACTATTTGTATTATCTAAGCATTGTATGCACTGAGATAACAACATTTTTGTGTTGATGTGTAGAGGCATGAAACAACGTTCAAACTATTCATAATCATGTGGGAAGTTAACTGAAAATGTTTCCAAATGGTTCGCGCTCTGCACTTTGATGGAAAATTGAGATATATACTACCTTAATGTCAGAACATAGTATGCACTGAGAAAGTAACTTTTTTGTCTTGATGAACAGAGGCATGAAACAACTGTCAACCTACTCATACTCATGTGGAAAGTTAATCAAAGGTGTTTCCATTAGGTTTGCAGTAAGTACTTTGGTGTAAAATTGAAATGTATGCTATTTGTATCATAAAAGCATTGTATGCTCTGAGAGATCAACTTTTTTGTCTTTATGTGCACAGGTATGAAACAACTTGCAGACATCTCAGAATCATGTCGGAAGTTAACCTAAGGTGTTTGCATTAGGTTTGCAGTAAGTACTTTGGTGTAAAATTGAAATGTATACTATTTGTATTATCTAAGCATTCTATGTACTGAGATAACAACTTTTTTGTTGATGTGTAGAGGCATGAAACAACGTTCAAACTATTCATAATCATGTGGGAAGTTAACTTAAAATGTTTCCAAATGGTTCGCGCTCTGCACTTTGGTGGAAAATTGAGATATATACTACCTTAATGTCAGAACATAGTATGCACTGAGAAAGTAACTTTTTTGTCTTGATGAACAGAGGCATGAAACAACTGTCAACCTACTCATACTCATGTGGAAAGTTAATCAAAGGTGTTTCCATTAGGTTTGCAGTAAGTACTTTGGTGTAAAATTGAAATGTATACTATTTGTATTATCTAAGCATTCTATGCACTGAGATAACAACTTTTTTGTGTTGATGTGTGGAGCCATGAAAAAGCTTCCAAACTACTCATAATCATGTGGGAAGTTAAGCTAAGGTGTTTCCATGAGGTTTGCAGTAAATACTTTGGTGTAAAATGTGAAAAGGATGCTATTTGTATTGTAAAAGCATTGCATGCACTGAGAGATCAACTTTTTTGTCTTTATGTGCACAGGTATGAAACAACTTGCAGACATCTCAGAATCATGTGCGAAGTTAACCTAAGGTGTTTCCATTAGGTTTGCAGTAAGTACTTTGTTGTAAAATTGAAATGTATACTATTTGTATTATCTAAGCATTGTATGCTCTGAGATAACAACTTTTTTTTGTTGATGTGTGGAGCCATGAAAAAACTTTCAAACTACTCATAATCATGTGGGAAGTTGACCTAAGGTGTTTCCATGAGGTTTGCAGTAAGTACTTTGGTGTAAAATTGAAATGTATGCTATTTGCACTGTAAAAGCATTGTATGCACTGAGAAAACAACTTTTTTCTCTTGATGTGCAGAGCCATAATACAATTTTCAAACTATTCATAATCATGTGGGAAGTTAATTTAAAATGTTTCCCAATGGTTTGCACTCTACACTTTGGTGGAAAATTGAGATGTATACTACCTTAATGTCAGAACATAGTATGCACTGAGAAAGTAACTTTTTTGTCTTGATGAACAGAGGCATGAAACAACTTTCAAACTACTCATACTCATGTGGGAAGTTAACCAAACGTGTTTCCATTTGGTTTGCAGTAAGTATTTGGAGTAAAATTGAAATGTATAGTATTTGTATTGTCTTCGTATAGCATGCACTGAGATAACAACTTTTTTGTTATCATGTGTAGAGCCATAATACAACTTTCAAGCAACTCAGAAACATGTGGGAAGTTAACCAAAGGTGTTTCCATTAAGTTTGCAGTAAGTACTTTGGTGGAAAATTGAAATCTATGCTATTTGCATTGTAAAAGCATTGTATGCCCTGAGATAACAACTTTTTTGTGTTGATGTGTGGAACCACGAAAAAATTTCAAATTACTCATAATCATTTGGGAAGTTAACCTAAGGTGTTTCCATTGGGTTTGCAGTAAGTACTTTGGTGTAAAATTGAAATGTATACTATTTGTATTATCTAAGCATTGTATGCACTGAGATAACAACTTTTTTCTGTTGATGTGTGGAGCCATGAAAAAACTTTCAAACTACTCAGAATCATTTGGGAAGTTATCCTAAGGTGTTTCCATTAGGTTTGCAGTAAGTCCTTTGGTGTAAAATTGAAATGTATACGATTTGCATTATCTAAGCATTGTATGCACTGAGATAACAACTTTTTTTGTTGATGTGTGGAGCCATGAAAAAACTTTCAAACTACTCAGAGTCATTTGGGAAGTTAACCTAAGGTGTTTCCATTAGGTTTGCAGTATGTAGTCTGGTGTAAAATTGAAATGTATACTATTTGTATTATCTAAGCATTGTATGCACTGAGATAACAACATTTTTGTGCTGATGTGTAGAGCCATGAAACAACTTTCAAACTATTCATAATCATGTGGGAAGTTAACTTAAAATGTTTCCCAATGGTTTGCACTCTGCACTTTGGTGGAAAATTGAGATGTATACTACCTTAATGTCTAACATAGTAGGCACTGAGAAAGTAAGTTTTTTCTCTTGATGAACAGAGGCATGAAACAACTTTTAACCTACTCATACTCATGTGGAAAGTTAACCTAAGTTGTTTCCATTAGGTTTGTAGTAAGTACTTTGTTGTAAAATTGGAATGTATACTATTTGTATTATCTAAGCATTGTATGCACTGAGATAACAACTTTTTTGTGTTGATGTGTGGAGCCACGAAAAAATTTCAAATTACTCATAATCATTTGGGAAGTTAACCTAAGGTGTTTCCATTAGGTTTGCAGTAAGTACTTTGGTGTAAAATTGAAATGTATACTATTTGTATTATCTAAGCATTGTATGCACTGAGATAACAACTTTTTTCTGTTGATGTGTGGAGCCATGAAAAAACTTTCAAACTACTCAGAATCATTTGGGAAGTTAACCTAAGGTGTTTCCATTAGGTTTGCAGTAAGTACTTTGGTGTAAAATTGAAATGTATACTATTTGTATTATCTAAGCATTGTATGCACTGAGATAACAACTTTTTTGTGTTGATGTGTGGAGCCATGAAAAAAGTTTCAAACTACTCAGAATCATTTGGGAAGTTAACCTAAGGTGTTTCCATTAGGTTTGCAGTATGTAGTTTGGTGTAAAATTGAAATGTATACTATTTGTATTATCTAAGCATTGTATGCACTGAGATAACAACATTTTTGTGCTGATGTGTAGAGCCATGAAACAACTTTCAAACTATTCATAATCATGTGGGAAGTTAACTTAAAATGTTTCCCAATGGTTTGCACTCTGCACTTTGGTGGAAAATTGAGATGTATACTACCTTAATGTCTAACATAGTAGGCACTGAGAAAGTAAGTTTTTTCTCTTGATGAACAGAGGCATGAAACAACTTTTAACCTACTCATACTCATGTGGAAAGTTAACCTAAGTTGTTTCCATTAGGTTTGTAGTAAGTACTTTGTTGTAAAATTGGAATGTATACTATTTGTATTATCTAAGCATTGTATGCACTGAGATAACAACTTTTTTGTGTTGATGTGTGGAGCAATGAAAAAACTTTCAAACTACTCATAATCATTTGGGAAGTTAACCTAAGGTGGTTCCATTAGGTTTGCAGTAAGTACTTTGGTGTAAAATTGAAATGTATACTATTTGTATTGACTAAGCATAGTATGCACTGAGAAAGTAACTTTTTGTCTTGATGAACAGAGGCATGAAACACCTTTTAACCTACTCATACTCATGTGGAAAGTTAACCAAAGGTGATTGCATTAGGTTTGCAGTAAGTACTTTGGTGTAAAATTGAAATGTATACGATTTGTATTATCTAAGCATTCTATGCACTGAGATAACAACTTTTTTGTATTGATGTGTGGAGCCATGAAAAAACTTTCAAACTACTCATAATCATGTGGGAAGTTGACCTAAGGTGTTTCCATGAGGTTTGCAGTAAGTACTTTGGTGTAAAATTGAAATGTATGCAATTTGCACTGTAAAAGCATTGTATGCACTGAGAAAACAACTTTTTTCTCTTGATGTGCAGAGCCATAATACAATTTTCAAACTATTCATAATCATGTGGGAAGTTAATTTAAAATGTTTCCCAATGGTTTGCACTCTACACTTTGGTGGAAAATTGAAATGTATACTACCTTAATGTCAGAAGATAGTATGCACTGAGAAAGTAACTTTTTTGTGTTGATGAACAGAGGCATGAAACAACTTTCAAACTACTCATACTCATGTGGGAAGTTAACCAAACGTGTTTCCATTTGGTTTGCAGTAAGTACTTTGGAGTAAAATTGAAATGTATAGTATTTGTATTGTCTTCGTATAGCATGCACTGAGATAACAACTTTTTTGTTATCATGTGTAGAGCCATAATACAACTTTCAAGCAACTCAGAAACATGTGGGAAGTTAACCAAAGGTGTTTCCATTAGGTTTGCAGTAAGTACTTTGGTGGAAAATTGAAATCTATGCTATTTGCATTGTAAAAGCATTGTATGCACTGAGAGATCAACTTTTTTGTCTTTATGTGCACAGGTATGAAACAACTTGCAGACATCTCAGAATCATGTCGGAAGTTAACCTAAGGTGTTTCCATTAGGTTTGCAGTAAGTACTTTGGTGTAAAATTGAAATGTATACTATATGTATTATCTAAGCATTGTATGCACTGAGATAACAACATTTTTGTGTTGATGTGTAGAGGCATGAAACAACGTTCAAACTATTCATAATCATGTGGGAACTTAACTTAAAATGTTTCCAAATGGTTCGCGCTCTGCACTTTGGTGGAAAATTGAGATATATACTACCTTAATGTCAGAACATAGTATGCACTGAGAAAGTAACTTTTTTGTCTTGATGAACAGAGGCATCAAACAACTGTCAACCTACTCATACTCATGTGGAAAGTTAATCAAAGGTGTTTCCATTAGGTTTGCAGTAAGTACTTTGGTGTAAAATTGAAATGTATACTATTTGTATTATCTAAGCATTCTATGCACTGAGATAACAACTTTTTTGTGTTGATGTGTGGAGCCATGAAAAAGCTTCCAAACTACTCATAATCATGTGGGAAGTTAAGCTAAGGTGTTTCCATGAGGTTTGCAGTAAATACTTTGGTGTAAAATGTGAAAAGGATGCTATTTGTATTGTAAAAGCATTGCATGCACTGAGAGATCAACTTTTTTGTCTTTATGTGCACAGGTATGAAACAACTTGCAGACATCTCAGAATCATGTGCGAAGTTAACCTAAGGTGTTTCCATTAGGTTTGCAGTAAGTAGTTTGTTGTAAAATTGAAATGTATTCTATTTGTATTGTCTAAGCATTGTATGCACTAAGATAACAACATTTTTGTGTTGATGTGTAAAGCCATGAAACAACGTTCAAACTATTCATAATCATGTGGGAAGTTAACTTAAAATGTTTCCCAATGGTTCGCGCTCTGCACTTTGGTGGAAAATTGACATATATACTACCTTAATGTCAGAACATAGTATGCACTGAGAAAGTAACTTTTTTGTCTTGATGAACAGAGGCATGAAACAACTTTCAAACTACTCATACTCATGTGGAAAGTTAACCAAAGGTGTTTCCATTAGGTTTGCAGTAAGTACTTTGTTGTAAAATTGAAATGTATACTATTTGTATTATCTAAGCATTGTATGCACTGAGATAACAACTTTTTTTTGTTGATGTGTGGAGCCATGAAAAAACTTTCAAACTACTCATAATCATGTGGGAAGTTGACCTAAGGTGTTTCCATGAGGTTTGCAGTAAGTACTTTGGTGTAAAATTGAAATGTATGCTATTTGCACTGTAAAAGCTTTGTATGAACTGAGAAAACAACTTTTTTCTCTTGATGTGCAGAGCCATAATACAATTTTCAAACTATTCATAATCATGTGGGAAGTTAATTTAAAATGTTTCCCAATGGTTTGCACTCTACACTTTGGTGGAAAATTGAGATGTATACTACCTTAATGTCAGAACATAGTATGCACTGAGAAAGTAACTTTTTTGTCTTGATGAACAGAGGCATGAAACAACTTTCAACCTACTCATACTCATGTGGGAAGTTAACCAAAAGTGCTTCCATTTGGTTTGCAGTAAGTACTTTGGAGTAAAATTGAAATGTATAGTATTTGTATTGTCTTCGTATAGTATGCACTGAGATAACAACTTTTTTGTTATCATCTGTAGAGCCATAATACAACTTTCAAACAACTCAGAAACATGTGGGAAGTTAACCTAAGGTGTTTCCATTAGGTTTGCAGTAAGTAGTTTGGTGTAAAATTGAAATGTATTCTATTTGTATTGTCTAAGCATTGTATGCACTGAGATAACAACATTTTTGTGTTGATGTGTAGAGCCATGAAACAACGTTCAAACTATTCATAATCATGTGGGAAGTTAACTTAAAATGTTTCCCAATGGTTCGCACTCTGCACTTTGGTGGAAAATTGACATATATACTACCTTAATGTCAGAACATAGTATGCACTGAGAAAGTAACTTTTTTGTCTTGATGAACAGAGGCATGAAACAACTTTCAAACTACTCATACTCATGTGGAAAGTTAACCAAAGGTGTTTCCATTAGGTTTGCAGTAAGTACTTTGTTGTAAAATTGAAATGTATACTATTTCTATTATCTAAGCATTGTATGCACTGAGATAACAACTTTTTTGTCTTTATGTGCACAGGTATGAAACAACTTGCAGACATCTCAGAATCATGTCGGAAGTTAACCTAAGGTGTTTCCATTAGGTTTGCAGTAAGTACTTTGGTGTAAAATTGAAATGTATACTATTTGTATTATCTAAGCATTCTATGCACTGAGATAACAACTTTTTTGTTGATGTGTAGAGGCATGAAACAACGTTCAAACTATTGATAATCATGTGGGAAGTTAACTTAAAATGTTTCCAAATGGTTCGCGCTCTGCACTTTGGTGGAAAATTGAGATATATACTACCTTAATGTCAGAACATAGTATGCACTGAGAAAGTAACTTTTTTGTCTTGATGAACAGAGGCATGAAACAACTGTCAACCTACTCATACCCATGTGGAAAGTTAATCAAAGGTGTTTCCATTAGGTTTGCAGTAAGTACTTTGGTGTAAAATTGAAATGTATACTATTTGTATTATCTAAGCATTCTATGCACTGAGATAACAACTTTTTTGTGTTGATGTGTGGAGCCATGAAAAAGCTTCCAAACTACTCATAATCATGTGGGAAGTTAAGCTAAGGTGTTTCCATGAGGTTTGCAGTAAATACTTTGGTGTAAAATGTGAAAAGGATGCTATTTGTATTGTAAAAGCATTGCATGCACTGAGAGATCAACTTTTTTGTCTTTATGTGCACAGGTATGAAACAACTTGCAGACATCTCAGAATCATGTGCGAAGTTAACCTAAGGTGTTTCCATTAGGTTTGCAGTAAGTAGTTTGGTGTAAATTTGAAATGTATTCTATTTGTATTGTCTAAGCATTGTATGCACTAAGATAACAACATTTTTGTGTTGATGTGTAAAGCCATGAAACAACGTTCAAACTATTCATAATCATGTGGGAAGTTAACTTAAAATGTTTCCCAATGGTTCGCGCTCTGCACTTTGGTGGAAAATTGACATATATACTACCTTAATGTCAGAACATAGTATGCACTGAGAAAGTAACTTTTTTGTCTTGATGAACAGAGGCATGAAACAACTTTCAAACTACTCATACTCATGTGGAAAGTTAACCAAAGGTGTTTCCATTAGGTTTGCAGTAAGTACTTTGTTGTAAAATTGAAATGTATACTATTTGTATTATCTAAGCATTGTATGCACTGAGATAACAACTTTTTTTTGTTGATGTGTGGAGCCATGAAAAAACTTTCAAACTACTCATAATCATGTGGGAAGTTGACCTAAGGTGTTTCCATGAGGTTTGCAGTAAGTACTTTGGTGTAAAATTGGAATGTATGCTATTTGCACTGTAAAAGCTTTGTATGAACTGAGAAAACAACTTTTTTCTCTTGATGTGCAGAGCCATAATACAATTTTCAAACTATTCATAATCATGTGGGAAGTTAATTTAAAATGTTTCCCAATGGTTTGCACTCTACACTTTGGTGGAAAATTGAGATGTATACTACCTTAATGTCAGAACATAGTATGCACTGAGAAAGTAACTTTTTTGTCTTGATGAACAGAGGCATGAAACAACTTTCAACCTACTCATACTCATGTGGGAAGTTAACCAAAAGTGCTTCCATTTGGTTTGCAGTAAGTACTTTGGAGTAAAATTGAAATGTATAGTATTTGTATTGTCTTCGTATAGTATGCACTGAGATAACAACTTTTTTGTTATCATCTGTAGAGCCATAATACAACTTTCAAACAACTCAGAAACATGTGGGAAGTTAACCTAAGGTGTTTCCATTAGGTTTGCAGTAAGTAGTTTGGTGTAAAATTGAAATGTATTCTATTTGTATTGTCTAAGCATTGTATGCACTGAGATAACAACATTTTTGTGTTGATGTGTAGAGCCATGAAACAACGTTCAAACTATTCATAATCATGTGGGAAGTTAACTTAAAATGTTTCCCAATGGTTCGCACTCTGCACTTTGGTGGAAAATTGACATATATACTACCTTAATGTCAGAACATAGTATGCACTGAGAAAGTAACTTTTTTGTCTTGATGAACAGAGGCATGAAACAACTTTCAAACTACTCATACTCATGTGGAAAGTTAACCAAAGGTGTTTCCATTAGGTTTGCAGTAAGTACTTTGTTGTAAAATTGAAATGTATACTATTTCTATTATCTAAGCATTGTATGCACTGAGATAACAACTTTTTTGTCTTTATGTGCACAGGTATGAAACAACTTGCAGACATCTCAGAATCATGTCGGAAGTTAACCTAAGGTGTTTCCATTAGGTTTGCAGTAAGTACTTTGGTGTAAAATTGAAATGTATACTATTTGTATTATCTAAGCATTCTATGCACTGAGATAACAACTTTTTTGTTGATGTGTAGAGGCATGAAACAACGTTCAAACTATTGATAATCATGTGGGAAGTTAACTTAAAATGTTTCCAAATGGTTCGCGCTCTGCACTTTGGTGGAAAATTGAGATATATACTACCTTAATGTCAGAACATAGTATGCACTGAGAAAGTAACTTTTTTGTCTTGATGAACAGAGGCATGAAACAACTGTCAACCTACTCATACTCATGTGGAAAGTTAATCAAAGGTGTTTCCATTAGGTTTGCAGTAAGTACTTTGGTGTAAAATTGAAATGTATACTATTTGTATTATCTAAGCATTCTATGCACTGAGATAACAACTTTTTTGTGTTGATGTGTGGAGCCATGAAAAAGCTTCCAAACTACTCATAATCATGTGGGAAGTTAAGCTAAGGTGTTTCCATGAGGTTTGCAGTAAATACTTTGGTGTAAAATGTGAAAAGGATGCTATTTGTATTGTAAAAGCATTGCATGCACTGAGAGATCAACTTTTTTGTCTTTATGTGCACAGGTATGAAACAACTTGCAGACATCTCAGAATCATGTGCGAAGTTAACCTAAGGTGTTTCCATTAGGTTTGCAGTAAGTAGTTTGGTGTAAATTTGAAATGTATTCTATTTGTAATGTCTAAGCATTGTATGCACTAAGATAACAACATTTTTGTGTTGATGTGTAAAGCCATGAAACAACGTTCAAACTATTCATAATCATGTGGGAAGTTAACTTAAAATGTTTCCCAATGGTTCGCGCTCTGCACTTTGGTGGAAAATTGACATATATACTACCTTAATGTCAGAACATAGTATGCACTGAGAAAGTAACTTTTTTGTCTTGATGAACAGAGGCATGAAACAACTTTCAAACTACTCATACTCATGTGGAAAGTTAACCAAAGGTGTTTCCATTAGGTTTGCAGTAAGTACTTTGTTGTAAAATTGAAATGTATACTATTTCTATTATCTAAGCATTGTATGCACTGAGATAACAACTTTTTTGTCTTTATGTGCACAGGTATGAAACAACTTGCAGACATCTCAGAATCATGTCGGAAGTTAACCTAAGGTGTTTCCATTAGGTTTGCAGTAAGTACTTTGGTGTAAAATTGAAATGTATACTATTTGTATTATCTAAGCATTCTATGCACTGAGATAACAACTTTTTTGTTGATGTGTAGAGGCATGAAACAACGTTCAAACTATTGATAATCATGTGGGAAGTTAACTTAAAATGTTTCCAAATGGTTCGCGCTCTGCACTTTGGTGGAAAATTGAGATATATACTACCTTAATGTCAGAACATAGTATGCACTGAGAAAGTAACTTTTTTGTCTTGATGAACAGAGGCATGAAACAACTGTCAACCTACTCATACTCATGTGGAAAGTTAATCAAAGGTGTTTCCATTAGGTTTGCAGTAAGTACTTTGGTGTAAAATTGAAATGTATACTATTTGTATTATCTAAGCATTCTATGCACTGAGATAACAACTTTTTTGTGTTGATGTGTGGAGCCATGAAAAAGCTTCCAAACTACTCATAATCATGTGGGAAGTTAAGCTAAGGTGTTTCCATGAGGTTTGCAGTAAATACTTTGGTGTAAAATGTGAAAAGGATGCTATTTGTATTGTAAAAGCATTGCATGCACTGAGAGATCAACTTTTTTGTCTTTATGTGCACAGGTATGAAACAACTTGCAGACATCTCAGAATCATGTGCGAAGTTAACCTAAGGTGTTTCCATTAGGTTTGCAGTAAGTAGTTTGGTGTAAATTTGAAATGTATTCTATTTGTAATGTCTAAGCATTGTATGCACTAAGATAACAACATTTTTGTGTTGATGTGTAAAGCCATGAAACAACGTTCAAACTATTCATAATCATGTGGGAAGTTAACTTAAAATGTTTCCCAATGGTTCGCGCTCTGCACTTTGGTGGAAAATTGACATATATACTACCTTAATGTCAGAACATAGTATGCACTGAGAAAGTAACTTTTTTGTCTTGATGAACAGAGGCATGAAACAACTTTCAAACTACTCATACTCATGTGGAAAGTTAACCAAAGGTGTTTCCATTAGGTTTGCAGTAAGTACTTTGTTGTAAAATTGAAATGTATACTATTTGTATTATCTAAGCATTGTATGCACTGAGATAACAACTTTTTTTTGTTGATGTGTGGAGCCATGAAAAAACTTTCAAACTACTCATAATCATGTGGGAAGTTGACCTAAGGTGTTTCCATGAGGTTTGCAGTAAGTACTTTGGTGTAAAATTGGAATGTATGCTATTTGCACTGTAAAAGCTTTGTATGAACTGAGAAAACAACTTTTTTCTCTTGATGTGCAGAGCCATAATACAATTTTCAAACTATTCATAATCATGTGGGAAGTTAATTTAAAATGTTTCCCAATGGTTTGCACTCTACACTTTGGTGGAAAATTGAGATGTATACTACCTTAATGTCAGAACATAGTATGCACTGAGAAAGTAACTTATTTGTCTTGATGAACAGAGGCATGAAACAACTTTCAAACTACTCATACTCATGTGGGAAGTTAACCAAACGTGTTTCCATTTGGTTTGCAGTAAGTACTTTGTAGTAAAATTGAAATGTATAGTACTTGTATTGTCTTCGTATAGCATGCACTGAGATAACAACTTTTTTGTTATCATGTGTAGAGCCATAATACAACTTTCAAGCAACTCAGAAACATGTGGGAAGTTAACCAAAGGTGTTTCCATTAGGTTTGCAGTAAGTACTTTGGTGGAAAATTGAAATCTATGCTATTTGCATTGTAAAAGCATTGTATGCACTGAGAGATCAACTTTTTTGTCTTTATGTGCACAGGTATGAAACAACTTGCAGACATCTCAGAATCATGTCGGAAGTTAACCTAAGGTGTTTCCATTAGGTTTGCAGTAAGTACTTTGGTGTAAAATTGAAATGTATAGTATTTGTATTATCTAAGCATTCTATGCACTGAGATAACAACTTTTTTGTTGATGTGTAGAGGCATGAAACAACGTTCAAACTATTCATAATCATGTGGGAAGTTAACTTAAAATGTTTCCAAATGGTTCGCGCTCTGCACTTTGGTGGAAAATTGAGATATATACTACCTTAATGTCAGAACATAGTATGCACTGAGAAAGTAACTTTTTTGTCTTGATGAACAGAGGCATGAAACAACTGTCAACCTACTCATACTCATGTGGAAAGTTAATCAAAGGTGTTTCCATTAGGTTTGCAGTAAGTACTTTGGTGTAAAATTGAAATGTATACTATTTGTATTATCTAAGCATTCTATGCACTGAGATAACAACTTTTTTGTGTTGATGTGTGGAGCCATGAAAAAGCTTCCAAACTACTCATAATCATGTGGGAAGTTAAGCTAAGGTGTTTCCATGAGGTTTGCAGTAAATACTTTGGTGTAAAATGTGAAAAGGATGCTATTTGTATTGTAATTTCATTGCATGCACTGAGAGATCAACTTTTTTGTCTTTATGTGCACAGGTATGCAACAACTTGCAGACATCTCAGAATCATGTGCGAAGTTAACCTAAGGTGTTTCCATTAGGTTTGCAGTAAGTAGTTTGGTGTAAAATTGAAATGTATTCTATTTGTATTGTCTAAGCATTGTATGCACTAAGATAACAACATTTTTGTGTTGATGTGTAAAGCCATGAAACAACGTTCAAACTATTCATAATCATGTGGGAAGTTAACTTAAAATGTTTCCCAATGGTTCGCGCTCTGCACTTTGGTGGAAAATTGACATATATACTACCTTAATGTCAGAACATAGTATGCACTGAGAAAGTAACTTTTTTGTCTTGATGAACAGAGGCATGAAACAACTTTCAAACTACTCATACTCATGTGGAAAGTTAACCAAAGGTGTTTCCATTAGGTTTGCAGTAAGTACTTTGTTGTAAAATTGAAATGTATACTATTTGTATTATCTAAGCATTGTATGCACTGAGATAACAACTTTTTTTTGTTGATGTGTGGAGCCATGAAAAATCTTTCAAACTACTCATAATCATGTGGGAAGTTGACCTAAGGTGTTTCCATGAGGTTTGCAGTAAGTACTTTGGTGTAAAATTGAAATGTATGCTATTTGCACTGTAAAAGCTTTGTATGAACTGAGAAAACAACTTTTTTCTCTTGATGTGCAGAGCCATAATACAATTTTCAAACTATTCATAATCATGTGGGAAGTTAATTTAAAATGTTTCCCAATGGTTTGCACTCTACACTTTGGTGGAAAATTGAGATGTATACTACCTTAATGTCAGAACATAGTATGCACTGAGAAAGTAACTTATTTGTCTTGATGAACAGAGGCATGAAACAACTTTCAAACTACTCATACTCATGTGGGAAGTTAACCAAACGTGTTTCCATTTGGTTTGCAGTAAGTACTTTGGAGTAAAATTGAAATGTATAGTACTTGTATTGTCTTCGTATAGCATGCACTGAGATAACAACTTTTTTGTTATCATGTGTAGAGCCATAATACAACTTTCAAGCAACTCAGAAACATGTGGGAAGTTAACCAAAGGTGTTTCCATTAGGTTTGCAGTAAGTAATTTGGTGGAAAATTGAAATCTATGCTATTTGCATTGTAAAAGCATTGTATGCACTGAGAGATCAACTTTTTTGTCTTTATGTGCACAGGTATGAAACAACTTGCAGACATCTCAGAATCATGTCGGAAGTTAACCTAAGGTGTTTCCATTAGGTTTGCAGTAAGTAGTTTGGTGTAAAATTGAAATGTATTCTATTTGTATTGTCTAAGCATTGTATGCACTGAGATAACAACTTTTTTGTGTTGATGTGTGGAGCCATGAAAAAACTTCCAAACTACTCATAATCATGTGGGAAGTTAAGCTAAGGTGTTTCCATTAGGTTTGCAGTAAGTACTTTGGTGTAAAATTGAAATGCATACTATTTGTATTGTCTAAGCATTAAATGCACTGAGATAACAACTTTTTTGTGTTGATGTGTGGAGCCACGACAAAACTTTCAAACTACTCATAATCATTTGGGAAGTTAACCTAAGGTGTTTCCATTAGGTTTGCAGTAAGTACTTTGGTGTAAAATTGAAATGTATACTATTTGTATTATCTACGCATTGTATGCACTGAGATAACAACATTTTTGTGTTGATGTGTAGAGCCATGAAACAACTTTCAAACTATTCATAATCATGTGGGAAGTTAACTTAAAATGTTTCCCAATGGTTTGCACTCTGCACTTTGGTGGAAAATTGAGATGTATACTACCTTAATGTCTAACATATTAGGCACTGAGAAAGTAAGTTTTTTCTCTTGATGAACAGAGGCATGAAACAACTTTTAACCTACTCATACTCATGTGGAAAGTTAACCTAAGTTGTTTCCATTAGGTTTGTAGTAAGTACTTTGTTGTAAAATTGGAATGTATACTATTTGTATGATCTAAGCATTGTATGCACTGAGATAACAACTTTTTTGTGTTGATGTGTGGAGCAATGAAAAAACTTTCAAACTACTCATAATCATTTGGGAAGTTAACCTAAGGTGGTTCCATTAGGTTTGCAGTAAGTACTTTGGTGTAAAATTGAAATGTATACTATTTGTATTGACTAAGCATAGTATGCACTGAGAAAGTAACTTTTTGTCTTGATGAACAGAGGCATGAAACACCTTTTAACCTACTCATACTCATGTGGAAAGTTAACCAAAGGTGTTTGCATTAGGTTTGCAGTAAGTACTTTGGTGTAAAATTGAAATGTATACGATTTGTATTATCTAAGCATTCTATGCACTGAGATAACAACTTTTTTGTATTGATGTGTGGAGCCATGAAAAAACTTTCAAACTACTCATAATCATGTGGGAAGTTGACCTAAGGTGTTTCCATGAGGTTTGCAGTAAGTACTTTGGTGTAAAATTGAAATGTATGCTATTTGCACTGTAAAAGCATTGTATGCACTGAGAAAACAACTTTTTTCTCTTGATGTGCAGAGCCATAATACAATTTTCAAACTATTCATAATCATGTGGGAAGTTAATTTAAAATGTTTCCCAATGGTTTGCACTCTACACTTTGGTGGAAAATTGAAATGTATACTACCTTAATGTCAGAAGATAGCATGCACTGAGAAAGTAACTTTTTTGTGTTGATGAACAGAGGCATGAAACAACTTTCAAACTACTCATACTCATGTGGGAAGTTAACCAAAGGTGTTTCCATTAGGTTTGCAGTAAGTACTTTGTTGTAAAATTGAAATGTATACTATTTGTATTATCTAAGCATTGTATGCACTGAGATAACAACTTTTTTTTGTTGATGTGTGGAGCCATGAAAAAACTCTCAAACTACTCATAATCATGTGGGAAGTTGACCTAAGGTGTTTCCATGAGGTTTGCAGTAAGTACTTTGGTGTAAAATTGAAATGTATGCTATTTGCACTGTAAAAGCTTTGTATGAACTGAGAAAACAACTTTTTTCTCTTGATGTGCAGAGCCATAATACAATTTTCAAACTATTCATAATCATGTGGGAAGTTAATTTAAAATGTTTCCCAATGGTTTGCACTCTGCACTTTGGTGGAAAATTGAGATGTATACTACCTTAATGTCAGAACCTAGTATGAACTGAGAAAGTAACTTTTTTGTCTTGATGAACAGAGGCATGAAACAACTTTCAACCTACTCATACTCATGTGGGAAGTTAACCAAAAGTGCTTCCATTTGGTTTGCAGTAAGTACTTTGGAGTAAAATTGAAATGTATAGTATTTGTATTGTCTTCGTATAGTATGCACTGAGATAACAACTTTTTTGTTATCATCTGTAGAGCCATAATACAACTTTCAAACAACTCAGAAACATGTGGGAAGTTAACCTAAGGTGTTTCCATTAGGTTTGCAGTAAGTAGTTTGGTGTAAAATTGAAATGTATTCTATTTGTATTGTCTAAGCATTGTATGCACTGAGATAACAACATTTTTGTGTTGATGTGTAGAGCCATGAAACAACGTTCAAACTATTCATAATCATGTGGGAAGTTAACTTAAAATGTTTCCCAATGGTTCGCACTCTGCACTTTGGTGGAAAATTGACATATATACTACCTTAATGTCAGAACATAGTATGCACTGAGAAAGTAACTTTTTTGTCTTGATGAACAGAGGCATGAAACAACTTTCAAACTACTCATACTCATGTGGAAAGTTAACCAAAGGTGTTTCCATTAGGTTTGCAGTAAGTACTTTCTTGTAAAATTGAAATGTATACTATTTCTATTATCTAAGCATTGTATGCACTGAGATAACAACTTTTTTGTCTTTATGTGCACAGGTATGAAACAACTTGCAGACATCTCAGAATCATGTCGGAAGTTAACCTAAGGTGTTTCCATTAGGTTTGCAGTAAGTACTTTGGTGTAAAATTGAAATGTATACTATTTGTATTATCTAAGCATTCTATGCACTGAGATAACAACTTTTTTGTTGATGTGTAGAGGCATGAAACAACGTTCAAACTATTCATAATCATGTGGGAAGTTAACTTAAAATGTTTCCAAATGGTTCGCGCTCTGCACTTTGGTGGAAAATTGAGATATATACTACCTTAATGTCAGAACATAGTATGCACTGAGAAAGTAACTTTTTTGTCTTGATGAACAGAGGCATGAAACAACTGTCAACCTACTCATACTCATGTGGAAAGTTAATCAAAGGTGTTTCCATTAGGTTTGCAGTAAGTACTTTGGTGTAAAATTGAAATGTATACTATTTGTATTATCTAAGCATTCTATGCACTGAGATAACAACTTTTTTGTTGATGTGTAGAGGCATGAAACAACGTTCAAACTATTGATAATAATGTGGGAAGTTAAGCTAAGGTGTTTCCATGAGGTTTGCAGTAAATACTTTGGTGTAAAATGTGAAAAGAATGCTATTTGTATTTTAAAAGCATTGCATGCACTGAGAGATCAACTTTTTTGTCTTTATGTGCACAGGTATGAAACAACTTGCAGACATCTCAGAATCATGTGCGAAGTTAACCTAAGCTGTTTCCATTAGGTTTGCAGTAAGTAGTTTGGTGTAAAATTGAAATGTATTCTATTTGTATTGTCTAAGCATTATATGCACTAAGATAACAACATTTTTGTGTTGATGTGTAAAGCCATGAAACAACGTTCAAACTATTCATAATCATGTGGGAAGTTAACTTAAAATGTTTCCCAATGGTTCGCGCTCTGCACTTTGGTGGAAAATTGACATATATACTACCTTAATGTCAGAACATAGTATGCACTGAGAAAGTAACTTTTTTGTCTTGATGAACAGAGGCATGAAACAACTTTCAAACTACTCATACTCATGTGGAAAGTTAACCAAAGGTGTTTCCATTAGGTTTGCAGTAAGTACTTTGTTGTAAAATTGAAATGTATACTATTTGTATTATCTAAGCATTGTATGCACTGAGATAACAACTTTTTTTTGTTGATGTGTGGAGCCATGAAAAAACTTTCAAACTACTCATAATCATGTGGGAAGTTGACCTAAGGTGTTTCCATGAGGTTTGCAGTAAGTACTTTGGTGTAAAATTGGAATGTATGCTATTTGCACTGTAAAAGCTTTGTATGAACTGAGAAAACAACTTTTTTCTCTTGATGTGCAGAGCCATAATACAATTTTCAAACTATTCATAATCATGTGGGAAGTTAATTTAAAATGTTTCCCAATGGTTTGCACTCTACACTTTGGTGGAAAATTGAGATGTATACTACCTTAATGTCAGAACATAGTATGCACTGAGAAAGTAACTTATTTGTCTTGATGAACAGAGGCATGAAACAACTTTCAAACTACTCATACTCATGTGGGAAGTTAACCAAACGTGTTTCCATTTGGTTTGCAGTAAGTACTTTGGAGTAAAATTGAAATGTATAGTACTTGTATTGTCTTCGTATAGCATGCACTGAGATAACAACTTTTTTGTTATCATGTGTAGAGCCATAATACAACTTTCAAGCAACTCAGAAACATGTGGGAAGTTAACCAAAGGTGTTTCCATTAGGTTTGCAGTAAGTACTTTGGTGGAAAATTGAAATCTATGCTATTTGCATTGTAAAAGCATTGTATGCACTGAGAGATCAACTTTTTTGTCTTTATGTGCACAGGTATGAAACAACTTGCAGACATCTCAGAATCATGTCGGAAGTTAACCTAAGGTGTTTCCATTAGGTTTGCAGTAAGTAGTTTGGTGTAAAATTGAAATGTATTCTATTTGTATTGTCTAAGCATTGTATGCACTGAGATAACAACTTTTTTGTGTTGATGTGTGGAGCCATGAAACAACGTTCAAACTACTCATAATCATGTGGGAAATTAAGCTAAGGTGTTTCCATTAGGTTTGCAGTAAGTACTTTGGTGTAAAATTGAAATGCATACTATTTGTATTGTCTAAGCATTAAATGCACTGAGATAACAACTTTTTTGTGTTGATGTGTGGAGCCACGACAAAACTTTCAAACTACTCATAATCATTTGGGAAGTTAACCTAAGGTGTTTCCATTAGGTTTGCAGTAAGTACTTTGGTGTAAAATTGAAATGTATACTATTTGTATTATCTACGCATTGTATGCACTGAGATAACAACATTTTTGTGTTGATGTGTAGAGCCATGAAACAACTTTCAAACTATTCATAATCATGTGGGAAGTTAAATTAAAATGTTTCCCAATGGTTCGCGCTCTGCACTTTGGTGGAAAATTGACATATATACTAGCTTTATGTCAGAACATAGTATGCACTGAGAAATTAACTTCTTTGTCTTGATGAACACAGGCATGAAACAACTTTCAAACTACTCATACTCATGTGGGAAGTTAACCAAAAGTGTTTCCATTTGGTTTGCAGTAAGTACTTTGGAGTAAAATTGAAATGTATAGTATTTGTATTGTCTTCGTATAGTATGCACTGAGATAACAACTTTTTTGTTATCATCTGTAGAGCCATAATACAACTTTCAAACAACTCAGAAACATGTGGGAAGTTAACCAAAGGTGTTTCCATTAGGTTTGCAGTAAGTACTTTGGTGTAAAATTGAAATGAATGCTATTTGTATTGTAAAAGCATTGCATGCACTGAGAGATCAACTTTTTTGTCTTTATGTGCACAGGTATGAAACAACTTGCAGACATCTCAGAATCATATGGGAAGTAAACCTATGGTGTTTCCATTAGGTTTGCAGTAAGTAGTTTGGTGTAAAATTGAAATGTATTCTATTTGTATTGTCTAAGCATTGTATGCACTGAGATAACAACATTTTTGTGTTGATGTGTAGAGCCATGAAACAACGTTCAAACTATTCATAATCATGTGGGAAGTTAACTTAAAGTGTTTCCAAATGGTTCGCGCTCTGCACTTTGGTGGAAAATTGAGATATATACTACCTTAATGTCAGAACATAGTATGCACTGAGAAAGTAACTTTTTTGTCTTGATGAACAGACGCATGAAACAACTTTCAACCTACTCATACTCATGTGGAAAGTTAATCAAAGGTGTTTCCATTAGGTTTGCAGTAAGTACTTTGGTGTAAAATTGAAATGTATACTATTTGTATTAATTTACCATTGTATGCCCTGAGTTAACAACATTTTTGTGTTGATGTGTAGAGCCATGAAACAACTTTCAAACTATTCATAATCATGTGGGAAGTTAACTTAAAATGTTTCCCAATGGTTCGCGCTCTGCACTTTGGTGGAAAATTGACATATATACTACCTTTATGTCAGAACATAGTATGCACTGAGAAATTAACTTTTTTGTCTTGATGAACACAGGCATGAAACAACTTTCAAACTACTCATACTCATGTGGAAAGTTAACCAAAGGGGTTTCCATTAGGTTTGCAGTAAGTACTTTGGTGTAAAATTGAAATGTATACTATTTGTATTATCTAAGCATTGTATGCACTGAGAAAACAACTTGTTTCTCTTGATGTGTGGAGCCATGAAAAAACTTTCAAACTATTCATAATCATGTGGAAAGTTAATTTAAAATGTTTCCCAATGGTTTGCAGTCAACATTTTGGTGGAAAATTGAGATGTATACTACCTTAATGTCAGAACATAGTATGCACTGAGAAAGTAACTTTTTTGTCTTGATGAACAGAGGCATCAAACAACATTCGTCCTACTCATACTCATGTGGGAAGTTAACCAAAAGTGTTTCCATTTCGTTTGCAGTAAGTACTTTGGAGTAAAATTGAAATGTATACTATTTGTATTGTCTTAGTATAGTATGCACTGAGATAACAACTTTTTTGTTTTCATGTGTAGAGCCACAATACAACTTTCAAACATCTCAGAAACATGGGGAAGTTAACCAAAGCTGTTTCCATTAGCTTTGCAGTAAGTACTTTGGTGTAAAATTGAAATGTATGCTATTTGTGTTGTAAAAGTATTGTATACACTGAGAGATCAACGTTTTTGTCTTTATGTGCACAGGTATGAAACAACTTTCAGACATCTCAGAATCATGTGGGAAATTAACCTAAGGTGTTTCCATTAGGTTTGCAGTAAATACTTTAGTGTAAAATTGAAATGTGTACTATTTGTATTATCTAAGCATTGTATGCACTGAGATAACAACTTTTTTGTGTTGATGTATGGAGCCATGAAAAAACGTTCAAACTACTCATAATCATTTGGGAAATTAACCTAAGGTGTTTCCATTAGGTTTGCAGTAAGTACTTTGGTGTAAAATTGAAAAGTATACTATTTATATTGTCTAAGCATAGTCTGCACTGAGAAAGTAATTTTTTTGTCTTGATGAACAGGGGCATGAAACAACTTTCAACCTACTCATACTCATGTGGGAAGTTAACCACAGGTTTTTCCATTAGGTTTGCAGTAAGTACTTTAGTGTAAAATTGAAATGTATACTATTTGTATTATCTAAGCATTGTATGCACTGAGATAACAACTTTTTTGTGTTGATGTGTGGAGCCATGAAAAAACTTTCAAACTACTCATAATCATGTGGGAAGTTAACTTAAAATGTTTTCCAATGGTTTGCACTCTGCACTTTGGTGGAAAATTGAGATGTATACTACCTTAATGTCAGAACCTAGTATGAACTGAGAAAGTAACTTTTTTGTGTTGATCAACAGAGGCATGAAACAACTTTCAACCTACTCATACTCATGTGGGAAGTTAACCAAAAGTGTTTCCATTTGGTTTGCAGTAAGTACTTTGGAGTAAAATTGAAATGTATAGTATTTGTATTGTCTTCGTATAGTATGCACTGAGATAACAACTTTTTTGTTATCATCTGTAGAGCCATAATACAACTTTCAAACAACTCAGAAACATGTGGGAAGTTAACCAAAGGTGTTTCCATTAGGTTTGCAGTAAGTACTTTGGTGTAAAATTGAAATGAATGCTATTTGCATTGTAAAAGCATTGCATGCACTGAGAGATCAACTTTTTTGTCTTAATGTGCACAGGTATGAAACAACTTGCAGACATCTCAGAATCATGTGGGAAGTTAACCAAAGGTGTTTCCATTAGGTTTGCAGTAAGTAGATTGGTGTAAAATTCAAATGTATTCTATTTGTATTGTCTAAGCATTGTATGCACTGAGATAACAACATTTTTGTGTTGATGTGTGGAGCCATGAAACAACGTTCAAACTACTCATAATCATGTGGGAAGTTACCTTAAAATGTTTCCCAATGGTTCGCGCTCTGCACTTTGGTGGAAAATTGACATATATCCTACCTTAATGTCAGAACATAGTATGCACTGAGAAAGTAACTTTTTTGTCTTGATGAACAGAGGCATGAAACAACTTTCAAACTACTCATACTCATGTGGAAGGTTAACCAAAGGTGTTTCCATTAGGTTTGCAGTAAGTACTTTGTTGTAAAATTGAAATGTATACTATTTGTATTATCTAAGCATTGTATGCACTGAGATAACAACTTTTTTTTGTTGATGTGTGCAGCCATGAAAAAAGTTTCAAACAGCTCATAATCATGTGGGAAGTTGACCTAAGGTGTTTCCATGAGGTTTGCAGTAAGTACTTTGGTGTAAAATTGAAATATATGCTATTTGCACTGTGAAAGCATTGCATGCACTGAGAAAACAACTTTTTTCTCTTGATGTGCAGAGCCATAATACAATTTTCAAACTATTCATAATCATGTGGGAAGTTAATTTAAAATGTTTCCCAATGGTTTGCACTCTACACTTTGGTGGAAAATTGAGATGTATACTACCTTAATGTCAGAACATAGTATGCACTGAGAAAGTAACTTTTTTGTCTTGATGAACAGAGGCATGAAACAACTTTCAAACTACTCATACTCATGTGGGAAGTTAACCAAACGTGTTTCCATTTGGTTTGCAGTAAGTACTTTGGAGTAAAATTGAAATGTATAGTATTTGTATTGTCTTCGTATAGCATGCACTGAGATAACAACTTTTTTGTTATCATGTGTAGAGCCATAATACAACTTTCAAGCAACTCAGAAACATGTGGGAAGTTAACCAAAGGTGTTTCCATTAGGTTTGCAGTAAGTACTTTGGTGGAAAATTGAAATCTATGCTATTTGCATTGTAAAAGCATTGTATGCACTGAGAGATCAACTTTTTTGTCTTTATGTGCACAGGTATGAAACAACTTGCAGACATCTCAGAATCATGTCGGAACTTAACCTAAGGTGTTTCCATTAGGTTTGCAGTAAGTAGTTTGCTGTAAAATTGAAATGTATTCTATTTGTATTGTCTAAGCATTGTATGCCCTGAGATAACAACTTTTTTGAGTTGATGTGTGGAGCCACGAAAAAACTTTCAAATTACTCATAATCATTTGGGAAGTTAACCTAAGGTGTTTCCATTAGGTTTGCAGTAAGTACTTTGGTGTAATATTGAAATATATACTATTTGTATTATCTAAGCATTGTATGCACTGAAATAACAACTTTTTTCTGTTGATGTGTGGAGCCATGAAAAAACTTTCAAACTATTCATAATCATGTGGGAAGTTAACTTAAAATGTTTCCCAATGGTTTGCACTCTGCACTTTGGTGGAAAATTGAGATGTATACTACCTTAATGTCTAACATAGTAGGCACTGAGAAAGTAAGTTTTTTCTCTTGATGAACAGAGGCATGAAACAACTTTTAACCTACTCATACTCATGTGGAAAGTTAACCTAAGTTGTTTCCATTAGGTTTGTAGTAAGTACTTTGTTGTAAAATTGGAATGTATACTATTTGTATTATCTAAGCATTGTATGCACTGAGATAACAACTTTTTTGTGTTGATGTGTGGAGCAATGAAAAAACTTTCAAACTACTCATAATCATTTGGGAAGTTAACCTGAGGTGGTTCCATTAGGTTTGCAGTAAGTACTTTGGTGTAAAATTGAAATGTATACTATTTGTATTGACTAAGCATAGTATGCACTGAGAAAGTAACTTTTTGTCTTGATGAACAGAGGCATGAAACACCTTTTAACCTACTCATACTCATGTGGAAAGTTAACCAAAGGTGTTTGCATTAGGTTTGCAGTAAGTACTTTGGTGTAAAATTGAAATGTATACGATTTGTATTATCTAAGCATTCTATGCACTGAGATAACAACTTTTTTGTATTGATGTGTGGAGCCATGAAAAAACTTTCAAACTACTCATAATCATGTGGGAAGTTGACCTAAGGTGTTTCCACGAGGTTTGCAGTAAGTACTTTGGTGTAAAATTGAAATGTATGCTATTTGCACTGTAAAAGCATTGTATGCACTGAGAAAACAACTTTTTTCTCTTGATGTGCAGAGCCATAATACAATTTTCAAACTATTCATAATCATGTGGGAAGTTAATTTAAAATGTTTCCCAATGGTTTGCACTCTACACTTTGGTGGAAAATTGAAATGTATACTACCTTAATGTCAGAAGATAGTATGCACTGAGAAAGTAACTTTTTTGTGTTGATGAACAGAGGCATGAAACAACTTTCAAACTACTCATACTCATGTGGGAAGTTAACCAAACGTGTTTCCATTTGGTTTGCAGTAAGTACTTTGGAGTAAAATTGAAATGTATAGTATTTGTATTGTCTTCGTATAGCATGCACTGAGATAACAACTTTTTTGTTATCATGTGTAGAGCCATAATACAACTTTCAAGCAACTCAGAAACATGTGGGAAGTTAACCAAAGGTGTTTCCATTAGGTTTGCAGTAAGTACTTTGGTGGAAAATTGAAATCTATGCTATTTGCATTGTAAAAGCATTGTATGCACTGAGAGATCAACTTTTTTGTCTTTATGTGCACAGGTATGAAACAACTTGCAGACATCTCAGAATCATGTCGGAAGTTAACCTAAGGTGTTTCCATTAGGTTTGCAGTAAGTACTTTGGTGTAAAATTGAAATGTATACTATATGTATTATCTAAGCATTGTATGCACTGAGATAACAACTTTTTTGTGTTGATGTGTAGAGGCATGAAACAACGTTCAAACTATTCATAATCATGTGGGAACTTAACTTAAAATGTTTCCAAATGGTTCGCGCTCTGCACTTTGGTGGAAAATTGAGATATATACTACCTTAATGTCAGAACATAGTAGGCACTGAGAAAGTAACTTTTTTGTCTTGATGAACAGAGGCATGAAACAACTGTCAACCTACTCATACTCATGTGGAAAGTTAATCAAAGGTGTTTCCATTAGGTTTGCAGTAAGTACTTTGGTGTAAAATTGAAATGTATACTATTTGTATTATCTAAGCATTCTATGCACTGAGATAACAACTTTTTTGTGTTGATGTGTGGAGCCATGAAAAAGCTTCCAAACTACTCATAATCATGTGGGAAGTTAAGCTAAGGTGTTTCCATGAGGTTTGCAGTAAATACTTTGGTGTAAAATGTGAAAAGGATGCTATTTGTATTGTAAAAGCATTGCATGCACTGAGAGATCAACTTTTTTGTCTTTATGTGCACAGGTATGAAACAACTTGCAGACATCTCAGAATCATGTGCGAAGTTAACCTAAGCTGTTTCCATTAGGTTTGCAGTAAGTAGTTTGGTGTAAAATTGAAATGTATTCTATTTGTATTGTCTAAGCATTGTATGCACTAAGATAACAACATTTTTGTGTTGATGTGTAAAGCCATGAAACAACGTTCAAACTATTCATAATCATGTGGGAAGTTAACTTAAAATGTTTCCCAAAGGTTCGCGCTCTGCACTTTGGTGGAAAATTGACATATATACTACCTTAATGTCAGAACATAGTATGCACTGAGAAAGTAACTTTTTTGTCTTGATGAACAGAGGCATGAAACAACTTTCAAACTACTCATACTCATGTGGAAAGTTAACCAAAGGTGTTTCCATTAGGTTTGCAGTAAGTACTTTGTTGTAAAATTGAAATGTATACTATTTGTATTATCTAAGCATTGTATGCACTGAGATAACAACTTTTTTTTGTTGATGTGTGGAGCCATGAAAAAACTTTCAAACTACTCATAATCATGTGGGAAGTTGACCTAAGGTGTTTCCATGAGGTTTGCAGTAAGTACTTTGGTGTAAAATTGAAATGTATGCTATTTGCACTGTAAAAGCTTTGTATGAACTGAGAAAACAACTTTTTTCTCTTGATGTGCAGAGCCATAATACAATTTTCAAACTATTCATAATCATGTGGGAAGTTAATTTAAAATGTTTCCCAATGGTTTGCACTCTGCACTTTGGTGGAAAATTGAGATGTATACTACCTTAATGTCAGAACCTAGTATGAACTGAGAAAGTAACTTTTTTGTCTTGATGAACAGAGGCATGAAACAACTTTCAACCTACTCATACTCATGTGGGAAGTTAACCAAAAGTGCTTCCATTTGGTTTGCAGTAAGTACTTTGGAGTAAAATTGAAATGTATAGTATTTGTATTGTCTTCGTATAGTATGCACTGAGATAACAACTTTTTTGTTATCATCTGTAGAGCCATAATACAACTTTCAAACAACTCAGAAACATGTGGGAAGTTAACCTAAGGTGTTTCCATTAGGTTTGCAGTAAGTAGTTTGGTGTAAAATTGAAATGTATTCTATTTGTATTGTCTAAGCATTGTATGCACTGAGATAACAACATTTTTGTGTTGATGTGTAGAGCCATGAAACAACGTTCAAACTATTCATAATCATGTGGGAAGTTAACTTAAAATGTTTCCCAATGGTTCGCACTCTGCACTTTGGTGGAAAATTGACATATATACTACCTTAATGTCAGAACATAGTATGCACTGAGAAAGTAACTTTTTTGTCTTGATGAACAGAGGCATGAAACAACTTTCAAACTACTCATACTCATGTGGAAAGTTAACCAAAGGTGTTTCCATTAGGTTTGCAGTAAGTACTTTGTTGTAAAATTGAAATGTATACTATTTCTATTATCTAAGCATTGTATGCACTGAGATAACAACTTTTTTGTCTTTATGTGCACAGGTATGAAACAACTTGCAGACATCTCAGAATCATGTCGGAAGTTAACCTAAGGTGTTTCCATTAGGTTTGCAGTAAGTACTTTGGTGTAAAATTGAAATGTATACTATTTGTATTATCTAAGCATTCTATGCACTGAGATAACAACTTTTTTGTTGATGTGTAGAGGCATGAAACAACGTTCAAACTATTGATAATCATGTGGGAAGTTAACTTAAAATGTTTCCAAATGGTTCGCGCTCTGCACTTTGGTGGAAAATTGAGATATATACTACCTTAATGTCAGAACATAGTATGCACTGAGAAAGTAACTTTTTTGTCTTGATGAACAGAGGCATGAAACAACTGTCAACCTACTCATACTCATGTGGAAAGTTAATCAAAGGTGTTTCCATTAGGTTTGCAGTAAGTACTTTGGTGTAAAATTGAAATGTATACTATTTGTATTATCTAAGCATTCTATGCACTGAGATAACAACTTTTTTGTGTTGATGTGTGGAGCCATGAAAAAGCTTCCAAACTACTCATAATCATGTGGGAAGTTAAGCTAAGGTGTTTCCATGAGGTTTGCAGTAAATACTTTGGTGTAAAATGTGAAAAGGATGCTATTTGTATTGTAAAAGCATTGCATGCACTGAGAGATCAACTTTTTTGTCTTTATGTGCACAGGTATGAAACAACTTGCAGACATCTCAGAATCATGTGCGAAGTTAACCTAAGGTGTTTCCATTAGGTTTGCAGTAAGTAGTTTGGTGTAAATTTGAAATGTATTCTATTTGTATTGTCTAAGCATTGTATGCACTAAGATAACAACATTTTTGTGTTGATGTGTAAAGCCATGAAACAACGTTCAAACTATTCATAATCATGTGGGAAGTTAACTTAAAATGTTTCCCAATGGTTCGCGCTCTGCACTTTGGTGGAAAATTGACATATATACTACCTTAATGTCAGAACATAGTATGCACTGAGAAAGTAACTTTTTTGTCTTGATGAACAGAGGCATGAAACAACTTTCAAACTACTCATACTCATGTGGAAAGTTAACCAAAGGTGTTTCCATTAGGTTTGCAGTAAGTACTTTGTTGTAAAATTGAAATGTATACTATTTGTATTATCTAAGCATTGTATGCACTGAGATAACAACTTTTTTTTGTTGATGTGTGGAGCCATGAAAAAACTTTCAAACTACTCATAATCATGTGGGAAGTTGACCTAAGGTGTTTCCATGAGGTTTGCAGTAAGTACTTTGGTGTAAAATTGAAATGTATGCTATTTGCACTGTAAAAGCTTTGTATGAACTGAGAAAACAACTTTTTTCTCTTGATGTGCAGAGCCATAATACAATTTTCAAACTATTCATAATCATGTGGGAAGTTAATTTAAAATGTTTCCCAATGGTTTGCACTCTGCACTTTGGTGGAAAATTGAGATGTATACTACCTTAATGTCAGAACCTAGTATGAACTGAGAAAGTAACTTTTTTGTCTTGATGAACAGAGGCATGAAACAACTTTCAACCTACTCATACTCATGTGGGAAGTTAACCAAAAGTGCTTCCATTTGGTTTGCAGTAAGTACTTTGGAGTAAAATTGAAATGTATAGTATTTGTATTGTCTTCGTATAGTATGCACTGAGATAACAACTTTTTTGTTATCATCTGTAGAGCCATAATACAACTTTCAAACAACTCAGAAACATGTGGGAAGTTAACCTAAGGTGTTTCCATTAGGTTTGCAGTAAGTAGTTTGGTGTAAAATTGAAATGTATTCTATTTGTATTGTCTAAGCATTGTATGCACTGAGATAACAACATTTTTGTGTTGATGTGTAGAGCCATGAAACAACGTTCAAACTATTCATAATCATGTGGGAAGTTAACTTAAAATGTTTCCCAATGGTTCGCACTCTGCACTTTGGTGGAAAATTGACATATATACTACCTTAATGTCAGAACATAGTATGCACTGAGAAAGTAACTTTTTTGTCTTGATGAACAGAGGCATGAAACAACTTTCAAACTACTCATACTCATGTGGAAAGTTAACCAAAGGTGTTTCCATTAGGTTTGCAGTAAGTACTTTGTTGTAAAATTGAAATGTATACTATTTCTATTATCTAAGCATTGTATGCACTGAGATAACAACTTTTTTGTCTTTATGTGCACAGGTATGAAACAACTTGCAGACATCTCAGAATCATGTCGGAAGTTAACCTAAGGTGTTTCCATTAGGTTTGCAGTAAGTACTTTGGTGTAAAATTGAAATGTATACTATTTGTATTATCTAAGCATTCTATGCACTGAGATAACAACTTTTTTGTTGATGTGTAGAGGCATGAAACAACGTTCAAACTATTGATAATCATGTGGGAAGTTAACTTAAAATGTTTCCAAATGGTTCGCGCTCTGCACTTTGGTGGAAAATTGAGATATATACTACCTTAATGTCAGAACATAGTATGCACTGAGAAAGTAACTTTTTTGTCTTGATGAACAGAGGCATGAAACAACTGTCAACCTACTCATACTCATGTGGAAAGTTAATCAAAGGTGTTTCCATTAGGTTTGCAGTAAGTACTTTGGTGTAAAATTGAAATGTATACTATTTGTATTATCTAAGCATTCTATGCACTGAGATAACAACTTTTTTGTGTTGATGTGTGGAGCCATGAAAAAGCTTCCAAACTACTCATAATCATGTGGGAAGTTAAGCTAAGGTGTTTCCATGAGGTTTGCAGTAAATACTTTGGTGTAAAATGTGAAAAGGATGCTATTTGTATTGTAAAAGCATTGCATGCACCGAGAGATCAACTTTTTTGTCTTTATGTGCACAGGTATGAAACAACTTGCAGACATCTCAGAATCATGTGCGAAGTTAACCTAAGGTGTTTCCATTAGGTTTGCAGTAAGTAGTTTGGTGTAAATTTGAAATGTATTCTATTTGTATTGTCTAAGCATTGTATGCACTAAGATAACAACATTTTTGTGTTGATGTGTAAAGCCATGAAACAACGTTCAAACTATTCATAATCATGTGGGAAGTTAACTTAAAATGTTTCCCAATGGTTCGCGCTCTGCACTTTGGTGGAAAATTGACATATATACTACCTTAATGTCAGAACATAGTATGCACTGAGAAAGTAACTTTTTTGTCTTGATGAACAGAGGCATGAAACAACTTTCAAACTACTCATACTCATGTGGAAAGTTAACCAAAGGTGTTTCCATTAGGTTTGCAGTAAGTACTTTGTTGTAAAATTGAAATGTATACTATTTGTATTATCTAAGCATTGTATGCACTGAGATAACAACTTTTTTTTGTTGATGTGTGGAGCCATGAAAAAACTTTCAAACTACTCATAATCATGTGGGAAGTTGACCTAAGGTGTTTCCATGAGGTTTGCAGTAAGTACTTTGGTGTAAAATTGGAATGTATGCTATTTGCACTGTAAAAGCTTTGTATGAACTGAGAAAACAACTTTTTTCTCTTGATGTGCAGAGCCATAATACAATTTTCAAACTATTCATAATCATGTGGGAAGTTAATTTAAAATGTTTCCCAATGGTTTGCACTCTACACTTTGGTGGAAAATTGAGATGTATACTACCTTAATGTCAGAACATAGTATGCACTGAGAAAGTAACTTATTTGTCTTGATGAACAGAGGCATGAAACAACTTTCAAACTACTCATACTCATGTGGGAAGTTAACCAAACGTGTTTCCATTTGGTTTGCAGTAAGTACTTTGGAGTAAAATTGAAATGTATAGTACTTGTATTGTCTTCGTATAGCATGCACTGAGATAACAACTTTTTTGTTATCATGTGTAGAGCCATAATACAACTTTCAAGCAACTCAGAAACATGTGGGAAGTTAACCAAAGGTGTTTCCATTAGGTTTGCAGTAAGTACTTTGGTGGAAAATTGAAATCTATGCTATTTGCATTGTAAAAGCATTGTATGCACTGAGAGATCAACTTTTTTGTCTTTATGTGCACAGGTATGAAACAACTTGCAGACATCTCAGAATCATGTCGGAAGTTAACCTAAGGTGTTTCCATTAGGTTTGCAGTAAGTACTTTGGTGTAAAATTGAAATGTATACTATTTGTATTATCTAAGCATTCTATGCACTGAGATAACAACTTTTTTGTTGATGTGTAGAGGCATGAAACAACGTTCAAACTATTCATAATCATGTGGGAAGTTAACTTAAAATGTTTCCAAATGGTTCGCGCTCTGCACTTTGGTGGAAAATTGAGATATATACTACCTTAATGTCAGAACATAGTATGCACTGAGAAAGTAACTTTTTTGTCTTGATGAACAGAGGCATGAAACAACTGTCAACCTACTCATACTCATGTGGAAAGTTAATCAAAGGTGTTTCCATTAGGTTTGCAGTAAGTACTTTGGTGTAAAATTGAAATGTATACTATTTGTATTATCTAAGCATTCTATGCACTGAGATAACAACTTTTTTGTGTTGATGTGTGGAGCCATGAAAAAGCTTCCAAACTACTCATAATCATGTGGGAAGTTAAGCTAAGGTGTTTCCATGAGGTTTGCAGTAAATACTTTGGTGTAAAATGTGAAAAGGATGCTATTTGTATTGTAAAAGCATTGCATGCACTGAGAGATCAACTTTTTTGTCTTTATGTGCACAGGTATGAAACAACTTGCAGACATCTCAGAATCATGTGCGAAGTTAACCTAAGGTGTTTCCATTAGGTTTGCAGTAAGTAGTTTGGTGTAAATTTGAAATGTATTCTATTTGTATTGTCTAAGCATTGTATGCACTAAGATAACAACATTTTTGTGTTGATGTGTAAAGCCATGAAACAACGTTCAAACTATTCATAATCATGTGGGAAGTTAACTTAAAATGTTTCCCAATGGTTCGCGCTCTGCACTTTGGTGGAAAATTGACATATATACTACCTTAATGTCAGAACATAGTATGCACTGAGAAAGTAACTTTTTTGTCTTGATGAACAGAGGCATGAAACAACTTTCAAACTACTCATACTCATGTGGAAAGTTAACCAAAGGTGTTTCCATTAGGTTTGCAGTAAGTACTTTGTTGTAAAATTGAAATGTATACTATTTGTATTATCTAAGCATTGTATGCACTGAGATAACAACTTTTTTTTGTTGATGTGTGGAGCCATGAAAAATCTTTCAAACTACTCATAATCATGTGGGAAGTTGACCTAAGGTGTTTCCATGAGGTTTGCAGTAAGTACTTTGGTGTAAAATTGAAATGTATGCTATTTGCACTGTAAAAGCTTTGTATGAACTGAGAAAACAACTTTTTTCTCTTGATGTGCAGAGCCATAATACAATTTTCAAACTATTCATAATCATGTGGGAAGTTAATTTAAAATGTTTCCCAATGGTTTGCACTCTACACTTTGGTGGAAAATTGAGATGTATACTACCTTAATGTCAGAACATAGTATGCACTGAGAAAGTAACTTATTTGTCTTGATGAACAGAGGCATAATCATTTGGGAAGTTAACCTAAGGTGTTTCCATTAGGTTTGTAGCAAGTACTTTGGTATAAAATTCAAATGTATACTATTTGTATTATCTAAGGATAGTATGCACTGAGATAACAACTTTTTTGTGTTGATGTGTGGAGCCATGAAAAAACTTTCAAACTACTCATCATCATTTGGGAAGTTAACCTAAGGTGTTTCCATTAGGTTTGCAGTAAGTACTTTGGTGTAAAATTGAAATGCATACTATTTGTATTGTCTAAGCATTAAATGCACTGAGATGACAACTTTTTTGTGTTAATGTGTGGAGCCACGACAAAACTTTCAAACTACTCATAATCATTTGGGAAGTTAACCTAAGGTGTTTCCATTAGCTTTGCAGTAAGTACTTTGGTGTAAAATTGAAATGTATACTATTTGTAGTATCTAAGCATTGTATGCACTGAGATAACAACATTTTTGTGTTGATGTGTAGAGGCATGAAACAACGTTCAAACTATTCATAATCATGTGGGAAGTTAACTTAAAATGTTTCCCAATGGTTCGCACTCTGCACTTTGGTGGAAAATTGACATATATACTACCTTAATGTCAGAACATCGTATGCACTGAGAAAGTAACTTTTTTGTCTTGATGAACAGAGGCATGAAACAACTTTCAAACTACTCATACTCATGTGGAAAGTTAACCAAAGGTGTTTCCATTAGATTTGCAGTAAGTACTTTGTTGTAAAATTGAAATGTATACTATTTGTATTATCTAAGCATTGTATGCACTGAGATAACAACTTTTTTTTGTTGATGTGTGGAGCCATGAAAAAACTTACAAACTACTCATAATCATGTGGGAAGTTGACCTAAGGTGTTTCCATGAGGTTTGCAGTAAGTACTTTGGTGTAAAATTGAAATGTATGCTATTTGCACTGTGAAAGCATTGCATGCACTGAGAAAACAACTTTTTTCTCTTGATGTGCAGAGCCATAATACAATTTTCAAACTATTCATAATCATGTGGGAAGTTAATTTAAAATGTTTCCCAATGGTTTGCACTCTACACTTTGGTGGAAAATTGAGATGTATACTACCTTAATGTCAGAACATAGTATGCACTGAGAAAGTAACTTTTTTGTCTTGATGAACAGAGGCATGAAACAACTTTCAAACTACTCATACTCATGTGGGAAGTTAACCAAACGTGTTTCCATTTGGTTTGCAGTAAGTACTTTGGAGTTAAATTGAAATGTATAGTATTTGTATTGTCTTCGTATAGCATGCACTGAGATAACAACTTTTTTGTTATCATGTGTAGAGCCATAATACAACTTTCAAGCAACTCAGAAACATGTGGGAAGTTAACCAAAGGTGTTTCCATTAAGTTTGCAGTAAGTACTTTGGTGGAAAATTGAAATCTATGCTATTTGCATTGTAAAAGCATTGTATGCACTGAGAGATCAACTTTTTTGTCTTTATGTGCACAGGTATGAAACAACTTGCAGACATCTCAGAATCATGTCGGAAGTTAACCTAAGGTGTTTCCATTAGGTTTGCAGTAAGTAGTTTGCTGTAAAATTGAAATGTATTCTATTTGTATTGTCTAAGCATTGTATGCCCTGAGATAACAACTTTTTTGTGTTGATGTGTGGAGCCACGAAAAAATTTCAAATTACTCATAATCATTTGGGAAGTTAACCTAAGGTGTTTCCATTGGGTTTGCAGTAAGTACTTTGGTGTAAAATTGAAATGTATAGTATTTGTATTATCTAAGCATTGTATGCACTGAGATAACAACTTTTTTCTGTTGATGTGTGGAGCCATGAAAAAACTTTCAAACTACTCAGAATCATTTGGGAAGTTAACCTAAGGTGTTTCCATTAGTTTTGCAGTAAGTACTATGGTGTAAAATTGAAATGTATACTATTTGTATTGTCTAAGCATAGTATGCACTGAGAAAGTAACTTTTTTGTCTTGATGAAGAGAGGCATGAAACAACTTTCAACCTACTCATACTCATGTGGGAAGTTCACCTAAGGTGTTTCCATTAGGTTTGCAGTAAGTGCTTTGGTGTAAAATTGAAATGTATGCTCTTTGTATTGTAAAAGCATTGTATGCACTGAGAGATCAACTTTTTTGTCTTTATGTGCACAGGTATGAAACAACTTTCAGACATCTCAGAATCATGTGGGAAGTTAACCTAAGGTGTTTCCATTAGGTTTGCAGTAAGTACTTTGGTGTAAAATTGAAATGTATACTATTTGTATTATCTAAGCATTGTATGCACTGAGATAACAACTTTTTTGTGTTGATGTGTGGAGCCATGAAAAAACTTTCAAACTACTCATAATCATTTGGGAAGTTAACCTAAGGTGTTTCCATTAGGTTTGCAGTAAGTACTTTGGTGTAAAATTGAAATGCATACTATTTGTATTGTCTAAGCATTAAATGCACTGAGATAACAACTTTTTTGTGTTGATGTGTGGAGCCACGACAAAGCTTTCAAACTACTCATAATCATTTGGGAAGTTAACCTAAGGTGTTTCCATTAGGTTTGCAGTAAGTACTTTGGTGTAAAATTGAAATGTATACTATTTGTATTATCTAAGCATTGTATGCACTGAGATAACAAAATTTTTGTGTTGATGTGTAGAGGCATGAAACAACGTTCAAACTATTCATAATCATGTGGGAAGTTAACTTAAACTGTTTCCAAATGGTTCGCGCTCTGCACTTTGGTGGAAAATTGAGATATATACTACCTTAATGTCAGAACATAGTATGCACTGAGAAAGTAACTTTTTTGTCTTGATGAACAGAGGCATGAAACAACTTTCAACCTACTCATACTCATCTGGAAAGTTAATCAAAGGTGTTTCCATTAGGTTTGCAGTAAGTAGTAAGTACTTTGGTGTAAAATTGAAATGTATACTATTTTGTATATCTAAGCATTGTATGCACTGAGATAACAACTTTTTGTGTTGATGTGTGGAGCCATGAAAAAACTTTCAAACTACTCATAATCATTTGGGAAGTTAACCTAAAGTGTTTCCATTAGTTTTGCAGTATGTAGTTTGGTGTAAAATTGAAATGTATACTATTTGTATTATCTAACCATTGTATGCCCTGAGTTAACAACATTTTTGTGTTGATGTGTGGAGCCATGAAAAAACTTTCAAACTACTCATAATCATGTGGGAAGTTAACTTAAAATGTTTCCCAATGGTTTGCACTCTGCACTTTGGTGGAAAATTGAGATGTATACTACCTTAATGTCAGAACCTAGTATGAACTGAGAAAGTAACTTTTTTGTCTTGATGAACAGGAGGCATGAACAACTTTCAACCTACTCATACTCATGTGGAAGTTAACCAAAAGTGTTTCCATTTGGTTTGCAGTAAGTACTTTGGAGTAAAATTGAAATGTATAGTATTTGTATTGTCTTCGTATAGTATGCACTGAGATAACAACTTTTTTGTTATCATCTGTAGAGCCATAATACAACTTTCAAACAACTCAGAAACATGTGGGAAGTTAACAAAGGTGTTTCCATAGGTTTGCAGTAAGTACTTGGTGTAAATTGAAATGAATGCTATTTGTATTGTAAAAGCATTGCATGCACTGAGAGATCACTTTTTTCTCTTTATGTGCACAGGTATGAACAACTTGCAGACATCTCAGAATCATGTGCGAAGTTAACCTAAGGAGTTTCCATTAGGTTTGCAGTAAGTAGTTTGGTGTAAAATTGAAATGTATTCTATTTGTATTGTCTAAGCATTGTATGCACTGAGATAAGAACATTTTTGTGTTGATATGTAGAGCCATGAAACAACGTTCAAACTATTCATAATCATGTGGGAAGTTAACTTAAAATGTTTCCCAATGGTTCGCGCTCTGCACTTTTGGTGGAAAATTGACATATATACTACCTTAATGTCAGAACATAGTATGCACTGAGAAAGTAACTTTTTTGTCTTGATGAACAGAGGCATGAAACAACTTTCAAACTACTCATACTCATGTGGAAAGTTAACCAAAGTGTTTCCATTAGGTTTGCAGTAAGTACTTTGTTGTAAAATTGAAATGTATACTATTTGTATTATCTAAGCATTGTATGCACTGAGATAACAACTTTTTTCTCTTGATGTGCAGAGCCCATAATACAATTTTCAAACTATTATAATCATGTGGGAAGTTAATTTGAAATGTTTCCCAATGGTTTGCCACTCTACACTTGGTGGGAAAATTGAGATGTACACTACCTTAATGTCAGAACATAGTATGCACTGAGAAAGTAACTTTTTTTGTCTTGATGAACAGAGGCATGAACAACTTTCAAACTACTCATACTCATGTGGAAGTTAACCAAACGTGTTTCCATTTGGTTTGCAGTAAGTATTTGGAGTAAATTTGAAATGTAGAGAATTTGTATTGTCTTCGTATAGCATGCACTGAGATACCAACTTTTTTGTTATCATGTGTAGAGCCATAATACAACTTTCAAGCAACTCAGAAACATGTGGGAAGTTAACCAAAGGTGTTTCCATTAAGTTTGCAGTAAGTACTTTGGTGGAAAATTGGAAATCTATGCTATTTGCATTGTATAAAGCATTGTATGCACTGAGAGATCAACTTTTTTGTCTTTATTGCACAGGTATGAAACAACTTGCAGACATCTCAGAATCATGTCGGAAGTTAACCTAAGGTGTTTCCATTAGGTTTGCAGTAAGTGAGTTTGCTGTAAAATTGAAATGTATTCTATTTGTATTGTCTAAGCTTTGTATGCCTGAGATAACAACTTTTTTGTGTTGATGTGTGGAGCCACGAAAAAATTTCAAATTACTCATAAACATTTGGGAAGTTACCCTAAGGTGTTTCCATTAGGTTTGCAGTAAGTACTTTGGTGTAAAATTGAAATGTATACTATTTGTATTATCTAAGCATTGTATGCACTGAGATAACAACTTTTTCTGTTGATGTGTGGAGCCATGAAAAAACTTTCAAACTACTCAGAATCATTTGGGAAGTTAACCTAAGGTGTTTCCATTAGGTTTGCAGTAAGTGCTTTGGTGTAAATTGAAATGTATACTATTTGTATTATCTAAGCATTGTATGCACTGAGATAACAACTTTTTTGTGTTGATGTGTGGAGCCATGAAAAAACTTTCAAACTACTCAGAATCATTTGGGAAGTTAACCTAAGGTGTTTCCATTAGGTTTGCAGTATGTAGTTTGGTGTAAATTGAAATGTATACTATTTGTATTATCTAAGCATTGTATGCACTGAGATAACAACATTTTGTGCTGATGTGTAGAGCCATGAAACAACTTTCAAACTATTCATAATCATGTGGGAAGTTAACTTAAAATGTTTCCCAATGGTTTGCACTCTGCACTTTGGTGGAAAATTGTGATGTATACTACCTTAATGTCTAACATAGTAGGCACTGAGAAAGTAAGTTTTTTCTCTTGATGAACAGAGGCATGAAACAACTTTTAACCTACTCATACTCATGTAGAAAGTTAACCTAAGTTGTTTCCATTAGGTTTGTAGTAAGTACTTTATTGTAAAATTGGAATTGTATACTAATTTGTATTATCTGAGCATTGTATGCACTGAGATAACAACTTTTTTGTGTTGATGTGTGGAGCCACGAAAAAATTTCAAATTACTCATAATCATTTGGGAAGTTAACCTAAGGTGTTTCCATTAGGTTTGCAGTAAGTACTTTGGTGTAAAATTGAAATGTATACTATTTGTATTATCTAAGCATTGTATGCACTGAGATAACAACTTTTTTCTGTTGATGTGTGGAGCCATGAAAAAACTTTCAAACTACTCAGAATCATTTGGGAAGTTAACCTAAGGTGTTTCCATTAGGTTTGCAGTAAGTACTTTGGTGTAAAATTGAAATGTACACTATTTGTATTATCTAAGCATTGTATGCACTGAGATAACAACCTTTTTGTGTTGATGTGTGGAGCCATGAAAAAACTTTCAAACTACTCAGAATCATTTGGGAAGTTAAACCTAAGGTGTTTCCATTAGGTTTGCAGTATGTAGTTTGGTGTAAAATTGGAAATGTATACTATTTGTATTATCTAAGCATTGTATGCACTGAGATAACAACATTTTTGTGCTGATGTGTAGAGCATGAAACAACTTTCAAACTATTCATAATCATGTGGGAAGTTAACTTAAAATGTTTTCCCAATGGTTTGCACTCTGCACTTTGGTGGAAAATTGAGATGTATACTACCTTAATGTCTAACATAGTAGGCACTGAGAAAGTAAGTTTTTGCTCTTGATGAACAGAGGTATGAAACAACTTTTAACCTACTCATACTCATGTGGAAAGTTAACCTAAGTTGTTTCCATTAGGTTTGTAGTAAGTACTTTGTTGTAAAATTGGAATGTATACTATTTGTATTATCTAAGCATTGTATGCACTGAGATAACAACTTTTTTGTGTTGATGTGTGGAGCAATGAAAAAACTTTCAAACTACTCATAATCATTTGGGAAGTTAACCTAAGGTGGTTCCATTAGGTTTGCAGTAAGTACTTTGGTGTAAAATTGAAATGTATACTATTTGTATTGACTAAGCATAGTATGCACTGAGAAAGTAACTTTTTGTCTTGATGAACAGAGGCATGAAACACCTTTTAACCTACTCATACTCATGTGGAAAGTTAACCAAAGGTGTTTGCATTAGGTTTGCAGTAAGTACTTTGGTGTAAAATTGAAATGTATACTATTTGTATTATCTAAGCATTGTATGCACTGAGATAACAACATTTTTGTGTTGATGTGTAGAGGCATGAAACAACGTTCAAACTATTCATAATCATGTGGGAAGTTAACTTAAAATGTTTCCAAATGGTTCGCGCTCTGCACTTTGGTGGAAAATTGAGATATATACTACCTTAATGTCAGAACATAGTATGCACTGAGAAAGTAACTTTTTTGTCTTGATGAACAGAGGCATGAAACAACTGTCAACCTACTCATACTCATGTGGAAAGTTAATCAAAGGTGTTTCCATTAGGTTTGCAGTAAGTACTTTGGTGTAAAATTGAAATGTATGCTATTTGTATTGTAAAAGCATTGTATGCACTGAGAGATCAACTTTTTTGTCTTTATGTGCACAGGTATGAAACAACTTGCAGACATCTCAGAATCATGTCGGAAGTTAACCTAAGGTGTTTCCATTAGGTTTGCAGTAAGTACTTTGGTGTAAAATTGAAATGTATACTATTTGTATTATCTAAGCATTCTATGCACTGAGATAACAACTTTTTTGTTGATGTGTAGAGGCATGAAACAACGCTCAAACTATTCATAATCATGTGGGAAGTTAACTTAAAATGTTTCCAAATGGTTCGCGCTCTGCACTTTGGTGGAAAATTGAGATATATACTACCTTAATGTCAGAACATAGTATGCACTGAGAAAGTAACTTTTTTGTCTTGATGAACAGAGGCATGAAACAACTGTCAACCTACTCATACTCATGTGGAACGTTCATCAAAGGTGTTTCCATTAGGTTTGCAGTAAGTACTTTGGTGTAAAATTGAAATGTATACTATTTGTATTATCTAAGCATTCTATGCACTGAGATAACAACTTTTTTGTGTTGATGTGTGGAGCCATGAAAAAGCTTCCAAACTACTCATAATCATGTGGGAAGTTAAGCTAAGGTGTTTCCATGAGGTTTGCAGTAAATACTTTGGTGTAAAATGTGAAAAGGATGCTATTTGTATTGTAAAAGCATTGCATGCACTGAGAGATCAACTTTTTTGTCTTTATGTGCACAGGTATGAAACAACTTGCAGACATCTCAGAATCATGTGCGAAGTTAACCTAAGGTGTTTCCATTAGGTTTGCAGTAAGTAGTTTGGTGTAAAATTGAAATGTATGCTATTTGCACTGTAAAAGCTTTGTATGAACTGAGAAAACAACTTTTTCCTCTTGATGTGCAGAGCCATAATACAATTTTCAAACTATTCATAATCATGTGGGAAGTTAATTTAAAATGTTTCCCAATGGTTTGCACTCCACACTTTGGTGGAAAATTGAGATGTATACTACCTTAATGTCAGAACATAGTATGCACTGAGAAAGTAACTTTTTTGTCTTGATGAACAGACGCATGAAACAACTTTCAACCTACTCATACTCATGTGGAAAGTTAATCAAAGGTGTTTCCATTAGGTTTGCAGTAAGTACTTTGGTGTAAAATTGAAATGTATACTATTTCTATTAATTTACCATTGTATGCCCTGAGTTAACAACATTTTTGTGTTGATGTGTAGAGCCATGAAACAACTTTCAAACTATTCATAATCATGTGGGAAATTAACTTAAAATGTTTCCCAAAGGTTCGCGCTCTGCACTTTGGTGGAAAATTGACATATATACTACCTTTATGTCAGAACATAGTATGCACTGAGAAATTAACTTTTTTGTCTTGATGAACACAGGCATGAAACAACTTTCAAACTACTCATACTCATGTGGAAAGTTAACCAAAGGGGTTTCCATTTGGTTTGCAGTAAGTACTTTGGTGTAAAATTGAAATGTATACTATTTGTATTCTCTAAGGATTGTATGCACTGAGAAAACAACTTTTTTCTCTTGATGTGTGGAGCCATGAAAAAACTTTCAAACTATTCATAATCATGTGGAAAGTTAATTTAAAATGTTTCCCAATGGTTTGCAGTCAACATTTTGGTGGAAAATTGAGATGTATACTACCTTAATGTCAGAACATAGTATGCACTGAGAAAGTAACTTTTTTGTCTTGATGAACACAGGCATCAAACAACATTCGTCCTACTCATACTCATGTGGGAAGTTAACCAAAAGTGTTTCCATTTGGTTTGCAGTAAGTACTTTGGTGTAAAATTGAAATGTATGCTATTTGCACTGTGAAAGCATTGCATGCACTGAGAAAACAACTTTTTTCTCTTGATGTGCAGAGCCATAATACAATTTTCAAACTATTCATAATCATGTGGGAAGTTAATTTAAAATGTTTCCCAATGGTTTGCACTCTACACTTTGGTGGAAAATTGAGATGTATACTACCTTAATGTCAGAACATAGTATGCACTGAGAAAGTAACTTTTTTGTCTTGATGAACAGAGGCATGAAACAACTTTCAAACTACTCATACTCATGTGGGAAGTTAACCAAACGTGTTTCCATTTGGTTTGCAGTAAGTACTTTGGAGTTAAATTGAAATGTATAGTATTTGTATTGTCTTCGTATAGCATGCACTGAGATAACAACTTTTTTGTTATCATGTGTAGAGCCATAATACAACTTTCAAGCAACTCAGAAACATGTGGGAAGTTAACCAAAGGTGTTTCCATTAAGTTTGCAGTAAGTACTTTGGTGGAAAATTGAAATCTATGCTATTTGCATTGTAAAAGCATTGTATGCACTGAGAGATCAACTTTTTTGTCTTTATGTGCACAGGTATGAAACAACTTGCAGACATCTCAGAATCATGTCGGAAGTTAACCTAAGGTGTTTCCATTAGGTTTGCAGTAAGTAGTTTGCTGTAAAATTGAAATGTATTCTATTTGTATTGTCTAAGCATTGTATGCCCTGAGATAACAACTTTTTTGTGTTGATGTGTGGAGCCACGAAAAAATTTCAAATTACTCATAATCATTTGGGAAGTTAACCTAAGGTGTTTCCATTGGGTTTGCAGTAAGTACTTTGGTGTAAAATTGAAATGTATAGTATTTGTATTATCTAAGCATTGTATGCACTGAGATAACAACTTTTTTCTGTTGATGTGTGGAGCCATGAAAAAACTTTCAAACTACTCAGAATCATTTGGGAAGTTAACCTAAGGTGTTTCCATTAGTTTTGCAGTAAGTACTATGGTGTAAAATTGAAATGTATACTATTTGTATTGTCTAAGCATAGTATGCACTGAGAAAGTAACTTTTTTGTCTTGATGAAGAGAGGCATGAAACAACTTTCAACCTACTCATACTCATGTGGGAAGTTCACCTAAGGTGTTTCCATTAGGTTTGCAGTAAGTGCTTTGGTGTAAAATTGAAATGTATGCTCTTTGTATTGTAAAAGCATTGTATGCACTGAGAGATCAACTTTTTTGTCTTTATGTGCACAGGTATGAAACAACTTTCAGACATCTCAGAATCATGTGGGAAGTTAACCTAAGGTGTTTCCATTAGGTTTGCAGTAAGTACTTTGGTGTAAAATTGAAATGTATACTATTTGTATTATCTAAGCATTGTATGCACTGAGATAACAACTTTTTTGTGTTGATGTGTGGAGCCATGAAAAAACTTTCAAACTACTCATAATCATTTGGGAAGTTAACCTAAGGTGTTTCCATTAGGTTTGCAGTAAGTACTTTGGTGTAAAATTGAAATGCATACTATTTGTATTGTCTAAGCATTAAATGCACTGAGATAACAACTTTTTTGTGTTGATGTGTGGAGCCACGACAAAGCTTTCAAACTACTCATAATCATTTGGGAAGTTAACCTAAGGTGTTTCCATTAGGTTTGCAGTAAGTACTTTGGTGTAAAATTGAAATGTATACTATTTGTATTATCTAAGCATTGTATGCACTGAGATAACAAAATTTTTGTGTTGATGTGTAGAGGCATGAAACAACGTTCAAACTATTCATAATCATGTGGGAAGTTAACTTAAACTGTTTCCAAATGGTTCGCGCTCTGCACTTTGGTGGAAAATTGACATATATACTACCTTTATGTCAGAACATAGTATGCACTGAGAAATTAACTTTTTTGTCTTGATGAACACAGGCATGAAACAACTTTCAAACTACTCATACTCATGTGGAAAGTTAACCAAAGGGGTTTCCATTTGGTTTGCAGTAAGTACTTTGGTGTAAAATTGAAATGTATACTATTTGTATTCTCTAAGGATTGTATGCACTGAGAAAACAACTTTTTTCTCTTGATGTGTGGAGCCATGAAAAAACTTTCAAACTATTCATAATCATGTGGAAAGTTAATTTAAAATGTTTCCCAATGGTTTGCAGTCAACATTTTGGTGGAAAATTGAGATGTATACTACCTTAATGTCAGAACATAGTATGCACTGAGAAAGTAACTTTTTTGTCTTGATGAACACAGGCATCAAACAACATTCGTCCTACTCATACTCATGTGGGAAGTTAACCAAAAGTGTTTCCATTTGGTTTGCAGTAAGTACTTTGGTGTAAAATTGAAATGTATGCTATTTGCACTGTGAAAGCATTGCATGCACTGAGAAAACAACTTTTTTCTCTTGATGTGCAGAGCCATAATACAATTTTCAAACTATTCATAATCATGTGGGAAGTTAATTTAAAATGTTTCCCAATGGTTTGCACTCTACACTTTGGTGGAAAATTGAGATGTATACTACCTTAATGTCAGAACATAGTATGCACTGAGAAAGTAACTTTTTTGTCTTGATGAACAGAGGCATGAAACAACTTTCAAACTACTCATACTCATGTGGGAAGTTAACCAAACGTGTTTCCATTTGGTTTGCAGTAAGTACTTTGGAGTTAAATTGAAATGTATAGTATTTGTATTGTCTTCGTATAGCATGCACTGAGATAACAACTTTTTTGTTATCATGTGTAGAGCCATAATACAACTTTCAAGCAACTCAGAAACATGTGGGAAGTTAACCAAAGGTGTTTCCATTAAGTTTGCAGTAAGTACTTTGGTGGAAAATTGAAATCTATGCTATTTGCATTGTAAAAGCATTGTATGCACTGAGAGATCAACTTTTTTGTCTTTATGTGCACAGGTATGAAACAACTTGCAGACATCTCAGAATCATGTCGGAAGTTAACCTAAGGTGTTTCCATTAGGTTTGCAGTAAGTAGTTTGCTGTAAAATTGAAATGTATTCTATTTGTATTGTCTAAGCATTGTATGCCCTGAGATAACAACTTTTTTGTGTTGATGTGTGGAGCCACGAAAAAATTTCAAATTACTCATAATCATTTGGGAAGTTAACCTAAGGTGTTTCCATTGGGTTTGCAGTAAGTACTTTGGTGTAAAATTGAAATGTATAGTATTTGTATTATCTAAGCATTGTATGCACTGAGATAACAACTTTTTTCTGTTGATGTGTGGAGCCATGAAAAAACTTTCAAACTACTCAGAATCATTTGGGAAGTTAACCTAAGGTGTTTCCATTAGTTTTGCAGTAAGTACTATGGTGTAAAATTGAAATGTATACTATTTGTATTGTCTAAGCATAGTATGCACTGAGAAAGTAACTTTTTTGTCTTGATGAAGAGAGGCATGAAACAACTTTCAACCTACTCATACTCATGTGGGAAGTTCACCTAAGGTGTTTCCATTAGGTTTGCAGTAAGTGCTTTGGTGTAAAATTGAAATGTATGCTCTTTGTATTGTAAAAGCATTGTATGCACTGAGAGATCAACTTTTTTGTCTTTATGTGCACAGGTATGAAACAACTTTCAGACATCTCAGAATCATGTGGGAAGTTAACCTAAGGTGTTTCCATTAGGTTTGCAGTAAGTACTTTGGTGTAAAATTGAAATGTATACTATTTGTATTATCTAAGCATTGTATGCACTGAGATAACAACTTTTTTGTGTTGATGTGTGGAGCCATGAAAAAACTTTCAAACTACTCATAATCATTTGGGAAGTTAACCTAAGGTGTTTCCATTAGGTTTGCAGTAAGTACTTTGGTGTAAAATTGAAATGCATACTATTTGTATTGTCTAAGCATTAAATGCACTGAGATAACAACTTTTTTGTGTTGATGTGTGGAGCCACGACAAAGCTTTCAAACTACTCATAATCATTTGGGAAGTTAACCTAAGGTGTTTCCATTAGGTTTGCAGTAAGTACTTTGGTGTAAAATTGAAATGTATACTATTTGTATTATCTAAGCATTGTATGCACTGAGATAACAAAATTTTTGTGTTGATGTGTAGAGGCATGAAACAACGTTCAAACTATTCATAATCATGTGGGAAGTTAACTTAAACTGTTTCCAAATGGTTCGCGCTCTGCACTTTGGTGGAAAATTGAGATATATACTACCTTAATGTCAGAACATAGTATGCACTGAGAAAGTAACTTTTTTGTCTTGATGAACAGAGGCATGAAACAACTTTCAACCTACTCATACTCATCTGGAAAGTTAATCAAAGGTGTTTCCATTAGGTTTGCAGTAAGTACTTTGGTGTAAAATTGAAATGTATACTATTTGTATTATCTAAGCATTGTATGCACTGAGATAACAACTTTTTGTGTTGATGTGTGGAGCCATGAAAAAACTTTCAAACTACTCATAATCATTTGGGAAGTTAACCTAAAGTGTTTCCATTAGTTTTGCAGTATGTAGTTTGGTGTAAAATTGAAATGTATACTATTTGTATTATCTAACCATTGTATGCCCTGAGTTAACAACATTTTTGTGTTGATGTGTGGAGCCATGAAAAAACTTTCAAACTACTCATAATCATGTGGGAAGTTAACTTAAAATGTTTCCCAATGGTTTGCACTCTGCACTTTGGTGGAAAATTGAGATGTATACTACCTTAATGTCAGAACCTAGTATGAACTGAGAAAGTAACTTTTTTGTCTTGATGAACAGAGGCATGAAACAACTTTCAACCTACTCATACTCATGTGGGAAGTTAACCAAAAGTGTTTCCATTTGGTTTGCAGTAAGTACTTTGGAGTAAAATTGAAATGTATAGTATTTGTATTGTCTTCGTATAGTATGCACTGAGATAACAACTTTTTTGTTATCATCTGTAGAGCCATAATACAACTTTCAAACAACTCAGAAACATGTGGGAAGTTAACCAAAGGTGTTTCCATTAGGTTTGCAGTAAGTACTTTGGTGTAAAATTGAAATGAATGCTATTTGTATTGTAAAAGCATTGCATGCACTGAGAGATCAACTTTTTTCTCTTTATGTGCACAGGTATGAAACAACTTGCAGACATCTCAGAATCATGTGCGAAGTTAACCTAAGGTGTTTCCATTAGGTTTGCAGTAAGTAGTTTGGTGTAAAATTGAAATGTATTCTATTTGTATTGTCTAAGCATTGTATGCACTGAGATAAGAACATTTTTGTGTTGATATGTAGAGCCATGAAACAACGTTCAAACTATTCATAATCATGTGGGAAGTTAACTTAAAATGTTTCCCAATGGTTCGCGCTCTGCACTTTGGTGGAAAATTGACATATATACTACCTTAATGTCAGAACATAGTATGCACTGAGAAAGTAACTTTTTTGTCTTGATGAACAGAGGCATGAAACAACTTTCAAACTACTCATACTCATGTGGAAAGTTAACCAAAGGTGTTTCCATTAGGTTTGCAGTAAGTACTTTGTTGTAAAATTGAAATGTATACTATTTGTATTATCTAAGCATTGTATGCACTGAGATAACAACTTTTTTCTCTTGATGTGCAGAGCCATAATACAATTTTCAAACTATTCATAATCATGTGGGAAGTTAATTTGAAATGTTTCCCAATGGTTTGCACTCTACACTTTGGTGGAAAATTGAGATGTATACTACCTTAATGTCAGAACATAGTATGCACTGAGAAAGTAACTTTTTTGTCTTGATGAACAGAGGCATGAAACAACTTTCAAACTACTCATACTCATGTGGGAAGTTAACCAAACGTGTTTCCATTTGGTTTGCAGTAAGTATTTGGAGTAAAATTGAAATGTAGAGTATTTGTATTGTCTTCGTATAGCATGCACTGAGATAACAACTTTTTTGTTATCATGTGTAGAGCCATAATACAACTTTCAAGCAACTCAGAAACATGTGGGAAGTTAACCAAAGGTGTTTCCATTAAGTTTGCAGTAAGTACTTTGGTGGAAAATTGAAATCTATGCTATTTGCATTGTAAAAGCATTGTATGCACTGAGAGATCAACTTTTTTGTCTTTATGTGCACAGGTATGAAACAACTTGCAGACATCTCAGAATCATGTCGGAAGTTAACCTAAGGTGTTTCCATTAGGTTTGCAGTAAGTAGTTTGCTGTAAAATTGAAATGTATTCTATTTGTATTGTCTAAGCATTGTATGCCCTGAGATAACAACTTTTTTGTGTTGATGTGTGGAGCCACGAAAAAATTTCAAATTACTCATAATCATTTGGGAAGTTACCCTAAGGTGTTTCCATTAGGTTTGCAGTAAGTACTTTGGTGTAAAATTGAAATGTATACTATTTGTATTATCTAAGCATTGTATGCACTGAGATAACAACTTTTTTCTGTTGATGTGTGGAGCCATGAAAAAACTTTCAAACTACTCAGAATCATTTGGGAAGTTAACCTAAGGTGTTTCCATTAGGTTTGCAGTAAGTGCTTTGGTGTAAAATTGAAATGTATACTATTTGTATTATCTAAGCATTGTATGCACTGAGATAACAACTTTTTTGTGTTGATGTGTGGAGCCATGAAAAAACTTTCAAACTACTCAGAATCATTTGGGAAGTTAACCTAAGGTGTTTCCATTAGGTTTGCAGTATGTAGTTTGGTGTAAAATTGAAATGTATACTATTTGTATTATCTAAGCATTGTATGCACTGAGATAACAACATTTTTGTGCTGATGTGTAGAGCCATGAAACAACTTTCAAACTATTCATAATCATGTGGGAAGTTAACTTAAAATGTTTCCCAATGGTTTGCACTCTGCACTTTGGTGGAAAATTGAGATGTATACTACCTTAATGTCTAACATAGTAGGCACTGAGAAAGTAAGTTTTTTCTCTTGATGAACAGAGGCATGAAACAACTTTTAACCTACTCATACTCATGTAGAAAGTTAACCTAAGTTGTTTCCATTAGGTTTGTAGTAAGTACTTTATTGTAAAATTGGAATGTATACTATTTGTATTATCTGAGCATTGTATGCACTGAGATAACAACTTTTTTGTGTTGATGTGTGGAGCCACGAAAAAATTTCAAATTACTCATAATCATTTGGGAAGTTAACCTAAGGTGTTTCCATTAGGTTTGCAGTAAGTACTTTGGTGTAAAATTGAAATGTATACTATTTGTATTATCTAAGCATTGTATGCACTGAGATAACAACTTTTTTCTGTTGATGTGTGGAGCCATGAAAAAACTTTCAAACTACTCAGAATCATTTGGGAAGTTAACCTAAGGTGTTTCCATTAGGTTTGCAGTAAGTACTTTGGTGTAAAATTGAAATGTATACTATTTGTATTATCTAAGCATTGTATGCACTGAGATAACAACCTTTTTGTGTTGATGTGTGGAGCCATGAAAAAACTTTCAAACTACTCAGAATCATTTTGGAAGTTAACCTAAGGTGTTTCCATTAGGTTTGCAGTATGTAGTTTGGTGTAAAATTGAAATGTATACTATTTGTATTATCTAAGCATTGTATGCACTGAGATAACAACATTTTTGTGCTGATGTGTAGAGCATGAAACAACTTTCAAACTATTCATAATCATGTGGGAAGTTAACTTAAAATGTTTCCCAATGGTTTGCACTCTGCACTTTGGTGGAAAATTGAGATGTATACTACCTTAATGTCTAACATAGTAGGCACTGAGAAAGTAAGTTTTTGCTCTTGATGAACAGAGGTATGAAACAACTTTTAACCTACTCATACTCATGTGGAAAGTTAACCTAAGTTGTTTCCATTAGGTTTGTAGTAAGTACTTTGTTGTAAAATTGGAATGTATACTATTTGTATTATCTAAGCATTGTATGCACTGAGATAACAACTTTTTTGTGTTGATGTGTGGAGCAATGAAAAAACTTTCAAACTACTCATAATCATTTGGGAAGTTAACCTAAGGTGGTTCCATTAGGTTTGCAGTAAGTACTTTGGTGTAAAATTGAAATGTATACTATTTGTATTGACTAAGCATAGTATGCACTGAGAAAGTAACTTTTTGTCTTGATGAACAGAGGCATGAAACACCTTTTAACCTACTCATACTCATGTGGAAAGTTAACCAAAGGTGTTTGCATTAGGTTTGCAGTAAGTACTTTGGTGTAAAATTGAAATGTATACTATTTGTATTATCTAAGCATTGTATGCACTGAGATAACAACATTTTTGTGTTGATGTGTAGAGGCATGAAACAACGTTCAAACTATTCATAATCATGTGGGAAGTTAACTTAAAATGTTTCCAAATGGTTCGCGCTCTGCACTTTGGTGGAAAATTGAGATATATACTACCTTAATGTCAGAACATAGTATGCACTGAGAAAGTAACTTTTTTGTCTTGATGAACAGAGGCATGAAACAACTGTCAACCTACTCATACTCATGTGGAAAGTTAATCAAAGGTGTTTCCATTAGGTTTGCAGTAAGTACTTTGGTGTAAAATTGAAATGTATGCTATTTGTATTGTAAAAGCATTGTATGCACTGAGAGATCAACTTTTTTGTCTTTATGTGCACAGGTATGAAACAACTTGCAGACATCTCAGAATCATGTCGGAAGTTAACCTAAGGTGTTTCCATTAGGTTTGCAGTAAGTACTTTGGTGTAAAATTGAAATGTATACTATTTGTATTATCTAAGCATTCTATGCACTGAGATAACAACTTTTTTGTTGATGTGTAGAGGCATGAAACAACGCTCAAACTATTCATAATCATGTGGGAAGTTAACTTAAAATGTTTCCAAATGGTTCGCGCTCTGCACTTTGGTGGAAAATTGAGATATATACTACCTTAATGTCAGAACATAGTATGCACTGAGAAAGTAACTTTTTTGTCTTGATGAACAGAGGCATGAAACAACTGTCAACCTACTCATACTCATGTGGAACGTTCATCAAAGGTGTTTCCATTAGGTTTGCAGTAAGTACTTTGGTGTAAAATTGAAATGTATACTATTTGTATTATCTAAGCATTCTATGCACTGAGATAACAACTTTTTTGTGTTGATGTGTGGAGCCATGAAAAAGCTTCCAAACTACTCATAATCATGTGGGAAGTTAAGCTAAGGTGTTTCCATGAGGTTTGCAGTAAATACTTTGGTGTAAAATGTGAAAAGGATGCTATTTGTATTGTAAAAGCATTGCATGCACTGAGAGATCAACTTTTTTGTCTTTATGTGCACAGGTATGAAACAACTTGCAGACATCTCAGAATCATGTGCGAAGTTAACCTAAGGTGTTTCCATTAGGTTTGCAGTAAGTAGTTTGGTGTAAAATTGAAATGTATGCTATTTGCACTGTAAAAGCTTTGTATGAACTGAGAAAACAACTTTTTCCTCTTGATGTGCAGAGCCATAATACAATTTTCAAACTATTCATAATCATGTGGGAAGTTAATTTAAAATGTTTCCCAATGGTTTGCACTCCACACTTTGGTGGAAAATTGAGATGTATACTACCTTAATGTCAGAACATAGTATGCACTGAGAAAGTAACTTTTTTGTCTTGATGAACAGACGCATGAAACAACTTTCAACCTACTCATACTCATGTGGAAAGTTAATCAAAGGTGTTTCCATTAGGTTTGCAGTAAGTACTTTGGTGTAAAATTGAAATGTATACTATTTCTATTAATTTACCATTGTATGCCCTGAGTTAACAACATTTTTGTGTTGATGTGTAGAGCCATGAAACAACTTTCAAACTATTCATAATCATGTGGGAAATTAACTTAAAATGTTTCCCAATGGTTCGCGCTCTGCACTTTGGTGGAAAATTGACATATATACTACCTTTATGTCAGAACATAGTATGCACTGAGAAATTAACTTTTTTGTCTTGATGAACACAGGCATGAAACAACTTTCAAACTACTCATACTCATGTGGAAAGTTAACCAAAGGGGTTTCCATTTGGTTTGCAGTAAGTACTTTGGTGTAAAATTGAAATGTATACTATTTGTATTCTCTAAGGATTGTATGCACTGAGAAAACAACTTTTTTCTCTTGATGTGTGGAGCCATGAAAAAACTTTCAAACTATTCATAATCATGTGGAAAGTTAATTTAAAATGTTTCCCAATGGTTTGCAGTCAACATTTTGGTGGAAAATTGAGATGTATACTACCTTAATGTCAGAACATAGTATGCACTGAGAAAGTAACTTTTTTGTCTTGATGAACACAGGCATCAAACAACATTCGTCCTACTCATACTCATGTGGGAAGTTAACCAAAAGTGTTTCCATTTGGTTTGCAGTAAGTACTTTGGAGTAAAATTGAAATGTATACTATTTGTATTGTCTTAGTATAGTATGCACTGAGATAACAACTTTTTTGTTTTCATGTGTAGAGCCACAATACAACTTTCAAACATCTCAGAAACATGGGGAAGTTAACCAAAGCTGTTTCCATTAGGTTTGCAGTAAGTACTTTGGTGTAAAATTGAAATGTATGCTACTTGTGTTGTAAAAGTATTGTATACACTGAGAGATCAACGTTTTTGTCTTTATGTGCACAGGTATGAAACAACTTTCAGACATCTCAGAATCATGTGGGAAGTTAACCTAAGGTGTTTCCATTAGGTTTGCAGTAAATACTTTAGTGTAAAATTGAAATGTATACTATTTGAATTATCTAAGCATTGTATGCACTGAGATAACAACTTTTTTGTGTTGATGTATGGAGCCATGAAAAAACGTTCAAACTACTCATAATCATTTGGGAAATTAACCAAAGTGTTTCCATTAGGTTTGCAGTAAGTTCTTTGGTGTAAAATTGAAAAGTATACTATTTATATTGTCTAAGCATAGTCTGCACTGAGAAAGTAATTTTTTTGTCTTGATGAACAGGGGCATGAAACAACTTTCAACCTACTCATACTCATGTGGGAAGTTAACCACAGGTTTTTCCATTAGGTTTGCAGTAAGTACTTTAGTGTAAAATTGAAATGTATACTATTTGTATTATCTAAGCATTGTATGCACTGAGATAACAACTTTTTTGTGTTGATGTGTGGAGCCATGAAAAAACTTTCAAACTACTCATAATCATTTGGGAAGTTAACCTAAAGTGTGTCCATTAGTTTTGCAGTATGTAGTTTGGTGTAAAATTGAAATGTATACTATTTGTATTATCTAACCATTGTATGCGCTGAGTTAACAACATTTTTGTGTTGATGTGTGGAGCCATGAAAAAACTTTCAAACTACTCATAATCATGTGGGAAGTTAACTTAAAATGTTTTCCAATGGTTTGCACTCTGCACTTTGGTGGAAAATTGAGATGTATACTACCTTAATGTCAGAACCTAGTATGAACTGAGAAAGTAACTTTTTTGTCTTGATGAACAGAGGCATGAAACAACTTTCAACCTACTCATACTCATGTGGGAAGTTAACCAAAAGTGTTTCCATTTGGTTTGCAGTAAGTACTTTGGAGTAAAATTGAAATGTATAGTATTTGTATTGTCTTCGTATAGTATGCACTGAGATAACAACTTTTTTGTTATCATCTGTAGAGCCATAATACAACTTTCAAACAACTCAGAAACATGTGGGAAGTTAACCAAAGGTGTTTCCATTAGGTTTGCAGTAAGTACTTTGGTGTAAAATTGAAATGAATGCTATTTGTATTGTAAAAGCATTGCATGCACTGAGAGATCAACTTTTTTGTCTTAATGTGCACAGGTATGAAACAACTTGCAGACATCTCAGAATCATGTGGGAAGTTAACCAAAGGTGTTTCCATTAGGTTTGCAGTAAGTAGTTTGGTGTAAAATTGAAATGTATTCTATTTGTATTGTCTAAGCATTGTATGCGCTGAGATAACAACATTTTTGTGTTGATGTGTGGAGCCATGAAAAAACTTTCAAACTACTCATAATCATGTGGGAAGTTACCTTAAAATGTTTCCCAATGGTTCGCGCTCTGCACTTTGGTGGAAAATTGACATATATCCTACCTTAATGTCAGAACATAGTATGCACTGAGAAAGTAACTTTTTTGTCTTGATGAACAGAGGCATGAAACAACTTTCAAACTACTCATACTCATGTGGAAGGTTAACCAAAGGTGTTTCCATTAGGTTTGCAGTAAGTACTTTGTTGTAAAATTGAAATGTATACTATTTGTATTATCTAAGCATTGTATGCACTGAGATAACAACTTTTTTTTGTTGATGTGTGCAGCCATGAAAAAACTTTCAAACAACTCATAATCATGTGGGAAGTTGACCTAAGGTGTTTCCATGAGGTTTGCAGTAAGTACTTTGGTGTAAAATTGAAATGTATGCTATTTGCACTGTGAAAACATTGCATGCACTGAGAAAACAACTTTTTTCTCTTGATGTGCAGAGCCATAATACAATTTTCAAACTATTCATAATCATGTGGAAAGTTAATTTAAAATGTTTCCCAATGGTTTGCGCTCTACACTTTGGTGGAAATTTGAGATGTATACTACCTTAATGTCAGAACATAGTATGCACTGAGAAAGTAACTTTTTTGTCTTGATGAACAGAGGCATGAAACAACTTTCAAACTACTCATACTCATGTGGGAAGTTAACCAAACGTGTTTCCATTTGGTTTGCAGTAAGTACTTTGGAGTAAAATTGAAATGTATAGTATTTGTATTGTCTTCGTATAGCATGCACTGAGATAACAACTTTTTTGTTATCATGTGTAGAGCCATAATACAACTTTCAAGCAACTCAGAAACATGTGGGAAGTTAACCAAAGGTGTTTCCATTAGGTTTGCAGTAAGTACTTTGGTGTAAAATTGAAATCTATGCTATTTGCATTGTAAAAGCATTGTATGCACTGAGAGATCAACTTTTTTGTCTTTATGTGCACAGGTATGAAACAACTTGCAGACATCTCAGAATCATGTCGGAAGTTAACCTAAGGTGTTTCCATTAGGTTTGCAGTAAGTAGTTTGCTGTAAAATTGAAATGTATTCTATTTGTATTGTCCAAGCATTGTATGCGCTGAGATAACAACTTTTTTGTGTTGATGTGTGGAGCCACGAAAAAACTTTCAAATTACTCATAATCATTTGGGAAGTTAACCTAAGGTGTTTCCATTAGGTTTCAGTAAGTACTTTGGTGTAATATTGAAATGTATACTATTTGTATTATCTAAGCATTGTATGCACTGAGATAACAACTTTTTTCTGTTGATGTGTGGAGCCATGAAAAAACTTTCAAACTACTCAGAATAATTTGGGAAGTTAACCTAAGGTGTTTCCATTAGGTTTGCAGTAAGTACTTTGGTGTAAAATTGAAATGTATACGATTTGCATTATCTAAGTATTGTATGCACTGAGATAACAACTTTTTTGTGTTGATGTGTGGAGCCATGATAAACTTTCAAACTACTCATAATCATTTGGGAGGTTAACCTAAGGTCTTTCCATTAGGTTTGTAGCAAATACTTTGGTGTAAAATTGAAATGTATACTATTTGTATTATCTAAGCATTGTATGAACTGAGATAACAACTTTTTTCTGTTGATGTGTGGAGCCATGAAAAAACTTTCAAACTACTCATAATCATTTGGGAAGGTAACCTAAGGTGTTTCCATTAGGTTTGCAGTAAGTACTATGGTGTAAAATTGAAATCTATACTATTTGTTTTATCTAAGCATTGTATGCACTGAGATAACAACATTTTTGTGTTGATGTGTAGAGGCATGAAACAACGTTCAAACTATTCATAATCATGTGGGAAGTTAACTTAAAATGTTTCCAAATGGTTCGCGCTCTGCACTTTGGTGGAAAATTGAGATATATACTACCTTAATGTCAGAACATAGTATGCACTGAGAAAGTAACTTTTTTGTCTTGATGAACAGAGGCATGAAACATCTTTCAACCTACTCATACTCATGTGGAAGGTTAATCAAAGGTGTTTCCATTTGGTTTGCAGTAAGTACTTTGGAGTAAAATTGAAATGTATAGTATTTGTATTGTCTTCGTATAGTATGCACTGAGATAACAACTTTTTTGTTATCATCTGTAGAGCCATAATACAACTTTCAAACAACTCAGAAACATGTGGGAAGTTAACCAAAGCTGTTTCCATTAGGTTTGCAGAAAGTACTTTGGTGTAAAATTGAAATGAATGCTATTTGTATTGTAAAAGTATTGCATGCACTGAGAGATCAACTTTTTTGTCTTTATGTGCACAGGTATGAAACAACTTGCAGACATCTCAGAATCATGTGCGAAGTTAACCTAAGGTGTTTCCATTAGGTTTGCAGTAAGTAGTTTGGTGTAAAATTGAAATGTATTCTATTTGTATTGTCTAAGCATTGTATGCACTGAGATAACAACATTTTTGTGTTGATGTGTAGAGCCATGAAACAACGTTCAAACTATTCATAATCATGTGGGAAGTTAACTTAAAATGTTTCCCAATGGTTCGCGCTCTGCACTTTGGTGGAAAATTGACATATATACTACCTTAATGTCAGAACATAGTATGCACTGAGAAAGTAACTTTTTTGTCTTGATGAACAGAGGCATGAAACAACTTTCAAACTACTCATACTCATGTGGAAAGTTAACCAAAGGTGTTTCCATTAGGTTTGCAGTAAATACTTTGTTGTAAAATTGAAATGTATACTATTTGTATTATCTAAGCATTGTATGCACTGAGATAACAACTTTTTTTTGTTGATGTGTGGAGCAATGAAAAAACTTTCAAACTACTCATAATCATGTGGGAAGTTGACCTAAGGTGTTTCCATGAGGTTTGCAGTAAGTACTTTGGTGTAAAATTGAAATGTATGCTATTTGCACTGTAAAAGCATTGTATGCACTGAGAAAACAACTTTTTTCTCTTGATGTGCAGAGCCATAATACAATTTTCAAACTATTCATAATCATGTGGGAAGTTAATTTAAAATGTTTCCCAATGGTTTGCACTCTACACTTTGGTGGAAAATTGAGATGTATACTACCTTAATGTCAGAACATAGTATGCACTGAGAAAGTAACTTTTTTGTCTTGATGAACAGAGGCATGAAACAACTTTCAAACTACTCATACTCATGTGGGAAGTTAACCAAACGTGTTTCCATTTGGTTTGCAGTAAGTACTTTGGAGTAAAATTGAAATGTATAGTATTTGTATTGTCTTCGTATAGCATGCACTGAGATAACAACTTTTTTGTTATCATGTGTAGAGCCATAATACAACTTTCAAGCAACTCAGAAACATGTGGGAAGTTAACCAAAGGTGTTTCCATTAGGTTTGCAGTAAGTACTTTGGTGGAAAATTGAAATTTATGCTATTTGCATTGTAAAAGCATTGTATGCACTGAGAGATCAACTTTTTTGTCTTTATGTGCACAGGTATGAAACAACTTGCAGACATCTCAGAATCATGTCGGAAGTTAACCTAAGGTGTTTCCATTAGGTTTGCAGTAAGTAGTTTGGTTTAAAATTGAAATGTATTCTATTTGTATTGTCTAAGCATTGTATGCACTGAGATAACAACATTTTTGTGTTGATGTGTAGAGCCATGAAACAACGTTCAAACTATTCATAATCATGTGGGAAGTTAACTTAAAATGTTTCCCAATGGTTCACGCTCTGCACTTTGGTGGAAAATTGACATATATACTACCTTAATGTCAGAACATAGTATGCACTGACAAAGTAACTTTTTTGTCTTGATGAACAGAGGCATGAAACAACTTTCAAACTACTCATACTCATGTGGAAAGTTAACCAAAGGTGTTTCCATTAGGTTTGCAGTAAGTACTTTGTTCTAAAATTGAAATATATACTATTTGTATTATCTAAGCATTGTATGCACTGAGATAACAACTTTTTTTTGTTGATGTGTGGAGCCATGAAAAAACTTTCAAACTACTCATAATCATGTGGGACGTTGACCTAAGGTGTTTCCATGAGGTTTGCAGTAAGTACTTTGGTGTAAAATTGAAATGTATACTATTTGTATTGTCTAAGCATAGTATGCACTGAGAAAGTAACTTTTTTGTCTTGATGAAGAGAGGCATGAAACAACTTTCAACCTACTCATACTCATGTGGGAAGTTAACATAAGGTGTTTCCATTAGGTTTGCAGTAAGTAGTTTTGTGTAAAATTGAAATGTATACTATTTGTATTAATTTACCATTGTATGCCCTGAGTTAACAACATTTTTGTGTTGATGTGTAGAGCCATGAAACAACTTTCAAACTATTCAAAATCATGTGGGAAGTTAACTTAAAATGTTTCCCAATGGTTCGCGCTCTGCACTTTGGTGGAAAATTGACATATATACTACCTTTATGTCAGAACATAGAACATATACTACCTTTATGTCAGAACACTGAGAAATTAACTTTTTGTCTTGATGAACACAGGCATGAAACAACTTTCAAACTACTCATACTCATGTGGAAAGTTAATCAAAGGTGTTTCCATTAGGTTTGCAGTAAGTACTTTGGTGTAAAATTGAAATGTATACTATTTGTATTGTCTTAGTATAGTATGCACTGAGATAACAACTTTTTTGTTTTCATGTGTAGAGCCACAATACAACTTTCAAACATCTCAGAAACATGTGGGAAGTTAACCAAAGCTGTTTCCATTAGGTTTGCAGTAAGTACTTTGGTGTAAAATTGAAATGTATGCTATTTGTGTTGTAAAAGTATTGTATGCACTGAGAGATCAACGTTTTTGTCTTTATGTGCTCAGGTATGAAACAACTTTCAGACCTCTCAGAATCATGTGGGAAGTTAACCTAAGGTGTTTCCATTAGGTTTGCAGTAAGTACTTTAGTGTAAAATTGAAATGTATACTATTTGTATTATCTAAGCATTGTATGCACTGAGATAACAACTTTTTTGTGTTGATGTATGGAGCCATGAAAAAACGTTCAAACTACTCATAATCATTTGGGAAGTTAACCTAAAGTGTTTCCATTAGTTTTGCAGTATGTAGTTTGGTGTAAAATTGAAATGTATACTATTTGTATTATCTAACCATTGTATGCCCTGAGTTAACAACATTTTTGTGTTGATGTGTGGAGCCATGAAAAAACTTTCAAACTACTCATAATCATGTGGGAAGTTAACTTAAAATGTTTTCCAATGGTTTGCACTCTGCACTTTGGTGGAAAATTGAGATGTATACTACCTTAATGTCAGAACCTAGTATGAACTGAGAAAGTAACTTTTTTGTCTTGATGAACAGAGGCATGAAACAACTTTCAACCTACTCATACTCATGTGGGAAGTTAACCAAAAGTGTTTCCATTTGGTTTGCAGTAAGTACTTTGGAGTAAAATTGGAATGTATAGTATTTGTATTGTCTTCGTATAGTATGCACTGAGATAACAACTTTTTTGTTATCATCTGTAGAGCCATAATACAACTTTCAAACAACTCAGAAACATGTGGGAAGTTAACCAAAGGTGTTTCCATTAGGTTTGCAGTAAGTACTTTGGTGTAAAATTGAAATGAATGCTATTTGTATTGTAAAAGCATTGCATGCACTGAGAGATCAACTTTTTGTCTTTATGTGCACAGGTATGAAACAACTTGCAGACATCTCAGAATCATGTGCGAAGTTAACCTAAGGTGTTTCCATTAGGTTTGCAGTAAGTAGTTTGGTGTAAAATTGAAATGTATTCTATTTGTATTGTCTAAGCATTGTATGCACTGAGATAACAACATTTTTGTGTTGATGTGTAGAGCCATGAAACAACGTTCAAACTATTCATAATCATGTGGGAAGTTAACTTAAAATGTTTCCCAATGGTTCGCGCTCTGCACTTTGGTGGAAAATTGACATATATACTACCTTAATGTCAGAGCATAGTATGCACTGAGAAAGTAACTTTTTTGTCTTGATGAACAGAGGCATGAAACAACTTTCAAACTACTCATACTCATGTGGAAAGTTAACCAATGGTGTTTCCATTAGGTTTGCAGTAAGTACTTTGTTGTAAAATTGAAATGTATACTATTTGTATTATCTAAGCATTGTATGCACTGAGATAACAACTTTTTTGTGTTGATCTGTGGAGCCATGAAAAAACTTTCAAACTACTCATAATCATGTGGGAAGTTGACCTAAGGTGTTTCCATGAGGTTTGCAGTAAGTACTTTGGTGTAAAATTGAAATGTATAGTATTTGTATTGTCTAAGCATAGTATGCACTGAGAAAGTAACTTTTTTGTCTTGATGAAGAGAGGCATGAAACAACTTTCAACCTACTCATACTCATGTAGAAAGTTAACCTAAGTAGTTTCCATTAGGTTTGTAGTAAGTACTTTGTTGTAAAATTGGAACGTATACTATTTGTATTATCTAAGCATTGTATGCACTGAGATAACAACTTTTTTGTGTTGATGTGTGGAGCCACGAAAAAATTTCAAATTACTCATAATCATTTGGGAAGTTAACCTAAGGTGTTTCCATTAGGTTTGCAGTAAGTACTTTGGTGTAAAATTGAAATGTATACTCTTTGTATTATCTAAGCATTGTATGCACTGAGATAACAAATTTTTTCTGTTGATGTGTGGAGCCATGAAAAAACTTTCAAACTACTCAGAATCATTTGGGAAGTTAACCTAAGGTGTTTCCATTAGGTTTGCAGTAAGTACTTTGGTGTAAAATTGAAATGTATACTATTTGTATTATCTAAGCATTGTATGCACTGAGATAACAACCTTTTTGTGTTGATGTGTGGAGCCATGAAAAAACTTTCAAACTACTCAGAATCATTTGGGAAGTTAACCTACGGTGTTTCCATTAGGTTTGCAGTATGTAGTTTGGTGTAAAATTGAAATGTATACTATTTGTATTATCTAAGCATTGTATGCACTGAGATAACAACATTTTTGTGCTGATGTGTAGAGCATGAAACAACTTTCAAACTATTCATAATCATGTGGGAAGTTAACTTAAAATGTTTCCCAATGGTTTGCACTCTGCACTTTGGTGGAAAATTGAGATGTATACTACCTTAATGTCTAACATAGTAGGCACTGAGAAAGTAAGTTTTTGCTCTTGATGAACAGAGGTATGAAACAACTTTTAACCTACTCATACTCATGTGGAACGTTAACCTAAGTTGTTTCCATTAGGTTTGTAGTAAGTACTTTGTTGTAAAATTGGAATGTATACTATTTGTATTATCTAAGCATTGTATGCACTGAGATAACAACTTTTTTGTGTTGATGTGTGGAGCAATGAAAAAACTTTCAAACTACTCATAATCATTTGGGAAGTTAACCTAAGGTGGTTCCATTAGGTTTGCAGTAAGTACTTTGGTGTAAAATTGAAATGTATACTATTTGTATTGACTAAGCATAGTATGCACTGAGAAAGTAACTTTTTGTCTTGATGAACAGAGGCATGAAACACCTTTTAACCTACTCATACTCATGTGGAAAGTTAACCAAAGGTGTTTGCATTAGGTTTGCAGTAAGTACTTTGGTGTAAAATTGAAATGTATACTATTTGTATTATCTAAGCATTGTATGCACTGAGATAACAACATTTTTGTGTTGATGTGTAGAGGCATGAAACAACGTTCAAACTATTCATAATCATGTGGGAAGTTAACTTAAAATGTTTCCAAATGGTTCGCGCTCTGCACTTTGGTGGAAAATTGAGATATATACTACCTTAATGTCAGAACATAGTATGCACTGAGAAAGTAACTTTTTTGTCTTGATGAACAGAGGCATGAAACAACTGTCAACCTACTCATACTCATGTGGAAAGTTAATCAAAGGTGTTTCCATTAGGTTTGCAGTAAGTACTTTGGTGTAAAATTGAAATGTATGCTATTTGTATTGTAAAAGCATTGTATGCACTGAGAGATCAACTTTTTTGTCTTTATGTGCACAGGTATGAAACAACTTGCAGACATCTCAGAATCATGTCGGAAGTTAACCTAAGGTGTTTCCATTAGGTTTGCAGTAAGTACTTTGGTGTAAAATTGAAATGTATACTATTTGTATTATCTAAGCATTCTATGCACTGAGATAACAACTTTTTTGTTGATGTGTAGAGGCATGAAACAACGCTCAAACTATTCATAATCATGTGGGAAGTTAACTTAAAATGTTTCCAAATGGTTCGCGCTCTGCACTTTGGTGGAAAATTGAGATATATACTACCTTAATGTCAGAACATAGTATGCACTGAGAAAGTAACTTTTTTGTCTTGATGAACAGAGGCATGAAACAACTGTCAACCTACTCATACTCATGTGGAACGTTCATCAAAGGTGTTTCCATTAGGTTTGCTGTAAGTACTTTGGTGTAAAATTGAAATGTATACTATTTGTATTATCTAAGCATTCTATGCACTGAGATAACAACTTTTTTGTGTTGATGTGTGGAGCCATGAAAAAGCTTCCAAACTACTCATAATCATGTGGGAAGTTAAGCTAAGGTGTTTCCATGAGGTTTGCAGTAAATACTTTGGTGTAAAATGTGAAAAGGATGCTATTTGTATTGTAAAAGCATTGCATGCACTGAGAGATCAACTTTTTTGTCTTTATGTGCACAGGTATGAAACAACTTGCAGACATCTCAGAATCATGTGCGAAGTTAACCTAAGGTGTTTCCATTAGGTTTGCAGTAAGTAGTTTGGTGTAAAATTGAAATGTATGCTATTTGCACTGTAAAAGCTTTGTATGAACTGAGAAAACAACTTTTTTCTCTTGATGTGCAGAGCCATAATACAATTTTCAAACTATTCATAATCATGTGGGAAGTTAATTTAAAATGTTTCCCAATGGTTTGCACTCCACACTTTGGTGGAAAATTGAGATGTATACTACCTTAATGTCAGAACATAGTATGCACTGAGAAAGTAACTTTTTTGTCTTGATGAACAGACGCATGAAACAACTTTCAACCTACTCATACTCATGTGGAAAGTTAATCAAAGGTGTTTCCATTAGGTTTGCAGTAAGTACTTTGGTGTAAAATTGAAATGTATACTATTTCTATTAATTTACCATTGTATGCCCTGAGTTAACAACATTTTTGTGTTGATGTGTAGAGCCATGAAACAACTTTCAAACTATTCATAATCATGTGGGAAATTAACTTAAAATGTTTCCCAATGGTTCGCGCTCTGCACTTTGGTGGAAAATTGACATATATACTACCTTTATGTCAGAACATAGTATGCACTGAGAAATTAACTTTTTTGTCTTGATGAACACAGGCATGAAACAACTTTCAAACTACTCATACTCATGTGGAAAGTTAACCAAAGGGGTTTCCATTAGGTTTGCAGTAAGTACTTTGGTGTAAAATTGAAATGTATACTATTTGTATTCTCTAAGGATTGTATGCACTGAGAAAACAACTTTTTTCTCTTGATGTGTGGAGCCATGAAAAAACTTTCAAACTATTCATAATCATGTGGAAAGTTAATTTAAAATGTTTCCCAATGGTTTGCAGTCAACATTTTGGTGGAAAATTGAGATGTATACTACCTTAATGTCAGAACATAGTATGCACTGAGAAAGTAACTTTTTTGTCTTGATGAACAGAGGCATCAAACAACATTCGTCCTACTCATACTCATGTGGGAAGTTAACCAAAAGTGTTTCCATTTGGTTTGCAGTAAGTACTTTGGAGTAAAATTGAAATGTATACTATTTGTATTGTCTTAGTATAGTATGCACTGAGATAACAACTTTTTTGTTTTCATGTGTAGACCCACAATACAACTTTCAAACATCTCAGAAACATGGGGAAGTTAACCAAAGCTGTTTCCATTAGGTTTGCAGTAAGTACTTTGGTGTAAAATTGAAATGTATGCTACTTGTGTTGTAAAAGTATTGTATACACTGAGAGATCAACGTTTTTGTCTTGATGTGCACAGGTATGAAACAACTTTCAGACATCTCAGAATCATGTGGGAAGTTAACCTAAGGTGTTTCCATTAGGTTTGCAGTAAATACTTTAGTGTAAAATTGAAATGTATACTATTTGTATTATCTAAGCATTGTATGCACTGAGATAACAACTTTTTTGTGTTGATGTATGGAGCCATGAAAAAACGTTCAAACTACTCATAATCATTTGGGAAATTAACCTAAGGTGTTTCCATTAGGTTTGCAGTAAGTTCTTTGGTGTAAAATTGAAAAGTATACTATTTATATTGTCTAAGCATAGTCTGCACTGAGAAAGTAATTTTTTTGTCTTGATGAACAGGGGCATGAAACAACTTTCAACCTACTCATACTCATGTGGGAAGTTAACCACAGGTTTTTCCATTAGGTTTGCAGTAAGTACTTTAGTGTAAAATTGAAATGTATACTATTTGTATTATCTAAGCATTGTATGCACTGAGATAACAACTTTTTTGTGTTGATGTGTGGAGCCATGAAAAAACTTTCAAACTACTCATAATCATTTGGGAAGTTAACCTAAAGTGTGTCCATTAGTTTTGCAGTATGTAGTTTGGTGTAAAATTGAAATGTATACTATTTGTATTATCTAACCATTGTATGCGCTGAGTTAACAACATTTTTGTGTTGATGTGTGGAGCCATGAAAAAACTTTCAAACTACTCATAATCATGTGGGAAGTTAACTTAAAATGTTTTCCAATGGTTTGCACTCTGCACTTTGGTGGAAAATTGAGATGTATACTACCTTAATGTCAGAACCTAGTATGAACTGAGAAAGTAACTTTTTTGTCTTGATGAACAGAGGCATGAAACAACTTTCAACCTACTCATACTCATGTGGGAAGTTAACCAAAAGTGTTTCCATTTGGTTTGCAGTAAGTACTTTGGAGTAAAATTGAAATGTATAGTATTTGTATTGTCTTCGTATAGTATGCACTGAGATAACAACTTTTTTGTTATCATCTGTAGAGCCATAATACAACTTTCAAACAAATCAGAAACATGTGGGAAGTTAACCAAAGGTGTTTCCATTAGGTTTGCAGTAAGTACTTTGGTGTAAAATTGAAATGAATGCTATTTGTATTGTAAAAGCATTGCATGCACTGAGAGATCAACTTTTTTGTCTTAATGTGCACAGGTATGAAACAACTTGCAGACATCTCAGAATCATGTGGGAAGTTAACCAAAGGTGTTTCCATTAGGTTTGCAGTAAGTAGTTTGGTGTAAAATTGAAATGTATTCTATTTGTATTGTCTAAGCATTGTATGCGCTGAGATAACAACATTTTTGTGTTGATGTGTGGAGCCATGAAAAAACTTTCAAACTACTCATAATCATGTGGGAAGTTACCTTAAAATGTTTCCCAATGGTTCGCGCTCTGCACTTTGGTGGAAAATTGACATATATCCTACCTTAATGTCAGAACATAGTATGCACTGAGAAAGTAACTTTTTTGTCTTGATGAACAGAGGCATGAAACAACTTTCAAACTACTCATACTCATGTGGAAGGTTAACCAAAGGTGTTTCCATTAGGTTTGCAGTAAGTACTTTGTTGTAAAATTGAAATGTATACTATTTGTATTATCTAAGCATTGTATGCACTGAGATAACAACTTTTTTTTGTTGATGTGTGCAGCCATGAAAAAACTTTCAAACAACTCATAATCATGTGGGAAGTTGACCTAAGGTGTTTCCATGAGGTTTGCAGTAAGTACTTTGGTGTAAAATTGAAATGTATGCTATTTGCACTGTGAAAACATTGCATGCACTGAGAAAACAACTTTTTTCTCTTGATGTGCAGAGCCATAATACAATTTTCAAACTATTCATAATCATGTGGAAAGTTAATTTAAAATGTTTCCCAATGGTTTGCGCTCTACACTTTGGTGGAAATTTGAGATGTATACTACCTTAATGTCAGAACATAGTATGCACTGAGAAAGTAACTTTTTTGTCTTGATGAACAGAGGCATGAAACAACTTTCAAACTACTCATACTCATGTGGGAAGTTAACCAAACGTGTTTCCATTTGGTTTGCAGTAAGTACTTTGGAGTAAAATTGAAATGTATAGTATTTGTATTGTCTTCGTATAGCATGCACTGAGATAACAACTTTTTTGTTATCATGTGTAGAGCCATAATACAACTTTCAAGCAACTCAGAAACATGTGGGAAGTTAACCAAAGGTGTTTCCATTAGGTTTGCAGTAAGTACTTTGGTGTAAAATTGAAATCTATGCTATTTGCATTGTAAAAGCATTGTATGCACTGAGAGATCAACTTTTTTGTCTTTATGTGCACAGGTATGAAACAACTTGCAGACATCTCAGAATCATGTCGGAAGTTAACCTAAGGTGTTTCCATTAGGTTTGCAGTAAGTAGTTTGCTGTAAAATTGAAATGTATTCTATTTGTATTCTCCAAGCATTGTATGCCCTGAGATAACAACTTTTTTGTGTTGATGTGTGGAGCCACGAAAAAACTTTCAAATTACTCATAATCATTTGGGAAGTTAACCTAAGGTGTTTCCATTAGGTTTCAGTAAGTACTTTGGTGTAATATTGAAATATATACTATTTGTATTATCTAAGCATTGTATGCACTGAGATAACAACTTTTTTCTGTTGATGTGTGGAGCCATGAAAAAACTTTCAAACTACTCAGAATAATTTGGGAAGTTAACCTAAGGTGTTTCCATTAGGTTTGCAGTAAGTACTTTGGTGTAAAATTGAAATGTATACGATTTGCATTATCTAAGTATTGTATGCACTGAGATAACAACTTTTTTGTGTTGATGTGTGGAGCCATGATAAACTTTCAAACTACTCATAATCATTTGGGAGGTTAACCTAAGGTCTTTCCATTAGGTTTGTAGCAAATACTTTGGTGTAAAATTGAAATGTATACTATTTGTATTATCTAAGCATTGTATGAACTGAGATAACAACTTTTTTCTGTTGATGTGTGGAGCCATGAAAAAACTTTCAAACTACTCATAATCATTTGGGAAGGTAACCTAAGGTGTTTCCATTAGGTTTGCAGTAAGTACTATGGTGTAAAATTGAAATGTATACTATTTGTATTGTCTAAGCACAGTATGCACTGAGAAAGTAACTTTTTTGTCTTGATGAAGAGAGGCATGAAACAACTTTCAACCTACTCATACTCATGTGGGAAGTTAACCTAAGGTGTTTCCATTAGGTTTGCAGTAAGTACTTTGGTGTAAAATTGAAATGTATGCTATTTGTATTGTAAAAGCATTGTATGCACTGAGAGATCAACTTTTTTGTCTTTATGTGCACAGGTATGAAACAACTTTCAAACTACTCATAAGCATTTGGGAAGTTAACCTAAGGTGTTTCCATTAGGTTTGTAGCAAGTACTTTGGTGTAAAATTGAAATGTATACTATTTGTATTATCTAAGGATAGTATGCACTGAGATAACAACTTTTTTGTGTTGATGTGTGGAGCCATGAAAAATCTTTCAAACTACTCATAATCATTTGGGAAGTTAACCTAAGGTGTTTCCATTAGGTTTGCAGTAAGTACTTTGGTGTAAAATTGAAATGCATACTATTTGTATTGTCTAAGCATTAAATGCACTGAGATGACAACTTTTTTGTGTTGATGTGTGGAGCCACGACAAAACTTTCAAACTACTCATAATCATTTGGGAAGTTAACCTAAGGTGTTTCCATTAGGTTTGCAGTAAGTACTTTGGTGTAAAATTGAAATGTATACTATTTGTTTTATCTAAGCATTGTATGCACTGAGATAACAACATTTTTGTGTTGATGTGTAGAGGCATGAAACAACGTTCAAACTATTCATAATCATGTGGGAAGTTAACTTAAAATGTTTCCAAATGGTTCGCGCTCTGCACTTTGGTGGAAAATTGAGATATATACTACCTTAATGTCAGAACATAGTATGCACTGAGAAAGTAACTTTTTTGTCTTGATGAACAGAGGCATGAAACATCTTTCAACCTACTCATACTCATGTGGAAGGTTAATCAAAGGTGTTTCCATTTGGTTTGCAGTAAGTACTTTGGAGTAAAATTGAAATGTATAGTATTTGTATTGTCTTCGTATAGTATGCACTGAGATAACAACTTTTTTGTTATCATCTGTAGAGCCATAATACAACTTTCAAACAACTCAGAAACATGTGGGAAGTTAACCAAAGCTGTTTCCATTAGGTTTGCAGAAAGTACTTTGGTGTAAAATTGAAATGAATGCTATTTGTATTGTAAAAGTATTGCATGCACTGAGAGATCAACTTTTTTGTCTTTATGTGCACAGGTATGAAACAACTTGCAGACATCTCAGAATCATGTGCGAAGTTAACCTAAGGTGTTTCCATTAGGTTTGCAGTAAGTAGTTTGGTGTAAAATTGAAATGTATTCTATTTGTATTGTCTAAGCATTGTATGCACTGAGATAACAACATTTTTGTGTTGATGTGTAGAGCCATGAAACAACGTTCAAACTATTCATAATCATGTGGGAAGTTAACTTAAAATGTTTCCCAATGGTTCGCGCTCTGCACTTTGGTGGAAAATTGACATATATACTACCTTTATGTCAGAACATAGAACATATACTACCTTTATGTCAGAACACTGAGAAATTAACTTTTTGTCTTGATGAACACAGGCATGAAACAACTTTCAAACTACTCATACTCATGTGGAAAGTTAACCAAAGGTGTTTCCATTAGGTTTGCAGTAAGTACTTTGGTGTAAAATTGAAATGTATACTATTTGTATTGTCTTAGTATAGTATGCACTGAGATAACAACTTTTTTGTTTTCATGTGTAGAGCCACAATACAACTTTCAAACATCTCAGAAACATGTGGGAAGTTAACCAAAGCTGTTTCCATTAGGTTTGCAGTAAGTACTTTGGTGTAAAATTGAAATGTATGCTATTTGTGTTGTAAAAGTATTGTATGCACTGAGAGATCAACGTTTTTGTCTTTATGTGCTCAGGTATGAAACAACTTTCAGACCTCTCAGAATCATGTGGGAAGTTAACCTAAGGTGTTTCCATTAGGTTTGCAGTAAGTACTTTAGTGTAAAATTGAAATGTATACTATTTGTATTATCTAAGCATTGTATGCACTGAGATAACAACTTTTTTGTGTTGATGTATGGAGCCATGAAAAAACGTTCAAACTACTCATAATCATTTGGGAAGTTAACCTAAAGTGTTTCCATTAGTTTTGCAGTATGTAGTTTGGTGTAAAATTGAAATGTATACTATTTGTATTATCTAACCATTGTATGCCCTGAGTTAACAACATTTTTGTGTTGATGTGTGGAGCCATGAAAAAACTTTCAAACTACTCATAATCATGTGGGAAGTTAACTTAAAATGTTTTCCAATGGTTTGCACTCTGCACTTTGGTGGAAAATTGAGATGTATACTACCTTAATGTCAGAACCTAGTATGAACTGAGAAAGTAACTTTTTTGTCTTGATGAACAGAGGCATGAAACAACTTTCAACCTACTCATACTCATGTGGGAAGTTAACCAAAAGTGTTTCCATTTGGTTTGCAGTAAGTACTTTGGAGTAAAATTGAAATGTATAGTATTTGTATTGTCTTCGTATAGTATGCACTGAGATAACAACTTTTTTGTTATCATCTGTAGAGCCATAATACAACTTTCAAACAACTCAGAAACATGTGGGAAGTTAACCAAAGGTGTTTCCATTAGGTTTGCAGTAAGTACTTTGGTGTAAAATTGAAATGAATGCTATTTGTATTGTAAAAGCATTGCATGCACTGAGAGATCAACTTTTTTGTCTTTATGTGCACAGGTATGAAACAACTTGCAGACATCTCAGAATCATGTGCGAAGTTAACCTAAGGTGTTTCCATTAGGTTTGCAGTAAGTAGTTTGGTGTAAAATTGAAATGTATTCTATTTGTATTGTCTAAGCATTGTATGCACTGAGATAACAACATTTTTGTGTTGATGTGTAGAGCCATGAAACAACGTTCAAACTATTCATAATCATGTGGGAAGTTAACTTAAAATGTTTCCCAATTGTTCGCGCTCTGCACTTTGGTGGAAAATTGACATATATACTACCTTAATGTCAGAACATAGTATGCACTGAGAAAGTAACTTTTTTGTCTTGATGAACAGAGGCATGAAACAACTTTCAAACTACTCATACTCATGTGGAAAGTTAAGCAATGGTGTTTCCATTAGGTTTGCAGTAAGTACTTTGTTGTAAAATTGAAATGTATACTATTTGTATTATCTAAGCATTGTATGCACTGAGATAACAACTTTTTTGTGTTGATCTGTGGAGCCATGAAAAAACTTTCAAACTACTCATAATCATGTGGGAAGTTGACCTAAGGTGTTTCCATGAGGTTTGCAGTAAGTACTTTGGTGTAAAATTGAAATGTATAGTATTTGTATTGTCTAAGCATAGTATGCACTGAGAAAGTAACTTTTTTGTCTTGATGAAGAGAGGCATGAAACAACTTTCAACCTACTCATACTCATGTGGGAAGTTAACATAAGGTGTTTCCATTAGGTTTGCAGTAAGTAGTTTGGTGTAAAATTGAAATGTATACTATTTGTATTAATTTACCATTGTATGCCCTGAGTTAACCACATTTTTGTTTTGATGTGTAGAGCCATGAAACAACTTTCAAACTATTCATAATCATGTGGGAAGTTAACTTAATATGTTTCCCAATGGTTCGCGCTCTGCACTTTGGTGGAAAATTGACATATATACTACCTTTATGTCAGAACATAGTATGCACTGAGAAATTAACTTTTTTGTCTTGATGAACACAGGCATGAAACAACTTTCAAACTACTCATACTCATGTGGAGAGTTAACCAAAGGTGTTTCCATTAGGTTTGCAGTAAGTACTTTGGTGTAAAATTGAAATATATACTATTTGTATTATCTAAGCATTGTATGCACTGAGAAAACAACTTTTTTCTCTTGATGTGTGGAGCCATGAAAAAACTTTCAAACTATTCATAATCATGTGGGAAGTTAATTTAAAATGTTTCCCAATGGTTTGCACTCAGCACTTTGGTGGAAAATTGAGATGTATACTACCTTAATGTCAGCACATAGTATGCACTGAGAAAGTAACTTTTTTGTCTTGATGAACAGAGGCATCAAACAACATTCGACCTACTCATACTCATGTGGGAAGTTAACCAAAAGTGTTTCCATTTGGTTTGCAGTAAGTACTTTGGAGTAAAATTGAAATGTATACTATTTGTATTGTCTTAGTATAGTATGCACTGAGATAACAACTTTTTTGTTTTCATGTGTAGAGCCACAATACAACTTTCAAACATCTCAGAAACATGTGGGAAGTTAACCAAAGTTGTTTCCATTAGGTTTGCAGTAAGTACTTTGGTGTAAAATTGAAATGTATGCTATTTGTGTTGTAAAAGTATTGTATGCACTGAGAGATCAACGTTTTTGTCTTTATGTGCTCAGGTATGAAACAACTTTCAGACCTCTCAGAATCATGTGGGAAGTTAACCTAAGGTGTTTCCATTAGGTTTGCAGTAAGTACTTTAGTGTAAAATTGAAATGTATACTATTTGTATTATCTAAGCATTGTATGCACTGAGATAACAACTTTTTTGTGTTGATGTATGGAGCCATGAAAAAACGTTCAAACTACTCATAATCATTTGGGAAGTTAACCTAAAGTGTTTCCATTAGTTTTGCAGTATGTAGTTTGGTGTAAAATTGAAATGTATACTATTTGTATTATCTAACCATTGTATGCCCTGAGTTAACAACATTTTTGTGTTGATGTGTGGAGCCATGAAAAAACTTTCAAACTACTCATAATCATGTGGGAAGTTAACTTAAAATGTTTTCCAATGTTTTGCACTCTGCACTTTGGTGGAAAATTGAGATGTATACTACCTTTATGTCAGAACATAGTATGCACTGAGAAATTAACTTTTTTGTCTTGATGAACACAGGCATGAAACAACTTTCAAACTACTCATACTCATGTGGGAAGTTAACCAAAAGTGTTTCCATTTGGTTTGCAGTAAGTACTTTGGTGTAAAATTGAAATGAATGCTATTTGTATTGTAAAAGCATTGCATGCACTGAGAGATCAACTTTTTTGTCTTTATGTGCACAGGTATGAAACAACTTGCAGACATCTCAGAATCATATGGGAAGTAAACCTATGGTGTTTCCATTAGGTTTGCAGTAAGTAGTTTGGTGTAAAATTGAAATGTATTCTATTTGTATTGTCTAAGCATTGTATGCACTGAGATAACAACATTTTTGTGTTGATGTGTAGAGCCATGAAACAACGTTCAAACTATTCATAATCATGTGGGAAGTTAACTTAAAGTGTTTCCAAATGGTTCGCGCTCTGCACTTTGGTGGAAAATTGAGATGTATACTACCTTAATGTCAGAACATAGTATGCACTGAGAAAGTAACTTTTTTGTCTTGATGAACAGACGCATGAAACAACTTTCAACCTACTCATACTCATGTGGAAAGTTAATCAAAGGTGTTTCCATTAGGTTTGCAGTAAGTAGTTTTGTGTAAAATTGAAATGTATACTATTTGTATTAATTTACCATTGTATGCCCTGAGTTAACAACATTTTTGTGTTGATGTGTAGAGCCATGAAACAACTTTCAAACTATTCAAAATCATGTGGGAAGTTAACTTAAAATGTTTCCCAATGGTTCGCGCTCTGCACTTTGGTGGAAAATTGACATATATACTACCTTTATGTCAGAACATAGAACATATACTACCTTTATGTCAGAACACTGAGAAATTAACTTTTTGTCTTGATGAACACAGGCATGAAACAACTTTCAAACTACTCATACTCATGTGGAAAGTTAACCAAAGGTGTTTCCAATAGGTTTGCAGTAAGTACTTTGGTGTAAAATTGAAATGTATACTATTTGTATTGTCTTAGTATAGTATGCACTGAGATAACAACTTTTTTGTTTTCATGTGTAGAGCCACAATACAACTTTCAAACATCTCAGAAACATGTGGGAAGTTAACCAAAGCTGTTTCCATTAGGTTTGCAGTAAGTACTTTGGTGTAAAATTGAAATGTATGCTATTTGTGTTGTAAAAGTATTGTATGCACTGAGAGATCAACGTTTTTGTCTTTATGTGCTCAGGTATGAAACAACTTTCAGACCTCTCAGAATCATGTGGGAAGTTAACCTAAGGTGTTTCCATTAGGTTTGCAGTAAGTACTTTAGTGTAAAATTGAAATGTATACTATTTGTATTATCTAAGCATTGTATGCACTGAGATAACAACTTTTTTGTGTTGATGTATGGAGCCATGAAAAAACGTTCAAACTACTCATAATCATTTGGGAAGTTAACCTAAAGTGTTTCCATTAGTTTTGCAGTATGTAGTTTGGTGTAAAATTGAAATGTATACTATTTGTATTATCTAACCATTGTATGCCCTGAGTTAACAACATTTTTGTGTTGATGTGTGGAGCCATGAAAAAACTTTCAAACTACTCATAATCATGTGGGAAGTTAACTTAAAATGTTTTCCAATGTTTTGCACTCTGCACTTTGGTGGAAAATTGAGATGTATACTACCTTTATGTCAGAACATAGTATGCACTGAGAAATTAACTTTTTTGTCTTGATGAACACAGGCATGAAACAACTTTCAAACTACTCATACTCATGTGGGAAGTTAACCAAAAGTGTTTCCATTTGGTTTGCAGTAAGTACTTTGGAGTAAAATTGAAATGTATAGTATTTGTATTGTCTTCGTATAGTATGCACTGAGATAACAACTTTTTTGTTATCATCTGTAGAGCCATAATACAACTTTCAAACAACTCAGAAACATGTGGGAAGTTAACCAAAGGTGTTTCCATTAGGTTTGCAGTAAGTACTTTGGTGTAAAATTGAAATGAATGCTATTTGTATTGTAAAAGCATTGCATGCACTGAGAGATCAACTTTTTTGTCTTTATGTGCACAGGTATGAAACAACTTGCAGACATCTCAGAATCATATGGGAAGTAAACCTATGGTGTTTCCATTAGGTTTGCAGTAAGTAGTTTGGTGTAAAATTGAAATGTATTCTATTTGTATTGTCTAAGCATTGTATGCACTGAGATAACAACATTTTTGTGTTGATGTGTAGAGCCATGAAACAACGTTCAAACTATTCATAATCATGTGGGAAGTTAACTTAAAGTGTTTCCAAATGGTTCGCGCTCTGCACTTTGGTGGAAAATTGAGATATATACTACCTTAATGTCAGAACATAGTATGCACTGAGAAAGTAACTTTTTTGTCTTGATGAACAGACGCATGAAACAACTTTCAACCTACTCATACTCATGTGGAAAGTTAATCAAAGGTGTTTCCATTAGGTTTGCAGTAAGTACTTTGGTGTAAAATTGAAATGTATACTATTTGTATTAATTTACCATTGTATGCCCTGAGTTAACAACATTTTTGTGTTGATGTGTGGAGCCATGAAATAACTTTCAAACTACTCATAATCATGTGGGAAGTTAACTTAAAATGTTTTCCAATGTTTTGCACTGTGCACTTTGGTGGAAAATTGAGATGTATACTACCTTTATGTCAGAACATAGTATGCACTGAGAAATTAACTTTTTTGTCTTGATGAACACAGGCATGAAACAACTTTCAAACCACTCATACTCATGTGGGAAGTTAACCAAAAGTGTTTCCATTTGGTTTGCAGTAAGTACTTTGGAGTAAAATTGAAATGTATAGTATTTGTATTGTCTTCGTATAGTATGCACTGAGATAACAACTTTTTTGTTATCATCTGTAGAGCCATAATACAACTTTCAAACAACTCAGAAACATGTGGGAAGTTAACCAAAGGTGTTTCCATTAGGTTTGCAGTAAGTACTTTGGTGTAAAATTGAAATGAATGCTATTTGTATTGTAAAAGAATTGCATGCACTGAGAGATCAACTTTTTTGTCTTTATGTGCACAGGTATGAAACAACTTGCAGACATCTCAGAATCATATGGGAAGTAAACCTATGGTGTTTCCATTAGGTTTGCAGTAAGTAGTTTGGTGTAAAATTGAAATGTATTCTATTTGTATTGTCTAAGCATTGTATGCACTGAGATAACAACATTTTTGTGTTGATGTGTAGAGCCATGAAACAACGTTCAAACTATTCATAATCATGTGGGAAGTTAACTTAAAGTGTTTCCAAATGGTTCGCGCTCTGCACTTTGGTGGAAAATTGAGATATATACTACCTTAATGTCAGAACATAGTATGCACTGAGAAAGTAACTTTTTTGTCTTGATGAACAGACGCATGAAACAACTTTCAACCTACTCATACTCATGTGGAAAGTTAATCAAAGGTGTTTCCATTAGGTTTGCAGTAAGTACTTTGGTGTAAAATTGAAATGTATACTATTTGTATTAATTTACCATTGTATGCCCTGAGTTAACAACATTTTTGTGTTGATGTGTAGAGCCATGAAACAACTTTCAAACTATTCATAATCATGTGGGAAGTTAACTTAAAATGTTTCCCAATGGTTCGCGCTCTGCACTTTGGTGGAAAATTGACATATATACTACCTTTATGTCAGAACATAGTATGCACTGAGAAATTAACTTTTTTGTCTTGATGAACACAGGCATGAAACAACTTTCAAACTACTCATACTCATGTGGAAAGTTAACCAAAGGGGTTTCCATTAGGTTTGCAGTAAGTACTTTGGTGTAAAATTGAAATGTATACTATTTGTATTATCTAAGCATTGTATGCACTGAGAAAACAACTTTTTTCTCTTGATGTGTGGAGCCATGAAAAAACTTTCAAACTATTCATAATCATGTGGAAAGTTAATTTAAAATGTTTCCCAATGGTTTGCAGTCAACATTTTGGTGGAAAATTGAGATGTATACTACCTTAATGTCAGAACATAGTATGCACTGAGAAAGTAACTTTTTTGTCTTGATGAACAGAGGCATCAAACAACATTCGTCCTACTCATACTCATGTGGGAAGTTAACCAAAAGTGTTTCCATTTGGTTTGCAGTAAGTACTTTGGAGTAAAATTGAAATGTATACTATTTGTATTGTCTTAGTATAGTATGCACTGAGATAACAACTTTTTTGTTTTCATGTGTAGAGCCACAATACAACTTTCAAACATCTCAGAAACATGGGGAAGTTAACCAAAGCTGTTTCCATTAGGTTTGCAGTAAGTACTTTGGTGTAAAATTGAAATGTATGCTATTTGTGTTGTAAAAGTATTGTATACACTGAGAGATCAACGTTTTTGTCTTTATGTGCACAGGTATGAAACAACTTTCAGACATCTCAGAATCATGTGGGAAGTTAACCTAAGGTGTTTCCATTAGGTTTGCAGTAAGTACTTTAGTGTAAAATTGAAATGTATACTATTTGTATTATCTAAGCATTGTATGCACTGAGATAACAACTTTTTTGTGTTGATGTATGGAGCCATGAAAAAACGTTCAAACTACTCATAATCATTTGGGAAATTAACCTAAGGTGTTTCCATTACGTTTGCAGTAAGTACTTTGGTGTAAAATTGAAAAGTATACTATTTATATTGTCTAAGCATAGTCTGCACTGAGAAAGTAATTTTTTTGTCTTGATGAACAGGGGCATGAAACAACTTTCAACCTACTCATACTCATGTGGGAAGTTAACCACAGGTTTTTCCATTAGGTTTGCAGTAAGTACTTTAGTGTAAAATTGAAATGTATAGTATTTGTATTGTCTTCGTATAGCATGCACTGAGATAACAACTTTTTTGTTATCATGTGTAGAGCCATAATACAACTTTCAAGCAACTCAGAAACATGTGGGAAGTTAACCAAAGGTGTTTCCATTAGGTTTGCAGTAAGTACTTTGGTGGAAAATTGAAATTTATGCTATTTGCATTGTAAAAGCATTGTATGCACTGAGAGATCAACTTTTTTGTCTTTATGTGCACAGGTATGAAACAACTTGCAGACATCTCAGAATCATGTCGGAAGTTAACCTAAGGTGTTTCCATTAGGTTTGCAGTAAGTAGTTTGGTTTAAAATTGAAATGTATTCTATTTGTATTGTCTAAGCATTGTATGCACTGAGATAACAACATTTTTGTGTTGATGTGTAGAGCCATGAAACAACGTTCAAACTATTCATAATCATGTGGGAAGTTAACTTAAAATGTTTCCCAATGGTTCACGCTCTGCACTTTGGTGGAAAATTGACATATATACTACCTTAATGTCAGAACATAGTATGCACTGACAAAGTAACTTTTTTGTCTTGATGAACAGAGGCATGAAACAACTTTCAAACTACTCATACTCATGTGGAAAGTTAACCAATGGTGTTTCCATTAGGTTTGCAGTAAGTACTTTGTTGTAAAATTGAAATGTATACTATTTGTATTATCTAAGCATTGTATGCACTGAGATAACAACTTTTTTGTGTTGATCTGTGGAGCCATGAAAAAACTTTCAAACTACTCATAATCATGTGGGAAGTTGACCTAAGGTGTTTCCATGAGGTTTGCAGTAAGTACTTTGGTGTAAAATTGAAATGTATAGTATTTGTATTGTCTAAGCATAGTATGCACTGAGAAAGTAACTTTTTTGTCTTGATGAAGAGAGGCATGAAACAACTTTCAACCTACTCATACTCATGTGGGAAGTTAACATAAGGTGTTTCCATTAGGTTTGCAGTAAGTAGTTTGGTGTAAAATTGAAATGTATACTATTTGTATTAATTTACCATTGTATGCCCTGAGTTAACCACATTTTTGTTTTGATGTGTAGAGCCATGAAACAACTTTCAAACTATTCATAATCATGTGGGAAGTTAACTTAATATGTTTCCCAATGGTTCGCGCTCTGCACTTTGGTGGAAAATTGACATATATACTACCTTTATGTCAGAACATAGTATGCACTGAGAAATTAACTTTTTTGTCTTGATGAACACAGGCATGAAACAACTTTCAAACTACTCATACTCATGTGGAGAGTTAACCAAAGGTGTTTCCATTAGGTTTGCAGTAAGTACTTTGGTGTAAAATTGAAATATATACTATTTGTATTATCTAAGCATTGTATGCACTGAGAAAACAACTTTTTTCTCTTGATGTGTGGAGCCATGAAAAAACTTTCAAACTATTCATAATCATGTGGGAAGTTAATTTAAAATGTTTCCCAATGGTTTGCACTCAGCACTTTGGTGGAAAATTGAGATGTATACTACCTTAATGTCAGCACATAGTATGCACTGAGAAAGTAACTTTTTTGTCTTGATGAACAGAGGCATCAAACAACATTCGACCTACTCATACTCATGTGGGAAGTTAACCAAAAGTGTTTCCATTTGGTTTGCAGTAAGTACTTTGGAGTAAAATTGAAATGTATACTATTTGTATTGTCTTAGTATAGTATGCACTGAGATAACAACTTTTTTGTTTTCATGTGTAGAGCCACAATACAACTTTCAAACATCTCAGAAACATGTGGGAAGTTAACCAAAGTTGTTTCCATTAGGTTTGCAGTAAGTACTTTGGTGTAAAATTGAAATGTATGCTATTTGTGTTGTAAAAGTATTGTATGCACTGAGAGATCAACGTTTTTGTCTTTATGTGCTCAGGTATGAAACAACTTTCAGACCTCTCAGAATCATGTGGGAAGTTAACCTAAGGTGTTTCCATTAGGTTTGCAGTAAGTACTTTAGTGTAAAATTGAAATGTATACTATTTGTATTATCTAAGCATTGTATGCACTGAGATAACAACTTTTTTGTGTTGATGTATGGAGCCATGAAAAAACGTTCAAACTACTCATAATCATTTGGGAAGTTAACCTAAAGTGTTTCCATTAGTTTTGCAGTATGTAGTTTGGTGTAAAATTGAAATGTATACTATTTGTATTATCTAACCATTGTATGCCCTGAGTTAACAACATTTTTGTGTTGATGTGTGGAGCCATGAAAAAACTTTCAAACTACTCATAATCATGTGGGAAGTTAACTTAAAATGTTTTCCAATGTTTTGCACTCTGCACTTTGGTGGAAAATTGAGATGTATACTACCTTTATGTCAGAACATAGTATGCACTGAGAAATTAACTTTTTTGTCTTGATGAACACAGGCATGAAACAACTTTCAAACTACTCATACTCATGTGGGAAGTTAACCAAAAGTGTTTCCATTTGGTTTGCAGTAAGTACTTTGGTGTAAAATTGAAATGAATGCTATTTGTATTGTAAAAGCATTGCATGCACTGAGAGATCAACTTTTTTGTCTTTATGTGCACAGGTATGAAACAACTTGCAGACATCTCAGAATCATATGGGAAGTAAACCTATGGTGTTTCCATTAGGTTTGCAGTAAGTAGTTTGGTGTAAAATTGAAATGTATTCTATTTGTATTGTCTAAGCATTGTATGCACTGAGATAACAACATTTTTGTGTTGATGTGTAGAGCCATGAAACAACGTTCAAACTATTCATAATCATGTGGGAAGTTAACTTAAAGTGTTTCCAAATGGTTCGCGCTCTGCACTTTGGTGGAAAATTGAGATGTATACTACCTTAATGTCAGAACATAGTATGCACTGAGAAAGTAACTTTTTTGTCTTGATGAACAGACGCATGAAACAACTTTCAACCTACTCATACTCATGTGGAAAGTTAATCAAAGGTGTTTCCATTAGGTTTGCAGTAAGTAGTTTTGTGTAAAATTGAAATGTATACTATTTGTATTAATTTACCATTGTATGCCCTGAGTTAACAACATTTTTGTGTTGATGTGTAGAGCCATGAAACAACTTTCAAACTATTCAAAATCATGTGGGAAGTTAACTTAAAATGTTTCCCAATGGTTCGCGCTCTGCACTTTGGTGGAAAATTGACATATATACTACCTTTATGTCAGAACATAGAACATATACTACCTTTATGTCAGAACACTGAGAAATTAACTTTTTGTCTTGATGAACACAGGCATGAAACAACTTTCAAACTACTCATACTCATGTGGAAAGTTAACCAAAGGTGTTTCCAATAGGTTTGCAGTAAGTACTTTGGTGTAAAATTGAAATGTATACTATTTGTATTGTCTTAGTATAGTATGCACTGAGATAACAACTTTTTTGTTTTCATGTGTAGAGCCACAATACAACTTTCAAACATCTCAGAAACATGTGGGAAGTTAACCAAAGCTGTTTCCATTAGGTTTGCAGTAAGTACTTTGGTGTAAAATTGAAATGTATGCTATTTGTGTTGTAAAAGTATTGTATGCACTGAGAGATCAACGTTTTTGTCTTTATGTGCTCAGGTATGAAACAACTTTCAGACCTCTCAGAATCATGTGGGAAGTTAACCTAAGGTGTTTCCATTAGGTTTGCAGTAAGTACTTTAGTGTAAAATTGAAATGTATACTATTTGTATTATCTAAGCATTGTATGCACTGAGATAACAACTTTTTTGTGTTGATGTATGGAGCCATGAAAAAACGTTCAAACTACTCATAATCATTTGGGAAGTTAACCTAAAGTGTTTCCATTAGTTTTGCAGTATGTAGTTTGGTGTAAAATTGAAATGTATACTATTTGTATTATCTAACCATTGTATGCCCTGAGTTAACAACATTTTTGTGTTGATGTGTGGAGCCATGAAAAAACTTTCAAACTACTCATAATCATGTGGGAAGTTAACTTAAAATGTTTTCCAATGTTTTGCACTCTGCACTTTGGTGGAAAATTGAGATGTATACTACCTTTATGTCAGAACATAGTATGCACTGAGAAATTAACTTTTTTGTCTTGATGAACACAGGCATGAAACAACTTTCAAACTACTCATACTCATGTGGGAAGTTAACCAAAAGTGTTTCCATTTGGTTTGCAGTAAGTACTTTGGAGTAAAATTGAAATGTATAGTATTTGTATTGTCTTCGTATAGTATGCACTGAGATAACAACTTTTTTGTTATCATCTGTAGAGCCATAATACAACTTTCAAACAACTCAGAAACATGTGGGAAGTTAACCAAAGGTGTTTCCATTAGGTTTGCAGTAAGTACTTTGGTGTAAAATTGAAATGAATGCTATTTGTATTGTAAAAGCATTGCATGCACTGAGAGATCAACTTTTTTGTCTTTATGTGCACAGGTATGAAACAACTTGCAGACATCTCAGAATCATATGGGAAGTAAACCTATGGTGTTTCCATTAGGTTTGCAGTAAGTAGTTTGGTGTAAAATTGAAATGTATTCTATTTGTATTGTCTAAGCATTGTATGCACTGAGATAACAACATTTTTGTGTTGATGTGTAGAGCCATGAAACAACGTTCAAACTATTCATAATCATGTGGGAAGTTAACTTAAAGTGTTTCCAAATGGTTCGCGCTCTGCACTTTGGTGGAAAATTGAGATATATACTACCTTAATGTCAGAACATAGTATGCACTGAGAAAGTAACTTTTTTGTCTTGATGAACAGACGCATGAAACAACTTTCAACCTACTCATACTCATGTGGAAAGTTAATCAAAGGTGTTTCCATTAGGTTTGCAGTAAGTACTTTGGTGTAAAATTGAAATGTATACTATTTGTATTAATTTACCATTGTATGCCCTGAGTTAACAACATTTTTGTGTTGATGTGTGGAGCCATGAAATAACTTTCAAACTACTCATAATCATGTGGGAAGTTAACTTAAAATGTTTTCCAATGTTTTGCACTGTGCACTTTGGTGGAAAATTGAGATGTATACTACCTTTATGTCAGAACATAGTATGCACTGAGAAATTAACTTTTTTGTCTTGATGAACACAGGCATGAAACAACTTTCAAACTACTCATACTCATGTGGGAAGTTAACCAAAAGTGTTTCCATTTGGTTTGCAGTAAGTACTTTGGAGTAAAATTGAAATGTATAGTATTTGTATTGTCTTCGTATAGTATGCACTGAGATAACAACTTTTTTGTTATCATCTGTAGAGCCATAATACAACTTTCAAACAACTCAGAAACATGTGGGAAGTTAACCAAAGGTGTTTCCATTAGGTTTGCAGTAAGTACTTTGGTGTAAAATTGAAATGAATGCTATTTGTATTGTAAAAGAATTGCATGCACTGAGAGATCAACTTTTTTGTCTTTATGTGCACAGGTATGAAACAACTTGCAGACATCTCAGAATCATATGGGAAGTAAACCTATGGTGTTTCCATTAGGTTTGCAGTAAGTAGTTTGGTGTAAAATTGAAATGTATTCTATTTGTATTGTCTAAGCATTGTATGCACTGAGATAACAACATTTTTGTGTTGATGTGTAGAGCCATGAAACAACGTTCAAACTATTCATAATCATGTGGGAAGTTAACTTAAAGTGTTTCCAAATGGTTCGCGCTCTGCACTTTGGTGGAAAATTGAGATATATACTACCTTAATGTCAGAACATAGTATGCACTGAGAAAGTAACTTTTTTGTCTTGATGAACAGACGCATGAAACAACTTTCAACCTACTCATACTCATGTGGAAAGTTAATCAAAGGTGTTTCCATTAGGTTTGCAGTAAGTACTTTGGTGTAAAATTGAAATGTATACTATTTGTATTAATTTACCATTGTATGCCCTGAGTTAACAACATTTTTGTGTTGATGTGTAGAGCCATGAAACAACTTTCAAACTATTCATAATCATGTGGGAAGTTAACTTAAAATGTTTCCCAATGGTTCGCGCTCTGCACTTTGGTGGAAAATTGACATATATACTACCTTTATGTCAGAACATAGTATGCACTGAGAAATTAACTTTTTTGTCTTGATGAACACAGGCATGAAACAACTTTCAAACTACTCATACTCATGTGGAAAGTTAACCAAAGGGGTTTCCATTAGGTTTGCAGTAAGTACTTTGGTGTAAAATTGAAATGTATACTATTTGTATTATCTAAGCATTGTATGCACTGAGAAAACAACTTTTTTCTCTTGATGTGTGGAGCCATGAAAAAACTTTCAAACTATTCATAATCATGTGGAAAGTTAATTTAAAATGTTTCCCAATGGTTTGCAGTCAACATTTTGGTGGAAAATTGAGATGTATACTACCTTAATGTCAGAACATAGTATGCACTGAGAAAGTAACTTTTTTGTCTTGATGAACAGAGGCATCAAACAACATTCGTCCTACTCATACTCATGTGGGAAGTTAACCAAAAGTGTTTCCATTTGGTTTGCAGTAAGTACTTTGGAGTAAAATTGAAATGTATACTATTTGTATTGTCTTAGTATAGTATGCACTGAGATAACAACTTTTTTGTTTTCATGTGTAGAGCCACAATACAACTTTCAAACATCTCAGAAACATGGGGAAGTTAACCAAAGCTGTTTCCATTAGGTTTGCAGTAAGTACTTTGGTGTAAAATTGAAATGTATGCTATTTGTGTTGTAAAAGTATTGTATACACTGAGAGATCAACGTTTTTGTCTTTATGTGCACAGGTATGAAACAACTTTCAGACATCTCAGAATCATGTGGGAAGTTAACCTAAGGTGTTTCCATTAGGTTTGCAGTAAGTACTTTAGTGTAAAATTGAAATGTATACTATTTGTATTATCTAAGCATTGTATGCACTGAGATAACAACTTTTTTGTGTTGATGTATGGAGCCATGAAAAAACGTTCAAACTACTCATAATCATTTGGGAAATTAACCTAAGGTGTTTCCATTACGTTTGCAGTAAGTACTTTGGTGTAAAATTGAAAAGTATACTATTTATATTGTCTAAGCATAGTCTGCACTGAGAAAGTAATTTTTTTGTCTTGATGAACAGGGGCATGAAACAACTTTCAACCTACTCATACTCATGTGGGAAGTTAACCACAGGTTTTTCCATTAGGTTTGCAGTAAGTACTTTAGTGTAAAATTGAAATGTATAGTATTTGTATTGTCTTCGTATAGCATGCACTGAGATAACAACTTTTTTGTTATCATGTGTAGAGCCATAATACAACTTTCAAGCAACTCAGAAACATGTGGGAAGTTAACCAAAGGTGTTTCCATTAGGTTTGCAGTAAGTACTTTGGTGGAAAATTGAAATTTATGCTATTTGCATTGTAAAAGCATTGTATGCACTGAGAGATCAACTTTTTTGTCTTTATGTGCACAGGTATGAAACAACTTGCAGACATCTCAGAATCATGTCGGAAGTTAACCTAAGGTGTTTCCATTAGGTTTGCAGTAAGTAGTTTGGTTTAAAATTGAAATGTATTCTATTTGTATTGTCTAAGCATTGTATGCACTGAGATAACAACATTTTTGTGTTGATGTGTAGAGCCATGAAACAACGTTCAAACTATTCATAATCATGTGGGAAGTTAACTTAAAATGTTTCCCAATGGTTCACGCTCTGCACTTTGGTGGAAAATTGACATATATACTACCTTAATGTCAGAACATAGTATGCACTGACAAAGTAACTTTTTTGTCTTGATGAACAGAGGCATGAAACAACTTTCAAACTACTCATACTCATGTGGAAAGTTAACCAATGGTGTTTCCATTAGGTTTGCAGTAAGTACTTTGTTGTAAAATTGAAATGTATACTATTTGTATTATCTAAGCATTGTATGCACTGAGATAACAACTTTTTTGTGTTGATCTGTGGAGCCATGAAAAAACTTTCAAACTACTCATAATCATGTGGGAAGTTGACCTAAGGTGTTTCCATGAGGTTTGCAGTAAGTACTTTGGTGTAAAATTGAAATGTATAGTATTTGTATTGTCTAAGCATAGTATGCACTGAGAAAGTAACTTTTTTGTCTTGATGAAGAGAGGCATGAAACAACTTTCAACCTACTCATACTCATGTGGGAAGTTAACATAAGGTGTTTCCATTAGGTTTGCAGTAAGTAGTTTGGTGTAAAATTGAAATGTATACTATTTGTATTAATTTACCATTGTATGCCCTGAGTTAACCACATTTTTGTTTTGATGTGTAGAGCCATGAAACAACTTTCAAACTATTCATAATCATGTGGGAAGTTAACTTAATATGTTTCCCAATGGTTCGCGCTCTGCACTTTGGTGGAAAATTGACATATATACTACCTTTATGTCAGAACATAGTATGCACTGAGAAATTAACTTTTTTGTCTTGATGAACACAGGCATGAAACAACTTTCAAACTACTCATACTCATGTGGAGAGTTAACCAAAGGTGTTTCCATTAGGTTTGCAGTAAGTACTTTGGTGTAAAATTGAAATATATACTATTTGTATTATCTAAGCATTGTATGCACTGAGAAAACAACTTTTTTCTCTTGATGTGTGGAGCCATGAAAAAACTTTCAAACTATTCATAATCATGTGGGAAGTTAATTTAAAATGTTTCCCAATGGTTTGCACTCAGCACTTTGGTGGAAAATTGAGATGTATACTACCTTAATGTCAGCACATAGTATGCACTGAGAAAGTAACTTTTTTGTCTTGATGAACAGAGGCATCAAACAACATTCGACCTACTCATACTCATGTGGGAAGTTAACCAAAAGTGTTTCCATTTGGTTTGCAGTAAGTACTTTGGAGTAAAATTGAAATGTATACTATTTGTATTGTCTTAGTATAGTATGCACTGAGATAACAACTTTTTTGTTTTCATGTGTAGAGCCACAATACAACTTTCAAACATCTCAGAAACATGTGGGAAGTTAACCAAAGTTGTTTCCATTAGGTTTGCAGTAAGTACTTTGGTGTAAAATTGAAATGTATGCTATTTGTGTTGTAAAAGTATTGTATGCACTGAGAGATCAACGTTTTTGTCTTTATGTGCTCAGGTATGAAACAACTTTCAGACCTCTCAGAATCATGTGGGAAGTTAACCTAAGGTGTTTCCATTAGGTTTGCAGTAAGTACTTTAGTGTAAAATTGAAATGTATACTATTTGTATTATCTAAGCATTGTATGCACTGAGATAACAACTTTTTTGTGTTGATGTATGGAGCCATGAAAAAACGTTCAAACTACTCATAATCATTTGGGAAGTTAACCTAAAGTGTTTCCATTAGTTTTGCAGTATGTAGTTTGGTGTAAAATTGAAATGTATACTATTTGTATTATCTAACCATTGTATGCCCTGAGTTAACAACATTTTTGTGTTGATGTGTGGAGCCATGAAAAAACTTTCAAACTACTCATAATCATGTGGGAAGTTAACTTAAAATGTTTTCCAATGTTTTGCACTCTGCACTTTGGTGGAAAATTGAGATGTATACTACCTTTATGTCAGAACATAGTATGCACTGAGAAATTAACTTTTTTGTCTTGATGAACACAGGCATGAAACAACTTTCAAACTACTCATACTCATGTGGGAAGTTAACCAAAAGTGTTTCCATTTGGTTTGCAGTAAGTACTTTGGAGTAAAATTGAAATGTATAGTATTTGTATTGTCTTCGTATAGTATGCACTGAGATAACAACTTTTTTGTTATCATCTGTAGAGCCATAATACAACTTTCAAACAACTCAGAAACATGTGGGAAGTTAACCAAAGGTGTTTCCATTAGGTTTGCAGTAAGTACTTTGGTGTAAAATTGAAATGAATGCTATTTGTATTGTAAAAGCATTGCATGCACTGAGAGATCAACTTTTTTGTCTTTATGTGCACAGGTATGAAACAACTTGCAGACATCTCAGAATCATATGGGAAGTAAACCTATGGTGTTTCCATTAGGTTTGCAGTAAGTAGTTTGGTGTAAAATTGAAATGTATTCTATTTGTATTGTCTAAGCATTGTATGCACTGAGATAACAACATTTTTGTGTTGATGTGTAGAGCCATGAAACAACGTTCAAACTATTCATAATCATGTGGGAAGTTAACTTAAAGTGTTTCCAAATGGTTCGCGCTCTGCACTTTGGTGGAAAATTGAGATGTATACTACCTTAATGTCAGAACATAGTATGCACTGAGAAAGTAACTTTTTTGTCTTGATGAACAGACGCATGAAACAACTTTCAACCTACTCATACTCATGTGGAAAGTTAATCAAAGGTGTTTCCATTAGGTTTGCAGTAAGTACTTTGGTGTAAAATTGAAATGTATACTATTTGTATTAATTTACCATTGTATGCCCTGAGTTAACAACATTTTTGTGTTGATGTGTGGAGCCATGAAAAAACTTTCAAACTACTCATAATCATGTGGGAAGTTAACTTAAAATGTTTTCCAATGTTTTGCACTCTGCACTTTGGTGGAAAATTGAGATGTATACTACCTTTATGTCAGAACATAGTATGCACTGAGAAATTAACTTTTTTGTCTTGATGAACACAGGCATGAAACAACTTTCAAACTACTCATACTCATGTGGGACGTTAACATAAGGTGTTTCCATTAGGTTTGCAGTAAGTAGTTTTGTGTAAAATTGAAATGTATACTATTTGTATTAATTTATCATTGTATGCCCTGAGTTAACAACATTTTTGTGTTGATGTGTAGAGCCATGAAACAACTTTCAAACTATTCAAAATCATGTGGGAAGTTAACTTAAAATGTTTCCCAATGGTTCGCGCTCTGCACTTTGGTGGAAAATTGACATATATACTACCTTTATGTCAGAACATAGAACATATACTACCTTTATGTCAGAACACTGAGAAATTAACTTTTTGTCTTGATGAACACAGGCATGAAACAACTTTCAAACTACTCATACTCATGTGGAAAGTTAACCAAAGGTGTTTCCAATAGGTTTGCAGTAAGTACTTTGGTGTAAAATTGAAATGTATACTATTTGTATTGTCTTAGTATAGTATGCACTGAGATAACAACTTTTTTGTTTTCATGTGTAGAGCCACAATACAACTTTCAAACATCTCAGAAACATGTGGGAAGTTAACCAAAGCTGTTTCCATTAGGTTTGCAGTAAGTACTTTGGTGTAAAATTGAAATGTATGCTATTTGTGTTGTAAAAGTATTGTATGCAGTGAGAGATCAACGTTTTTGTCTTTATGTGCTCAGGTATGAAACAACTTTCAGACCTCTCAGAATCATGTGGGAAGTTAACCTAAGGTGTTTCCATTAGGTTTGCAGTAAGTACTTTAGTGTAAAATTGAAATGTATACTATTTGTATTATCTAAGCATTGTATGCACTGAGATAACAACTTTTTTGTGTTGATGTATGGAGCCATGAAAAAACGTTCAAACTACTCATAATCATTTGGGAAGTTAACCTAAAGTGTTTCCATTAGTTTTGCAGTATGTAGTTTGGTGTAAAATTGAAATGTATACTATTTGTATTATCTAACCATTGTATGCCCTGAGTTAACAACATTTTTGTGTTGATGTGTGGAGCCATGAAAAAACTTTCAAACTACTCATAATCATGTGGGAAGTTAACTTAAAATGTTTTCCAATGTTTTGCACTCTGCACTTTGGTGGAAAATTGAGATGTATACTACCTTTATGTCAGAACATAGTATGCACTGAGAAATTAACTTTTTTGTCTTGATGAACACAGGCATGAAACAACTTTCAAACTACTCATACTCATGTGGGAAGTTAACCAAAAGTGTTTCCATTTGGTTTGCAGTAAGTACTTTGGAGTAAAATTGAAATGTATAGTATTTGTATTGTCTTCGTATAGTATGCACTGAGATAACAACTTTTTTGTTATCATCTGTAGAGCCATAATACAACTTTCAAACAACTCAGAAACATGTGGGAAGTTAACCAAAGGTGTTTCCATTAGGTTTGCAGTAAGTACTTTGGTGTAAAATTGAAATGAATGCTATTTGTATTGTAAAAGCATTGCATGCACTGAGAGATCAACTTTTTTGTCTTTATGTGCACAGGTATGAAACAACTTGCAGACATCTCAGAATCATATGGGAAGTAAACCTATGGTGTTTCCATTAGGTTTGCAGTAAGTAGTTTGGTGTAAAATTGAAATGTATTCTATTTGTATTGTCTAAGCATTGTATGCACTGAGATAACAACATTTTTGTGTTGATGTGTAGAGCCATGAAACAACGTTCAAACTATTCATAATCATGTGGGAAGTTAACTTAAAGTGTTTCCAAATGGTTCGCGCTCTGCACTTTGGTGGAAAATTGAGATATATACTACCTTAATGTCAGAACATAGTATGCACTGAGAAAGTAACTTTTTTGTCTTGATGAACAGACGCATGAAACAACTTTCAACCTACTCATACTCATGTGGAAAGTTAATCAAAGGTGTTTCCATTAGGTTTGCAGTAAGTACTTTGGTGTAAAATTGAAATGTATACTATTTGTATTAATTTACCATTGTATGCCCTGAGTTAACAACATTTTTGTGTTGATGTGTGGAGCCATGAAATAACTTTCAAACTACTCATAATCATGTGGGAAGTTAACTTAAAATGTTTTCCAATGTTTTGCACTGTGCACTTTGGTGGAAAATTGAGATGTATACTACCTTTATGTCAGAACATAGTATGCACTGAGAAATTAACTTTTTTGTCTTGATGAACACAGGCATGAAACAACTTTCAAACTACTCATACTCATGTGGGAAGTTAACCAAAAGTGTTTCCATTTGGTTTGCAGTAAGTACTTTGGAGTAAAATTGAAATGTATAGTATTTGTATTGTCTTCGTATAGTATGCACTGAGATAACAACTTTTTTGTTATCATCTGTAGAGCCATAATACAACTTTCAAACAACTCAGAAACATGTGGGAAGTTAACCAAAGGTGTTTCCATTAGGTTTGCAGTAAGTACTTTGGTGTAAAATTGAAATGAATGCTATTTGTATTGTAAAAGCATTGCATGCACTGAGAGATCAACTTTTTTGTCTTTATGTGCACAGGTATGAAACAACTTGCAGACATCTCAGAATCATATGGGAAGTAAACCTATGGTGTTTCCATTAGGTTTGCAGTAAGTAGTTTGGTGTAAAATTGAAATGTATTCTATTTGTATTGTCTAAGCATTGTATGCACTGAGATAACAACATTTTTGTGTTGATGTGTAGAGCCATGAAACAACGTTCAAACTATTCATAATCATGTGGGAAGTTAACTTAAAGTGTTTCCAAATGGTTCGCGCTCTGCACTTTGGTGGAAAATTGAGATATATACTACCTTAATGTCAGAACATAGTATGCACTGAGAAAGTAACTTTTTTGTCTTGATGAACAGACGCATGAAACAACTTTCAACCTACTCATACTCATGTGGAAAGTTAATCAAAGGTGTTTCCATTAGGTTTGCAGTAAGTACTTTGGTGTAAAATTGAAATGTATACTATTTGTATTAATTTACCATTGTATGCCCTGAGTTAACAACATTTTTGTGTTGATGTGTAGAGCCATGAAACAACTTTCAAACTATTCATAATCATGTGGGAAGTTAACTTAAAATGTTTCCCAATGGTTCGCGCTCTGCACTTTGGTGGAAAATTGACATATATACTACCTTTATGTCAGAACATAGTATGCACTGAGAAATTAACTTTTTTGTCTTGATGAACACAGGCATGAAACAACTTTCAAACTACTCATACTCATGTGGAAAGTTAACCAAAGGGGTTTCCATTAGGTTTGCAGTAAGTACTTTGGTGTAAAATTGAAATGTATACTATTTGTATTATCTAAGCATTGTATGCACTGAGAAAACAACTTTTTTCTCTTGATGTGTGGAGCCATGAAAAAACTTTCAAACTATTCATAATCATGTGGAAAGTTAATTTAAAATGTTTCCCAATGGTTTGCAGTCAACATTTTGGTGGAAAATTGAGATGTATACTACCTTAATGTCAGAACATAGTATGCACTGAGAAAGTAACTTTTTTGTCTTGATGAACAGAGGCATCAAACAACATTCGTCCTACTCATACTCATGTGGGAAGTTAACCAAAAGTGTTTCCATTTGGTTTGCAGTAAGTACTTTGGAGTAAAATTGAAATGTATACTATTTGTATTGTCTTAGTATAGTATGCACTGAGATAACAACTTTTTTGTTTTCATGTGTAGAGCCACAATACAACTTTCAAACATCTCAGAAACATGGGGAAGTTAACCAAAGCTGTTTCCATTAGGTTTGCAGTAAGTACTTTGGTGTAAAATTGAAATGTATGCTATTTGTGTTGTAAAAGTATTGTATACACTGAGAGATCAACGTTTTTGTCTTTATGTGCACAGGTATGAAACAACTTTCAGACATCTCAGAATCATGTGGGAAGTTAACCTAAGGTGTTTCCATTAGGTTTGCAGTAAGTACTTTAGTGTAAAATTGAAATGTATACTATTTGTATTATCTAAGCATTGTATGCACTGAGATAACAACTTTTTTGTGTTGATGTATGGAGCCATGAAAAAACGTTCAAACTACTCATAATCATTTGGGAAATTAACCTAAGGTGTTTCCATTACGTTTGCAGTAAGTACTTTGGTGTAAAATTGAAAAGTATACTATTTATATTGTCTAAGCATAGTCTGCACTGAGAAAGTAATTTTTTTGTCTTGATGAACAGGGGCATGAAACAACTTTCAACCTACTCATACTCATGTGGGAAGTTAACCACAGGTTTTTCCATTAGGTTTGCAGTAAGTACTTTAGTGTAAAATTGAAATGTATAGTATTTGTATTGTCTTCGTATAGCATGCACTGAGATAACAACTTTTTTGTTATCATGTGTAGAGCCATAATACAACTTTCAAGCAACTCAGAAACATGTGGGAAGTTAACCAAAGGTGTTTCCATTAGGTTTGCAGTAAGTACTTTGGTGGAAAATTGAAATTTATGCTATTTGCATTGTAAAAGCATTGTATGCACTGAGAGATCAACTTTTTTGTCTTTATGTGCACAGGTATGAAACAACTTGCAGACATCTCAGAATCATGTCGGAAGTTAACCTAAGGTGTTTCCATTAGGTTTGCAGTAAGTAGTTTGGTTTAAAATTGAAATGTATTCTATTTGTATTGTCTAAGCATTGTATGCACTGAGATAACAACATTTTTGTGTTGATGTGTAGAGCCATGAAACAACGTTCAAACTATTCATAATCATGTGGGAAGTTAACTTAAAATGTTTCCCAATGGTTCACGCTCTGCACTTTGGTGGAAAATTGACATATATACTACCTTAATGTCAGAACATAGTATGCACTGACAAAGTAACTTTTTTGTCTTGATGAACAGAGGCATGAAACAACTTTCAAACTACTCATACTCATGTGGAAAGTTAACCAAAGGTGTTTCCATTAGGTTTGCAGTAAGTACTTTGTTGTAAAATTGAAATATATACTATTTGTATTATCTAAGCATTGTATGCACTGAGATAACAACTTTTTTTTGTTGATGTGTGGAGCCATGAAAAAACTTTCAAACTACTCATAATCATGTGGGACGTTGACCTAAGGTGTTTCCATGAGGTTTGCAGTAAGTACTTTGGTGTAAAATTGAAATGTATACTATTTGTATTGTCTAAGCATAGTATGCACTGAGAAAGTAACTTTTTTGTCTTGATGAATAGAGGCATGAAACAACTTTCAACCTACTCATACTCATGTGGGAAGTTAACATAAGGTGTTTCCATTAGGTTTGCAGTAAGTAGTTTTGTGTAAAATTGAAATGTATACTATTTGTATTAATTTACCATTGTATGCCCTGAGTTAACAACATTTTTGTGTTGATGTGTAGAGCCATGAAACAACTTTCAAACTATTCAAAATCATGTGGGAAGTTAACTTAAAATGTTTCCCAATGGTTCGCGCTCTGCACTTTGGTGGAAAATTGACATATATACTACCTTTATGTCAGAACATAGAACATATACTACCTTTATGTCAGAACACTGAGAAATTAACTTTTTGTCTTGATGAACACAGGCATGAAACAACTTTCAAACTACTCATACTCATGTGGAAAGTTAACCAAAGGTGTTTCCATTAGGTTTGCAGTAAGTACTTTGGTGTAAAATTGAAATGTATACTATTTGTATTGTCTTAGTATAGTATGCACTGAGATAACAACTTTTTTGTTTTCATGTGTAGAGCCACAATACAACTTTCAAACATCTCAGAAACATGTGGGAAGTTAACCAAAGCTGTTTCCATTAGGTTTGCAGTAAGTACTTTGGTGTAAAATTGAAATGTATGCTATTTGTGTTGTAAAAGTATTGTATGCACTGAGAGATCAACGTTTTTGTCTTTATGTGCTCAGGTATGAAACAACTTTCAGACCTCTCAGAATCATGTGGGAAGTTAACCTAAGGTGTTTCCATTAGGTTTGCAGTAAGTACTTTAGTGTAAAATTGAAATGTATACTATTTGTATTATCTAAGCATTGTATGCACTGAGATAACAACTTTTTTGTGTTGATGTATGGAGCCATGAAAAAACGTTCAAAGTACTCATAATCATTTGGGAAGTTAACCTAAAGTGTTTCCATTAGTTTTGCAGTATGTAGTTTGGTGTAAAATTGAAATGTATACTATTTGTATTATCTAACCATTGTATGCCCTGAGTTAACAACATTTTTGTGTTGATGTGTGGAGCCATGAAAAAACTTTCAAACTACTCATAATCATGTGGGAAGTTAACTTAAAATGTTTTCCAATGTTTTGCACTCTGCACTTTGGTGGAAAATTGAGATGTATACTACCTTTATGTCAGAACATAGTATGCACTGAGAAATTAACTTTTTTGTCTTGATGAACACAGGCATGAAACAACTTTCAAACTACTCATACTCATGTGGGAAGTTAACCAAAAGTGTTTCCATTTGGTTTGCAGTAAGTACTTTGGAGTAAAATTGAAATGTATAGTATTTGTATTGTCTTCGTATAGTATGCACTGAGATAACAACTTTTTTGTTATCATCTGTAGAGCCATAATACAACTTTCAAACAACTCAGAAACATGTGGGAAGTTAACCAAAGGTGTTTCCATTAGGTTTGCAGTAAATACTTTGGTGTAAAATTGAAATGAATGCTATTTGTATTGTAAAAGCATTGCATGCACTGAGAGATCAACTTTTTTGTCTTTATGTGCACAGGTATGAAACAACTTGCAGACATCTCAGAATCATATGGGAAGTAAACCTATGGTGTTTCCATTAGGTTTGCAGTAAGTAGTTTGGTGTAAAATTGAAATGTATTCTATTTGTATTGTCTAAGCATTGTATGCACTGAGATAACAACATTTTTGTGTTGATGTGTAGAGCCATGAAACAACGTTCAAACTATTCATAATCATGTGGGAAGTTAACTTAAAGTGTTTCCAAATGGTTCGCGCTCTGCACTTTGGTGGAAAATTGAGATATATACTACCTTAATGTCAGAACATAGTATGCACTGAGAAAGTAACTTTTTTGTCTTGATGAACAGACGCATGAAACAACTTTCAACCTACTCATACTCATGTGGAAAGTTAATCAAAGGTGTTTCCATTAGGTTTGCAGTAAGTACTTTGGTGTAAAATTGAAATGTATACTATTTGTATTAATTTACCATTGTATGCCCTGAGTTAACAACATTTTTGTGTTGATGTGTAGAGCCATGAAACAACTTTCAAACTATTCATAATCATGTGGGAAGTTAACTTAAAATGTTTCCCAATGGTTCGCGCTCTGCACTTTGGTGGAAAATTGACATATATACTACCTTTATGTCAGAACATAGTATGCACTGAGATATTAACTTTTTTGTCTTGATGAACACAGGCATGAAACAACTTTCAAACTACTCATACTCATGTGGAAAGTTAACCAAAGGGGTTTCCATTAGGTTTGCAGTAAGTACTTTGGTGTAAAATTGAAATGTATACTATTTGTATTATCTAAGCATTGTATGCACTGAGAAAACAACTTTTTTCTCTTGATGTGTGGAGCCATGAAAAAACTTTCAAACTATTCATAATCATGTGGAAAGTTAATTTAAAATGTTTCCCAATGGTTTGCAGTCAACATTTTGGTGGAAAATTGAGATGTATACTACCTTAATGTCAGAACATAGTATGCACTGAGAAAGTAACTTTTTTGTCTTGATGAACAGAGGCATCAAACAACATTCGTCCTACTCATACTCATGTGGGAAGTTAACCAAAAGTGTTTCCATTTGGTTTGCAGTAAGTACTTTGGAGTAAAATTGAAATGTATACTATTTGTATTGTCTTAGTATAGTATGCACTGAGATAACAACTTTTTTGTTTTCATGTGTAGAGCCACAATACAACTTTCAAACATCTCAGAAACATGGGGAAGTTAACCAAAGCTGTTTCCATTAGGTTTGCAGTAAGTACTTTGGTGTAAAATTGAAATGTATGCTATTTGTGTTGTAAAAGTATTGTATACACTGAGAGATCAACGTTTTTGTCTTTATGTGCACAGGTATGAAACAACTTTCAGACATCTCAGAATCATGTGGGAAGTTAACCTAAGGTGTTTCCATTAGGTTTGCAGTAAGTACTTTAGTGTAAAATTGAAATGTATACTATTTGTATTATCTAAGCATTGTATGCACTGAGATAACAACTTTTTTGTGTTGATGTATGGAGCCATGAAAAAACGTTCAAACTACTCATAATCATTTGGGAAATTAACCTAAGGTGTTTCCATTACGTTTGCAGTAAGTACTTTGGTGTAAAATTGAAAAGTATACTATTTATATTGTCTAAGCATAGTCTGCACTGAGAAAGTAATTTTTTTGTCTTGATGAACAGGGGCATGAAACAACTTTCAACCTACTCATACTCATGTGGGAAGTTAACCACAGGTTTTTCCATTAGGTTTGCAGTAAGTACTTTAGTGTAAAATTGAAATGTATAGTATTTGTATTGTCTTCGTATAGCATGCACTGAGATAACAACTTTTTTGTTATCATGTGTAGAGCCATAATACAACTTTCAAGCAACTCAGAAACATGTGGGAAGTTAACCAAAGGTGTTTCCATTAGGTTTGCAGTAAGTACTTTGGTGGAAAATTGAAATTTATGCTATTTGCATTGTAAAAGCATTGTATGCACTGAGAGATCAACTTTTTTGTCTTTATGTGCACAGGTATGAAACAACTTGCAGACATCTCAGAATCATGTCGGAAGTTAACCTAAGGTGTTTCCATTAGGTTTGCAGTAAGTAGTTTGGTTTAAAATTGAAATGTATTCTATTTGTATTGTCTAAGCATTGTATGCACTGAGATAACAACATTTTTGTGTTGATGTGTAGAGCCATGAAACAACGTTCAAACTATTCATAATCATGTGGGAAGTTAACTTAAAATGTTTCCCAATGGTTCACGCTCTGCACTTTGGTGGAAAATTGACATATATACTACCTTAATGTCAGAACATAGTATGCACTGACAAAGTAACTTTTTTGTCTTGATGAACAGAGGCATGAAACAACTTTCAAACTACTCATACTCATGTGGAAAGTTAACCAAAGGTGTTTCCATTAGGTTTGCAGTAAGTACTTTGTTGTAAAATTGAAATATATACTATTTGTATTATCTAAGCATTGTATGCACTGAGATAACAACTTTTTTTTGTTGATGTGTGGAGCCATGAAAAAACTTTCAAACTACTCATAATCATGTGGGACGTTGACCTAAGGTGTTTCCATGAGGTTTGCAGTAAGTACTTTGGTGTAAAATTGAAATGTATACTATTTGTATTGTCTAAGCATAGTATGCACTGAGAAAGTAACTTTTTTGTCTTGATGAAGAGAGGCATGAAACAACTTTCAACCTACTCATACTCATGTGGGAAGTTAACATAAGGTGTTTCCATTAGGTTTGAAGTAAGTAGTTTTGTGTAAAATTGAAATGTATACTATTTGTATTAATTTACCATTGTATGCCCTGAGTTAACAACATTTTTGTGTTGATGTGTAGAGCCATGAAACAACTTTCAAACTATTCAAAATCATGTGGGAAGTTAACTTAAAATGTTTCCCAATGGTTCGCGCTCTGCACTTTGGTGGAAAATTGACATATATACTACCTTTATGTCAGAACATAGAACATATACTACCTTTATGTCAGAACACTGAGAAATTAACTTTTTGTCTTGATGAACACAGGCATGAAACAACTTTCAAACTACTCATACTCATGTGGAAAGTTAACCAAAGGTGTTTCCATTAGGTTTGCAGTAAGTACTTTGGTGTAAAATTGAAATGTATACTATTTGTATTGTCTTAGTATAGTATGCACTGAGATAACAACTTTTTTGTTTTCATGTGTAGAGCCACAATACAACTTTCAAACATCTCAGAAACATGTGGGAAGTTAACCAAAGCTGTTTCCATTAGGTTTGCAGTAAGTACTTTGGTGTAAAATTGAAATGTATGCTATTTGTGTTGTAAAAGTATTGTATGCACTGAGAGATCAACGTTTTTGTCTTTATGTGCTCAGGTATGAAACAACTTTCAGACCTCTCAGAATCATGTGTTAAGTTAACCTAAGGTGTTTCCATTAGGTTTGCAGTAAGTACTTTAGTGTAAAATTGAAATGTATACTATTTGTATTATCTAAGCATTGTATGCACTGAGATAACAACTTTTTTGTGTTGATGTATGGAGCCATGAAAAAACGTTCAAACTACTCATAATCATTTGGGAAGTTAACCTAAAGTGTTTCCATTAGTTTTGCAGTATGTAGTTTGGTGTAAAATTGAAATGTATACTATTTGTATTATCTAACCATTGTATGCCCTGAGTTAACAACATTTTTGTGTTGATGTGTGGAGCCATGAAAAAACTTTCAAACTACTCATAATCATGTGGGAAGTTAACTTAAAATGTTTTCCAATGGTTTGCACTCTGCACTTTGGTGGAAAATTGAGATGTATACTACCTTTATGTCAGAACATAGTATGCACTGAGAAATTAACTTTTTTGTCTTGATGAACACAGGCATGAAACAACTTTCAAACTACTCATACTCATGTGGGAAGTTAACCAAAAGTGTTTCCATTTGGTTTGCAGTAAGTACTTTGGAGTAAAATTGAAATGTATAGTATTTGTATTGTCTTCGTATAGTATGCACTGAGATAACAACTTTTTTGTTATCATCTGTAGAGCCATAATACAACTTTCAAACAACTCAGAAACATGTGGGAAGTTAACCAAAGGTGTTTCCATTAGGTTTGCAGTAAGTACTTTGGTGTAAAATTGAAATGAATGCTATTTGTATTGTAAAAGCATTGCATGCACTGAGAGATCAACTTTTTTGTCTTTATGTGCACAGGTATGAAACAACTTGCAGACATCTCAGAATCATATGGGAAGTAAACCTATGGTGTTTCCATTAGGTTTGCAGTAAGTAGTTTGGTGTAAAATTGAAATGTATTCTATTTGTATTGTCTAAGCATTGTATGCACTGAGATAACAACATTTTTGTGTTGATGTGTAGAGCCATGAAACAACGTTCAAACTATTCATAATCATGTGGGAAGTTAACTTAAAGTGTTTCCAAATGGTTCGCGCTCTGCACTTTGGTGGAAAATTGAGATATATACTACCTTAATGTCAGAACATAGTATGCACTGAGAAAGTAACTTTTTTGTCTTGATGAACAGACGCATGAAACAACTTTCAACCTACTCATACTCATGTGGAAAGTTAATCAAAGGTGTTTCCATTAGGTTTGCAGTAAGTACTTTGGTGTAAAATTGAAATGTATACTATTTGTATTAATTTACCATTGTATGCCCTGAGTTAACAACATTTTTGTGTTGATGTGTAGAGCCATGAAACAACTTTCAAACTATTCATAATCATGTGGGAAGTTAACTTAAAATGTTTCCCAATGGTTCGCGCTCTGCACTTTGGTGGAAAATTGACATATATACTACCTTTATGTCAGAACATAGTATGCACTGAGAAATTAACTTTTTTGTCTTGATGAACACAGGCATGAAACAACTTTCAAACTACTCATACTCATGTGGAAAGTTAACCAAAGGGGTTTCCATTAGGTTTGCAGTAAGTACTTTGGTGTAAAATTGAAATGTATACTATTTGTATTATCTAAGCATTGTATGCACTGAGAAAACAACTTTTTTCTCTTAATGTGTGGAGCCATGAAAAAACTTTCAAACTATTCATAATCATGTGGAAAGTTAATTTAAAATGTTTCCCAATGGTTTGCAGTCAACATTTTGGTGGAAAATTGAGATGTATACTACCTTAATGTCAGAACATAGTATGCACTGAGAAAGTAACTTTTTTGTCTTGATGAACAGAGGCATCAAACAACATTCGTCCTACTCATACTCATGTGGGAAGTTAACCAAATGTGTTTCCATTTGGTTTGCAGTAAGTACTTTGGAGTAAAATTGAAATGTATACTATTTGTATTGTCTTAGTATAGTATGCACTGAGATAACAACTTTTTTGTTTTCATGTGTAGAGCCACAATACAACTTTCAAACATCTCAGAAACATGGGGAAGTTAACCAAAGCTGTTTCCATTAGGTTTGCAGTAAGTACTTTGGTGTAAAATTGAAATGTATGCTATTTGTGTTGTAAAAGTATTGTATACACTGAGAGATCAACGTTTTTGTCTTTATGTGCACAGGTATGAAACAACTTTCAGACATCTCAGAATCATGTGGGAAGTTAACCTAAGGTGTTTCCATTAGGTTTGCAGTAAGTACTTTAGTGTAAAATTGAAATGTATACTATTTGTATTATCTAAGCATTGTATGCACTGAGATAACAACTTTTTTGTGTTGATGTATGGAGCCATGAAAAAACGTTCAAACTACTCATAATCATTTGGGAAATTAACCTAAGGTGTTTCCATTACGTTTGCAGTAAGTACTTTGGTGTAAAATTGAAAAGTATACTATTTATATTGTCTAAGCATAGTCTGCACTGAGAAAGTAATTTTTTTGTCTTGATGAACAGGGGCATGAAACAACTTTCAACCTACTCATACTCATGTGGGAAGTTAACCACAGGTTTTTCCATTAGGTTTGCAGTAAGTACTTTAGTGTAAAATTGAAATGTATACTATTTGTATTATCTAAGCATTGTATGCACTGAGATAACAACTTTTTTGTGTTGATGTGTGGAGCCATGAAAAAACTTTCAAACTACTCATAATCATTTGGGAAGTTAACCTAAAGTGTTTCCATTAGTTTTGCAGTATGTAGTTTGGTGTAAAATTGAAATGTATACTATTTGTATTATCTAACCATTGTATGCCCTGAGTTAACAACATTTTTGTGTTGATGTGTGGAGCCATGAAAAAACTTTCAAACTACTCATAATCATGTGGGAAGTTAACGTAAAATGTTTTCCAATGGTTTGCACTCTGCACTTTGGTGGAAAATTGAGATGTATACTACCTTAATGTCAGAACCTAGTATGAACTGAGAAAGTAACTTTTTTGTCTTGATGAACAGAGGCATGAAACAACTTTCAACCTACTCATACTCATGTGGGAAGTTAACCAAAAGTGTTTCCATTTGGTTTGCAGTAAGTACTTTGGAGTAAAATTGAAATGTATAATATTTGTATTGTCTTCGTACAGTATGCACTGAGATAACAACTTTTTTGTTATCATCTGTAGAGCCATAATACAACTTTCAAACAACTCAGAAACATGTGGGAAGTTAACCAAAGGTGTTTCCATTAGGTTTGCAGTAAGTACTTTGGTGTAAAATTGAAATGAATGCTATTTGTATTGTAAAAGCATTGCATGCACTGAGAGATCAAATTTTTTGTCTTAATGTGCACAGCTATGAAACAACTTGCAGACATCTCAGAATCATGTGGGAAGTTAACCAAAGGTGTTTCCATTAGGTTTGCAGTAAGTAGTTTGGTGTAAAATTGAAATGTATTCTATTTGTATTGTCTAAGCATTGTATGCACTGAGATAGCAACATTTTTGTGTTGATGTGTGGAGCCATGAAAAAACTTTCAAACTACTCATAATCATGTGGGAAGTTACCTTAAAATGTTTCCCAATGGTTCGCGCTCTGCACTTTGGTGGAAAATTGACATATATCCTACCTTAATGTCAGAACATAGTATGCACTGAGAAAGTAACTTTTTTGTCCTGATGAACAGAGGCATGAAACAACTTTCAAACTACTCATACTCATGTGGAAGGTTAACCAAAGGTGTTTCCATTAGGTTTGCAGTAAGTACTTTGTTGTAAAATTGAAATGTATACTATTTGTATTATCTAAGCATTGTATGCACTGAGATAACAACTTTTTTTTGTTGATGTGTGCAGCCATGAAAAAACTTTCAAACAACTCATAATCATGTGGGAAGTTGACCTAAGGTGTTTCCATGAGGTTTGCAGTAAGTACTTTGGTGTAAAATTGAAATGTATGCTATTTGCACTGTGAAAGCATTGCATGCACTGAGAAAACAACTTTTTTCTCTTGATGTGCAGAGCCATAATACAATTTTCAAACTATTCATAATCATGTGGGAAGTTAATTTAAAATGTTTCCCAATGGTTTGCACTCTACACTTTGGTGGAAAATTGAGATGTATACTACCTTAATGTCAGAACATAGTATGCACTGAGAAAGTAACTTTTTTGTCTTGATGATCAGAGGCATGAAACAACTTTCAAACTACTCATACTCATGTGGGAAGTTAACCAAACGTGTTTCCATTTGGTTTGCAGTAAGTACTTTGGAGTAAAATTGAAATGTATAGTATTTGTATTGTCTTCGTATAGCATGCACTGAGATAACAACTTTTTTGTTATCATGTGTAGAGCCATAATACAACTTTCAAGCAACTCAGAAACATGTGGGAAGTTAACCAAAGGTGTTTCCATTAGGTTTGCAGTAAGTACTTTGGTGGAAAATTGAAATCTATGCTATTTGCATTGTAAAAGCATTGTATGCACTGAGAGATCAACTTTTTTGTCTTTATGTGCACAGGTATGAAACAACTTTCAACCTACTCATACTCATGTGGGAAGTTAACCTAAGGTGTTTCCATTAGGTTTGCAGTAAGTACTTTGGTGTAAAATTGAAATGTATACTATTTGTATTGTCTAAGCATAGTCTGCACTGAGAAAGCAATTTTTTTGTCTTGATGAACAGAGGCATGAAACAACTTTCAACCTGCTCATACTCATGTGGGAAGTTCACCAAAAGTTTTTCCATTAGGTTTGCAGTAAGTACTTTGGTGTAAAATTGAAATGTATGCTATTTGTATTGTAAAAGCATTGCATGCACTGAGAGATCAACTTTTTTGTCTTTATGTGCACAGGTATGAAACAACTTTCAAACTACTCATAATCATTTGGGAAGTTAACCTAAGGTGTTTCCATTAGGTTTGTAGCAAGTACTTTGGTGTAAAATTGAAATGTATACTATTTGTATTATCTAAGGATAGTATGCACTGAGATAACAACTTTTTTGTGTTGATGTGTGGAGCCATGAAAAAACTTTCAAACTACTCATCATCATTTGGGAAGTTAACCTAAGGTGTTTCCATTAGGTTTGCAGTAAGTACTTTCGTGTAAAATTGAAATGCATACTATTTGTATTGTCTAAGCATTAAATGCACTGAGATGACAACTTTTTTGTGTTGATGTGTGGAGCCACGACAAAACTTTCAAACTACTCATAATCATTTGGGAAGTTAACCTAAGGTGTTTCCATTAGGTTTGCAGTAAGTACTTTGGTGTAAAATTGAAATGTATACTATTTGTATTATCTAAGCATTGTATGCACTGAGATAACAACATTTTTGTGTTGATGTGTAGAGGCATGAAACAACGTTCAAACTATTCATAATCATGTGGGAAGTTAACTTAAAATGTTTCCAAATGGTTCGCGCTCTGCACTTTGGTGGAAAATTGAGATATATACTACCTTAATGTCAGAACATAGTATGCACTGAGAAAGTAACTTTTTTGTCTTGATGAACAGAGGCATGAAACAACTTTCAACCTACTCATACTCATGTGGAAGGTTAACCAAAGGTGTTTCCATTAGGTTTGCAGTAAGTACTTTCTTGTAAAATTGAAATGTATACTATTTGTATTATCTAAGCATTGTATGCACTGAGATAACAACTTTTTTTTGTTGATGTGTGGAGCCATGAAAAAACTTTCAAACTACTCATAATCATGTGGGAAGTTGACCTAAGGTGTTTCCATGAGGTTTGCAGTAAGTACTTTGGTGTAAAATTGAAATGTATGCTATTTGCACTGTGAAAGCATTGTATGCACTGAGAAAACAACTTTTTTCTCTTGATGTGCAGAGCCATAATACAATTTTCAAACTATTCATAATCATGTGGGAAGTTAATTTAAAATGTTTCCCAATGGTTTGCACTCTACACTTTGGTGGAAAATTGAGATGTATACTACCTTAATGTCAGAACATAGTATGCACTGAGAAAGTAACTTTTTTGTCTTGATGAACAGAGGCATGAAACAACTTTCAAACTACTCATACTCATGTGGGAAGTTAACCAAACGTGTTTCCATTTGGTTTGCAGTAAGTACTTTGGAGTAAAATTGAAATGTATAGTATTTGTATTGTCTTTGTATAGCATGCACTGAGATAACAACTTTTTTGTTATCATGTGTAGAGCCATAATACAACTTTCAAGCAACTCAGAAACATGTGAGAACTAACCAAAGGTGTTTCCATTAGGTTTGCAGTAAGTACTTTGGTGGAAAATTGAAATCTATGCTATTTGCATTGTAAAAGCATTGTATGCACTGAGAGATCAACTTTTTTGTCTTTATGTGCACAGGTATGAAACAACCTGCAGACATCTCAGAATCATGTCGGAAGTTAACCTAAGGTGTTTCCATTAGGTTTGCAGTAAGTACTTTGGTGTAAAATTGAAATGTATACGATTTGCATTATCTAAGTATTGAATGCACTGAGATAACAACTTTTTTGTGTTGATGTGTGGAGCCATGAAAAAACTTTCAAACTACTCATAATCATTTGGGAAGTTAACCTAAGGTGTTTCCATTAGGTTTGTAGCAAGTACTTTGGTATAAAATTGAAATGCATACTATTTGTATTGTCTAAGCACTAAATGCACTGAGATGACAACTTTTTTGTGTTGATGTGTGGAGCCATGAAAAAACTTTCAAACTACTCATAATCATTTGGGAAGTTAACCTAAGCTGTTTCCATTAGCTTTGCAGTAAGTACTTTGGTGTAAAATTGAAATGTATACTATTTGTAGTATCTAAGCATTGTATGCACTGAGATAACAACATTTTTGTGTTGATGTGTAGAGGCATGAAACAACGTTCAAACTATTCATAATCATGTGTGAAGTTAACTTAAAATGTTTCCAAATGGTTCGCGCTCTGCACTTTGGTGGAAAATTGAGATATATACTACCTTAAAGTCAGAACATAGTATGCACTGAGAAAGTAACTTTTTTGTCATGATGAACAGAGGCATGAAACAACTTTCAACCTACTCATACTCATGTGGAAAGTTAATCAAAGGTGTTTCCATTTGGTTTGCAGTAAATACTTTGGAGTAAAATTGAAATGTATAGTATTTGTATTGTCTTCGTATAGTATGCACTGAGATAACAACTTTTTTGTTATCATCTGTAGAGCCATAATACAACTTTCAAACAACTCAGAAACATGTGGGAAGTTAACCAAAGGTGTTTCCATTAGGTTTGCAGTAAGTACTTTGGTGTAAAATTGAAATGAATGCTATTTGTATTGTAAAAGCATTGCATGCACTGAGAGATCAACTTTTTTGTCTTTATGTGCACAGGTATGAAACAACTTGCAGACATCTCAGAATCATGTGCGAAGTTAACCTAAGGTGTTTCCATTAGGTTTGCAGTAAGTAGTTTGGTGTAAAATTGAAATGTATTCTATTTGTGTTGTCTAAGCATTGTATGCACTGAGATAACAACATTTTTGTGTTGATGTGTAGAGCCATGAAACAACGTTCAAACTATTCATAATCATGTGGGAAGTTAACTTAAAATGTTTCCCAATGGTTCGCGCTCTGCCCTTTGGTTGAAAATTGACATATATACTACCTTAATGTCAGAACATAGTATGCACTGAGAAAGTAACTTTTTTGTCTTGATGAACAGAGGCATGAAACAACTTTCAAACTACTCATACTCATGTGGAAAGTTGACCTAAGGTGTTTCCATGAGGTTTGCAGTAAGTACTTTGGTGTAAAATTGAAATGTATGCTACTTGCACTGTAAAAGCATTGTATGCACTGAGAAAACAACTTTTTTCTCTTGATGTGCAGAGCCATAATACAATTTTCAAACTATTGATAATCATGTGGGAAGTTAATTTAAAATGTTTCCCAATGGTTTGCACTCTACACTTTGGTGGAAAATTGAGATGTATACTACCTTAATGTCAGAACATAGTATGCACTGAGAAAGTAACTTTTTTGTCTTGATGAACAGAGGCATGAAACAACTTTCAAACTACACATACTCATGTGGCAAGTTAACCAAACGTGTTTCCATTTGGTTTGCAGTAAGTACTTTGGAGTAAAATTGAAATGTATAGTATTTGTATTGTCTTCGTATAGCATGCACTGAGATAACAACTTTTTTGTTATCATGTGTAGAGCCATAATACAACTTTCAAGCAACTCAGAAACATGTGGGAAGTTAACCAAAGGTGTTTCCATTAGGTTTGCAGTAAGTACTTTGGTGGAAAATTGAAATTTATGCTATTTGCATTGTAAAAGCATTGTATGCACTGAGAGATCAACTTTTTTGTCTTTATGTGCACAGGTATGAAACAACTTGCAGACATCTCAGAATCATGTCGGAAGTTAACCTAAGGTGTTTCCATTAGGTTTGCAGTAAGTACTTTGGTGTAAAATTGAAATGTATACGATTTGCATTATCTAAGTATTGTATGCACTGAGATAACAACTTTTTTGTGTTGATGTGTGGAGCCATGAAAAAACTTTCAAACTACTCATAATCATTTGGGAAGTTAACCTAAGGTGTTTCCATTAGGTTTGTAGCAAGTACTTTGGTATAAAATTGAAATGTATACTATTTGTATTATCTAAGGATAGTATGCACTGAGATAACAACTTTTTTGTGTTGATGTGTGGAGCCATGAAAAAACTTTCAAACTACTCATAATCATTTGGGAAGTTAACCTAAGGTGTTTCCATTAGGTTTGCAGTAAGTACTTTGTTGTAAAATTGAAATGCATACTATTTGTATTGTCTAAGCATTAAATGCACTGGGATGACAACTTTTTTGTGTTGATGTGTGGAGCCACGACAAAACTTTCAAACTACTCATAATCATTTGGGAAGTTAACCTAAGGTGTTTCCATTAGCTTTGCAGTAAGTACTTTGGTGTAAAATTGAAATGTATACTATTTGTATTATCTAAGCATTGTATGCACTGAGATAACAACATTTTTGTGTTGATGTGTAGAGGCATGAGACAACGTTCAAACTATTCATAATCATGTGGGAAGTTAACTTAAAATGTTTCCAAATGGTTCGCGCTCTGCACTTTGGTGGAAAATTGAGAGATATACTACCTTAATGTCAGAACATAGTATGCACTGAGAAAGTAACTTTTTTGTCTTGATGAACAGAGGCATGAAACAACTTTCAACCTACTCATACTCATGTGGAAAGTTAATCAAAGGTGTTTCCATTTGGTTTGCAGTAAGTACTTTGGAGTAAAATTGAAATGTATAGTATTTGTATTGTCTTCGTATAGTATGCACTGAGATAACAACTTTTTTGTTATCATCTGTAGAGCCATAATACAACTTTCAAACAGCTCAGAAACATGTGGGAAGTTAACCAAAGGTGTTTCCATTAGGTTTGCAGTAAGTACTTTGGTGTAAAATTGAAATGAATGCTATTTGTATTGTAAAAGCATTGCATGCACTGAGAGATCAACTTTTTTGTCTTCATGTGCACAGGTATGAAACAACTTGCAGACATCTCAGAATCATGTGCGAAGTTAACCTAAGGTGTTTCCATTAGGTTTGCAGTAAGTAGTTTGGTGTAAAATTGAAATGTATTCTATTTGTATTGTCTAAGCATTGTATGCACTGAGATAACAACATTTTTGTGTTGATGTGTAGAGCCATGAAACAACGTTCAAACTATTCATAATCATGTGGGAAGTTAACTTAAAATGTTTCCCAATGGTTCGCGCTCTGCCCTTTGGTGGAAAATTGACATATATACTACCTTAATGTCAGAACATAGTATGCACTGAGAAAGTAACTTTTTTGTCTTGATGAACAGAGGCATGAAACAACTTTCAAACTACTCATACTCATGTGGAAAGTTAACCAAAGGTGTTTCCATTAGGTTTGCAGTAAGTACTTTGTTGTAAAATTGAAATGTATACTATTTGTATTATCTAAGCATTGTATGCACTGAGATAACAACTTTTTTTTGTTGATGTGTGGAGCCATGAAAAAACTTTCAAGCAACTCAGAAACATGTGGGAAGTTAACCAAAGGTGTTTCCATTAGGTTTGCAGTAAGTACTTTGGTGGAAAATTGAAATCTATGTTATTTGCATTGTAAAAGCATTGTATGCACTGAGAGATCAACTTTTTTGTCTTTATGTGCACAGGTATGAAACAACTTGCAGACATCTCAGAATCATGTCGGAAGTTAACCTAAGGTGTTTCCATTAGGTTTGCAGTAAGTAGTTTGCTGTAAAATTGAAATGTATTCTATTTGTATTGTCTAAGCATTGTATGCCCTGAGATAACAACTTTTTTGTGCTGATGTGTGGAGCCACGAAAAAACTTTCAAATTACTCATAATCATTTGGGAAGTTAACCTAAGGTGTTTCCATTAGGTTTGCAGTAAGTACTTTGGTGTAATATTGAAATACATTCTATTTGTATTATCTAAGCATTGTATGCAATGAGATAACAACTTTTTTCTGTTGATGTGTGGAGCCATGAAAAAACTTTCAAACTACTCAGAATAATTTGGGAAGTTAACCTAAGGTGTTTCCATTAGGTTTGCAGTAAGTACTTTGGTGTAAAATTGAAATGTATACGATTTGCATTATCTAAGTATTGTATGCACTGAGATAACAACTTTTTTGTGTTGATGTGTGGAGCCATGAAAAAACTTTCAAACTACTCATAATCATTTGGGAAGTTAACCTAAGGTCTTTCCATTAGGTTTGTAGCAAATACTTTGGTGTAAAATTGAAATGTATACTATTTGTATTATCTAAGCATTGTATGAACTGAGATAACAACTTTTTTCTGTTGATGTGTGGAGCCATGAAAAAACTTTCAAACTACTCATAATCATTTGGGAAGGTAACCTAAGGTGTTTCCATTAGGTTTGCAGTAAGTACTATGGTGTAAAATTGAAATGTATACTATTTGTATTGTCTAAGCATAGTATGCACTGAGAAAGTAACTTTTTTGTCTTGATGAAGAGAGGCATGAAACAACTTTCAACCTACTCATACTCATGTGGGAAGTTAACCTAAGGTGTTTCCATTAGGTTTGTAGTAAGTACTTTCGTGTAAAATTGAAATGTATACTATTTGTATTGTCTAAGCATAGTCTGCACTGAGAAAGCAATTTTTTTGTCTTGATGAACAGAGGCATGAAAGAACTTTCAACCTGCTCATACTCATGTGGGAAGTTCACCAAAAGTTTTTCCATTAGGTTTGCAGTAAGTACTTTGGTGTAAAATTGAAATGTATGCTATTTGTATTGTAAAAGCATTGTATGCACTGAGAGATCAACTTTTTTGTCTTTATGTGCACAGGTATGAAACAACTTTCAAACTACTCATAATCATTTGGGAAGTTAACCTAAGGTGTTTCCATTAGGTTTGTAGCAAGTACTTTGGTGTAAAATTGAAATGTATACTATTTGTATTATCTAAGGATAGTATGCACTGAGATAACAACTTTTTTGTGTTGATGTGTGGAGCCATGAAAAAACTTTCAAACTACTCATAATCATTTGGGAAGTTAACCTAAGGTGTTTCCATTAGGTTTGCAGTAAGTACTTTCGTGTAAAATTGAAATGCATACTATTTGTATTCTCTAAGCATTAAATGCACTGAGATGACAACTTTTTTGTGTTGATGTGTGGAGCCACGACAAAACTTTCAAACTACTCATAATCATTTGGGAAGTTAACCTAAGGTGTTTCCATTAGGTTTGCAGTAAGTACTTTGGTGTAAAATTGAAATGTATACTATTTGTATTATCTAAGCATTGTATGCACTGAGATAACAACATTTTTGTGTTGATGTGTAGAGGCATGAAACAACGTTCAAACTATTCATAATCATGTGGGAAGTTAACTTAAAATGTTTCCAAATGGTTCGCGCTCTGCACTTTGGTGGAAAATTGAGATATATACTACCTTAATGTCAGAACATAGTATGCACTGAGAAAGTAACTTTTTTGTCTTGATGAACAGAGGCATGAAACAACTTTCAACCTACTCATACTCATGTGGAAGGTTAATCAAAGGTGTTTCCATTTGGTTTGCAGTAAGTACTTTGGAGTAAAATTGAAATGTATAGTATTTGTATTCTCTTCGTATAGTATGCACTGAGATAACAACTTTTTTGTTATCATCTGTAGAGCCATAATACAACTTTCAAACAACTCAGAAACATGTGGGAAGTTAACCAAAGCTGTTTCCATTAGGTTTGCAGAAAGTACTTTGGTGTAAAATTGAAATGAATGCTATTTGTATTGTAAAAGTATTGCATGCACTGAGAGATCAACTTTTTTGTCTTTATGTGCACAGGTATGAAACAACTTGCAGACATCTCAGAATCATGTGCGAAGTTAACCTAAGGTGTTTCCATTAGGTTTGCAGTAAGTAGTTTGGTGTAAAATTGAAATGTATTCTATTTGTATTGTCTAAGCATTGTATGCTCTGAGATAACAACATTTTTGTGTTGATGTGTAGAGCCATGAAACAACGTTCAAACTATTCATAATCATGTGGGAAGTTAACTTAAAATGTTTCCCAATGGTTCGCGCTCTGCACTTTGGTGGAAAATTGACATATATACTACCTTAATGTCAGAACATAGTATGCACTGAGAAAGTAACTTTTTTGTCTTGATGAACAGAGGCATGAAACAACTTTCAAACTACTCATACTCATGTGGGAAGTTAACCAAACGTGTTTCTATTTGGTTTGCAGTAAGTACTTTGGAGTAAAATTGAAATGTATAGTATTTGTATTGTCTTTGTATAGCATGCACTGAGATAACAACTTTTTTGTTATCATGTGTAGAGCCATAATACAACTTTCAAGCAACTCAGAAACATGTGAGAAGTTAACCAAAGGTGTTTCCATTAGGTTTGCAGTAAGTACTTTGGTGGAAAATTGAAATCTATGCTATTTGCATTGTAAAAGCATTGTATGCACTGAGAGATCAACTTTTTTGTCTTCATGTGCACAGGTATGAAACAACCTGCAGACATCTCAGAATCATGTCGGAAGTTAACCTAAGGTGTTTCCATTAGGTTTGCAGTAAGTACTTTGGTGTAAAATTGAAATGTATACGATTTGCATTATCTAAGTATTGAATGCACTGAGATAACAACTTTTTTGTGTTGATGTGTGGAGCCATGAAAAAACTTTCAAACTACTCATAATCATTTGGGAAGTTAACCTAAGGTGTTTCCATTAGGTTTGTAGCAAGTACTTTGGTATAAAATTGAAATGTATACTATTTGTATTATCTAAGGATAGTATGCAATGAGATAACAACTTTTTTGTGTTGATGTGTGGAGCCATGAAAAAACTTTCAAACTACTCATCATCATTTGGGAAGTTAACCTAAGGTGTTTCCATTAGGTTTGCAGTAAGTACTTTGGTGTAAAATTGAAATGCATACTATTTGTATTGTCTAAGCATTAAATGCACTGAGATGACAACTTTTTTGTGTTGATGTGTGGAGCCACGACAAAACTTTCAAACTACTCATAATCATTTGGGAAGTTAACCTAAGGTGTTTCCATTAGCTTTGCAGTAAGTACTTTGGTGTAAAATTGAAATGTATACTATTTGTAGTATCTAAGCATTGTATGCACTGAGATAACAACATTTTTGTGTTGATGTGTAGAGGCATGAGACAACGTTCAAACTATTCATAATCATGTGGGAAGTTAACTTAAAATGTTTCCAAATGGTTCGCGCTCTGCACTTTGGTGGAAAATTGAGAGATATACTACCTTAATGTCAGAACATAGTATGCACTGAGAAAGTAACTTTTTTGTCTTGATGAACAGAGGCATGAAACAACTTTCAACCTACTCATACTCATGTGGAAAGTTAATCAAAGGTGTTTCCATTTGGTTTGCAGTAAGTACTTTGGAGTAAAATTGAAATGTATAGTATTTGTATTGTCTTCGTATAGTATGCACTGAGATAACAACTTTTTTGTTATCATCTGTAGAGCCATAATACAACTTTCAAACAGCTCAGAAACATGTGGGAAGTTAACCAAAGGTGTTTCCATTAGGTTTGCAGTAAGTACTTTGGTGTAAAATTGAAATGAATGCTATTTGTATTGTAAAAGCATTGCATGCACTGAGAGATCAACTTTTTTGTCTTTATGTGCACAGGTATGAAACAACTTGCAGACATCTCAGAATCATGTGCGAAGTTAACCTAAGGTGTTTCCATTAGGTTTGCAGTAAGTAGTTTGGTGTAAAATTGAAATGTATTCTATTTGTATTGTCTAAGCATTGTATGCACTGAGATAACAACATTTTTGTGTTGATGTGTAGAGCCATGAAACAACGTTCAAACTATTCATAATCATGTGGGAAGTTAACTTAAAATGTTTCCCAATGGTTCGCGCTCTGCCCTTTGGTGGAAAATTGACATATATACTACCTTAATGTCAGAACATAGTATGCACTGAGAAAGTAACTTTTTTGTCTTGATGAACAGAGGCATGAAACAACTTTCAAACTACTCATACTCATGTGGAAAGTTAACCAAAGGTGTTTCCATTAGGTTTGCAGTAAGTACTTTGTTGTAAAATTGAAATGTATACTATTTGTATTATCTAAGCATTGTATGCACTGAGATAACAACTTTTTTTTGTTGATGTGTGGAGCCATGAAAAAACTTTCAAGCAACTCAGAAACATGTGGGAAGTTAACCAAAGGTGTTTCCATTAGGTTTGCAGTAAGTACTTTGGTGGAAAATTGAAATCTATGTTATTTGCATTGTAAAAGCATTGTATGCACTGAGAGATCAACTTTTTTGTCTTTATGTGCACAGGTATGAAACAACTTGCAGACATCTCAGAATCATGTCGGAAGTTAACCTAAGGTGTTTCCATTAGGTTTGCAGTAAGTAGTTTGCTGTAAAATTGAAATGTATTCTATTTGTATTGTCTAAGCATTGTATGCCCTGAGATAACAACTTTTTTGTGCTGATGTGTGGAGCCACGAAAAAACTTTCAAATTACTCATAATCATTTGGGAAGTTAACCTAAGGTGTTTCCATTAGGTTTGCAGTAAGTACTTTGGTGTAATATTGAAATACATTCTATTTGTATTATCTAAGCATTGTATGCAATGAGATAACAACTTTTTTCTGTTGATGTGTGGAGCCATGAAAAAACTTTCAAACTACTCAGAATAATTTGGGAAGTTAACCTAAGGTGTTTCCATTAGGTTTGCAGTAAGTACTTTGGTGTAAAATTGAAATGTATACGATTTGCATTATCTAAGTATTGTATGCACTGAGATAACAACTTTTTTGTGTTGATGTGTGGAGCCATGAAAAAACTTTCAAACTACTCATAATCATTTGGGAAGTTAACCTAAGGTCTTTCCATTAGGTTTGTAGCAAATACTTTGGTGTAAAATTGAAATGTATACTATTTGTATTATCTAAGCATTGTATGAACTGAGATAACAACTTTTTTCTGTTGATGTGTGGAGCCATGAAAAAACTTTCAAACTACTCATAATCATTTGGGAAGGTAACCTAAGGTGTTTCCATTAGGTTTGCAGTAAGTACTATGGTGTAAAATTGAAATGTATACTATTTGTATTGTCTAAGCATAGTATGCACTGAGAAAGTAACTTTTTTGTCTTGATGAAGAGAGGCATGAAACAACTTTCAACCTACTCATACTCATGTGGGAAGTTAACCTAAGGTGTTTCCATTAGGTTTGTAGTAAGTACTTTCGTGTAAAATTGAAATGTATACTATTTGTATTGTCTAAGCATAGTCTGCACTGAGAAAGCAATTTTTTTGTCTTGATGAACAGAGGCATGAAAGAACTTTCAACCTGCTCATACTCATGTGGGAAGTTCACCAAAAGTTTTTCCATTAGGTTTGCAGTAAGTACTTTGGTGTAAAATTGAAATGTATGCTATTTGTATTGTAAAAGCATTGTATGCACTGAGAGATCAACTTTTTTGTCTTTATGTGCACAGGTATGAAACAACTTTCAAACTACTCATAATCATTTGGGAAGTTAACCTAAGGTGTTTCCATTAGGTTTGTAGCAAGTACTTTGGTGTAAAATTGAAATGTATACTATTTGTATTATCTAAGGATAGTATGCACTGAGATAACAACTTTTTTGTGTTGATGTGTGGAGCCATGAAAAAACTTTCAAACTACTCATAATCATTTGGGAAGTTAACCTAAGGTGTTTCCATTAGGTTTGCAGTAAGTACTTTCGTGTAAAATTGAAATGCATACTATTTGTATTCTCTAAGCATTAAATGCACTGAGATGACAACTTTTTTGTGTTGATGTGTGGAGCCACGACAAAACTTTCAAACTACTCATAATCATTTGGGAAGTTAACCTAAGGTGTTTCCATTAGGTTTGCAGTAAGTACTTTGGTGTAAAATTGAAATGTATACTATTTGTATTATCTAAGCATTGTATGCACTGAGATAACAACATTTTTGTGTTGATGTGTAGAGGCATGAAACAACGTTCAAACTATTCATAATCATGTGGGAAGTTAACTTAAAATGTTTCCAAATGGTTCGCGCTCTGCACTTTGGTGGAAAATTGAGATATATACTACCTTAATGTCAGAACATAGTATGCACTGAGAAAGTAACTTTTTTGTCTTGATGAACAGAGGCATGAAACAACTTTCAACCTACTCATACTCATGTGGAAGGTTAATCAAAGGTGTTTCCATTTGGTTTGCAGTAAGTACTTTGGAGTAAAATTGAAATGTATAGTATTTGTATTCTCTTCGTATAGTATGCACTGAGATAACAACTTTTTTGTTATCATCTGTAGAGCCATAATACAACTTTCAAACAACTCAGAAACATGTGGGAAGTTAACCAAAGCTGTTTCCATTAGGTTTGCAGAAAGTACTTTGGTGTAAAATTGAAATGAATGCTATTTGTATTGTAAAAGTATTGCATGCACTGAGAGATCAACTTTTTTGTCTTTATGTGCACAGGTATGAAACAACTTGCAGACATCTCAGAATCATGTGCGAAGTTAACCTAAGGTGTTTCCATTAGGTTTGCAGTAAGTAGTTTGGTGTAAAATTGAAATGTATTCTATTTGTATTGTCTAAGCATTGTATGCTCTGAGATAACAACATTTTTGTGTTGATGTGTAGAGCCATGAAACAACGTTCAAACTATTCATAATCATGTGGGAAGTTAACTTAAAATGTTTCCCAATGGTTCGCGCTCTGCACTTTGGTGGAAAATTGACATATATACTACCTTAATGTCAGAACATAGTATGCACTGAGAAAGTAACTTTTTTGTCTTGATGAACAGAGGCATGAAACAACTTTCAAACTACTCATACTCATGTGGGAAGTTAACCAAACGTGTTTCTATTTGGTTTGCAGTAAGTACTTTGGAGTAAAATTGAAATGTATAGTATTTGTATTGTCTTTGTATAGCATGCACTGAGATAACAACTTTTTTGTTATCATGTGTAGAGCCATAATACAACTTTCAAGCAACTCAGAAACATGTGAGAAGTTAACCAAAGGTGTTTCCATTAGGTTTGCAGTAAGTACTTTGGTGGAAAATTGAAATCTATGCTATTTGCATTGTAAAAGCATTGTATGCACTGAGAGATCAACTTTTTTGTCTTCATGTGCACAGGTATGAAACAACCTGCAGACATCTCAGAATCATGTCGGAAGTTAACCTAAGGTGTTTCCATTAGGTTTGCAGTAAGTACTTTGGTGTAAAATTGAAATGTATACGATTTGCATTATCTAAGTATTGAATGCACTGAGATAACAACTTTTTTGTGTTGATGTGTGGAGCCATGAAAAAACTTTCAAACTACTCATAATCATTTGGGAAGTTAACCTAAGGTGTTTCCATTAGGTTTGTAGCAAGTACTTTGGTATAAAATTGAAATGTATACTATTTGTATTATCTAAGGATAGTATGCAATGAGATAACAACTTTTTTGTGTTGATGTGTGGAGCCATGAAAAAACTTTCAAACTACTCATCATCATTTGGGAAGTTAACCTAAGGTGTTTCCATTAGGTTTGCAGTAAGTACTTTGGTGTAAAATTGAAATGCATACTATTTGTATTGTCTAAGCATTAAATGCACTGAGATGACAACTTTTTTGTGTTGATGTGTGGAGCCACGACAAAACTTTCAAACTACTCATAATCATTTGGGAAGTTAACCTAAGGTGTTTCCATTAGCTTTGCAGTAAGTACTTTGGTGTAAAATTGAAATGTATACTATTTGTAGTATCTAAGCATTGTATGCACTGAGATAACAACATTTTTGTGTTGATGTGTAGAGGCATGAAACAACGTTCAAACTATTCATAATCATGTGTGAAGTTAACTTAAAATGTTTCCAAATGGTTCGCGCTCTGCACTTTGGTGGAAAATTGAGATATATACTACCTTAAAGTCAGAACATAGTATGCACTGAGAAAGTAACTTTTTTGTCTTGATGAACAGAGGCATGAAACAACTTTCAACCTACTCATACTCATGTAGAAAGTTAATCAAAGGTGTTTCCATTTGGTTTGCAGTAAGTACTTTGGAGTAAAATTGAAATGTATAGTATTTGTATTGTCTTCGTATAGTATGCACTGAGATAACAACTTTCTTGTTATCATCTGTAGAGCCATAATACAACTTTCAAACAACTCAGAAACATGTGGGAAGTTAACCAAAGGTGTTTCCATTAGGTTTGCAGTAAGTACTTTGGTGTAAAATTGAAATGAATGCTATTTGTATTGTAAAAGCATTGCATGCACTGAGAGATCAACTTTTTTGTCTTTATGTGCACAGGTATGAAACAACTTGCAGACATCTCAGAATCATGTGCGAAGTTAACCTAAGGTGTTTCCATTAGGTTTGCAGTAAGTAGTTTGGTGTAAAATTGAAATGTATTCTATTTGTATTGTCTAAGCATTGTATGCACTGAGATAACAACATTTTTGTGTTGATGTGTAGAGCCATGAAACAACGTTCAAACTATTCATAATCATGTGGGAAGTTAACTTAAAATGTTTCCCAATGGTTCGCGCTCTGCCCTTTGGTTGAAAATTGACATATATACTTCCTTAATGTCAGAACATAGTATGCACTGAGAAAGTAACTTTTTTGTCTTGATGAACAGAGGCATGAAACAACTTTCAACCTACTCATACTCATGTGGAAGGTTAACCAAAGGTGTTTCCATTAGGTTTGCAGTAAGTACTTTCTTGTAAAATTGAAATGTATACTATTTGTATTATCTAAGCATTGTATGCACTGAGATAACAACTTTTTTTTGTTGATGTGTGGAGCCATGAAAAAACTTTCAAACTACTCATAATCATGTGGGAAGTTGACCTAAGGTGTTTCCATGAGGTTTGCAGTCAGTACTTTGGTGTAAAATTGAAATGTATGCTACTTGCACTGTAAAAGCATTGTATGCACTGAGAAAACAACTTTTTTCTCTTGATGTGCAGAGCCATAATACAATTTTCAAACTATTGATAATCATGTGGGAAATTAATTTAAAATGTTTCCCAATGGTTTGCACTCTACACTTTGGTGGAAAATTGAGATGTATACTACCTTAATGTCAGAACATAGTATGCACTGAGAAAGTAACTTTTTTGTCTTGATGAACAGAGGCATGAAACAACTTTCAAACTACACATACTCATGTGGCAAGTTAACCAAACGTGTTTCCATTTGGTTTGCAGTAAGTACTTTGGAGTAAAATTGAAATGTATAGTATTTGTATTGTCTTCGTATAGCATGCACTGAGATAACAACTTTTTTGTTATCATGTGTAGAGCCATAATACAACTTTCAAGCAACTCAGAAACATGTGGGAAGTTAACCAAAGGTGTTTCCATTAGGTTTGCAGTAAGTACTTTGGTGGAAAATTGAAATTTATGCTATTTGCATTGTAAAAGCATTGTATGCACTGAGAGATCAACTTTTTTGTCTTTATGTGCACAGGTATGAAACAACTTGCAGACATCTCAGAATCATGTCGGAAGTTAACCTAAGGTGTTTCCATTAGGTTTACACTAAGTACTTTGGTGTAAAATTGAAATGTATACGATTTGCATTATCTAAGTATTGTATGCACTGAGATAACAACTTTTTTGTGTTGATGTGTGGAGCCATGAAAAAACTTTCAAACTACTCATAATCATTTGGGAAGTTAACCTAAGGTGTTTCCATTAGGTTTGTAGCAAGTACTTTGGTATAAAATTGAAATGTATACTATTTGTATTATCTAAGGATAGTATGCACTGAGATAACAACTTTTTTGTGTTGATGTGTGGAGCCATGAAAAAACTTTCAAACTACTCATAATCATTTGGGAAGTTAACCTAAGGTGTTTCCATTAGGTTTGCAGTAAGTACTTTGTTGTAAAATTGAAATGCATACTATTTGTATTGTCTAAGCATTAAATGCACTGGGATGACAACTTTTTTGTGTTGATGTGTGGAGCCACGACAAAACTTTCAAACTACTCATAATCATTTGGGAAGTTAACCTAAGGTGTTTCCATTAGCTTTGCAGTAAGTACTTTGGTGTAAAATTGAAATGTATACTATTTGTATTATCTAAGCATTGTATGCTCTGAGATAACAACATTTTTGTGTTGATGTGTAGAGCCATGAAACAACGTTCAAACTATTCATAATCATGTGGGAAGTTAACTTAAAATGTTTCCCAATGGTTCGCGCTCTGCACTTTGGTGGAAAATTGACATATATACTACCTTAATGTCAGAACATAGTATGCACTGAGAAAGTAACTTTTTTGTCTTGATGAACAGAGGCATGAAACAACTTTCAACCTACTCATACTCATGTGGAAAGTTAATCAAAGGTGTTTCCATTTGGTTTGCAGTAAGTACTTTGGAGTAAAATTGAAATGTATAGTATTTGTATTGTCTTCGTATAGTATGCACTGAGATAACAACTTTTTTGTTATCATCTGTAGAGCCATAATACAACTTTCAAACAGCTCAGAAACATGTGGGAAGTTAACCAAAGGTGTTTCCATTAGGTTTGCAGTAAGTACTTTGGTGTAAAATTGAAATGAATGCTATTTGTATTGTAAAAGCATTGCATGCACTGAGAGATCAACTTTTTTGTCTTTATGTGCACAGGTATGAAACAACTTGCAGACATCTCAGAATCATGTGCGAAGTTAACCTAAGGTGTTTCCATTAGGTTTGCAGTAAGTAGTTTGGTGTAAAATTGAAATGTGTTCTATTTGTATTGTCTAAGCATTGTATGCACTGAGATAACAACATTTTTGTGTTGATGTGTAGAGCCATGAAACAACGTTCAAACTATTCATAATCATGTGGGAAGTTAACTTAAAATGTTTCCCAATGGTTCGCGCTCTGCCCTTTGGTGGAAAATTGACATATATACTACCTTAATGTCAGAACATAGTATGCACTGAGAAAGTAACTTTTTTGTCTTGATGAACAGAGGCATGAAACAACTTTCAAACTACTCATACTCATGTGGAAAGTTAACCAAAGGTGTTTCCATTAGGTTTGCAGTAAGTACTTTGTTGTAAAATTGAAATGTATACTATTTGTATTATCTAAGCATTGTATGCACTGAGATAACAACTTTTTTTTGTTGATGTGTGGAGCCATGAAAAAACTTTCAAGCAACTCAGAAACATGTGGGAAGTTAACCAAAGGTGTTTCCATTAGGTTTGCAGTAAGTACTTTGGTGGAAAATTGAAATCTATGTTATTTGCATTGTAAAAGCATTGTATGCACTGAGAGATCAACTTTTTTGTCTTTATGTGCACAGGTATGAAACAACTTGCAGACATCTCAGAATCATGTCGGAAGTTAACCTAAGGTGTTTCCATTAGGTTTGCAGTAAGTAGTTTGCTGTAAAATTGAAATGTATTCTATTTGTATTGTCTAAGCATTGTATGCCCTGAGATAACAACTTTTTTGTGCTGATGTGTGGAGCCACGAAAAAACTTTCAAATTACTCATAATCATTTGGGAAGTTAACCTAAGGTGTTTCCATTAGGTTTGCAGTAAGTACTTTGGTGTAATATTGAAATACATTCTATTTGTATTATCTAAGCATTGTATGCAATGAGATAACAACTTTTTTCTGTTGATGTGTGGAGCCATGAAAAAACTTTCAAACTACTCAGAATACTTTGGGAAGTTAACCTAAGGTGTTTCCATTAGGTTTGCAGTAAGTACTTTGGTGTAAAATTGAAATGTATACGATTTGCATTATCTAAGTATTGTATGCACTGAGATAACAACTTTTTTGTGTTGATGTGTGGAGCCATGAAAAAACTTTCAAACTACTCATAATCATTTGGGAAGTTAACCTAAGGTCTTTCCATTAGGTTTGTAGCAAATACTTTGGTGTAAAATTGAAATGTATACTATTTGTATTATCTAAGCATTGTATGAACTGAGATAACAACTTTTTTCTGTTGATGTGTGGAGCCATGAAAAAACTTTCAAACTACTCATAATCATTTGGGAAGGTAACCTAAGGTGTTTCCATTAGGTTTGCAGTAAGTACTATGGTGTAAAATTGAAATGTATACTATTTGTATTGTCTAAGCATAGTATGCACTGAGAAAGTAACTTTTTTGTCTTGATGAAGAGAGGCATGAAACAACTTTCAACCTACTCATACTCATGTGGGAAGTTAACCTAAGGTGTTTCCATTAGGTTTGTAGTAAGTACTTTCGTGTAAAATTGAAATGTATACTATTTGTATTGTCTAAGCATAGTCTGCACTGAGAAAGCAATTTTTTTGTCTTGATGAACAGAGGCATGAAAGAACTTTCAACCTGCTCATACTCATGTGGGAAGTTCACCAAAAGTTTTTCCATTAGGTTTGCAGTAAGTACTTTGGTGTAAAATTGAAATGTATGCTATTTGTATTGTAAAAGCATTGTATGCACTGAGAGATCAACTTTTTTGTCTTTATGTGCACAGGTATGAAACAACTTTCAAACTACTCATAATCATTTGGGAAGTTAACCTAAGGTGTTTCCATTAGGTTTGTAGCAAGTACTTTGGTGTAAAATTGAAATGTATACTATTTGTATTATCTAAGGATAGTATGCACTGAGATAACAACTTTTTTGTGTTGATGTGTGGAGCCATGAAAAAACTTTCAAACTACTCATAATCATTTGGGAAGTTAACCTAAGGTGTTTCCATTAGGTTTGCAGTAAGTACTTTCGTGTAAAATTGAAATGCATACTATTTGTATTCTCTAAGCATTAAATGCACTGAGATGACAACTTTTTTGTGTTGATGTGTGGAGCCACGACAAAACTTTCAAACTACTCATAATCATTTGGGAAGTTAACCTAAGGTGTTTCCATTAGGTTTGCAGTAAGTACTTTGGTGTAAAATTGAAATGTATACTATTTGTATTATCTAAGCATTGTATGCACTGAGATAACAACATTTTTGTGTTGATGTGTAGAGGCATGAAACAACGTTCAAACTATTCATAATCATGTGGGAAGTTAACTTAAAATGTTTCCAAATGGTTCGCGCTCTGCACTTTGGTGGAAAATTGAGATATATACTACCTTAATGTCAGAACATAGTATGCACTGAGAAAGTAACTTTTTTGTCTTGATGAACAGAGGCATGAAACAACTTTCAACCTACTCATACTCATGTGGAAGGTTAATCAAAGGTGTTTCCATTTGGTTTGCAGTAAGTACTTTGGAGTAAAATTGAAATGTATAGTATTTGTATTCTCTTCGTATAGTATGCACTGAGATAACAACTTTTTTGTTATCATCTGTAGAGCCATAATACAACTTTCAAACAACTCAGAAACATGTGGGAAGTTAACCAAAGCTGTTTCCATTAGGTTTGCAGAAAGTACTTTGGTGTAAAATTGAAATGAATGCTATTTGTATTGTAAAAGTATTGCATGCACTGAGAGATCAACTTTTTTGTCTTTATGTGCACAGGTATGAAACAACTTGCAGACATCTCAGAATCATGTGCGAAGTTAACCTAAGGTGTTTCCATTAGGTTTGCAGTAAGTAGTTTGGTGTAAAATTGAAATGTATTCTATTTGTATTGTCTAAGCATTGTATGCTCTGAGATAACAACATTTTTGTGTTGATGTGTAGAGCCATGAAACAACGTTCAAACTATTCATAATCATGTGGGAAGTTAACTTAAAATGTTTCCCAATGGTTCGCGCTCTGCACTTTGGTGGAAAATTGACATATATACTACCTTAATGTCAGAACATAGTATGCACTGAGAAAGTAACTTTTTTGTCTTGATGAACAGAGGCATGAAACAACTTTCAAACTACTCATACTCATGTGGGAAGTTAACCAAACGTGTTTCTATTTGGTTTGCAGTAAGTACTTTGGAGTAAAATTGAAATGTATAGTATTTGTATTGTCTTTGTATAGCATGCACTGAGATAACAACTTTTTTGTTATCATGTGTAGAGCCATAATACAACTTTCAAGCAACTCAGAAACATGTGAGAAGTTAACCAAAGGTGTTTCCATTAGGTTTGCAGTAAGTACTTTGGTGGAAAATTGAAATCTATGCTATTTGCATTGTAAAAGCATTGTATGCACTGAGAGATCAACTTTTTTGTCTTCATGTGCACAGGTATGAAACAACCTGCAGACATCTCAGAATCATGTCGGAAGTTAACCTAAGGTGTTTCCATTAGGTTTGCAGTAAGTACTTTGGTGTAAAATTGAAATGTATACGATTTGCATTATCTAAGTATTGAATGCACTGAGATAACAACTTTTTTGTGTTGATGTGTGGAGCCATGAAAAAACTTTCAAACTACTCATAATCATTTGGGAAGTTAACCTAAGGTGTTTCCATTAGGTTTGTAGCAAGTACTTTGGTATAAAATTGAAATGTATACTATTTGTATTATCTAAGGATAGTATGCAATGAGATAACAACTTTTTTGTGTTGATGTGTGGAGCCATGAAAAAACTTTCAAACTACTCATCATCATTTGGGAAGTTAACCTAAGGTGTTTCCATTAGGTTTGCAGTAAGTACTTTGGTGTAAAATTGAAATGCATACTATTTGTATTGTCTAAGCATTAAATGCACTGAGATGACAACTTTTTTGTGTTGATGTGTGGAGCCACGACAAAACTTTCAAACTACTCATAATCATTTGGGAAGTTAACCTAAGGTGTTTCCATTAGCTTTGCAGTAAGTACTTTGGTGTAAAATTGAAATGTATACTATTTGTAGTATCTAAGCATTGTATGCACTGAGATAACAACATTTTTGTGTTGATGTGTAGAGGCATGAAACAACGTTCAAACTATTCATAATCATGTGTGAAGTTAACTTAAAATGTTTCCAAATGGTTCGCGCTCTGCACTTTGGTGGAAAATTGAGATATATACTACCTTAAAGTCAGAACATAGTATGCACTGAGAAAGTAACTTTTTTGTCTTGATGAACAGAGGCATGAAACAACTTTCAACCTACTCATACTCATGTAGAAAGTTAATCAAAGGTGTTTCCATTTGGTTTGCAGTAAGTACTTTGGAGTAAAATTGAAATGTATAGTATTTGTATTGTCTTCGTATAGTATGCACTGAGATAACAACTTTCTTGTTATCATCTGTAGAGCCATAATACAACTTTCAAACAACTCAGAAACATGTGGGAAGTTAACCAAAGGTGTTTCCATTAGGTTTGCAGTAAGTACTTTGGTGTAAAATTGAAATGAATGCTATTTGTATTGTAAAAGCATTGCATGCACTGAGAGATCAACTTTTTTGTCTTTATGTGCACAGGTATGAAACAACTTGCAGACATCTCAGAATCATGTGCGAAGTTAACCTAAGGTGTTTCCATTAGGTTTGCAGTAAGTAGTTTGGTGTAAAATTGAAATGTATTCTATTTGTATTGTCTAAGCATTGTATGCACTGAGATAACAACATTTTTGTGTTGATGTGTAGAGCCATGAAACAACGTTCAAACTATTCATAATCATGTGGGAAGTTAACTTAAAATGTTTCCCAATGGTTCGCGCTCTGCCCTTTGGTTGAAAATTGACATATATACTTCCTTAATGTCAGAACATAGTATGCACTGAGAAAGTAACTTTTTTGTCTTGATGAACAGAGGCATGAAACAACTTTCAACCTACTCATACTCATGTGGAAGGTTAACCAAAGGTGTTTCCATTAGGTTTGCAGTAAGTACTTTCTTGTAAAATTGAAATGTATACTATTTGTATTATCTAAGCATTGTATGCACTGAGATAACAACTTTTTTTTGTTGATGTGTGGAGCCATGAAAAAACTTTCAAACTACTCATAATCATGTGGGAAGTTGACCTAAGGTGTTTCCATGAGGTTTGCAGTCAGTACTTTGGTGTAAAATTGAAATGTATGCTACTTGCACTGTAAAAGCATTGTATGCACTGAGAAAACAACTTTTTTCTCTTGATGTGCAGAGCCATAATACAATTTTCAAACTATTGATAATCATGTGGGAAATTAATTTAAAATGTTTCCCAATGGTTTGCACTCTACACTTTGGTGGAAAATTGAGATGTATACTACCTTAATGTCAGAACATAGTATGCACTGAGAAAGTAACTTTTTTGTCTTGATGAACAGAGGCATGAAACAACTTTCAAACTACACATACTCATGTGGCAAGTTAACCAAACGTGTTTCCATTTGGTTTGCAGTAAGTACTTTGGAGTAAAATTGAAATGTATAGTATTTGTATTGTCTTCGTATAGCATGCACTGAGATAACAACTTTTTTGTTATCATGTGTAGAGCCATAATACAACTTTCAAGCAACTCAGAAACATGTGGGAAGTTAACCAAAGGTGTTTCCATTAGGTTTGCAGTAAGTACTTTGGTGGAAAATTGAAATTTATGCTATTTGCATTGTAAAAGCATTGTATGCACTGAGAGATCAACTTTTTTGTCTTTATGTGCACAGGTATGAAACAACTTGCAGACATCTCAGAATCATGTCGGAAGTTAACCTAAGGTGTTTCCATTAGGTTTACACTAAGTACTTTGGTGTAAAATTGAAATGTATACGATTTGCATTATCTAAGTATTGTATGCACTGAGATAACAACTTTTTTGTGTTGATGTGTGGAGCCATGAAAAAACTTTCAAACTACTCATAATCATTTGGGAAGTTAACCTAAGGTGTTTCCATTAAGTTTGTAGCAAGTACTTTGGTATAAAATTGAAATGTATACTATTTGTATTATCTAAGGATAGTATGCACTGAGATAACAACTTTTTTGTGTTGATGTGTGGAGCCATGAAAAAACTTTCAAACTACTCATAATCATTTGGGAAGTTAACCTAAGGTGTTTCCATTAGGTTTGCAGTAAGTACTTTGTTGTAAAATTGAAATGCATACTATTTGTATTGTCTAAGCATTAAATGCACTGGGATGACAACTTTTTTGTGTTGATGTGTGGAGCCACGACAAAACTTTCAAACTACTCATAATCATTTGGGAAGTTAACCTAAGGTGTTTCCATTAGCTTTGCAGTAAGTACTTTGGTGTAAAATTGAAATGTATACTATTTGTATTATCTAAGCATTGTATGCTCTGAGATAACAACATTTTTGTGTTGATGTGTAGAGCCATGAAACAACGTTCAAACTATTCATAATCATGTGGGAAGTTAACTTAAAATGTTTCCCAATGGTTCGCGCTCTGCACTTTGGTGGAAAATTGACATATATACTACCTTAATGTCAGAACATAGTATGCACTGAGAAAGTAACTTTTTTGTCTTGATGAACAGAGGCATGAAACAACTTTCAAACTACTCATACTCATGTGGGAAGTTAACCAAACGTGTTTCTATTTGGTTTGCAGTAAGTACTTTGGAGTAAAATTGAAATGTATAGTATTTGTATTGTCTTTGTATAGCATGCACTGAGATAACAACTTTTTTGTTATCATGTGTAGAGCCATAATACAACTTTCAAGCAACTCAGAAACATGTGAGAAGTTAACCAAAGGTGTTTCCATTAGGTTTGCAGTAAGTACTTTCTTGTAAAATTGAAATGTATACTATTTGTATTATCTAAGCATTGTATGCACTGAGATAACAACTTTTTTTTGTTGATGTGTGGAGCCATGAAAAAACTTTCAAACTACTCATAATCATGTGGGAAGTTGACCTAAGGTGTTTCCATGAGGTTTGCAGTAAGTACTTTGGTGTAAAATTGAAATGTATGCTATTTGCACTGTAAAAGCATTGTATGCACTGAGAAAACAACTTTTTTCTCTTGATGTGCAGAGCCATAATACAATTTTCAAACTATTGATAATCATGTGGGAAGTTAATTTAAAATGTTTCCCAATGGTTTGCACTCTACACTTTGGTGGAAAATTGAGATGTATACTACCTTAATGTCAGAACATAGTATGCACTGAGAAAGTAACTTTTTTGTCTTGATGAACAGAGGCATGAAACAACTTTCAAACTACTCATACTCATGTGGGAAGTTAACCAAACGTGTTTCTATTTGGTTTGCAGTAAGTACTTTGGAGTAAAATTGAAATGTATAGTATTTGTATTGTCTTTGTATAGCATGCACTGAGATAACAACTTTTTTGTTATCATGTGTAGAGCCATAATACAACTTTCAAGCAACTCAGAAACATGTGAGAAGTTAACCAAAGGTGTTTCCATTAGGTTTGCAGTAAGTACTTTGGTGGAAAATTGAAATCTATGCTATTTGCATTGTAAAAGCATTGTATGCACTGAGAGATCAACTTTTTTGTCTTCATGTGCACAGGTATGAAACAACCTGCAGACATCTCAGAATCATGTCGGAAGTTAACCTAAGGTGTTTCCATTAGGTTTGCAGTAAGTACTTTGGTGTAAAATTGAAATGTATACGATTTGCATTATCTAAGTATTGAATGCACTGAGATAACAACTTTTTTGTGTTGATGTGTGGAGCCATGAAAAAACTTTCAAACTACTCATAATCATTTGGGAAGTTAACCTAAGGTGTTTCCATTAGGTTTGTAGCAAGTACTTTGGTATAAAATTGAAATGTATACTATTTGTATTATCTAAGGATAGTATGCACTGAGATAACAACTTTTTTGTGTTGATGTGTGGAGCCATGAAAAAACTTTCAAACTACTCATCATCATTTGGGAAGTTAACCTAAGGTGTTTCCATTAGGTTTGCAGTAAGTACTTTGGTGTAAAATTGAAATGCATACTATTTGTATTGTCTAAGCATTAAATGCACTGAGATGACAACTTTTTTGTGTTGATGTGTGGAGCCACGACAAAACTTTCAAACTACTCATAATCATTTGGGAAGTTAACCTAAGGTGTTTCCATTAGCTTTGCAGTAAGTACTTTGGTGTAAAATTGAAATGTATACTATTTGTAGTATCTAAGCATTGTATGCACTGAGATAACAACATTTTTGTGTTGATGTGTAGAGGCATGAAACAACGTTCAAACTATTCATAATCATGTGTGAAGTTAACTTAAAATGTTTCCAAATGGTTCGCGCTCTGCACTTTGGTGGAAAATTGAGATATATACTACCTTAAAGTCAGAACATAGTATGCACTGAGAAAGTAACTTTTTTGTCTTGATGAACAGAGGCATGAAACAACTTTCAACCTACTCATACTCATGTGGAAAGTTAATCAAAGGTGTTTCCATTTGGTTTGCAGTAAGTACTTTGGAGTAAAATTGAAATGTATAGTATTTGTATTGTCTTCGTATAGTATGCACTGAGATAACAACTTTCTTGTTATCATCTGTAGAGCCATAATACAACTTTCAAACAACTCAGAAACATGTGGGAAGTTAACCAAAGGTGTTTCCATTAGGTTTGCAGTAAGTACTTTGGTGTAAAATTGAAATGAATGCTATTTGTATTGTAAAAGCATTGCATGCACTGAGAGATCAACTTTTTTGTCTTTATGTGCACAGGTATGAAACAACTTGCAGACATCTCAGAATCATGTGCGAAGTTAACCTAAGGTGTTTCCATTAGGTTTGCAGTAAGTAGTTTGGTGTAAAATTGAAATGTATTCTATTTGTATTGTCTAAGCATTGTATGCACTGAGATAACAACATTTTTGTGTTGATGTGTAGAGCCATGAAACAACGTTCAAACTATTCATAATCATGTGGGAAGTTAACTTAAAATGTTTCCCAATGGTTCGCGCTCTGCCCTTTGGTTGAAAATTGACATATATACTACCTTAATGTCAGAACATAGTATGCACTGAGAAAGTAACTTTTTTGTCTTGATGAACAGAGGCATGAAACAACTTTCAAACTACTCATACTCATGTGGAAAGTTAACCAAAGGTGTTTCCATTAGGTTTGCAGTAAGTACTTTGTTGTAAAATTTAAATGTATACTATTTGTATTATCTAAGCATTGTATGCACTGAGATAACAACTTTTTTTTGTTGATGTGTGGAGCCATGAAAAAACTTTCAAACTACTCATAATCATGTGGGAAGTTGACCTAAGGTGTTTCCATGAGGTTTGCAGTCAGTACTTTGGTGTAAAATTGAAATGTATGCTACTTGCACTGTAAAAGCATTGTATGCACTGAGAAAACAACTTTTTTCTCTTGATGTGCAGAGCCATAATACAATTTTCAAACTATTGATAATCATGTGGGAAATTAATTTAAAATGTTTCCCAATGGTTTGCACTCTACACTTTGGTGGAAAATTGAGATGTATACTACCTTAATGTCAGAACATAGTATGCACTGAGAAAGTAACTTTTTTGTCTTGATGAACAGAGGCATGAAACAACTTTCAAACTACACATACTCATGTGGCAAGTTAACCAAACGTGTTTCCATTTGGTTTGCAGTAAGTACTTTGGAGTAAAATTGAAATGTATAGTATTTGTATTGTCTTCGTATAGCATGCACTGAGATAACAACTTTTTTGTTATCATGTGTAGAGCCATAATACAACTTTCAAGCAACTCAGAAACATGTGGGAAGTTAACCAAAGGTGTTTCCATTAGGTTTGCAGTAAGTACTTTGCTGGAAAATTGAAATTTATGCTATTTGCATTGTAAAAGCATTGTATGCACTGAGAGATCAACTTTTTTGTCTTTATGTGCACAGGTATGAAACAACTTGCAGACATCTCAGAATCATGTCGGAAGTTAACCTAAGGTGTTTCCATTAGGTTTACAGTAAGTACTTTGGTGTAAAATTGAAATGTATACGATTTGCATTATCTAAGTATTGTATGCACTGAGATAACAACTTTTTTGTGTTGATGTGTGGAGCCATGAAAAAACTTTCAAACTACTCATAATCATTTGGGAAGTTAACCTAAGGTGTTTCCATTAGGTTTGTAGCAAGTACTTTGGTATAAAATTGAAATGTATACTATTTGTATTATCTAAGGATAGTATGCACTGAGATAACAACTTTTTTGTGTTGATGTGTGGAGCCATGAAAAAACTTTCAAACTACTCATAATCATTTGGGAAGTTAACCTAAGGTGTTTCCATTAGGTTTGCAGTAAGTACTTTGTTGTAAAATTGAAATGCATACTATTTGTATTGTCTAAGCATTAAATGCACTGGGATGACAACTTTTTTGTGTTGATGTGTGGAGCCACGACAAAACTTTCAAACTACTCATAATCATTTGGGAAGTTAACCTCAGGTGTTTCCATTAGCTTTGCAGTAAGTACTTTGGTGTAAAATTGAAATGTATACTATTTGTATTATCTAAGCATTGTATGCACTGAGATAACAACTTTTTTTTGTTGATGTATGGAGCCATGCAAAAACTTTCAAACTACTCATAATCATGTGGGACGTTGACCTAAGGTGTTTCCATGAGGTTTGCAGTAAGTACTTTGGTGTAAAATTGAAATGTATACTATTTGTATTGTCTAAGCATAGTATGCACTGAGAAAGTAACTTTTTTGTCTTGATGAAGAGAGGCATGAAACAACTTTCAACCTACTCATACTCATGTGGGAAGTTAACATAAGGTGTTTCCATTAGGTTTGCAGTAAGTAGTTTTGTGTAAAATTGAAATGTATACTATTTGTATTAATTTACCATTGTATGCCCTGAGTTAACAACATATTTGTGTTGATGTGTAGAGCCATGAAACAACTTTCAAACTATTCAAAATCATGTGGGAAGTTAACTTAAAATGTTTCCCAATGGTTCGCGCTCTGCACTTTGGTGGAAAATTGACATATATACTACCTTTATGTCAGAACATAGTATGCACTGAGAAATTAACTTTTTTGTCTTGATGAACACAGGCATGAAACAACTTTCAAACTACTCATACTCATGTGGAGAGTTAACCAAAGGTGTTTCCATTAGGTTTGCAACAAGTACTTTGGTGTAAAATTGAAATGTATACTATTTGTATTATCTAAGCATTGTATGCACTGCGAAAACAACTTTTTTCTCTTGATGTGTGGAGCCATGAAAAAACTTTCAAACTATTCATAATCATGTGGGAAGTTAATTTAAAATGTTTCCCAATGGTTTGCACTCAACACTTTGGTGGAAAATTGAGATGTATACTACCTTAATGTCAGCACATAGTATGCACTGAGAAAGGAACTTTTTTGTCTTGATGAACAGAGGCATCAAACAACATTCGACCTACTCATACTCATGTGGGAAGTTAACCAAAAGTGTTTCCATTTGGTTTGCAGTAAGTACTTTGGAGTAAAATTGAAATGTATACTATTTGTATTGTCTTAGTATAGTATGCACTGAGATAACAACTTTTTTGTTTTCATGTGTAGAGCCACAATACAACTTTCAAACATCTCAGAAACATGTGGGAAGTTAACCAAAGCTGTTTCCATTAGGTTTGCAGTAAGTACTTTGGTGTAAAATTGAAATGTATGCTATTTGTGTTGTAAAAGTATTGTATGCACTGAGAGATCAACGTTTTTGTCTTTATGTGCTCAGGTATGAAACAACATTCAGACCTCTCAGAATCATGTGGGAAGTTAACCTAAGGTGTTTCCATTAGGTTTGCAGTAAGTACTTTAGTGTAAAATTGAAATGTATACTATTTGTATTATCTAAGCATTGTATGCACTGAGATAACAACTTTTTTGTGTTGATGTATGGAGCCATGAAAAAACGTTCAAACTACTCATAATCATTTGGGAAGTTAACCTAAAGTGTTTCCATTAGTTTTGCAGTATGTAGTTTGGTGTAAAATTGAAATGTATACTATTTGTATTATCTAACCATTGTATGCCCTGAGTTAACAACATTTTTGTGTTGATGTGTGGAGCCATGAAAAAACTTTCAAACTACTCATAATCATGTGGGAAGTTAACTTAAAATGTTTTCCAATGGTTTGCACTCTGCACTTTGGTGGAAAATTGAGATGTATACTACCTTAATGTCAGAACCTAGTATGAACTGAGAAAGTAACTTTTTTGTCTTGATGAACAGAGGCATGAAACAACTTTCAACCTACTCATACTCATGTGGGAAGTTAACCAAAAGTGTTTCCATTTGGTTTGCAGTAAGTACTTTGGAGTAAAATTGAAATGTATAGTATTTGTATTGTCTTCGTATAGTATGCACTGAGATAACAACTTTTTTGTTATCATCTGTAGAGCCATAATACAACTTTCAAACAACTCAGAAACATGTGGGAAGTTAACCAAAGGTGTTTCCATTAGGTTTGCAGTAAGTACTTTGGTGTAAAATTGAAATGAATGCTATTTGTATTGTAAAAGCATTGCATGCACTGAGAGATCAACTTTTTTGTCTTTATGTGCACAGGTATGAAACAACTTGCAGACATCTCAGAATCATGTGGGAAGTTAACCTAAGGTGTTTCCATTAGGTTTGCAGTAAGTAGTTTGGTGTAAAATTGAAATGTATTCTATTTGTATTGTCTAAGCATTGTATGCACTGAGATAACAACATTTTTGTGTTGATGTGTAGAGCCATGAAACAACGTTCAAACTATTCATAATCATGTGGGAAGTTAACTTAAAATGTTTCCCAATGGTTCGCGCTCTGCACTTTGGTGGAAAATTGACATATATACTACCTTAATGTCAGAACATAGTATGCACTGAGAAAGTAACTTTTTTGTCTTGATGAACAGAGGCATGAAACAACTTTCAAACTACTCATACTCATGTGGAAAGTTAACCAATGGTGTTTCCATTAGGTTTGCAGTAAGTACTTTGTTGTAAAATTGAAATGTATACTATTTGTATTATCTAAGCATTGTATGCACTGAGATAACAACTTTTTTGTGTTGATGTGTGGAGCCATGAAAAAACTTTCAAACTACTCATAATCATGTGGGAAGTTGACCTAAGGTGTTTCCATGAGGTTTGCAGTAAGTACTTTGGTGTAAAATTGAAATGTATGCTATTTGCACTGTAAAAGCATTGTATGCACTGAGAAAACAACTTTTTTCTCTTGATGTGCAGAGCCATAATACAATTTTCAAACTATTCATAATCATGTGGGAAGTTAATTTAAAATGTTTCCCAATGGTTTGCACTCTACACTTTGGTGGAAAATTGACTTGTATACTACCTTAATGTCAGAACATAGTATGCACTGAGAAAGTAACTTTTTTGTCCTGATGAACAGAGGCATGAAACAACTTTCAAACTACTCATACTCATGTGGGAAGTTAACCAAACGTGTTTCCATTTGGTTTGCAGTAAGTACTTTGGAGTAAAATTGAAATGTATAGTATTTGTATTGTCTTCGTATAGCATGCACTGAGATAACAACTTTTTTGTTATCATGTGTAGAGCCATAATACAACTTTCAAGCAACTCAGAAACATGTGGGAAGTTAACCAAAGCTGTTTCCATTAGGTTTGCAGTAAGTACTTTGGTGTAAAATTGAAATGTATGCTATTTTTGTTGTAAAAGTATTGTATGCACTGAGAGATCAACGTTTTTGTCTTTATGTGCTCAGGTATGAAACAACTTTCAGACCTCTCAGAATCATGTGGGAAGTTAACCTAAGGTGTTTCCATTAGGTTTGCAGTAAGTACTTTAGTGTAAAATTGAAATGTATACTATTTGTATTATCTAAGCATTGTATGCACTGAGATAACAACTTTTTTGTGTTGATGTATGGAGCCATGAAAAAACGTTCAAACTACTCATAATCATTTGAGAAGTTAACCTAAAGTGTTTCCATTAGTTTTGCAGTATGTAGTTTGGTGTAAAATTGAAATGTATACTATTTGTATTATCTAACCATTGTATGCCCTGAGTTAACAACATTTTTGTGTTGATGTGTGGAGCCATGAAAAAACTTTCCAAAATACTCATAATCATGTGGGAAGTTAACTTAAAATGTTTTCCAATGGTTTGCACTCTGCACTTTGGTGGAAAATTGAGATGTATACTACCTTAATGTCAGAACCTAGTATGAACTGAGAAAGTAACTTTTTTGTCTTGATGAACAGAGGCATGAAACAACTTTCAACCTACTCATACTCATGTGGGAAGTTAACCAAAAGTGTTTCCATTTGGTTTGCAGTAAGTACTTTGGAGTAAAATTGAAATGTATAGTATTTGTATTGTCTTCGTATAGTATGCACTGAGATAACAACTTTTTTGTTATCATCTGTAGAGCCATAATACAACTTTCAAACAACTCAGAAACATGTGGGAAGTTAACCAAAGGTGTTTCCATTAGGTTTGCAGTAAGTACTTTGGTGTAAAATTGAAATGAATGCTATTTGTATTGTAAAAGCATTGCATGCACTGAGAGATCAACTTTTTTGTCTTTATGTGCACAGGTATGAAACAACTTGCAGACATCTCAGAATCATGTGGGAAGTTAACCTAAGGTGTTTCCATTAGGTTTGCAGTAAGTAGTTTGGTGTAAAATTGAAATGTATTCTATTTGTATTCTCTAAGCATTGTATGCACTGAGTAACAACATTTTTGTGTTGATGTGTAGAGCCATGAAACAACGTTCAAACTATTCATAATCATGTGGGAAGTTAACTTAAAATGTTTCCCAATGGGTCGCGCTCTGCACTTTGGTGGAAAATTGACATATATACTACCTTAATGTCAGAACATAGTATGCACTGAGAAAGTAACTTTTTTGTCTTGATGAACAGAGGCATGAAACAACTTTCAAACTACTCATACTCATGTGGAAAGTTAACCAAATGTGTTTCCATTAGGTTTGCAGTAAGTACTTTGTTGTAAAATTGAAATGTATACTATTTGTATTATCTAAGCATTGTATGCACTGAGATAACAACTTTTTTGTGTTGATGTGTGGAGCCATGAAAAAACTTTCAAACTACTCATGATCATGTGGGAAGTTGACCTAAGGTGTTTGCATGAGGTTTGCAGTAAGTACTTTGGTGTAAAATTGAAATGTATGCTATTTGCACTGTAAAAGCATTGTATGCTCTGAGAAAACAACTTTTTTCTCTTGATGTGCGGAGCCATAATACAATTTTCAAACTATTCATAATCATGTGGGAAGTTAATTTAAAATGTTTCCCAATGGTTTGCACTCTACACTTTGGTGGAAAATTGACATGTATACTACCTTAATGTCAGAACATAGTATGCACTGAGAAAGTAACTTTTTTGTCTTGATGAACAGAGGCATGAAACAACTTTCAAACTACTCATACTCATGTGGGAAGTTAACCAAACGTGTTTCCATTTGGTTTGCAGTAAGTACTTTGGAGTAAAATTGAAATGTATAGTATTTGTATTGTCTTCGTATAGCATGCACTGAGATAACAACTTTTTTGTTATCATGTGTAGAGCCATAATACAACTTTCAAGCAACTCAGAAACATGTGGGAAGTTAACCAAAGGTGTTTCCATTAGGTTTGCAGTAAGTACTTTGGTGGAAAATTGAAATCTATGCTATTTGCATTGTAAAAGCATTGTATGCACTGAGAGATCAACTTTTTTGTCTTTATGTGCACAGGTATGAAACAACTTGCAGACATCTCAGAATCATGTCGGAAGTTAACCTAAGGTGTTTCCATTAGGTTTGCAGTAAGTACTTCGGTGTAAAATTGAAATGTATACTATTTGTATTATCTAAGCATTGTATGCACTGAGATAACAACTTTTTTGTGTTGATGTGTGGAGCCATGAAAAAACTTTCATACTACTCATAATCATTTGGGAAGTTAACCTAAAGTGTTTCCATTAGTTTTGCAGTATGTAGTTTGGTGTAAAATTGAAATGTATACTATTTGTATTGTCTAAGCATTGTATGCACTGAGATAACAACATTCTTGTGTTGATCTGTGGAGCCATGAAAAAACTTTCAAACTACTCATAATCATGTGGGAAGTTAACTTAAAATGTTTCCCAATGGTTCGCGCTCTGCACTTTGGTGGAAAATTGACATATATCCTACCTTAATGTCAGAACATAGTATGCACTGAGAAAGTAACTTTTTTGTCTTGATGAACAGAGGCATGAAACAACTTTCAAACTACTCATACTCATGTGGAAAGTTAACCAAAGGTGTTTCCATTAGGTTTGCAGTAAGTACTTTGTTGTAAAATTGAAATGTATACTATTTGTATTATCTAAGCATTGTATGCACTGAGATAACAACTTTTTTTTGTAGATGTGTGGAGCCATGAAAAAACTTTCAAACTACTCATAATCATGTGGGAAGTTGACCTAAGGTGTTTCCATGAGGTTTGCAGTAAGTACTTTGGTGTAAAATTGAAATGTATGCTATTTGCACTGTAAAAGCATTGTATGCACTGAGAAAACAACTTTTTTCTCTTGATGTGCAGAGCCATAATACAATTTTCAAACTATTCATAATCATGTGGGAAGTTAATTTAAAATGTTTCCCAATGGTTTGCACTCTACACTTTGGTGGAAAATTGAGATGTATACTACCTTAATGTCAGAACATAGTATGCACTGAGAAAGTAACTTTTTTGTCTTGATGAACAGAGGCATGAAACAACTTTCAACCTACTCATACTCATGTGGGAAGTTAACCAAAAGTGTTTCCATTTGGTTTGCCGTAAGTACTTTGGAGTAAAATTGAAATGTATAGTATTTGTATTGTCTTCGTATAGTATGCACTGAGATAACAACTTTTTTGTTATCATCTGTAGAGCCATAATACAACTTTCAAACAACTCAGAAACATGTGGGAAGTTAACCAAAGGTATTTCCATTAGGTTTGCAGTAAGTACTTTGGTGTAAAATTGAAATGAATGCTATTTGTATTGTAAAAGCATTGCATGCACTGAGAGATCAACTTTTTTGTCTCTATGTGCACAGGTATGAAACAACTTGCAGACATCTCAGAATCATATGGGAAGTTAACCTAAGGTGTTTCCATTAGGTTTGCAGTAAGTAGTTTGGTGTAAAATTGAAATGTATTCTATTTGTTTTGTCTAAGCATTGTATGCACTGAGATAACAACATTTTTGTGTTGATGTGTAGAGCCATGAAACAACGTTCAAACTATTCATAATCATGTGGGAAGTTAACTTAAAATGTTTCCCAATGGTTCACGCTCTGCACTTTGGTGGAAAATTGACATATATACTACCTTAATGTCAGAACATAGTATGCACTGACAAAGTAACTTTTTTGTCTTGATGAACAGAGGCATGAAACAACTTTCAAACTACTCATACTCATGTGGAAAGTTAACCAAAGGTGTTTCCATTAGGTTTGCAGTAAGTACTTTGGTGTAAAATTGAAATGCACACTATTTGTATTGTCTAAGCATTAAATGCACTGAGATAACAACTTTTTTGTGTTGATGTGTGGAGCCACGACAAAACTTTCAAACTACTCATAATCATTTGGGAAGTTAACCTAAGGTGTTTCCATTAGGTTTGCAGTAAGTACTTTGGTGTAAAATTGAAATGTATACTATTTGTATTATCTACGCATTGTATGCACTGAGATAACAACATTTTTGTGTTGATGTGTAGAGGCATGAAACAACGTTCAAACTATTCATAATCATGTGGGAAGTTAACTTAAAATGTTTCCAAATGGTTCGCGCTCTGCACTTTGGTGGAAAATTGAGATATATACTACCTTAATGTCAGAACATAGTATGCACTGAGCAAGTAACTTTTTTGTCTTGATGAACAGAGGCATGAAACAACTGTCAACCTACTCATACTCATGTTGAAAGTTAATCAAAGGTGTTTCCATTAGGTTTGCAGTAAGTACTTTGTTGTAAAATTGAAATGTATACTATTTGTATTATCTAAGCATTCTATGCACTGAGATAACAACTTTTTTGTGTTGATGTGTGGAGCCATGAAAAAGCTTCCAAGCTACTAATAATCATGTGGGAAGTTAAGCTAAGGTGTTTCCATGAGGTTTGCAGTAAGTACTTTGGTGTAAAATTGAAATGTATACTATTTGTATTATCTAAGCATTGTATGCACTGCGAAAACAACTTTTTTCTCTTGATGTGTGGAGCCATGAAAAAACTTTCAAACTATTCATAATCATGTGGGAAGTTAATTTAAAATGTTTCCCAATGGTTTGCACTCAACACTTTGGTGGAAAATTGAGATGTATACTACCTTAATGTCAGCACATAGTATGCACTGAGAAAGGAACTTTTTTGTCTTGATGAACAGAGGCATCAAACAACATTCGACCTACTCATACTCATGTGGGAAGTTAACCAAAAGTGTTTCCATTTGGTTTGCAGTAAGTACTTTGGAGTAAAATTGAAATGTATACTATTTGTATTGTCTTAGTATAGTATGCACTGAGATAACAACTTTTTTGTTTTCATGTGTAGAGCCACAATACAACTTTCAAACATCTCAGAAACATGTGGGAAGTTAACCAAAGCTGTTTCCATTAGGTTTGCAGTAAGTACTTTGGTGTAAAATTGAAATGTATGCTATTTGTGTTGTAAAAGTATTGTATGCACTGAGAGATCAACGTTTTTGTCTTTATGTGCTCAGGTATGAAACAACATTCAGACCTCTCAGAATCATGTGGGAAGTTAACCTAAGGTGTTTCCATTAGGTTTGCAGTAAGTACTTTAGTGTAAAATTGAAATGTATACTATTTGTATTATCTAAGCATTGTATGCACTGAGATAACAACTTTTTTGTGTTGATGTATGGAGCCATGAAAAAACGTTCAAACTACTCATAATCATTTGGGAAGTTAACCTAAAGTGTTTCCATTAGTTTTGCAGTATGTAGTTTGGTGTAAAATTGAAATGTATACTATTTGTATTATCTAACCATTGTATGCCCTGAGTTAACAACATTTTTGTGTTGATGTGTGGAGCCATGAAAAAACTTTCAAACTACTCATAATCATGTGGGAAGTTAACTTAAAATGTTTTCCAATGGTTTGCACTCTGCACTTTGGTGGAAAATTGAGATGTATACTACCTTAATGTCAGAACCTAGTATGAACTGAGAAAGTAACTTTTTTGTCTTGATGAACAGAGGCATGAAACAACTTTCAACCTACTCATACTCATGTGGGAAGTTAACCAAAAGTGTTTCCATTTGGTTTGCAGTAAGTACTTTGGAGTAAAATTGAAATGTATAGTATTTGTATTGTCTTCGTATAGTATGCACTGAGATAACAACTTTTTTGTTATCATCTGTAGAGCCATAATACAACTTTCAAACAACTCAGAAACATGTGGGAAGTTAACCAAAGGTGTTTCCATTAGGTTTGCAGTAAGTACTTTGGTGTAAAATTGAAATGAATGCTATTTGTATTGTAAAAGCATTGCATGCACTGAGAGATCAACTTTTTTGTCTTTATGTGCACAGGTATGAAACAACTTGCAGACATCTCAGAATCATGTGGGAAGTTAACCTAAGGTGTTTCCATTAGGTTTGCAGTAAGTAGTTTGGTGTAAAATTGAAATGTATTCTATTTGTATTGTCTAAGCATTGTATGCACTGAGATAACAACATTTTTGTGTTGATGTGTAGAGCCATGAAACAACGTTCAAACTATTCATAATCATGTGGGAAGTTAACTTAAAATGTTTCCCAATGGTTCGCGCTCTGCACTTTGGTGGAAAATTGACATATATACTACCTTAATGTCAGAACATAGTATGCACTGAGAAAGTAACTTTTTTGTCTTGATGAACAGAGGCATGAAACAACTTTCAAACTACTCATACTCATGTGGAAAGTTAACCAATGGTGTTTCCATTAGGTTTGCAGTAAGTACTTTGTTGTAAAATTGAAATGTATACTATTTGTATTATCTAAGCATTGTATGCACTGAGATAACAACTTTTTTGTGTTGATGTGTGGAGCCATGAAAAAACTTTCAAACTACTCATAATCATGTGGGAAGTTGACCTAAGGTGTTTCCATGAGGTTTGCAGTAAGTACTTTGGTGTAAAATTGAAATGTATGCTATTTGCACTGTAAAAGCATTGTATGCACTGAGAAAACAACTTTTTTCTCTTGATGTGCAGAGCCATAATACAATTTTCAAACTATTCATAATCATGTGGGAAGTTAATTTAAAATGTTTCCCAATGGTTTGCACTCTACACTTTGGTGGAAAATTGACATGTATACTACCTTAATGTCAGAACATAGTATGCACTGAGAAAGTAACTTTTTTGTCTTGATGAACAGAGGCATGAAACAACTTTCAAACTACTCATACTCATGTGGGAAGTTAACCAAACGTGTTTCCATTTGGTTTGCAGTAAGTACTTTGGATTAAAATTGAAATGTATAGTATTTGTATTGTCTTCGTATAGCATGCACTGAGATAACAACTTTTTTGTTATCATGTGTAGAGCCATAATACAACTTTCAAGCAACTCAGAAACATGTGGGAAGTTAACCAAAGCTGTTTCCATTAGGTTTGCAGTAAGTACTTTGGTTGAAAATTGAAATGTATGCTATTTTTGTTGTAAAAGTATTGTATGCACTGAGAGATCAACGTTTTTGTCTTTATGTGCTCAGGTATGAAACAACTTTCAGACCTCTCAGAATCATGTGGGAAGTTAACCTTAGGTGTTTCCATTAGGTTTGCAGTAAGTACTTTAGTGTAAAATTGAAATGTATACTATTTGTATTATCTAAGCATTGTATGCACTGAGATAACAACTTTTTTGTGTTGATGTATGGAGCCATGAAAAAACGTTCAAACTACTCATAATCATTTGAGAAGTTAACCTAAAGTGTTTCCATTAGTTTTGCAGTATGTAGTTTGGTGTAAAATTGAAATGTATACTATTTGTATTATCTAACCATTGTATGCCCTGAGTTAACAACATTTTTGTGTTGATGTGTGGAGCCATCAAAAAACTTTCCAAAATACTCATAATCATGTGGGAAGTTAACTTAAAATGTTTTCCAATGGTTTGCACTCTGCACTTTGGTGGAAAATTGAGATGTATACTACCTTAATGTCAGAACCTAGTATGAACTGAGAAAGTAACTTTTTTGTCTTGATGAACAGAGGCATGAAACAACTTTCAACCTACTCATACTCATGTGGGAAGTTAACCAAAAGTGTTTCCATTTGGTTTGCAGTAAGTACTTTGGAGTAAAATTGAAATGTATAGTATTTGTATTGTCTTCGTATAGTATGCACTGAGATAACAACTTTTTTGTTATCATCTGTAGAGCCATAATACAACTTTCAAACAACTCAGAAACATGTGGGAAGTTAACCAAAGGTGTTTCCATTAGGTTTGCAGTAAGTACTTTGGTGTAAAATTGAAATGAATGCTATTTGTATTGTAAAAGCATTGCATGCACTGAGAGATCAACTTTTTTGTCTTTATGTGCACAGGTATGAAACAACTTGCAGACATCTCAGAATCATGTGGGAAGTTAACCTAAGGTGTTTCCATTAGGTTTGCAGTAAGTAGTTTGGTGTAAAATTGAAATGTATTCTATTTGTATTCTCTAAGCATTGTATGCACTGAGTAACAACATTTTTGTGTTGATGTGTAGAGCCATGAAACAACGTTCAAACTATTCATAATCATGTGGGAAGTTAACTTAAAATGTTTCCCAATGGGTCGCGCTCTGCACTTTCGTGGAAAATTGACATATATACTACCTTAATGTCAGAACATAGTATGCACTGAGAAAGTAACTTTTTTGTCTTGATGAACAGAGGCATGAAACAACTTTCAAACTACTCATACTCATGTGGAAAGTTAACCAAAGGTGTTTCCATTAGGTTTGCAGTAAGTACTTTGTTGTAAAATTGAAATGTATACTATTTGTATTATCTAAGCATTGTATGCACTGAGATAACAACTTTTTTGTGTTGATGTGTGGAGCCATGAAAAAACTTTCAAACTACTCATGATCATGTGGGAAGTTGACCTAAGGTGTTTGCATGAGGTTTGCAGTAAGTACTTTGGTGTAAAATTGAAATGTATGCTATTTGCACTGTAAAAGCATTGTATGCACTGAGAAAACAACTTTTTTCTCTTGATGTGCGGAGCCATAATACAATTTTCAAACTATTCATAATCATGTGGGAAGTTAATTTAAAATGTTTCCCAATGGTTTGCACTCTACACTTTGGTGGAAAATTGAGATGTATACTACCTTAATGTCAGAACATAGTATGCACTGAGAAAGTAACTTTTTTGTCTTGATGAACAGAGGCATGAAACAACTTTCAAACTACTCATACTCATGTGGGAAGTTAACCAAACGTGTTTCCATTTGGTTTGCAGTAAGTACTTTGGAGTAAAATTGAAATGTATAGTATTTGTATTGTCTTCGTATAGCATGCACTGAGATAACAACTTTTTTGTTATCATGTGTAGAGCCATAATACAACTTTCAAGCAACTCAGAAACATGTGGGAAGTTAACCAAAGGTGTTTCCATTAGGTTTGCAGTAAGTACTTTGGTGGAAAATTGAAATCTATGCTATTTGCATTGTAAAAGCATTGTATGCACTGAGAGATCAACTTTTTTGTCTTTATGTGCACAGGTATGAAACAACTTGCAGACATCTCAGAATCATGTCGGAAGTTAACCTAAGGTGTTTCCATTAGGTTTGCAGTAAGTACTTCGGTGTAAAATTGAAATGTATACTATTTGTATTATCTAAGCATTGTATGCACTGAGATAACAACTTTTTTGTGTTGATGTCTGGAGCCATGAAAAAACTTTCATACTACTCATAATCATTTGGGAAGTTAACCTAAAGTGTTTCCATTAGTTTTGCAGTATGTAGTTTGGTGTAAAATTGAAATGTATACTATTTGTATTGTCTAAGCATTGTATGCACTGAGATAACAACATTTTTGTGTTGATCTGTGGAGCCATGAAAAAACTTTCAAACTACTCATAATCATGTGGGAAGTTAACTTAAAATGTTTCCCAATGGTTCGCGCTCTGCACTTTGGTGGAAAATTGACATATATCCTACCTTAATGTCAGAACATAGTATGCACTGAGAAAGTAACTTTTTTGTCTTGATGAACAGAGGCATGAAACAACTTTCAAACTACTCATACTCATGTGGAAAGTTAACCAAAGGTGTTTCCATTAGGTTTGCAGTAAGTACTTTGTTGTAAAATTGAAATGTATACTATTTGTATTATCTAAGCATTGTATGCACTGAGATAACAACTTTTTTTTGTTGATGTGTGCAGCCATGAAAAAACTTTCAAACTACTCATAATCATGTGGGAAGTTGACCTAAGGTGTTTCCATGAGGTTTGCAGTAAGTACTTTGGTGTAAAATTGAAATGTATGCTATTTGCACTGTAAAAGCATTGTATGCACTGAGAAAACAAATTTTCTCTTGATGTGCAGAGCCATAATACAATTTTCAAACTATTCATAATCATGTGGGAAGTTAATTTAAAATGTTTCCCAATGGTTTGCACTCTACACTTTGGTGGAAAATTGAGATGTATACTACCTTAATGTCAGAACATAGTATGCACTGAGAAAGTAACTTTTTTGTCTTGATGAACAGAGGCATGAAACAACTTTCAACCTACTCATACTCATGTGGGAAGTTAACCAAAAGTGTTTCCATTTTGTTTCCCGTAAGTACTTTGGAGTAAAATTGAAATGTATAGTATTTGTATTGTCTTCGTATAGTATGCACTGAGATAACAACTTTTTTGTTATCATCTGTAGAGCCATAATACAACTTTCAAACAACTCAGAAACATGTGGGAAGTTAACCAAAGGTATTTCCATTAGGTTTGCAGTAAGTACTTTGGTGTAAAATTGAAATGAATGCTATTTGTATTGTAAAAGCATTGCATGCACTGAGAGATCAACTTTTTTGTCTTTATGTGCACAGGTATGAAACAACTTGCAGACATCTCAGAATCATATGGGAAGTTAACCTAAGGTGTTTCCATTAGGTTTGCAGTAAGTAGTTTGGTTTAAAATTGAAATGTATTCTATTTGTATTGTCTAAGCATTGTATGCACTGAGATAACAACATTTTTGTGTTGATGTGTAGAGCCATGAAACAACGTTCAAACTATTCATAATCATGTGGGAAGTTAACTTAAAATGTTTCCCAATGGTTCACGCTCTGCACTTTGGTGGAAAATTGACATATATACTACCTTAATGTCAGAACATAGTATGCACTGACAAAGTAACTTTTTTGTCTTGATGAACAGAGGCATGAAACAACTTTCAAACTACTCATACTCATGTGGAAAGTTAACCAAAGGTGTTTCCATTAGGTTTGCAGTAAGTACTTTGTTGTAAAATTGAAATATATACTATTTGTATTATCTAAGCATTGTATGCACTGAGATAACAACTTTTTTTTGTTGATGTGTGGAGCCATGAAAAAACTTTCAAACTACTCATAATCATGTGGGACGTTGACCTAAGGTGTTTCCATGAGGTTTGCAGTAAGTACTTTGGTGTAAAATTGAAATGTATACTATTTGTATTGTCTAAGCATAGTATGCACTGAGAAAGTAACTTTTTTGTCTTGATGAAGAGAGGCATGAAACAACTTTCAACCTACTCATACTCATGTGGGAAGTTAACATAAGGTGTTTCCATTAGGTTTGCAGTAAGTAGTTTTGTGTAAAATTGAAATGTATACTATTTGTATTAATTTACCATTGTATGCCCTGAGTTAACAACATTTTTGTGTTGATGTGTAGAGCCATGAAACAACTTTCAAACTATTCAAAATCATGTGGGAAGTTAACTTAAAATGTTTCCCAATGGTTCGCGCTCTGCCCTTTGGTGGAAAATTGACATATATACTACCTTAATGTCAGAACATAGTATGCACTGAGAAAGTAACTTTTTTGTCTTGATGAACAGAGGCATGAAACAACTTTCAAACTACTCATACTCATGTGGAAAGTTAACCAAAGGTGTTTCCATTAGGTTTGCAGTAAGTACTTTGGTGTAAAATTGAAATGCATACTATTTGTATTATCTAAGCATTGTATGCACTGAGAAAACAACTTTTTTCTCTTGATGTGTGGAGCCATGAAAAAACTTTCAAACTATTCATAATCATGTGGGAAGTTAATTTAAAATGTTTCCCAATGGTTTGCAGTCAACACTTTGGTGGAAAATTGAGATGTATACTACCTTAATGTCAGCACATAGTATGCACTGAGAAAGTAACTTTTTTGTCTTGATGAACAGAGGCATCAAACAACATTCGACCTACTCATACTCATGTGGGAAGTTAACCAAAAGTGTTTCCATTTGGTTTGCAGTAAGTACTTTGGAGTAAAATTGAAATGTATACTATTTGTATTGTCTTAGTATAGTATGCACTGAGATAACAACTTTTTTGTTTTCATGTGTAGAGCCACAATACAACTTTCAAACATCTCAGAAACATGTGGGAAGTTAACCAAAGCTGTTTCCATTAGGTTTGCAGTAAGTACTTTGGTGTAAAATTGAAATGTATGCTATTTGTGTTGTAAAAGTATTGTATGCACTGAGAGATCAACGTTTTTGTCTTTATGTGCTCAGGTATGAAACAACTTTCAGACCTCTCAGAATCATGTGGGAAGTTAACCTAAGGTGTTTCCATTAGGTTTGCAGTAAGTACTTTAGTGTAAAATTGAAATGTATACTATTTGTATTATCTAAGCATTGTATGCACTGAGATAACAACGTTTTTGTGTTGATGTATGGAGCCATGAAAAAACGTTCAAACTACTCATAATCATTTGGGAAGTTAACCTAAAGTGTTTCCATTAGTTTTGCAGTATGTAGTTTGGTGTAAAATTGAAATGTATACTATTTGTATTATCTAACCATTGTATGCCCTGAGTTAACAACATTTTTGTGTTGATGTGTGGAGCCATGAAAAAACTTTCAAACTACTCATAATCATGTGGGAAGTTAACTTAAAATGTTTTCCAATGGTTTGCACTCTGCACTTTGGTGGAAAATTGAGATGTATACTACATTAATGTCAGAACCTAGTATGAACTGAGAAAGTAACTTTTTTGTCTTGATGAACAGAGGCATGAAACAACTTTCAACCTACTCATACTCATGTGGGAAGTTAACCAAAAGTGTTTCCATTTGGTTTGCAGTAAGTACTTTGGAGTAAAATTGAAATGTATAGTATTTGTATTGTCTTCGTATAGTATGCACTGAGATAACAACTTTTTTGTTATCATCTGTAGAGCCATAATACAACTTTCAAACAACTCAGAAACATGTGGGAAGTTAACCAAAGGTGTTTCCATTAGGTTTGCAGTAAGTACTTTGGTGTAAAATTGAAATGAATGCTATTTGTATTGTAAAAGCATTGCATGCACTGAGAGATCAACTTTTTTGTCTTTATGTGCACAGGTATGAAACAACTTGCAGACATGTCAGAATCATGTGCGAAGTTAACCTAAGGTGTTTCCATTAGGTTTGCAGTAAGTAGTTTGGTGTAAAATTGAAATGTATTCTATTTGTATTGTCTAAGCATTGTATGCACTGAGATAACAACATTTTTGTGTTGATGTGTAGAGCCATGAAACAACGTTCAAACTATTCATAATCATGTGGGAAGTTAACTTAAAATGTTTCCCAATGGTTCGCGCTCTGCACTTTGGTGGAAAATTGACATATATACTACCTTAATGTCAGAACATAGTATGCACTGAGAAAGTAACTTTTTTGTCTTGATGAACAGAGGCATGAAACAACTTTCAAACTACTCATACTCATGTGGAAAGTTAACCAATGGTGTTTCCATTAGGTTTGCAGTAAGTACTTTGTTGTAAAATTGAAATGTATACTATTTGTATTATCTAAGCATTGTATGCACTGAGATAACAACTTTTTTGTGTTGATCTGTGGAGCCATGAAAAAACTTTCAAACTACTCCTAATCATGTGGGAAGTTGACCTAAGGTGTTTCCATGAGGTTTGCAGTAAGTACTTTGGTGTAAAATTGAAACGTATAGTATTTGTATTGTCTAAGCATAGTATGCACTGAGAAAGTAACTTTTTTGTCTTGATGAAAAGAGGCATGAAACAACTTTCAACCTACTCATACTCATGTGGGAAGTTAACATAAGGTGTTTCCATTAGGTTTGCAGTAAGTAGTTTGGTGTAAAATTGAAATGTATACTATTTGTATTAATTTACCATTGTATGCCCTGAGTTAACCACATTTTTGTTTTGATGTGTAGAGCCATGAAACAACTTTCAAACTATTCATAATCATGTGGGAAGTTAACTTAATATGTTTCCCAATGGTTCGCGCTCTGCACTTTGGTGGAAAATTGACATATATACTACCTTTATGTCAGAACATAGTATGCACTGAGAAATTAACTTTTTTGTCTTGATGAACACAGGCATGAAACAACTTTCAAACTACTCATACTCATGTGGAGAGTTAACCAAAGGTGTTTCCATTAGGTTTGCAGTAAGTACTTTGGTGTAAAATTGAAATGTATACTATTTGTATTATCTAAGCATTGTATGCACTGAGAAAACAACTTTTTTCTCTTGATGTGTGGAGCCATGAAAAAACTTTCAAACTATTCATAATCATGTGGGAAGTTAATTTAAAATGTTTCCCAATGGTTTGCACTCAACACTTTGGTGGAAAATTGAGATGTATACTACCTTAATGTCAGCACATAGTATGCACTGAGAAAGTAACTTTTTTGTCTTGATGAACAGAGGCATCAAACAACATTCGACCTACTCATACTCATGTGGGAAGTTAACCAAAAGTGTTTCCATTTGGTTTGCAGTAAGTACTTTGGAGTAAAATTGAAATGTATACTATTTGTATTGTCTTAGTATAGTATGCACTGAGATAACAACTTTTTTGTTTTCATGTGTAGAGCCACAATACAACTTTCAAACATCTCAGAAACATGTGGGAAGTTAACCAAAGCTGTTTCCATTAGGTTTGCAGTAAGTACTTTGGTGTAAAATTGAAATGTATGCTATTTGTGTTGTAAAAGTATTGTATGCACTGAGAGATCAACGTTTTTGTCTTTATGTGCTCAGGTATGAAACAACTTTCAGACCTCTCAGAATCATGTGGGAAGTTAACCTAAGGTGTTTCCATTAGGTTTGCAGTAAGTACTTTAGTGTAAAATTGAAATGTATACTATTTGTATTATCTAAGCATTGTATGCACTGAGATAACAACGTTTTTGTGTTGATGTATGGAGCCATGAAAAAACGTTCAAACTTCTCATAATCATTTGGGAAGTTAACCTAAAGTGTTTCCATTAGTTTTGCAGTATGTAGTTTGGTGTAAAATTGAAATGTATACTATTTGTATTATCTAACCATTGTATGCCCTGAGTTAACAACATTTTTGTGTTGATGTGTGGAGCCATGAAAAAACTTTCAAACTACTCATAATCATGTGGGAAGTTAACTTAAAATGTTTTCCAATGGTTTGCACTCTGCACTTTGGTGGAAAATTGAGATGTATACTACATTAATGTCAGAACCTAGTATGAACTGAGAAAGTAACTTTTTTGTCTTGATGAACAGAGGCATGAAACAACTTTCAACCTACTCATACTCATGTGGGAAGTTAACCAAAAGTGTTTCCATTTGGTTTGCAGTAAGTACTTTGGAGTAAAATTGAAATGTATAGTATTTGTATTGTCTTCGTATAGTATGCACTGAGATAACAACTTTTTTGTTATCATCTGTAGAGCCATAATACAACTTTCAAACAACTCAGAAACATGTGGGAAGTTAACCAAAGGTGTTTCCATTAGGTTTGCAGTAAGTACTTTGGTGTAATATTGAAATATATACTATTTGTATTATCTAAGCATTGTTTGCACTGAGATAACAACTTTTTTCTGTTGATGTGTGGAGCCATGAAAAAACTTTCAAACTACTCAGAATAATTTGGGAAGTTAACCTAAGGTGTTTCCATTAGGTTTGCAGTAAGTACTTTGGTGTAAAATTGAAATGTATACGATTTGCATTATCTAAGTATTGTATGCACTGAGATAACAACTTTTTTGTGTTGATGTGTGGAGCCATGAAAAAACTTTCAAACTACTCATAATCATTTGGGAAGTTAACCTAAGGGCTTTCCATTAGGTTTGTAGCAAATACTTTGGTGCAAAATTGAAATGTATACTATTTGTATTATCTAAGCATTGTATGAACTGAGATAACAACTTTTTTCTGTTGATGTGTGGAGCCATGAAAAAACTTTCAAACTACTCATAATCATTTGGGAAGGTAACCTAAGGTGTTTCCATTAGGTTTGCAGTAAGTACTATGGTGTAAAATTGAAATGCATACTATTTGTATTGTCTAAGCACAGTATGCACTGAGAAAGTAACTTTTTTGTCTTGATGAAGAGAGGCATGAAACAACTTTCAACCTACTCATACTCATGTGGGAAGTTAACCTAAGGTGTTTCCATTAGGTTTGCAGTAAGTACTTTGGTGAAAAAATTGAAATGTATACTATTTGTATTGTCTAAGCATAGTCTGCACTGAGAAAGCAATTTTTTTGTCTTGATGAACAGAGGCATGAAACAACTTTCAACCTGCTCATACTCATGTGGGAAGTTCACCAAACGTTTTTCCATTAGGTTTGCAGTAAGTACTTTGGTGTAAAATTGAAATGTATGCTATTTGTATTGTAAAAGCATTGTATGCACTGAGAGATCAACTTTTTTGTCTTTATGTGCACAGGTATGAACCAACTTTCAAACTACTCATAATCATTTGGGAAGTTAACCTAAGGTGTTTCCATTAGGTTTGTAGCAAGTACTTTGGTGTAAAATTGAAATGTATACTATTTGTATTATCTAAGGATAGTATGCACTGAGATAACAACTTTTTTGTGTTGATGTGTGGAGCCATGAAAAAACTTTCAAACTACTCATAATCATTTGGGAAGTTAACCTAAGGTGTTTCCATTAGGTTTGCAGTAAGTACTTTGGTGTAAAATTGAAATGCATACTATTTGTATTGCCTAAGCATTAAATGCACTGAGATGACAACTTTTTTGTGTTGATGTGTGGAGCCACGACAAAACTTTCAAACTACTCATAATCATTTGTGAAGTTAACCTAAGGTGTTTCCATTAGGTATGCAGTAAGTACTTTGGTGTAAAATTGAAATGTATACTATTTGTATTATCTAAGCATTGTATGCACTGAGATAACAACATTTTTGTGTTGATGTGTAGAGGCATGAAACAACGTTCAAACTATTCATAATCATGTGGGAAGTTAACTTAAAATGTTTCCAAATGGTTCGCGCTCTGCACTTTGGTGGAAAATTGAGATATATACTACCTTAATGTCAGAACATAGTATGCACTGAGAAAGTAACTTTTTTGTCTTGATGAACAGAGGCATGAAACATCTTTCAACCTACTCATACTCATGTGGAAGGTTAATCAAAGGTGTTTCCATTTGGTTTGCAGAAAGTACTTTGGAGTAAAATTGAAATGTATAGTATTTGTATTGTCTTCGTATAGTATGCACTGAGATAACAACTTTTTTGTTATCATCTGTAGAGCCATAATACAACTTTCAAACAACTCAGAAACATGTGGGAAGTTAACCAAAGCTGTTTCCATTAGGTTTGCAGAAAGTACTTTGGTGTAAAATTGAAATGAATGCTATTTGTATTGTAAAAGCATTGCATGCACTGAGAGATCAACTTTTTTGTCTTTATGTGCACAGGTATGAAACAACTTGCAGACATCTCAGAATCATGTGCGAAGTTAACCTAAGGTGTTTCCATTAGGTTTGCAGTAAGTAGTTTGGTGTAAAATTGAAATGTATTCTATTTGTATTGTCTAAGCATTGTATGCACTGAGATAACAACATTTTTGTGTTGATGTGTAGAGCCATGAAACATCGTTCAAACTATTCATAATCATGTGGGAAGTTAACTTAAAATGTTTCCCAATGGTTCGCGCTCTGCACTTTGGTGGAAAATTGACATATATACTACCTTAATGTCAGAACATAGTATGCACTGAGAAAGTAACTTTTTTGTCTTGATGAACAGAGGCATGAAACAACTTTCAAACTACTCATACTCATGTGGAAAGTTAACCAAAGGTGTTTCCATTAGGTTTGCAGTAAATACTTTGTTGTAAAATTGAAATGTATACTATTTGTATTATCTAAGCATTGTATGCACTGAGATAACAACTTTTTTTTGTTGATGTGTGGAGCAATGAAAAAACTTTCAAACTACTCATAATCATGTGGGAAGTTGACCTAAGGTGTTTCCATGAGGTTTGCAGTAAGTACTTTGGTGTAAAATTGAAATGTATGCTATTTGCACTGTAAAAGCATTGTATGCACTGAGAAAACAACTTTTTTCTCTTGATGTGCAGAGCCATAATACAATTTTCAATCTATTCATAATCATGTGGGAAGTTAATTTAAAATGTTTCCCAATGGTTTGCACTCTACACTTTGGTGGAAAATTGAGATGTATACTACCTTAATGTCAGAACATAGTATGCACTGAGAAAGTAACTTTTTTGTCTTGATGAACAGAGGCATGAAACAACTTTCAAACTACTCATACTCATGTGGGAAGTTAACCAAACGTGTTTCCATTTGGTTTGCAGTAAGTACTTTGGAGTAAAATTGAAATGTATAGTATTTGTATTGTCTTCGTATAGCATGCACTGAGATAACAACTTTTTTGTTATCATGTGTAGAGCCATAATACAACTTTCAAGCAACTCAGAAACATGTGGGAAGTTAACCAAAGGTGTTTCCATTAGGTTTGCAGTAAGTACTTTGGTGGAAAATTGAAATTTATGCTATTTGCATTGTAAAAGCATTGTATGCACTGAGAGATCAACTTTTTTGTCTTTATGTGCACAGGTATGAAACAACTTGCAGACATCTCAGAATCATGTCGGAAGTTAACCTAAGGTGTTTCCATTAGGTTTGCAGTAAGTACTTTGGTGTAAAATTGAAATGTATACGATTTGCATTATCTAAGTATTGTATGCACTGAGATAACAACTTTTTTGTGTTGATGTGTGGAGCCATGAAAAAACTTTCAAACTACTCATAATCATTTGGGAAGTTAACCTAAGGTGTTTCCATTAGGTTTGTAGCAAGTACTTTGGTATAAAATTGAAATGTATACTATTTGTATTATCTAAGGATAGTATGCACTGAGATAACAACTTTTTTGTGTTGATGTGTGGAGCCATGAAAAAACTTTCAAACTACTCATAATCATTTGGGAAGTTAACCTAAGGTGTTTCCATTAGGTTTGCAGTAAGTACTTTGTTGTAAAATTGAAATGCATACTATTTGTATTGTCTAAGCATTAAATGCACTGAGATGACAACTTTTTTGTGTTGATGTGTGGAGCCCCGACAAAACTTTCAAACTACTCATAATCATTTGGGAAGTTAACCTAAGGTGTTTCCATTAGCTTTGCAGTAAGTACTTTGGTGTAAAATTGAAATGTATACTATTTGTATTATCTAAGCATTGTATGCACTGAGATAACAACGTTTTTGTGTTGATGTATGGAGCCATGAAAAAACGTTCAAACTACTCATAATCATTTGGGAAGTTAACCTAAAGTGTTTCCATTAGTTTTGCAGTATGTAGTTTGGTGTAAAATTGAAATGTATACTATTTGTATTATCTAACCATTGTATGCCCTGAGTTAACAACATTTTTGTGTTGATGTGTGGAGCCATGAAAAAACTTTCAAACTACTCATAATCATGTGGGAAGTTAACTTAAAATGTTTTCCAATGGTTTGCACTCTGCACTTTGGTGGAAAATTGAGATGTATACTACATTAATGTCAGAACCTAGTATAAACTGAGAAAGTAACTTTTTTGTCTTGATGAACAGAGGCATGAAACAACTTTCAACCTACTCATACTCATGTGGGAAGTTAACCAAAAGTGTTTCCATTTGGTTTGCAGTAAGTACTTTGGAGTAAAATTGAAATGTATAGTATTTGTATTGTCTTCGTATAGTATGCACTGAGATAACAACTTTTTTGTTATCATCTGTAGAGCCATAATACAACTTTCAAACAACTCAGAAACATGTGGGAAGTTAACCAAAGGTGTTTCCATTAGGTTTGCAGTAAGTACTTTGGTGTAATATTGAAAGAGATACTATTTGTATTATCTAAGCATTGTTTGCACTGAGATAACAACTTTTTTCTGTTGATGTGTGGAGCCATGAAAAAACTTTCAAACTACTCAGAATAATTTGGGAAGTTAACCTAAGGTGTTTCCATTAGGTTTGCAGTAAGTACTTTGGTGTAAAATTGAAATGTATACGATTTGCATTATCTAAGTATTGTATGCACTGAGATAACAACTTTTTTGTGTTGATGTGTGGAGCCATGAAAAAACTTTCAAACTACTCATAATCATTTGGGAAGTTAACCTAAGGGCTTTCCATTAGGTTTGTAGCAAATACTTTGGTGCAAAATTGAAATGTATACTATTTGTATTATCTAAGCATTGTATGAACTGAGATAACAACTTTTTTCTGTTGATGTGTGGAGCCATGAAAAAACTTTCAAACTACTCATAATCATTTGGGAAGGTAACCTAAGGTGTTTCCATTAGGTTTGCAGTAAGTACTATGGTGTAAAATTGAAATGCATACTATTTGTATTGTCTAAGCACAGTATGCACTGAGAAAGTAACTTTTTTGTCTTGATGAAGAGAGGCATGAAACAACTTTCAACCTACTCATACTCATGTGGGAAGTTAACCTAAGGTGTTTCCATTAGGTTTGCAGTAAGTACTTTGGTGTAAAATTGAAATGTATACTATTTGTATTGTCTAAGCATAGTCTGCACTGAGAAAGCAATTTTTTTGTCTTGATGAACAGAGGCATGAAACAACTTTCAACCTGCTCATACTCATGTGGGAAGTTCACCAAACGTTTTTCCATTAGGTTTGCAGTAAGTACTTTGGTGTAAAATTGAAATGTATGCTATTTGTATTGTAAAAGCATTGTATGCACTGAGAGATCAACTTTTTTGTCTTTATGTGCACAGGTATGAACCAACTTTCAAACTACTCATAATCATTTGGGAAGTTAACCTAAGGTGTTTCCATTAGGTTTGTAGCAAGTACTTTGGTGTAAAATTGAAATGTATACTATTTGTATTATCTAAGGATAGTATGCACTGAGATAACAACTTTTTTGTGTTGATGTGTGGAGCCATGAAAAAACTTTCAAACTACTCATAATCATTTGGGAAGTTAACCTAAGGTGTTTCCATTAGGTTTGCAGTAAGTACTTTGGTGTAAAATTGAAATGCATACTATTTGTATTGCCTAAGCATTAAATGCACTGAGATGACAACTTTTTTGTGTTGATGTGTGGAGCCACGACAAAACTTTCAAACTACTCATAATCATTTGTGAAGTTAACCTAAGGTGTTTCCATTAGGTTTGCAGTAAGTACTTTGGTGTAAAATTGAAATGTATACTATTTGTATTATCTAAGCATTGTATGCACTGAGATAACAACATTTTTGTGTTGATGTGTAGAGGCATGAAACAACGTTCAAACTATTCATAATCATGTGGGAAGTTAACTTAAAATGTTTCCAAATGGTTCGCGCTCTGCACTTTGGTGGAAAATTGAGATATATACTACCTTAATGTCAGAACATAGTATGCACTGAGAAAGTAACTTTTTTGTCTTGATGAACAGAGGCATGAAACATCTTTCAACCTACTCATACTCATGTGGAAGGTTAATCAAAGGTGTTTCCATTTGGTTTGCAGAAAGTACTTTGGAGTAAAATTGAAATGTATAGTATTTGTATTGTCTTCGTATAGTATGCACTGAGATAACAACTTTTTTGTTATCATCTGTAGAGCCATAATACAACTTTCAAACAACTCAGAAACATGTGGGAAGTTAACCAAAGCTGTTTCCATTAGGTTTGCAGAAAGTACTTTGGTGTAAAATTGAAATGAATGCTATTTGTATTGTAAAAGCATTGCATGCACTGAGAGATCAACTTTTTTGTCTTTATGTGCACAGGTATGAAACAACTTGCAGACATCTCAGAATCATGTGCGAAGTTAACCTAAGGTGTTTCCATTAGGTTTGCAGTAAGTAGTTTGGTGTAAAATTGAAATGTATTCTATTTGTATTGTCTAAGCATTGTATGCACTGAGATAACAACATTTTTGTGTTGATGTGTAGAGCCATGAAACATCGTTCAAACTATTCATAATCATGTGGGAAGTTAACTTAAAATGTTTCCCAATGGTTCGCGCTCTGCACTTTGGTGGAAAATTGACATATATACTACCTTAATGTCAGAACATAGTATGCACTGAGAAAGTAACTTTTTTGTCTTGATGAACAGAGGCATGAAACAACTTTCAAACTACTCATACTCATGTGGAAAGTTAACCAAAGGTGTTTCCATTAGGTTTGCAGTAAATACTTTGTTGTAAAATTGAAATGTATACTATTTGTATTATCTAAGCATTGTATGCACTGAGATAACAACTTTTTTTTGTTGATGTGTGGAGCAATGAAAAAACTTTCAAACTACTCATAATCATGTGGGAAGTTGACCTAAGGTGTTTCCATGAGGTTTGCAGTAAGTACTTTGGTGTAAAATTGAAATGTATGCTATTTGCACTGTAAAAGCATTGTATGCACTGAGAAAACAACTTTTTTCTCTTGATGTGCAGAGCCATAATACAATTTTCAATCTATTCATAATCATGTGGGAAGTTAATTTAAAATGTTTCCCAATGGTTTGCACTCTACACTTTGGTGGAAAATTGAGATGTATACTACCTTAATGTCAGAACATAGTATGCACTGAGAAAGTAACTTTTTTGTCTTGATGAACAGAGGCATGAAACAACTTTCAAACTACTCATACTCATGTGGGAAGTTAACCAAACGTGTTTCCATTTGGTTTGCAGTAAGTACTTTGGAGTAAAATTGAAATGTATAGTATTTGTATTGTCTTCGTATAGCATGCACTGAGATAACAACTTTTTTGTTATCATGTGTAGAGCCATAATACAACTTTCAAGCAACTCAGAAACATGTGGGAAGTTAACCAAAGGTGTTTCCATTAGGTTTGCAGTAAGTACTTTGGTGGAAAATTGAAATTTATGCTATTTGCATTGTAAAAGCATTGTATGCACTGAGAGATCAACTTTTTTGTCTTTATGTGCACAGGTATGAAACAACTTGCAGACATCTCAGAATCATGTCGGAAGTTAACCTAAGGTGTTTCCATTAGGTTTGCAGTAAGTACTTTGGTGTAAAATTGAAATGTATACGATTTGCATTATCTAAGTATTGTATGCACTGAGATAACAACTTTTTTGTGTTGATGTGTGGAGCCATGAAAAAACTTTCAAACTACTCATAATCATTTGGGAAGTTAACCTAAGGTGTTTCCATTAGGTTTGTAGCAAGTACTTTGGTATAAAATTGAAATGTATACTATTTGTATTATCTAAGGATAGTATGCACTGAGATAACAACTTTTTTGTGTTGATGTGTGGAGCCATGAAAAAACTTTCAAACTACTCATAATCATTTGGGAAGTTAACCTAAGGTGTTTCCATTAGGTTTGCAGTAAGTACTTTGTTGTAAAATTGAAATGCATACTATTTGTATTGTCTAAGCATTAAATGCACTGAGATGACAACTTTTTTGTGTTGATGTGTGGAGCCACGACAAAACTTTCAAACTACTCATAATCATTTGGGAAGTTAACCTAAGGTGTTTCCATTAGCTTTGCAGTAAGTACTTTGGTGTAAAATTGAAATGTATACTATTTGTATTATCTAAGCATTGTATGCACTGAGATAACAACATTTTTGTGTTGATGTGTAGAGGCATGAGACAACGTTCAAACTATTCATAATCATGTGGGAAGTTAACTTAAAATGTTTCCAAATGGTTCGCGCTCTGCACTTTGGTGGAAAATTGAGATATATACTACCTTAATGTCAGAACATAGTATGCACTGAGAAAGTAACTTTTTTGTCTTGATGAACAGAGGCATGAAACAACTTTCAACCTACTCATACTGATGTGGAAAGTTAATCAAAGGTGTTTCCATTTGGTTTGCAGTAAGTACTTTGGAGTAAAATTGAAATGTATAGTATTTGTATTGTCTTCGTATAGTATGCACTGAGATAACAACTTTTTTGTTATCATCTGTAGAGCCTTAATACAACTTTCAAACAGCTCAGAAACATGTGGGAAGTTAACCAAAGGTGTTTCCATTAGGTTTGCAGTAAGTACTTTGGTGTAAAATTGAAATGAATGCTATTTGTATTGTAAAAGCATTGCATGCACTGAGAGATCAACTTTTTTGTCTTTATGTGCACAGGTATGAAACAACTTGCAGACATCTCAGAATCATGTGCGAAGTTAACCTAAGGTGTTTCCATTAGGTTTGCAGTAAGTAGTTTGGTGTAAAATTGAAATGTATTCTATTTGTATTGTCTAAGCATTGTATGCACTGAGATAACAACATTTTTGTGTTGATGTGTAGAGCCATGAAACAACGTTCAAACTATTCATAATCATGTGGGAAGTTAACTTAAAATGTTTCCCAATGGTTCGCGCTCTGCCCTTTGGTGGAAAATTGACATATATACTACCTTAATGTCAGAACATAGTATGCACTGAGAAAGTAACTTTTTTGTCTTGATGAACAGAGGCATGAAACAACTTTCAAACTACTCATACTCATGTGGAAAGTTAACCAAAGGTGTTTCCATTAGGTTTGCAGTAAGTACTTTGTTGTAAAATTGAAATGTATACTATTTGTATTATCTAAGCATTGTATGCACTGAGATAACAACTTTTTTTTGTTGATGTGTGGAGCCATGAAAAAACTTTCAAACTACTCATAATCATGTGGGAAGTTGACCTAAGGTGTTTCCATGAGGTTTGCAGTAAGTACTTTGGTGTAAAATTGAAATGTATGCTATTTGCACTGTAAAAGCATTGTATGCACTGAGAAAACAACTTTTTTCTCTTGATGTGCAGAGCCATAATACAATTTTCAAACTATTCATAATCATGTGGGAAGTTAATTTAAAATGTTTCCCAATGGTTTGCACTCTACACTTTGGTGGAAAATTGAGATGTATACTACCTTAATGTCAGAACATAGTATGCACTGAGAAAGTAACTTTTTTGTCTTGATGAACAGAGGCATGAAACAACTTTCAAACTACTCATACTCATGTGGGAAGTTAACCAAACGTGTTTCCATTTGGTTTGCAGTAAGTACTTTGGAGTAGAATTGAAATGTATAGTATTTGTATTGTCTTCGTATAGCATGCACTGAGATAACAACTTTTTTGCTATCATGTGTAGAGCCATAATACAAATTTCAAGCAACTCAGAAACATGTGGGAAGTTAACCAAAGGTGTTTCCATTAGGTTTGCAGTAAGTACTTTGGTGGAAAATTGAAATCTATGCTATTTGCATTGTAAACGCATTGTATGCACTGAGAGATCAACTTTTTTGTCTTTATGTGCACAGGTATGAAACAACTTGCAGACATCTCAGAATCATGTCGGAAGTTAACCTAAGGTGTTTCCATTAGGTTTGCAGTAAGTACTTTGGTGTAAAATTGAAATGTATACGATTTGCATTATCTAAGTATTGTATGCACTGAGATAACAACTTTTTTGTGTTGATGTGTGGAGCCATGAAAAAACTTTCAAACTACTCATAATCATTTGGGAAGTTAACCTAAGGTGTTTCCACTAGGTTTGTAGCAAGTACTTTGGTATAAAATTGAAATGTATACTATTTATATTGTCTAAGCATAGTCTGCACTGAGAAAGTAATTTTTTTGTCTTGATGAACAGGGGCATGAAACAACTTTCAACCTACTCATACTCATGTGGGAAGTTAACCACAGGTTTTTCCATTAGGTTTGCAGTAAGTACTTCGGTGCAAAATTGAAATGTATACTATTTGTATTATCTAAGCATTGTATGCACTGAGATAACAACTTTTTTGTGTTGATGTGTGGAGCCATGAAAAAACTTTCAAACTACTCATAATCATTTGGGAAGTTAACCTAAAGTGTTTCCATTAGTTTTCAAGTATGTAGTTTGGTGTAAAATTGAAATGTATACTATTTGTATTATCTAACCATTGTATGCCCTGAGTTAACAACATTTTTGTGTTGATGTGTGGAGCCATGAAAAAACTTTCAAACTACTCATAATCATGTGGGAAGTTAACTTAAAATGTTTCCCAATGGTTTGCACTCTGCACTTTGGTGGAAAATTGAGATGTATACTACCTTAATGTCAGAACCTAGTATGAACTGAGAAAGTAACTTTTTTGTCTTGATGAACAGAGGCATGAAACAACTTTTAACCTACTCATACTCATGTGGGAAGTTAACCAAAAGTGTTTCCATCTGGTTTGCCGTAAGTACTTTGGAGTAAAATTGAAATGTATAGTATTTGTATTGTCTTCGTATAGTATGCACTGAGATAACAACTTTTTTGTTATCATCTGTAGAGCCATAATACAACTTTCAAACAACTCAGAAACATGTGGGAAGTTAACCAAAGGTATTTCCATTAGGTTTGCAGTAAGTACTTTGGTGTAAAATTGAAATGAATGCTATTTGTATTGTAAAAGCATTGCATGCACTGAGAGATCAACTTTTTTGTCTTTATGTGCACAGGTATGAAACAACTTGCAGACATCTCAGAATCATATGGGAAGTTAACCTAAGGTGTTTCCATTAGGTTTGCAGTAAGTAGTTTGGTTTAAAATTGAAATGTATTCTATTTGTATTGTCTAAGCATTGTATGCACTGAGATAACAACATTTTTGTGTTGATGTGTAGAGCCATGAAACAACGTTCAAACTATTCATAATCATGTGGGAAGTTAACTTAAAATGTTTCCCAATGGTTCACGCTCTGCACTTTGGTGGAAAATTGACATATATACTACCTTAATGTCAGAACATAGTATGCACTGACAAAGTAACTTTTTTGTCTTGATGAACAGAGGCATGAAACAACTTTCAAACTACTCATACTCATGTGGAAAGTTAACCAAAGGTGTTTCCATTAGGTTTGCAGTAAGTACTTTGTTGTAAAATTGAAATATATACTATTTGTATTATCTAAGCATTGTATGCACTGAGATAACAACTTTTTTTTGTTGATGTGTGGAGCCATGAAAAAACTTTCAAACTACTCATAATCATGTGGGACGTTGACCTAAGGTGTTTCCATGAGGTTTGCAGTAAGTACTTTGGTGTAAAATTGAAATGTATACTATTTGTATTGTCTAAGCATAGTATGCACTGAGAAAGTAACTTTTTTGTCTTGATGAAGAGAGGCATGAAACAACTTTCAACCTACTCATACTCATGTGGGAAGTTAACATAAGGTGTTTCCATTAGGTTTGCAGTAAGTAGTTTTGTGTAAAATTGAAATGTATACTATTTGTATTAATTTACCATTGTATGCCCTGAGTTAACAACATTTTTGTGTTGATGTGTAGAGCCATGAAACAACTTTCAAACTATTCAAAATCATGTGGGAAGTTAACTTAAAATGTTTCCCAATGGTTCGCGCTCTGCCCTTTGGTGGAAAATTGACATATATACTACCTTAATGTCAGAACATAGTATGCACTGAGAAAGTAACTTTTTTGTCTTGATGAACAGAGGCATGAAACAACTTTCAAACTACTCATACTCATGTGGAAAGTTAACCAAAGGTGTTTCCATTAGGTTTGCAGTAAGTACTTTGGTGTAAAATTGAAATGCATACTATTTGTATTATCTAAGCATTGTATGCACTGAGAAAACAACTTTTTTCTCTTGATGTGTGGAGCCATGAAAAAACTTTCAAACTATTCATAATCATGTGGGAAGTTAATTTAAAATGTTTCCCAATGGTTTGCACTCAACACTTTGGTGGAAAATTGAGATGTATACTACCTTAATGTCAGCACATAGTATGCACTGAGAAAGTAACTTTTTTGTCTTGATGAACAGAGGCATCAAACAACATTCGACCTACTCATACTCATGTGGGAAGTTAACCAAAAGTGTTTCCATTTGGTTTGCAGTAAGTACTTTGGAGTAAAATTGAAATGTATACTATTTGTATTGTCTTAGTATAGTATGCACTGAGATAACAACTTTTTTGTTTTCATGTGTAGAGCCACAATACAACTTTCAAACATCTCAGAAACATGTGGGAAGTTAACCAAAGCTGTTTCCATTAGGTTTGCAGTAAGTACTTTGGTGTAAAATTGAAATGTATGCTATTTGTGTTGTAAAAGTATTGTATGCACTGAGAGATCAACGTTTTTGTCTTTATGTGCTCAGGTATGAAACAACTTTCAGACCTCTCAGAATCATGTGGGAAGTTAACCTAAGGTGTTTCCATTAGGTTTGCAGTAAGTACTTTAGTGTAAAATTGAAATGTATACTATTTGTATTATCTAAGCATTGTATGCACTGAGATAACAACGTTTTTGTGTTGATGTATGGAGCCATGAAAAAACGTTCAAACTACTCATAATCATTTGGGAAGTTAACCTAAAGTGTTTCCATTAGTTTTGCAGTATGTAGTTTGGTGTAAAATTGAAATGTATACTATTTGTATTATCTAACCATTGTATGCCCTGAGTTAACAACATTTTTGTGTTGATGTGTGGAGCCATGAAAAAACTTTCAAACTACTCATAATCATGTGGGAAGTTAACTTAAAATGTTTTCCAATGGTTTGCACTCTGCACTTTGGTGGAAAATTGAGATGTATACTACATTAATGTCAGAACCTAGTATGAACTGAGAAAGTAACTTTTTTGTCTTGATGAACAGAGGCATGAAACAACTTTCAACCTACTCATATTCATGTGGGAAGTTAACCAAAAGTGTTTCCATTTGGTTTGCAGTAAGTACTTTGGAGTAAAATTGAAATGTATAGTATTTGTATTGTCTTCGTATAGTATGCACTGAGATAACAACTTTTTTGTTATCATCTGTAGAGCCATAATACAACTTTCAAACAACTCAGAAACATGTGGGAAGTTAACCAAAGGTGTTTCCATTAGGTTTGCAGTAAGTACTTTGGTGTAAAATTGAAATGAATGCTATTTGTATTGTAAAAGCATTGCATGCACTGAGAGATCAACTTTTTTGTCTTTATGTGCACAGGTATGAAACAACTTGCAGACATCTCAGAATCATGTGCGAAGTTAACCTAAGGTGTTTCCATTAGGTTTGCAGTAAGTAGTTTGGTGTAAAATTGAAATGTATTCTATTTGTATTGTCTAAGCATTGTATGCACTGAGATAACAACATTTTTGTGTTGATGTGTAGAGCCATGAAACAACGTTCAAACTATTCATAATCATGTGGGAAGTTAACTTAAAATGTTTCCCAATGGTTCGCGCTCTGCACTTTGGTGGAAAATTGACATATATACTACCTTAATGTCAGAACATAGTATGCACTGAGAAAGTAACTTTTTTGTCTTGATGAACAGAGGCATGAAACAACTTTCAAACTACTCATACTCATGTGGAAAGTTAACCAATGGTGTTTCCATTAGGTTTGCAGTAAGTACTTTGTTGTAAAATTGAAATGTATACTATTTGTATTATCTAAGCATTGTATGCACTGAGATAACAACTTTTTTGTGTTGATCTGTGGAGCCATGAAAAAACTTTCAAACTACTCCTAATCATGTGGGAAGTTGACCTAAGGTGTTTCCATGAGGTTTGCAGTAAGTACTTTGGTGTAAAATTGAAACGTATAGTATTTGTATTGTCTAAGCATAGTATGCACTGAGAAAGTAACTTTTTTGTCTTGATGAAAAGAGGCATGAAACAACTTTCAACCTACTCATACTCATGTGGGAAGTTAACATAAGGTGTTTCCATTAGGTTTGCAGTAAGTAGTTTGGTGTAAAATTGAAATGTATACTATTTGTATTAATTTACCATTGTATGCCCTGAGTTAACCACATTTTTGTTTTGATGTGTAGAGCCATGAAACAACTTTCAAACTATTCATAATCATGTGGGAAGTTAACTTAATATGTTTCCCAATGGTTCGCGCTCTGCACTTTGGTGGAAAATTGACATATATACTACCTTTATGTCAGAACATAGTATGCACTGAGAAATTAACTTTTTTGTCTTGATGAACACAGGCATGAAACAACTTTCAAACTACTCATACTCATGTGGAGAGTTAACCAAAGGTGTTTCCATTAGGTTTGCAGTAAGTACTTTGGTGTAAAATTGAAATGTATACTATTTGTATTATCTAAGCATTGTATGCACTGAGAAAACAACTTTTTTCTCTTGATGTGTGGAGCCATGAAAAAACTTTCAAACTATTCATAATCATGTGGGAAGTTAATTTAAAATGTTTCCCAATGGTTTGCACTCAACACTTTGGTGGAAAATTGAGATGTATACTACCTTAATGTCAGCACATAGTATGCACTGAGAAAGTAACTTTTTTGTCTTGATGAACAGAGGCATCAAACAACATTCGACCTACTCATACTCATGTGGGAAGTTAACCAAAAGTGTTTCCATTTGGTTTGCAGTAAGTACTTTGGAGTAAAATTGAAATGTATACTATTTGTATTGTCTTAGTATAGTATGCACTGAGATAACAACTTTTTTGTTTTCATGTGTAGAGCCACAATACAACTTTCAAACATCTCAGAAACATGTGGGAAGTTAACCAAAGCTGTTTCCATTAGGTTTGCAGTAAGTACTTTGGTGTAAAATTGAAATGTATGCTATTTGTGTTGTAAAAGTATTGTATGCACTGAGAGATCAACGTTTTTGTCTTTATGTGCTCAGGTATGAAACAACTTTCAGACCTCTCAGAATCATGTGGGAAGTTAACCTAAGGTGTTTCCATTAGGTTTGCAGTAAGTACTTTAGTGTAAAATTGAAATGTATACTATTTGTATTATCTAAGCATTGTATGCACTGAGATAACAACGTTTTTGTGTTGATGTATGGAGCCATGAAAAAACGTTCAAACTACTCATAATCATTTGGGAAGTTAACCTAAAGTGTTTCCATTAGTTTTGCAGTATGTAGTTTGGTGTAAAATTGAAATGTATACTATTTGTATTATCTAACCATTGTATGCCCTGAGTTAACAACATTTTTGTGTTGATGTGTGGAGCCATGAAAAAACTTTCAAACTACTCATAATCATGTGGGAAGTTAACTTAAAATGTTTTCCAATGGTTTGCACTCTGCACTTTGGTGGAAAATTGAGATGTATACTACATTAATGTCAGAACCTAGTATGAACTGAGAAAGTAACTTTTTTGTCTTGATGAACAGAGGCATGAAACAACTTTCAACCTACTCATACTCATGTGGGAAGTTAACCAAAAGTGTTTCCATTTGGTTTGCAGTAAGTACTTTGGAGTAAAATTGAAATGTATAGTATTTGTATTGTCTTCGTATAGTATGCACTGAGATAACAACTTTTTTGTTATCATCTGTAGAGCCATAATACAACTTTCAAACAACTCAGAAACATGTGGGAAGTTAACCAAAGGTGTTTCCATTAGGTTTGCAGTAAGTACTTTGGTGTAATATTGAAAGAGATACTATTTGTATTATCTAAGCATTGTTTGCACTGAGATAACAACTTTTTTCTGTTGATGTGTGGAGCCATGAAAAAACTTTCAAACTACTCAGAATAATTTGGGAAGTTAACCTAAGGTGTTTCCATTAGGTTTGCAGTAAGTACTTTGGTGTAAAATTGAAATGTATACGATTTGCATTATCTAAGTATTGTATGCACTGAGATAACAACTTTTTTGTGTTGATGTGTGGAGCCATGAAAAAACTTTCAAACTACTCATAATCATTTGGGAAGTTAACCTAAGGGCTTTCCATTAGGTTTGTAGCAAATACTTTGGTGCAAAATTGAAATGTATACTATTTGTATTATCTAAGCATTGTATGAACTGAGATAACAACTTTTTTCTGTTGATGTGTGGAGCCATGAAAAAACTTTCAAACTACTCATAATCATTTGGGAAGGTAACCTAAGGTGTTTCCATTAGGTTTGCAGTAAGTACTATGGTGTAAAATTGAAATGCATACTATTTGTATTGTCTAAGCACAGTATGCACTGAGAAAGTAACTTTTTTGTCTTGATGAAGAGAGGCATGAAACAACTTTCAACCTACTCATACTCATGTGGGAAGTTAACCTAAGGTGTTTCCATTAGGTTTGCAGTAAGTACTTTGGTGTAAAATTGAAATGTATACTATTTGTATTGTCTAAGCATAGTCTGCACTGAGAAAGCAATTTTTTTGTCTTGATGAACAGAGGCATGAAACAACTTTCAACCTGCTCATACTCATGTGGGAAGTTCACCAAACGTTTTTCCATTAGGTTTGCAGTAAGTACTTTGGTGTAAAATTGAAATGTATGCTATTTGTATTGTAAAAGCATTGTATGCACTGAGAGATCAACTTTTTTGTCTTTATGTGCACAGGTATGAACCAACTTTCAAACTACTCATAATCATTTGGGAAGTTAACCTAAGGTGTTTCCATTAGGTTTGTAGCAAGTACTTTGGTGTAAAATTGAAATGTATACTATTTGTATTATCTAAGGATAGTATGCACTGAGATAACAACTTTTTTGTGTTGATGTGTGGAGCCATGAAAAAACTTTCAAACTACTCATAATCATTTGGGAAGTTAACCTAAGGTGTTTCCATTAGGTTTGCAGTAAGTACTTTGGTGTAAAATTGAAATGCATACTATTTGTATTGCCTAAGCATTAAATGCACTGAGATGACAACTTTTTTGTGTTGATGTGTGGAGCCACGACAAAACTTTCAAACTACTCATAATCATTTGGGAAGTTAACCTAAGGTGTTTCCATTAGGTTTGCAGTAAGTACTTTGGTGTAAAATTGAAATGTATACTATTTGTATTATCTAAGCATTGTATGCACTGAGATAACAACATTTTTGTGTTGATGTGTAGAGGCATGAAACAACGTTCAAACTATTCATAATCATGTGGGAAGTTAACTTAAAATGTTTCCAAATGGTTCGCGCTCTGCACTTTGGTGGAAAATTGAGATATATACTACCTTAATGTCAGAACATAGTATGCACTGAGAAAGTAACTTTTTTGTCTTGATGAACAGAGGCATGAAACATCTTTCAACCTACTCATACTCATGTGGAAGGTTAATCAAAGGTGTTTCCATTTGGTTTGCAGAAAGTACTTTGGAGTAAAATTGAAATGTATAGTATTTGTATTGTCTTCGTATAGTATGCACTGAGATAACAACTTTTTTGTTATCATCTGTAGAGCCATAATACAACTTTCAAACAACTCAGAAACATGTGGGAAGTTAACCAAAGCTGTTTCCATTAGGTTTGCAGAAAGTACTTTGGTGTAAAATTGAAATGAATGCTATTTGTATTGTAAAAGCATTGCATGCACTGAGAGATCAACTTTTTTGTCTTTATGTGCACAGGTATGAAACAACTTGCAGACATCTCAGAATCATGTGCGAAGTTAACCTAAGGTGTTTCCATTAGGTTTGCAGTAAGTAGTTTGGTGTAAAATTGAAATGTATTCTATTTGTATTGTCTAAGCATTGTATGCACTGAGATAACAACATTTTTGTGTTGATGTGTAGAGCCATGAAACATCGTTCAAACTATTCATAATCATGTGGGAAGTTAACTTAAAATGTTTCCCAATGGTTCGCGCTCTGCACTTTGGTGGAAAATTGACATATATACTACCTTAATGTCAGAACATAGTATGCACTGAGAAAGTAACTTTTTTGTCTTGATGAACAGAGGCATGAAACAACTTTCAAACTACTCATACTCATGTGGAAAGTTAACCAAAGGTGTTTCCATTAGGTTTGCAGTAAATACTTTGTTGTAAAATTGAAATGTATACTATTTGTATTATCTAAGCATTGTATGCACTGAGATAACAACTTTTTTTTGTTGATGTGTGGAGCAATGAAAAAACTTTCAAACTACTCATAATCATGTGGGAAGTTGACCTAAGGTGTTTCCATGAGGTTTGCAGTAAGTACTTTGGTGTAAAATTGAAATGTATGCTATTTGCACTGTAAAAGCATTGTATGCACTGAGAAAACAACTTTTTTCTCTTGATGTGCAGAGCCATAATACAATTTTCAATCTATTCATAATCATGTGGGAAGTTAATTTAAAATGTTTCCCAATGGTTTGCACTCTACACTTTGGTGGAAAATTGAGATGTATACTACCTTAATGTCAGAACATAGTATGCACTGAGAAAGTAACTTTTTTGTCTTGATGAACACAGGCATGAAACAACTTTCAAACTACTCATACTCATGTGGGAAGTTAACCAAACGTGTTTCCATTTGGTTTGCAGTAAGTACTTTGGAGTAAAATTGAAATGTATAGTATTTGTATTGTCTTCGTATTGCATGCACTGAGAGATCAACTTTTTTGTCTTTATGTGCACAGGTATGAAACAACTTGCAGACATCTCAGAATCATGTGCGAAGTTAACCTAAGGTGTTTCCATTAGGTTTGCAGTAAGTAGTTTGGTGTAAAATTGAAATGTATTCTATTTGTATTGTCTAAGCATTGTATGCACTGAGATAACAACATTTTTGTGTTGATGTGTAGAGCCATGAAACAACGTTCAAACTATTCATAATCATGTGGGAAGTTAACTTAAAATGTTTCCCAATGGTTCGCGCTCTGCACTTTGGTGGAAAATTGACATATATACTACCTTAATGTCAGAACATAGTATGCACTGAGAAAGTAACTTTTTTGTCTTGATGAACAGAGGCATGAAACAACTTTCAAACTACTCATACTCATGTGGAAAGTTAACCAATGGTGTTTCCATTAGGTTTGCAGTAAGTACTTTGTTGTAAAATTGAAATGTATACTATTTGTATTATCTAAGCATTGTATGCACTGAGATAACAACTTTTTTGTGTTGATCTGTGGAGCCATGAAAAAACTTTCAAACTACTCCTAATCATGTGGGAAGTTGACCTAAGGTGTTTCCATGAGGTTTGCAGTAAGTACTTTGGTGTAAAATTGAAACGTATAGTATTTGTATTGTCTAAGCATAGTATGCACTGAGAAAGTAACTTTTTTGTCTTGATGAAAAGAGGCATGAAACAACTTTCAACCTACTCATACTCATGTGGGAAGTTAACATAAGGTGTTTCCATTAGGTTTGCAGTAAGTAGTTTGGTGTAAAATTGAAATGTATACTATTTGTATTAATTTACCATTGTATGCCCTGAGTTAACCACATTTTTGTTTTGATGTGTAGAGCCATGAAACAACTTTCAAACTATTCATAATCATGTGGGAAGTTAACTTAATATGTTTCCCAATGGTTCGCGCTCTGCACTTTGGTGGAAAATTGACATATATACTACCTTTATGTCAGAACATAGTATGCACTGAGAAATTAACTTTTTTGTCTTGATGAACACAGGCATGAAACAACTTTCAAACTACTCATACTCATGTGGAGAGTTAACCAAAGGTGTTTCCATTAGGTTTGCAGTAAGTACTTTGGTGTAAAATTGAAATGTATACTATTTGTATTATCTAAGCATTGTATGCACTGAGAAAACAACTTTTTTCTCTTGATGTGTGGAGCCATGAAAAAACTTTCAAACTATTCATAATCATGTGGGAAGTTAATTTAAAATGTTTCCCAATGGTTTGCACTCAACACTTTGGTGGAAAATTGAGATGTATACTACCTTAATGTCAGCACATAGTATGCACTGAGAAAGTAACTTTTTTGTCTTGATGAACAGAGGCATCAAACAACATTCGACCTACTCATACTCATGTGGGAAGTTAACCAAAAGTGTTTCCATTTGGTTTGCAGTAAGTACTTTGGAGTAAAATTGAAATGTATACTATTTGTATTGTCTTAGTATAGTATGCACTGAGATAACAACTTTTTTGTTTTCATGTGTAGAGCCACAATACAACTTTCAAACATCTCAGAAACATGTGGGAAGTTAACCAAAGCTGTTTCCATTAGGTTTGCAGTAAGTACTTTGGTGTAAAATTGAAATGTATGCTATTTGTGTTGTAAAAGTATTGTATGCACTGAGAGATCAACGTTTTTGTCTTTATGTGCTCAGGTATGAAACAACTTTCAGACCTCTCAGAATCATGTGGGAAGTTAACCTAAGGTGTTTCCATTAGGTTTGCAGTAAGTACTTTAGTGTAAAATTGAAATGTATACTATTTGTATTATCTAAGCATTGTATGCACTGAGATAACAACGTTTTTGTGTTGATGTATGGAGCCATGAAAAAACGTTCAAACTACTCATAATCATTTGGGAAGTTAACCTAAAGTGTTTCCATTAGTTTTGCAGTATGTAGTTTGGTGTAAAATTGAAATGTATACTATTTGTATTATCTAACCATTGTATGCCCTGAGTTAACAACATTTTTGTGTTGATGTGTGGAGCCATGAAAAAACTTTCAAACTACTCATAATCATGTGGGAAGTTAACTTAAAATGTTTTCCAATGGTTTGCACTCTGCACTTTGGTGGAAAATTGAGATGTATACTACATTAATGTCAGAACCTAGTATGAACTGAGAAAGTAACTTTTTTGTCTTGATGAACAGAGGCATGAAACAACTTTCAACCTACTCATACTCATGTGGGAAGTTAACCAAAAGTGTTTCCATTTGGTTTGCAGTAAGTACTTTGGAGTAAAATTGAAATGTATAGTATTTGTATTGTCTTCGTATAGTATGCACTGAGATAACAACTTTTTTGTTATCATCTGTAGAGCCATAATACAACTTTCAAACAACTCAGAAACATGTGGGAAGTTAACCAAAGGTGTTTCCATTAGGTTTGCAGTAAGTACTTTGGTGTAATATTGAAAGAGATACTATTTGTATTATCTAAGCATTGTTTGCACTGAGATAACAACTTTTTTCTGTTGATGTGTGGAGCCATGAAAAAACTTTCAAACTACTCAGAATAATTTGGGAAGTTAACCTAAGGTGTTTCCATTAGGTTTGCAGTAAGTACTTTGGTGTAAAATTGAAATGTATACGATTTGCATTATCTAAGTATTGTAAGCACTGAGATAACAACTTTTTTGTGTTGATGTGTGGAGCCATGAAAAAACTTTCAAACTACTCATAATCATTTGGGAAGTTAACCTAAGGGCTTTCCATTAGGTTTGTAGCAAATACTTTGGTGCAAAATTGAAATGTATACTATTTGTATTATCTAAGCATTGTATGAACTGAGATAACAACTTTTTTCTGTTGATGTGTGGAGCCATGAAAAAACTTTCAAACTACTCATAATCATTTGGGAAGGTAACCTAAGGTGTTTCCATTAGGTTTGCAGTAAGTACTATGGTGTAAAATTGAAATGCATACTATTTGTATTGTCTAAGCACAGTATGCACTGAGAAAGTAACTTTTTTGTCTTGATGAAGAGAGGCATGAAACAACTTTCAACCTACTCATACTCATGTGGGAAGTTAACCTAAGGTGTTTCCATTAGGTTTGCAGTAAGTACTTTGGTGTAAAATTGAAATGTATACTATTTGTATTGTCTAAGCATAGTCTGCACTGAGAAAGCAATTTTTTTGTCTTGATGAACAGAGGCATGAAACAACTTTCAACCTGCTCATACTCATGTGGGAAGTTCACCAAACGTTTTTCCATTAGGTTTGCAGTAAGTACTTTGGTGTAAAATTGAAATGTATGCTATTTGTATTGTAAAAGCATTGTATGCACTGAGAGATCAACTTTTTTGTCTTTATGTGCACAGGTATGAACCAACTTTCAAACTACTCATAATCATTTGGGAAGTTAACCTAAGGTGTTTCCATTAGGTTTGTAGCAAGTACTTTGGTGTAAAATTGAAATGTATACTATTTGTATTATCTAAGGATAGTATGCACTGAGATAACAACTTTTTTGTGTTGATGTGTGGAGCCATGAAAAAACTTTCAAACTACTCATAATCATTTGGGAAGTTAACCTAAGGTGTTTCCATTAGGTTTGCAGTAAGTACTTTGGTGTAAAATTGAAATGCATACTATTTGTATTGCCTAAGCATTAAATGCACTGAGATGACAACTTTTTTGTGTTGATGTGTGGAGCCACGACAAAACTTTCAAACTACTCATAATCATTTGGGAAGTTAACCTAAGGTGTTTCCATTAGGTTTGCAGTAAGTACTTTGGTGTAAAATTGAAATGTATACTATTTGTATTATCTAAGCATTGTATGCACTGAGATAACAACATTTTTGTGTTGATGTGTAGAGGCATGAAACAACGTTCAAACTATTCATAATCATGTGGGAAGTTAACTTAAAATGTTTCCAAATGGTTCGCGCTCTGCACTTTGGTGGAAAATTGAGATATATACTACCTTAATGTCAGAACATAGTATGCACTGAGAAAGTAACTTTTTTGTCTTGATGAACAGAGGCATGAAACATCTTTCAACCTACTCATACTCATGTGGAAGGTTAATCAAAGGTGTTTCCATTTGGTTTGCAGAAAGTACTTTGGAGTAAAATTGAAATGTATAGTATTTGTATTGTCTTCGTATAGTATGCACTGAGATAACAACTTTTTTGTTATCATCTGTAGAGCCATAATACAACTTTCAAACAACTCAGAAACATGTGGGAAGTTAACCAAAGCTGTTTCCATTAGGTTTGCAGAAAGTACTTTGGTGTAAAATTGAAATGAATGCTATTTGTATTGTAAAAGCATTGCATGCACTGAGAGATCAACTTTTTTGTCTTTATGTGCACAGGTATGAAACAACTTGCAGACATCTCAGAATCATGTGCGAAGTTAACCTAAGGTGTTTCCATTAGGTTTGCAGTAAGTAGTTTGGTGTAAAATTGAAATGTATTCTATTTGTATTGTCTAAGCATTGTATGCACTGAGATAACAACATTTTTGTGTTGATGTGTAGAGCCATGAAACATCGTTCAAACTATTCATAATCATGTGGGAAGTTAACTTAAAATGTTTCCCAATGGTTCGCGCTCTGCACTTTGGTGGAAAATTGACATATATACTACCTTAATGTCAGAACATAGTATGCACTGAGAAAGTAACTTTTTTGTCTTGATGAACAGAGGCATGAAACAACTTTCAAACTACTCATACTCATGTGGAAAGTTAACCAAAGGTGTTTCCATTAGGTTTGCAGTAAATACTTTGTTGTAAAATTGAAATGTATACTATTTGTATTATCTAAGCATTGTATGCACTGAGATAACAACTTTTTTTTGTTGATGTGTGGAGCAATGAAAAAACTTTCAAACTACTCATAATCATGTGGGAAGTTGACCTAAGGTGTTTCCATGAGGTTTGCAGTAAGTACTTTGGTGTAAAATTGAAATGTATGCTATTTGCACTGTAAAAGCATTGTATGCACTGAGAAAACAACTTTTTTCTCTTGATGTGCAGAGCCATAATACAATTTTCAATCTATTCATAATCATGTGGGAAGTTAATTTAAAATGTTTCCCAATGGTTTGCACTCTACACTTTGGTGGAAAATTGAGATGTATACTACCTTAATGTCAGAACATAGTATGCACTGAGAAAGTAACTTTTTTGTCTTGATGAACAGAGGCATGAAACAACTTTCAAACTACTCATACTCATGTGGGAAGTTAACCAAACGTGTTTCCATTTGGTTTGCAGTAAGTACTTTGGAGTAAAATTGAAATGTATAGTATTTGTATTGTCTTCGTATAGCATGCACTGAGATAACAACTTTTTTGTTATCATGTGTAGAGCCATAATACAACTTTCAAGCAACTCAGAAACATGTGGGAAGTTAACCAAAGGTGTTTCCATTAGGTTTGCAGTAAGTACTTTGGTGTAAAATTGAAATGAATGCTATTTGTATTGTAAAAGCATTCCATGCACTGAGAGATCAACTTTTTTGTCTTTATGTGCACAGGTATGAAACAACTTGCAGACATCTCAGAATCATGTGCGAAGTTAACCTAAGGTGTTTCCATTAGGTTTGCAGTAAGTAGTTTGGTGTAAAATTGAAATGTATTCTATTTGTATTGTCTAAGCATTGTTTGCACTGAGATAACAACATTTTTGTGTTGATGTGTAGAGCCATGAAACAACGTTCAAACTATTCATAATCATGTGGGAAGTTAACTTAAAATGTTTCCCAATGGTTCGCGCTCTGCCCTTTGGTGGAAAATTGACATATATACTACCTTAATGTCAGAACATAGTATGCACTGAGAAAGTAACTTTTTTGTCTTGATGAACAGAGGCATGAAACAACTTTCAAACTACTCATACTCATGTGGAAAGTTAACCAAAGGTGTTTCCATTAGGTTTGCAGTAAGTACTTTGTTGTAAAATTGAAATGTATACTATTTGTATTATCTAAGCATTGTATGCACTGAGATAACAACTTTTTTTTGTTGATGTGTGGAGCCATGAAAAAACTTTCAAACTACTCATAATCATGTGGGAAGTTGACCTAAGGTGTTTCCATGAGGTTTGCAGTAAGTACTTTGGTGTAAAATTGAAATGTATGCTATTTGCACTGTAAAAGCATTGTATGCACTGAGAAAACAACTTTTTTCTCTTGATGTGCAGAGCCATAATACAATTTTCAAACTATTCATAATCATGTGGGAAGTTAATTTAAAATGTTTGCCAATGGTTTGCACTCTACACTTTGGTGGAAAATTGAGATGTATACTACCTTAATGTCAGAACATAGTATGCACTGAGAAAGTAACTTTTTTGTCTTGATGAACAGAGGCATGAAACAACTTTCAAACTACTCATACTCATGTGGGAAGTTAACCAAACGTGTTTCCATTTGGTTTGCAGTAAGTACTTTGGAGTAGAATTGAAATGTATAGTATTTGTATTGTCTTCGTATAGCATGCACTGAGATAACAACTTTTTTGCTATCATGTGTAGAGCCATAATACAAATTTCAAGCAACTCAGAAACATGTGGGAAGTTAACCAAAGGTGTTTCCATTAGGTTTGCAGTAAGTACTTTGGTGGAAAATTGAAATCTATGCTATTTGCATTGTAAACGCATTGTATGCACTGAGAGATCAACTTTTTTGTCTTTATGTGCACAGGTATGAAACAACTTGCAGACATCTCAGAATCATGTCGGAAGTTAACCTAAGGTGTTTCCATTAGGTTTGCAGTAAGTACTTTGGTGTAAAATTGAAATGTATACGATTTGCATTATCTAAGTATTGTATGCACTGAGATAACAACTTTTTTGTGTTGATGTGTGGAGCCATGAAAAAACTTTCAAACTACTCATAATCATTTGGGAAGTTAACCTAAGGTGTTTCCACTAGGTTTGTAGCAAGTACTTTGGTATAAAATTGAAATGTATACTATTTATATTGTCTAAGCATAGTCTGCACTGAGAAAGTAATTTTTTTGTCTTGATGAACAGGGGCATGAAACAACTTTCAACCTACTCATACTCATGTGGGAAGTTAACCAAAGGTGTTTCCATTAGGTTTGCAGTAAATACTTTGTTGTAAAATTGAAATGTATACTATTTGTATTATCTAAGCATTGTATGCACTGAGATAACAACTTTTTTTTGTTGATGTGTGGAGCAATGAAAAAACTTTCAAACTACTCATAATCATGTGGGAAGTTGACCTAAGGTGTTTCCATGAGGTTTGCAGTAAGTACTTTGGTGTAAAATTGAAATGTATGCTATTTGCACTGTAAAAGCATTGTATGCACTGAGAAAACAACTTTTTTCTCTTGATGTGCAGAGCCATAATACAATTTTCAATCTATTCATAATCATGTGGGAAGTTAATTTAAAATGTTTCCCAATGGTTTGCACTCTACACTTTGGTGGAAAATTGAGATGTATACTACCTTAATGTCAGAACATAGTATGCACTGAGAAAGTAACTTTTTTGTCTTGATGAACACAGGCATGAAACAACTTTCAAACTACTCATACTCATGTGGGAAGTTAACCAAACGTGTTTCCATTTGGTTTGCAGTAAGTACTTTGGAGTAAAATTGAAATGTATAGTATTTGTATTGTCTTCGTATTGCATGCACTGAGAGATCAACTTTTTTGTCTTTATGTGCACAGGTATGAAACAACTTGCAGACATCTCAGAATCATGTGCGAAGTTAACCTAAGGTGTTTCCATTAGGTTTGCAGTAAGTAGTTTGGTGTAAAATTGAAATGTATTCTATTTGTATTGTCTAAGCATTGTATGCACTGAGATAACAACATTTTTGTGTTGATGTGTAGAGCCATGAAACAACGTTCAAACTATTCATAATCATGTGGGAAGTTAACTTAAAATGTTTCCCAATGGTTCGCGCTCTGCACTTTGGTGGAAAATTGACATATATACTACCTTAATGTCAGAACATAGTATGCACTGAGAAAGTAACTTTTTTGTCTTGATGAACAGAGGCATGAAACAACTTTCAAACTACTCATACTCATGTGGAAAGTTAACCAATGGTGTTTCCATTAGGTTTGCAGTAAGTACTTTGTTGTAAAATTGAAATGTATACTATTTGTATTATCTAAGCATTGTATGCACTGAGATAACAACTTTTTTGTGTTGATCTGTGGAGCCATGAAAAAACTTTCAAACTACTCCTAATCATGTGGGAAGTTGACCTAAGGTGTTTCCATGAGGTTTGCAGTAAGTACTTTGGTGTAAAATTGAAACGTATAGTATTTGTATTGTCTAAGCATAGTATGCACTGAGAAAGTAACTTTTTTGTCTTGATGAAAAGAGGCATGAAACAACTTTCAACCTACTCATACTCATGTGGGAAGTTAACATAAGGTGTTTCCATTAGGTTTGCAGTAAGTAGTTTGGTGTAAAATTGAAATGTATACTATTTGTATTAATTTACCATTGTATGCCCTGAGTTAACCACATTTTTGTTTTGATGTGTAGAGCCATGAAACAACTTTCAAACTATTCATAATCATGTGGGAAGTTAACTTAATATGTTTCCCAATGGTTCGCGCTCTGCACTTTGGTGGAAAATTGACATATATACTACCTTTATGTCAGAACATAGTATGCACTGAGAAATTAACTTTTTTGTCTTGATGAACACAGGCATGAAACAACTTTCAAACTACTCATACTCATGTGGAGAGTTAACCAAAGGTGTTTCCATTAGGTTTGCAGTAAGTACTTTGGTGTAAAATTGAAATGTATACTATTTGTATTATCTAAGCATTGTATGCACTGAGAAAACAACTTTTTTCTCTTGATGTGTGGAGCCATGAAAAAACTTTCAAACTATTCATAATCATGTGGGAAGTTAATTTAAAATGTTTCCCAATGGTTTGCACTCAACACTTTGGTGGAAAATTGAGATGTATACTACCTTAATGTCAGCACATAGTATGCACTGAGAAAGTAACTTTTTTGTCTTGATGAACAGAGGCATCAAACAACATTCGACCTACTCATACTCATGTGGGAAGTTAACCAAAAGTGTTTCCATTTGGTTTGCAGTAAGTACTTTGGAGTAAAATTGAAATGTATACTATTTGTATTGTCTTAGTATAGTATGCACTGAGATAACAACTTTTTTGTTTTCATGTGTAGAGCCACAATACAACTTTCAAACATCTCAGAAACATGTGGGAAGTTAACCAAAGCTGTTTCCATTAGGTTTGCAGTAAGTACTTTGGTGTAAAATTGAAATGTATGCTATTTGTGTTGTAAAAGTATTGTATGCACTGAGAGATCAACGTTTTTGTCTTTATGTGCTCAGGTATGAAACAACTTTCAGACCTCTCAGAATCATGTGGGAAGTTAACCTAAGGTGTTTCCATTAGGTTTGCAGTAAGTACTTTAGTGTAAAATTGAAATGTATACTATTTGTATTATCTAAGCATTGTATGCACTGAGATAACAACGTTTTTGTGTTGATGTATGGAGCCATGAAAAAACGTTCAAACTACTCATAATCATTTGGGAAGTTAACCTAAAGTGTTTCCATTAGTTTTGCAGTATGTAGTTTGGTGTAAAATTGAAATGTATACTATTTGTATTATCTAACCATTGTATGCCCTGAGTTAACAACATTTTTGTGTTGATGTGTGGAGCCATGAAAAAACTTTCAAACTACTCATAATCATGTGGGAAGTTAACTTAAAATGTTTTCCAATGGTTTGCACTCTGCACTTTGGTGGAAAATTGAGATGTATACTACATTAATGTCAGAACCTAGTATGAACTGAGAAAGTAACTTTTTTGTCTTGATGAACAGAGGCATGAAACAACTTTCAACCTACTCATACTCATGTGGGAAGTTAACCAAAAGTGTTTCCATTTGGTTTGCAGTAAGTACTTTGGAGTAAAATTGAAATGTATAGTATTTGTATTGTCTTCGTATAGTATGCACTGAGATAACAACTTTTTTGTTATCATCTGTAGAGCCATAATACAACTTTCAAACAACTCAGAAACATGTGGGAAGTTAACCAAAGGTGTTTCCATTAGGTTTGCAGTAAGTACTTTGGTGTAATATTGAAAGAGATACTATTTGTATTATCTAAGCATTGTTTGCACTGAGATAACAACTTTTTTCTGTTGATGTGTGGAGCCATGAAAAAACTTTCAAACTACTCAGAATAATTTGGGAAGTTAACCTAAGGTGTTTCCATTAGGTTTGCAGTAAGTACTTTGGTGTAAAATTGAAATGTATACGATTTGCATTATCTAAGTATTGTATGCACTGAGATAACAACTTTTTTGTGTTGATGTGTGGAGCCATGAAAAAACTTTCAAACTACTCATAATCATTTGGGAAGTTAACCTAAGGGCTTTCCATTAGGTTTGTAGCAAATACTTTGGTGCAAAATTGAAATGTATACTATTTGTATTATCTAAGCATTGTATGAACTGAGATAACAACTTTTTTCTGTTGATGTGTGGAGCCATGAAAAAACTTTCAAACTACTCATAATCATTTGGGAAGGTAACCTAAGGTGTTTCCATTAGGTTTGCAGTAAGTACTATGGTGTAAAATTGAAATGCATACTATTTGTATTGTCTAAGCACAGTATGCACTGAGAAAGTAACTTTTTTGTCTTGATGAAGAGAGGCATGAAACAACTTTCAACCTACTCATACTCATGTGGGAAGTTAACCTAAGGTGTTTCCATTAGGTTTGCAGTAAGTACTTTGGTGTAAAATTGAAATGTATACTATTTGTATTGTCTAAGCATAGTCTGCACTGAGAAAGCAATTTTTTTGTCTTGATGAACAGAGGCATGAAACAACTTTCAACCTGCTCATACTCATGTGGGAAGTTCACCAAACGTTTTTCCATTAGGTTTGCAGTAAGTACTTTGGTGTAAAATTGAAATGTATGCTATTTGTATTGTAAAAGCATTGTATGCACTGAGAGATCAACTTTTTTGTCTTTATGTGCACAGGTATGAACCAACTTTCAAACTACTCATAATCATTTGGGAAGTTAACCTAAGGTGTTTCCATTAGGTTTGTAGCAAGTACTTTGGTGTAAAATTGAAATGTATACTATTTGTATTATCTAAGGATAGTATGCACTGAGATAACAACTTTTTTGTGTTGATGTGTGGAGCCATGAAAAAACTTTCAAACTACTCATAATCATTTGGGAAGTTAACCTAAGGTGTTTCCATTAGGTTTGCAGTAAGTACTTTGGTGTAAAATTGAAATGCATACTATTTGTATTGCCTAAGCATTAAATGCACTGAGATGACAACTTTTTTGTGTTGATGTGTGGAGCCACGACAAAACTTTCAAACTACTCATAATCATTTGGGAAGTTAACCTAAGGTGTTTCCATTAGGTTTGCAGTAAGTACTTTGGTGTAAAATTGAAATGTATACTATTTGTATTATCTAAGCATTGTATGCACTGAGATAACAACATTTTTGTGTTGATGTGTAGAGGCATGAAACAACGTTCAAACTATTCATAATCATGTGGGAAGTTAACTTAAAATGTTTCCAAATGGTTCGCGCTCTGCACTTTGGTGGAAAATTGAGATATATACTACCTTAATGTCAGAACATAGTATGCACTGAGAAAGTAACTTTTTTGTCTTGATGAACAGAGGCATGAAACATCTTTCAACCTACTCATACTCATGTGGAAGGTTAATCAAAGGTGTTTCCATTTGGTTTGCAGAAAGTACTTTGGAGTAAAATTGAAATGTATAGTATTTGTATTGTCTTCGTATAGTATGCACTGAGATAACAACTTTTTTGTTATCATCTGTAGAGCCATAATACAACTTTCAAACAACTCAGAAACATGTGGGAAGTTAACCAAAGCTGTTTCCATTAGGTTTGCAGAAAGTACTTTGGTGTAAAATTGAAATGAATGCTATTTGTATTGTAAAAGCATTGCATGCACTGAGAGATCAACTTTTTTGTCTTTATGTGCACAGGTATGAAACAACTTGCAGACATCTCAGAATCATGTGCGAAGTTAACCTAAGGTGTTTCCATTAGGTTTGCAGTAAGTAGTTTGGTGTAAAATTGAAATGTATTCTATTTGTATTGTCTAAGCATTGTATGCACTGAGATAACAACATTTTTGTGTTGATGTGTAGAGCCATGAAACATCGTTCAAACTATTCATAATCATGTGGGAAGTTAACTTAAAATGTTTCCCAATGGTTCGCGCTCTGCACTTTGGTGGAAAATTGACATATATACTACCTTAATGTCAGAACATAGAATGCACTGAGAAAGTAACTTTTTTGTCTTGATGAACAGAGGCATGAAACAACTTTCAAACTACTCATACTCATGTGGAAAGTTAACCAAAGGTGTTTCCATTAGGTTTGCAGTAAATACTTTGTTGTAAAATTGAAATGTATACTATTTGTATTATCTAAGCATTGTATGCACTGAGATAACAACTTTTTTTTGTTGATGTGTGGAGCAATGAAAAAACTTTCAAACTACTCATAATCATGTGGGAAGTTGACCTAAGGTGTTTCCATGAGGTTTGCAGTAAGTACTTTGGTGTAAAATTGAAATGTATGCTATTTGCACTGTAAAAGCATTGTATGCACTGAGAAAACAACTTTTTTCTCTTGATGTGCAGAGCCATAATACAATTTTCAATCTATTCATAATCATGTGGGAAGTTAATTTAAAATGTTTCCCAATGGTTTGCACTCTACACTTTGGTGGAAAATTGAGATGTATACTACCTTAATGTCAGAACATAGTATGCACTGAGAAAGTAACTTTTTTGTCTTGATGAACAGAGGCATGAAACAACTTTCAAACTACTCATACTCATGTGGGAAGTTAACCAAACGTGTTTCCATTTGGTTTGCAGTAAGTACTTTGGAGTAAAATTGAAATGTATAGTATTTGTATTGTCTTCGTATAGCATGCACTGAGATAACAACTTTTTTGTTATCATGTGTAGAGCCATAATACAACTTTCAAGCAACTCAGAAACATGTGGGAAGTTAACCAAAGGTGTTTCCATTAGGTTTGCAGTAAGTACTTTGGTGTAAAATTGAAATGAATGCTATTTGTATTGTAAAAGCATTCCATGCACTGAGAGATCAACTTTTTTGTCTTTATGTGCACAGGTATGAAACAACTTGCAGACATCTCAGAATCATGTGCGAAGTTAACCTAAGGTGTTTCCATTAGGTTTGCAGTAAGTAGTTTGGTGTAAAATTGAAATGTATTCTATTTGTATTGTCTAAGCATTGTTTGCACTGAGATAACAACATTTTTGTGTTGATGTGTAGAGCCATGAAACAACGTTCAAACTATTCATAATCATGTGGGAAGTTAACTTAAAATGTTTCCCAATGGTTCGCGCTCTGCCCTTTGGTGGAAAATTGACATATATACTACCTTAATGTCAGAACATAGTATGCACTGAGAAAGTAACTTTTTTGTCTTGATGAACAGAGGCATGAAACAACTTTCAAACTACTCATACTCATGTGGAAAGTTAACCAAAGGTGTTTCCATTAGGTTTGCAGTAAGTACTTTGTTGTAAAATTGAAATGTATACTATTTGTATTATCTAAGCATTGTATGCACTGAGATAACAACTTTTTTTTGTTGATGTGTGGAGCCATGAAAAAACTTTCAAACTACTCATAATCATGTGGGAAGTTGACCTAAGGTGTTTCCATGAGGTTTGCAGTAAGTACTTTGGTGTAAAATTGAAATGTATGCTATTTGCACTGTAAAAGCATTGTATGCACTGAGAAAACAACTTTTTTCTCTTGATGTGCAGAGCCATAATACAATTTTCAAACTATTCATAATCATGTGGGAAGTTAATTTAAAATGTTTCCCAATGGTTTGCACTCTACACTTTGGTGGAAAATTGAGATGTATACTACCTTAATGTCAGAACATAGTATGCACTGAGAAAGTAACTTTTTTGTCTTGATGAACAGAGGCATGAAACAACTTTCAAACTACTCATACTCATGTGGGAAGTTAACCAAACGTGTTTCCATTTGGTTTGCAGTAAGTACTTTGGAGTAGAATTGAAATGTATAGTATTTGTATTGTCTTCGTATAGCATGCACTGAGATAACAACTTTTTTGCTATCATGTGTAGAGCCATAATACAAATTTCAAGCAACTCAGAAACATGTGGGAAGTTAACCAAAGGTGTTTCCATTAGGTTTGCAGTAAGTACTTTGGTGGAAAATTGAAATCTATGCTATTTGCATTGTAAACGCATTGTATGCACTGAGAGATCAACTTTTTTGTCTTTATGTGCACAGGTATGAAACAACTTGCAGACATCTCAGAATCATGTCGGAAGTTAACCTAAGGTGTTTCCATTAGGTTTGCAGTAAGTACTTTGGTGTAAAATTGAAATGTATACGATTTGCATTATCTAAGTATTGTATGCACTGAGATAACAACTTTTTTGTGTTGATGTGTGGAGCCATGAAAAAACTTTCAAACTACTCATAATCATTTGGGAAGTTAACCTAAGGTGTTTCCACTAGGTTTGTAGCAAGTACTTTGGTATAAAATTGAAATGTATACTATTTATATTGTCTAAGCATAGTCTGCACTGAGAAAGTAATTTTTTTGTCTTGATGAACAGGGGCATGAAACAACTTTCAACCTACTCATACTCATGTGGGAAGTTAACCACAGGTTTTTCCATTAGGTTTGCAGTAAGTACTTCGGTGCAAAATTGAAATGTATACTATTTGTATTATCTAAGCATTGTATGCACTGAGATAACAACTTTTTTGTGTTGATGTGTGGAGCCATGAAAAAACTTTCAAACTACTCATAATCATTTGGGAAGTTAACCTAAAGTGTTTCCATTAGTTTTCAAGTATGTAGTTTGGTGTAAAATTGAAATGTATACTATTTGTATTATCTAACCATTGTATGCCCTGAGTTAACAACATTTTTGTGTTGATGTGTGGAGCCATGAAAAAACTTTCAAACTACTCATAATCATGTGGGAAGTTAACTTAAAATGTTTCCCAATGGTTTGCACTCTGCACTTTGGTGGAAAATTGAGATGTATACTACCTTAATGTCAGAACCTAGTATGAACTGAGAAAGTAACTTTTTTGTCTTGATGAACAGAGGCATGAAACAACTTTTAACCTACTCATACTCATGTGGGAAGTTAACCAAAAGTGTTTCCATCTGGTTTGCCGTAAGTACTTTGGAGTAAAATTGAAATGTATAGTATTTGTATTGTCTTCGTATAGTATGCACTGAGATAACAACTTTTTTGTTATCATCTGTAGAGCCATAATACAACTTTCAAACAACTCAGAAACATGTGGGAAGTTAACCAAAGGTATTTCCATTAGGTTTGCAGTAAGTACTTTGGTGTAAAATTGAAATGAATGCTATTTGTATTGTAAAAGCATTGCATGCACTGAGAGATCAACTTTTTTGTCTTTATGTGCACAGGTATGAAACAACTTGCAGACATCTCAGAATCATATGGGAAGTTAACCTAAGGTGTTTCCATTAGGTTTGCAGTAAGTAGTTTGGTTTAAAATTGAAATGTATTCTATTTGTATTGTCTAAGCATTGTATGCACTGAGATAACAACATTTTTGTGTTGATGTGTAGAGCCATGAAACAACGTTCAAACTATTCATAATCATGTGGGAAGTTAACTTAAAATGTTTCCCAATGGTTCACGCTCTGCACTTTGGTGGAAAATTGACATATATACTACCTTAATGTCAGAACATAGTATGCACTGACAAAGTAACTTTTTTGTCTTGATGAACAGAGGCATGAAACAACTTTCAAACTACTCATACTCATGTGGAAAGTTAACCAAAGGTGTTTCCATTAGGTTTGCAGTAAGTACTTTGTTGTAAAATTGAAATATATACTATTTGTATTATCTAAGCATTGTATGCACTGAGATAACAACTTTTTTTTGTTGATGTGTGGAGCCATGAAAAAACTTTCAAACTACTCATAATCATGTGGGACGTTGACCTAAGGTGTTTCCATGAGGTTTGCAGTAAGTACTTTGGTGTAAAATTGAAATGTATACTATTTGTATTGTCTAAGCATAGTATGCACTGAGAAAGTAACTTTTTTGTCTTGATGAAGAGAGGCATGAAACAACTTTCAACCTACTCATACTCATGTGGGAAGTTAACATAAGGTGTTTCCATTAGGTTTGCAGTAAGTAGTTTTGTGTAAAATTGAAATGTATACTATTTGTATTAATTTACCATTGTATGCCCTGAGTTAACAACATTTTTGTGTTGATGTGTAGAGCCATGAAACAACTTTCAAACTATTCAAAATCATGTGGGAAGTTAACTTAAAATGTTTCCCAATGGTTCGCGCTCTGCCCTTTGGTGGAAAATTGACATATATACTACCTTAATGTCAGAACATAGTATGCACTGAGAAAGTAACTTTTTTGTCTTGATGAACAGAGGCATGAAACAACTTTCAAACTACTCATACTCATGTGGAAAGTTAACCAAAGGTGTTTCCATTAGGTTTGCAGTAAGTACTTTGGTGTAAAATTGAAATGTATACTATTTGTATTATCTAAGCATTGTATGCACTGAGAAAACAACTTTTTTCTCTTGATGTGTGGAGCCATGAAAAAACTTTCAAACTATTCATAATCATGTGGGAAGTTAATTTAAAATGTTTCCCAATGGTTTGCAGTCAACACTTTGGTGGAAAATTGAGATGTATACTACCTTAATGTCAGCACATAGTATGCACTGAGAAAGTAACTTTTTTGTCTTGATGAACAGAGGCATCAAACAACATTCGACCTACTCATACTCATGTGGGAAGTTAACCAAAAGTGTTTCCATTTGGTTTGCAGTAAGTACTTTGGAGTAAAATTGAAATGTATACTATTTGTATTGTCTTAGTATAGTATGCACTGAGATAACAACTTTTTTGTTTTCATGTGTAGAGCCACAATACAACTTTCAAACATCTCAGAAACATCTGGGAAGTTAACCAAAGCTGTTTCCATTAGGTTTGCAGTAAGTACTTTGGTGTAAAATTGAAATGTATGCTATTTGTGTTGTAAAAGTATTGTATGCACTGAGAGATCAACGTTTTTGTCTTTATGTGCTCAGGTATGAAACAACTTTCAGACCTCTCAGAATCATGTGGGAAGTTAACCTAAGGTGTTTCCATTAGGTTTGCAGTAAGTACTTTAGTGTAAAATTGAAATGTATACTATTTGTATTATCTAAGCATTGTATGCACTGAGATAACAACGTTTTTGTGTTGATGTATGGAGCCATGAAAAAACGTTCAAACTACTCATAATCATTTGGGAAGTTAACCTAAAGTGTTTCCATTAGTTTTGCAGTATGTAGTTTGGTGTAAAATTGAAATGTATACTATTTGTATTATCTAACCATTGTATGCCCTGAGTTAACAACATTTTTGTGTTGATGTGTGGAGCCATGAAAAAACTTTCAAACTACTCATAATCATGTGGGAAGTTAACTTAAAATGTTTTCCAATGGTTTGCACTCTGCACTTTGGTGGAAAATTGAGATGTATACTACATTAATGTCAGAACCTAGTATGAACTGAGAAAGTAACTTTTTTGTCTTGATGAACAGAGGCATGAAACAACTTTCAACCTACTCATACTCATGTGGGAAGTTAACCAAAAGTGTTTCCATTTGGTTTGCAGTAAGTACTTTGGAGTAAAATTGAAATGTATAGTATTTGTATTGTCTTCGTATAGTATGCACTGAGATAACAACTTTTTTGTTATCATCTGTAGAGCCATAATACAACTTTCAAACAACTCAGAAACATGTGGGAAGTTAACCAAAGGTGTTTCCATTAGGTTTGCAGTAAGTACTTTGGTGTAAAATTGAAATGAATGCTATTTGTATTGTAAAAGCATTGCATGCACTGAGAGATCAACTTTTTTGTCTTTATGTGCACAGGTATGAAACAACTTGCAGACATCTCAGAATCATGTGCGAAGTTAACCTAAGGTGTTTCCATTAGGTTTGCAGTAAGTAGTTTGGTGTAAAATTGAAATGTATTCTATTTGTATTGTCTAAGCATTGTATGCACTGAGATAACAACATTTTTGTGTTGATGTGTAGAGCCATGAAACAACGTTCAAACTATTCATAATCATGTGGGAAGTTAACTTAAAATGTTTCCCAATGGTTCGCGCTCTGCACTTTGGTGGAAAATTGACATATATACTACCTTAATGTCAGAACATAGTATGCACTGAGAAAGTAACTTTTTTGTCTTGATGAACAGAGGCATGAAACAACTTTCAAACTACTCATACTCATGTGGAAAGTTAACCAATGGTGTTTCCATTAGGTTTGCAGTAAGTACTTTGTTGTAAAATTGAAATGTATACTATTTGTATTATCTAAGCATTGTATGCACTGAGATAACAACTTTTTTGTGTTGATCTGTGGAGCCATGAAAAAACTTTCAAACTACTCCTAATCATGTGGGAAGTTGACCTAAGGTGTTTCCATGAGGTTTGCAGTAAGTACTTTGGTGTAAAATTGAAACGTATAGTATTTGTATTGTCTAAGCATAGTATGCACTGAGAAAGTAACTTTTTTGTCTTGATGAAAAGAGGCATGAAACAACTTTCAACCTACTCATACTCATGTGGGAAGTTAACATAAGGTGTTTCCATTAGGTTTGCAGTAAGTAGTTTGGTGTAAAATTGAAATGTATACTATTTGTATTAATTTACCATTGTATGCCCTGAGTTAACCACATTTTTGTTTTGATGTGTAGAGCCATGAAACAACTTTCAAACTATTCATAATCATGTGGGAAGTTAACTTAATATGTTTCCCAATGGTTCGCGCTCTGCACTTTGGTGGAAAATTGACATATATACTACCTTTATGTCAGAACATAGTATGCACTGAGAAATTAACTTTTTTGTCTTGATGAACACAGGCATGAAACAACTTTCAAACTACTCATACTCATGTGGAGAGTTAACCAAAGGTGTTTCCATTAGGTTTGCAGTAAGTACTTTGGTGTAAAATTGAAATGTATACTATTTGTATTATCTAAGCATTGTATGCACTGAGAAAACAACTTTTTTCTCTTGATGTGTGGAGCCATGAAAAAACTTTCAAACTATTCATAATCATGTGGGAAGTTAATTTAAAATGTTTCCCAATGGTTTGCACTCAACACTTTGGTGGAAAATTGAGATGTATACTACCTTAATGTCAGCACATAGTATGCACTGAGAAAGTAACTTTTTTGTCTTGATGAACAGAGGCATCAAACAACATTCGACCTACTCATACTCATGTGGGAAGTTAACCAAAAGTGTTTCCATTTGGTTTGCAGTAAGTACTTTGGAGTAAAATTGAAATGTATACTATTTGTATTGTCTTAGTATAGTATGCACTGAGATAACAACTTTTTTGTTTTCATGTGTAGAGCCACAATACAACTTTCAAACATCTCAGAAACATGTGGGAAGTTAACCAAAGCTGTTTCCATTAGTTTTGCAGTAAGTACTTTGGTGTAAAATTGAAATGTATGCTATTTGTGTTGTAAAAGTATTGTATGCACTGAGAGATCAACGTTTTTGTCTTTATGTGCTCAGGTATGAAACAACTTTCAGACCTCTCAGAATCATGTGGGAAGTTAACCTAAGGTGTTTCCATTAGGTTTGCAGTGAGTACTTTAGTGTAAAATTGAAATGTATACTATTTGTATTATCTAAGCATTGTATGCACTGAGATAACAACGTTTTTGTGTTGATGTATGGAGCCATGAAAAAACGTTCAAACTACTCATAATCATTTGGGAAGTTAACCTAAAGTGTTTCCATTAGTTTTGCAGTATGTAGTTTGGTGTAAAATTGAAATGTATACTATTTGTATTATCTAACCATTGTATGCCCTGAGTTAACAACATTTTTGTGTTGATGTGTGGAGCCATGAAAAAACTTTCAAACTACTCATAATCATGTGGGAAGTTAACTTAAAATGTTTTCCAATGGTTTGCACTCTGCACTTTGGTGGAAAATTGAGATGTATACTACATTAATGTCAGAACCTAGTATGAACTGAGAAAGTAACTTTTTTGTCTTGATGAACAGAGGCATGAAACAACTTTCAACCTACTCATACTCATGTGGGAAGTTAACCAAAAGTGTTTCCATTTGGTTTGCAGTAAGTACTTTGGAGTAAAATTGAAATGTATAGTATTTGTATTGTCTTCGTATAGTATGCACTGAGATAACAACTTTTTTGTTATCATCTGTAGAGCCATAATACAACTTTCAAACAACTCAGAAACATGTGGGAAGTTAACCAAAGGTGTTTCCATTAGGTTTGCAGTAAGTACTTTGGTGTAAAATTGAAATGAATGCTATTTGTATTGTAAAAGCATTGCATGCACTGAGAGATCAACTTTTTTGTCTTTATGTGCACAGGTATGAAACAACTTGCAGACATCTCAGAATCATGTGCGAAGTTAACCTAAGGTGTTTCCATTAGGTTTGCAGTAAGTAGTTTGGTGTAAAATTGAAATGTATTCTATTTGTATTGTCTAAGCATTGTATGCACTGAGATAACAACATTTTTGTGTTGATGTGTAGAGCCATGAAACAACGTTCAAACTATTCATAATCATGTGGGAAGTTAACTTAAAATGTTTCCCAATGGTTCGCGCTCTGCACTTTGGTGGAAAATTGACATATATACTACCTTAATGTCAGAACATAGTATGCACTGAGAAAGTAACTTTTTTGTCTTGATGAACAGAGGCATGAAACAACTTTCAAACTACTCATACTCATGTGGAAAGTTAACCAATGGTGTTTCCATTAGGTTTGCAGTAAGTACTTTGTTGTAAAATTGAAATGTATACTATTTGTATTATCTAAGCATTGTATGCACTGAGATAACAACTTTTTTGTGTTGATCTGTGGAGCCATGAAAAAACTTTCAAACTACTCCTAATCATGTGGGAAGTTGACCTAAGGTGTTTCCATGAGGTTTGCAGTAAGTACTTTGGTGTAAAATTGAAACGTATAGTATTTGTATTGTCTAAGCATAGTATGCACTGAGAAAGTAACTTTTTTGTCTTGATGAAAAGAGGCATGAAACAACTTTCAACCTACTCATACTCATGTGGGAAGTTAACATAAGGTGTTTCCATTAGGTTTGCAGTAAGTAGTTTGGTGTAAAATTGAAATGTATACTATTTGTATTAATTTACCATTGTATGCCCTGAGTTAACCACATTTTTGTTTTGATGTGTAGAGCCATGAAACAACTTTCAAACTATTCATAATCATGTGGGAAGTTAACTTAATATGTTTCCCAATGGTTCGCGCTCTGCACTTTGGTGGAAAATTGACATATATACTACCTTTATGTCAGAACATAGTATGCACTGAGAAATTAACTTTTTTGTCTTGATGAACACAGGCATGAAACAACTTTCAAACTACTCATACTCATGTGGAGAGTTAACCAAAGGTGTTTCCATTAGGTTTGCAGTAAGTACTTTGGTGTAAAATTGAAATGTATACTATTTGTATTATCTAAGCATTGTATGCACTGAGAAAACAACTTTTTTCTCTTGATGTGTGGAGCCATGAAAAAACTTTCAAACTATTCATAATCATGTGGGAAGTTAATTTAAAATGTTTCCCAATGGTTTGCACACAACACTTTGGTGGAAAATTGAGATGTATACTACCTTAATGTCAGCACATAGTATGCACTGAGAAAGTAACTTTTTTGTCTTGATGAACAGAGGCATCAAACAACATTCGACCTACTCATACTCATGTGGGAAGTTAACCAAAAGTGTTTCCATTTGGTTTGCAGTAAGTACTTTGGAGTAAAATTGAAATGCATACTATTTGTATTGTCTTAGTATAGTATGCACTGAGATAACAACTTTTTTGTTTTCATGTGTAGAGCCACAATACAACTTTCAAACATCTCAGAAACATGTGGGAAGTTAACCAAAGCTGTTTCCATTAGGTTTGCAGTAAGTACTTTGGTGTAAAATTGAAATGTATGCTATTTGTGTTGTAAAAGTATTGTATGCACTGAGAGATCAACGTTTTTGTCTTTATGTGCTCAGGTATGAAACAACTTTCAGACCTCTCAGAATCATGTGGGAAGTTAACCTAAGGTGTTTCCATTAGGTTTGCAGTAAGTACTTTAGTGTAAAATTGAAATGTATACTATTTGTATTGTCTAAGCATTGTATGCACTGAGATAACAACTTTTTTGTGTTGATGTATGGAGCCATGAAAAAACGTTCAAACTACTCATAATCATTTGGGAAGTTAACCTAAAGTGTTTCCATTAGTTTTGCAGTATGTAGTTTGGTGTAAAATTGAAATGTATACTATTTGTATTATCTAACCATTGTATGCCCTGAGTTAACAACATTTTTGTGTTGATGTGTGGAGCCATGAAAAAACTTTCAAACTACTCATAATCATGTGGGAAGTTAACTTAAAATGTTTTCCAATGGTTTGCACTCTGCACTTTGGTGGAAAATTGAGATGTATACTACCTTTATGTCAGAACATAGTAAGCACTGAGAAATTAACTTTTTTGTCTTGATGAACACAGGCATGAAACAACTTTCAAACTACTCATACTCATGTGGGAAGTTAACCAAAAGTGTTTCCATTTGGTTTGCAGTAAGTACTTTGGAGTAAAATTGAAATGTATAGTATTTGTATTGTCTTCGTATAGTATGCACTGAGATAACAACTTTTTTTGTTATCATCTGTAGAGCCATAATACAACTTTCAAACAACTCAGAAACATGTGGGAAGTTAACCAAAGGTGTTTCCATTAGGTTTGCAGTAAGTACTTTGGTGTAAAATTGAAATGAATGCTATTGGTATTGTAAAAGCATTGCATGCACTGAGAGATCAACTTTTTTGTCTTTATGTGCACAGGTATGAAACAACTTGCAGACATCTCAGAATCATATGGGAAGTAAACCTATGGTGTTTCCATTAGGTTTGCAGTAAGTAGTTTGGTGTAAAATTGAAATGTATTCTATTTGTATTGTCTAAGCATTGTATGCACTGAGATAACAACATTTTTGTGTTGATGTGTAGAGCCATGAAACAACGTTCAAACTATTCATAATCATGTGGGAAGTTGACCTAAGGTGTTTCCATGAGGTTTGCAGTAAGTACTTTGGTGTAAAATTGAAACGTATAGTATTTGTATTGTCTAAGCATAGTATGCACTGAGAAAGTAACTTTTTTGTCTTGATGAAAAGAGGCATGAAACAACTTTCAACCTACTCATACTCATGTGGGAAGTTAACATAAGGTGTTTCCATTAGGTTTGCAGTAAGTAGTTTGGTGTAAAATTGAAATGTATACTATTTGTATTAATTTACCATTGTATGCCCTGAGTTAACCACATTTTTGTTTTGATGTGTAGAGCCATGAAACAACTTTCAAACTATTCATAATCATGTGGGAAGTTAACTTAATATGTTTCCCAATGGTTCGCGCTCTGCACTTTGGTGGAAAATTGACATATATACTACCTTTATGTCAGAACATAGTATGCACTGAGAAAGTAACTTTTTTGTCTTGATGAACACAGGCATGAAACAACTTTCAAACTACTCATACTCATGTGGAGAGTTAACCAAAGGTGTTTCCATTAGGTTTGCAGTAAGTACTTTGGTGTAAAATTGAAATGTATACTATTTGTATTATCTAAGCATTGTATGCACTGAGATAACAACTTTTTTTTGTTGATGTGTGGAGCAATGAAAAAACTTTCAAACTACTCATAATCATGTGGGAAGTTGACCTAAGGTGTTTCCATGAGGTTTGCAGTAAGTACTTTGGTGTAAAATTGAAATGTATGCTATTTGCTCTGTAAAAGCATTGTATGCACTGAGAAAACAACTTTTTTCTCTTGATGTGCAGAGCCATAATACAATTTTCAAACTATTCATAATCATGTGGGAAGTTAATTTAAAATGTTTCCCAATGGTTTGCACTCTACACTTTGGTGGAAAATTGAGATGTATACTACCTTAATGTCAGAAAATAGTATGCACTGAGAAAGTAACTTTTTTGTCTTGATGAACAGAGGCATGAAACAACTTTCAAACTACTCATACTCATGTGGGAAGTTAACCAAACGTGTTTCCATTTGGTTTGCAGTAAGTACTTTGGAGTAAAATTGAAATGTATAGTATTTGTATTGTCTTCGTATAGCATGCACTGAGATAACAACTTTTTTGTTATCATGTGTAGAGCCATAATACAACTTTCAAGCAACTCAGAAACATGTGGGAAGTTAACCAAAGGTGTTTCCATTAGGTTTGCAGTAAGTACTTTGGTGGAAAATTGAAATCTATGCTATTTGCATTGTAAAAGCGTTGTATGCACTGAGAGATCAACTTTTTTGTCTTTATGTGCACAGGTATGAAACAACTTGCAGACATCTCAGAATCATGTCGGAAGTTAACCTAAGGTGTTTCCATTAGGTTTGCAGTAAGTACTTTGGTGTAAAATTGAAATGTATACGATTTGCATTATCTAAGTATTGTATGCACTGAGATAACAACTTTTTTGTGTTGATGTGTGGAGCCATGAAAAAACTTTCAAACTACTCATAATCATTTGGGAAGTTAACCTAAGGTGTTTCCATTAGGTTTGTAGCAAGTACTTTGGTATAAAATTGAAATGTATACTATTTGTATTATCTAAGGATAGTATGCACTGAGATAACAACTTTTTTGTGTTGATGTGTGGAGCCATGAAAAAACTTTCAAACTACTCATAATCATTTGGGAAGTTAACCTAAGGTGTTTCCATTAGGTTTGCAGTAAGTACTTTGTTGTAAAATTGAAATGCATACTATTTGTATTGTCTAAGCATTAAATGCACTGAGATGACAACTTTTTTGTGTTGATGTGTGGAGCCACGACAAAACTTTCAAACTACTCATAATCATTTGGGAAGTTAACCTAAGGTGTTTCCATTAGCTTTGCAGTAAGTACTTTGGTGTAAAATTGAAATGTATACTATTTGTATTATCTAAGCATTGTATGCACTGAGATAACAACATTTTTGTGTTGATGTGTAGAGGCATGAGACAACGTTCAAACTATTCATAATCATGTGGGAAGTTAACTTAAAATGTTTCCAAATGGTTCGCGCTCTGCACTTTGGTGGAAAATTGAGATATATACTACCTTAATGTCAGAACATAGTATGCACTGAGAAAGTAACTTTTTTGTCTTGATGAACAGAGGCATGAAACAACTTTCAACCTACTCATACTCATGTGGAAAGTTAATCAAAGGTGTTTCCATTTGGTTTGCAGTAAGTACTTTGGAGTAAAATTGAAATGTATAGTATTTGTATTGTCTTCGTATAGTATGCACTGAGATATCAACTTTTTTGTTATCATCTGTAGAGCCATAATACAACTTTCAAACGGCTCAGAAACATGTGGGAAGTTAACCAAAGGTGTTTCCATTAGGTTTGCAGTAAGTACTTTGGTGTAAAATTGAAATCTATGCTATTTGTATTGTAAAAGCATTGCATGCACTGAGAGATCAACTTTTTTGTCTTTATGTGCACAGGTATGAAACAACTTGCAGACATCTCAGAATCATGTGCGAAGTTAACCTAAGGTGTTTCCATTAGGTTTGCAGTAAGTAGTTTGGTGTAAAATTGAAATGTATTCTATTTGTATTGTCTAAGCATTGTATGCACTGAGATAACAACATTTTTGTGTTGATGTGTAGAGCCATGAAACAACGTTCAAACTATTCATAATCATGTGGGAAGTTAACTTAAAATGTTTCCCAATGGTTTGCGCTCTGCCCTTTGGTGGAAAATTGACATATATACTACCTTAATGTCAGAACATAGTATGCACTGAGAAAGTAACTTTTTTGTCTTGATGAACAGAGGCATGAAACAACTTTCAAACTACTCATACTCATGTGGAAAGTTAACCAAAGGTGTTTCCATTAGGTTTGCAGTAAGTACTTTGGTGTAAAATTGAAATGTATACTATTTGTATTATCTAAGCATTGTATGCACTGAGAAAACAACTTTTTTCTCTTGATGTGTGGAGCCATGAAAAAACTTTCAAACTATTCATAATCATGTGGGAAGTTAATTTAAAATGTTTCCCAATGGTTTGCAGTCAACACTTTGGTGGAAAATTGAGATGTATACTACCTTAATGTCAGCACATAGTATGCACTGAGAAAGTAACTTTTTTGTCTTGATGAACAGAGGCATCAAACAACATTCGACCTACTCATACTCATGTGGGAAGTTAACCAAAAGTGTTTCCATTTGGTTTGCAGTAAGTACTTTGGAGTAAAATTGAAATGTATACTATTTGTATTGTCTTAGTATAGTATGCATTGAGATAACAACTTTTTTGTTTTCATGTGTAGAGCCACAATACAACTTTCAAACATCTCAGAAACATGTGGGAAGTTAACCAAAGCTGTTTCCATTAGGTTTGCAGTAAGTACTTTGGTGTAAAATTGAAATGTATGCTATTTGTGTTGTAAAAGTATTGTATGCACTGAGAGATCAACGTTTTTGTCTTTATGTGCTCAGGTATGAAACAACTTTCAGACCTCTCAGAATCATGTGGGAAGTTAACCTAAGGTGTTTCCATTAGGTTTGCAGTAAGTACTTTAGTGTAAAATTGAAATGTATACTATTTGTATTATCTAAGCATTGTATGCACTGAGATAACAACTTTTTTGTGTTGATGTATGGAGCCATGAAAAAACGTTCAAACTACTCATAATCATTTGGGAAGTTAACCTAAAGTGTTTCCATTAGTTTTGCAGTATGTAGTTTGGTGTAAAATTGAAATGTATACTATTTGTATTATCTAACCATTGTATGCCCTGAGTTAACAACATTTTTGTGTTGATGTGTGGAGCCATGAAAAAACTTTCAAACTACTCATAATCATGTGGGAAGTTAACTTAAAATGTTTTCCAATGGTTTGCACTCTGCACTTTGGTGGAAAATTGAGATGTATACTACATTAATGTCAGAACCTAGTATGAACTGAGAAAGTAACTTTTTTGTCTTGATGAACAGAGGCATGAAACAACTTTCAACCTACTCATACTCATGTGGGAAGTTAACCAAAAGTGTTTCCATTTGGTTTGCAGTAAGTACTTTGGAGTAAAATTGAAATGTATAGTATTTGTATTGTCTTCGTATAGTATGCACTGAGATAACAACTTTTTTGTTATCATCTGTAGAGCCATAATACAACTTTCAAACAACTCAGAAACATGTGGGAAGTTAACCAAAGGTGTTTCCATTAGGTTTGCAGTAAGTACTTTGGTGTAAAATTGAAATGAATGCTATTTGTATTGTAAAAGCATTGCATGCACTGAGAGATCAACTTTTTTGTCTTTATGTGCACAGGTATGAAACAAGTTGCAGACATCTCAGAATCATGTGCGAAGTTAACCTAAGGTGTTTCCATTAGGTTTGCAGTAAGTAGTTTGGTGTAAAATTGAAATGTATTCTATTTGTATTGTCTAAGCATTGTATGCACTGAGATAACAACATTTTTGTGTTGATGTGTAGAGCCATGAAACAACTTTCAAACTATTCATAATCATGTGGGAAGTTAACTTAATGTGTTTCCAAATGGTTCGCGCTCTGCACTTTGGTGGAAAATTGAGATATATACTACCTTAATGTCAGAACATAGTATGCACTGAGAAAGTAACTTTTTTGTCTTGATGAACAGACGCATGAAACAGCTTTCAACCTACTCATACTCATGTGGAAAGTTAATCAAAGGTGTTTCCATTAGGTTTGCAGTAAGTACTTTGGTGTAAAATTGAAATGTATACTATTTGTATTAATTTACCATTGTATGCCCTGAGTTAACAACATTTTTGTGTTGATGTGTAGAGCCATGAAACAACTTTCAAACTATTCATAATCATGTGGGAAGTTAACTTAAAATGTTTCCTAATGGTTCGCGCTCTGCACTTTGGTGGAAAATTGACATATATACTACCTTAATGTCAGAACATAGTATGCACTGAGAAAGTAACTTTTTTGTCTTGATGAACAGAGGCATGAAACAACTTTCAAACTACTCATACTCATGTGGAAAGTTAACCAATGGTGTTTCCATTAGGTTTGCAGTAAGTACTTTGTTGTAAAATTGAAATGTATACTATTTGTATTATCTAAGCATTGTATGCACTGAGATAACAACTTTTTTGTGTTGATCTGTGGAGCCATGAAAAAACTTTCAAACTACTCATAATCATGTGGGAAGTTGACCTAAGGTGTTTCCATGAGGTTTGCAGTAAGTACTTTGGTGTAAAATTGAAACGTATAGTATTTGTATTGTCTAAGCATAGTATGCACTGAGAAAGTAACTTTTTTGTCTTGATGAAAAGAGGCATGAAACAACTTTCAACCTACTCATACTCATGTGGGAAGTTAACATAAGGTGTTTCCCTTAGGTTTGCAGTAAGTAGTTTGGTGTAAAATTGAAATGTATACTATTTGTATTAATTTACCATTGTATGCCCTGAGTTAACCACATTTTTGTTTTGATGTGTAGAGCCATGAAACAACTTTCAAACTATTCATAATCATGTGGGAAGTTAACTTAATATGTTTCCCAATGGTTCGCGCTCTGCACTTTGGTGGAAAATTGACATATATACTACCTTTATGTCAGAACATAGTATGCACTGAGAAAGTAACTTTTTTGTCTTGATGAACACAGGCATGAAACAACTTTCAAACTACTCATACTCATGTGGAGATTTAACCAAAGGTGTTTCCATTAGGTTTGCAGTAAGTACTTTGGTGTAAAATTGAAATGTATACTATTTGTATTATCTAAGCATTGTATGCACTGAGATAACAACTTTTTTTTGTTGATGTGTGGAGCAATGAAAAAACTTTCAAACTACTCATAATCATGTGGGAAGTTGACCTAAGGTGTTTCCATGAGGTTTGCAGTAAGTACTTTGGTGTAAAATTGAAATGTATGCTATTTGCACTGTAAAAGCATTGTATGCACTGAGAAAACAACTTTTTTCTCTTGATGTGCAGAGCCATAATACAATTTTCAAACTATTCATAATCATGTGGGAAGTTAATTTAAAATGTTTCCCAATGGTTTGCACTCTACACTTTGGTGGAAAATTGAGATGTATACTACCTTAATGTCAGAACATAGTATGCACTGAGAAAGTAACTTTTTTGTCTTGATGAACAGAGGCATGAAACAACTTTCAAACTACTCATACTCATGTGGGAAGTTAACCAAACGTGTTTCCATTTGGTTTGCAGTAAGTACTTTGGAGTAAAATTGAAATGTATAGTATTTGTATTGTCTTCGTATAGCATGCACTGAGATAACAACTTTTTTGTTATCATGTGTAGAGCCATAATACAACTTTCAAGCAACTCAGAAACATGTGGGAAGTTAACCAAAGGTGTTTCCATTAGGTTTGCAGTAAGTACTTTGGTGGAAAATTGAAATCTATGCTATTTGCATTGTAAAAGCGTTGTATGCACTGAGAGATCAACTTTTTTGTCTTTATGTGCACAGGTATGAAACAACTTGCAGACATCTCAGAATCATGTCGGAAGTTAACCTAAGGTGTTTCCATTAGGTTTGCAGTAAGTACTCTGGTGTAAAATTGAAATGTATACGATTTGCATTATCTAAGTATTGTATGCACTGAGATAACAACTTTTTTGTGTTGATGTGTGGAGCCATGAAAAAACTTTCAAACTACTCATAATCATTTGGGAAGTTAACCTAAGGTGTTTCCATTAGGTTTGTAGCAAGTACTTTGGTATAAAATTGAAATGTATACTATTTGTATTATCTAAGGATAGTATGCACTGAGATAACAACTTTTTTGTGTTGATGTGTGGAGCCATGAAAAAACTTTCAAACTACTCATAATCATTTGGGAAGTTAACCTAAGGTGTTTCCATTAGGTTTGCAGTACGTACTTTGTTGTAAAATTGAAATGCATACTATTTGTATTGTCTAAGCATTAAATGCACTGAGATGACAACTTTTTTGTGTTGATGTGTGGAGCCACGACAAAACTTTCAAACTACTCATAATCATTTGGGAAGTTAACCTAAGGTGTTTCCATTAGCTTTGCAGTAAGTACTTTGGTGTAAAATTGAAATGTATACTATTTGTATTATCTAAGCATTGTATGCACTGAGATAACAACATTTTTGTGTTGATGTGTAGAGGCATGAGACAACGTTCAAACTATTCATAATCATGTGGGAAGTTAACTTAAAATGTTTCCAAATGGTTCGCGCTCTGCACTTTGGTGGAAAATTGAGATATATACTACCTTAATGTCAGAACATAGTATGCACTGAGAAAGTAACTTTTTTGTCTTGATGAACAGAGGCATGAAACAACTTTCAACCTACTCATACTCATGTGGAAAGTTAATCAAAGGTGTTTCCATTTGGTTTGCAGTAAGTACTTTGGAGTAAAATTGAAATGTATAGTATTTGTATTGTCTTCGTATAGTATGCACTGGGATAACAACTTTTTTGTTATCATCTGTAGAGCCATAATACAACTTTCAAACAGCTCAGAAACATGTGGGAAGTTAACCAAAGGTGTTTCCATTAGGTTTGCAGTAAGTACTTTGGTGTAAAATTGAAATGAATGCTATTTGTATTGTAAAAGCATTGCATGCACTGAGAGATCAACTTTTTTGTCTTTATGTGCACAGGTATGAAACAACTTGCAGACATCTCAGAATCATGTGCGAAGTTAACCTAAGGTGTTTCCATTAGGTTTGCAGTAAGTAGTTTGGCGTAAAATTGAAATGTATTCTATTTGTATTGTCTAAGCATTGTATGCACTGAGATAACAACATTTTTGTGTTGATGTGTAGAGCCATGAAACAACGTTCAAACTATTCATAATCATGTGGGAAGTTAACTTAAAATGTTTCCCAATGGTTCGCGCTCTGCCCTTTGGTGGAAAATTGACATATATACTACCTTAATGTCAGAACATAGTATGCACTGAGAAAGTAACTTTTTTGTCTTGATGAACAGAGGCATGAAACAACTTTCAAACTACTCATACTCATGTGGAAATTTAACCAAAGGTGTTTCCATTAGGTTTGCAGTAAGTACTTTGGTCTAAAATTGAAATGTATACTATTTGTATTATCTAAGCATTGTATGCACTGAGAAAACAACTTTTTTCTCTTGATGTGTGGAGCCATGAAAAAACTTTCAAACTATTCATAATCATGTGGGAAGTTAATTTAAAATGTTTCCCAATGGTTTGCAGTCAACACTTTGGTGGAAAATTGAGATGTATACTACCTTAATGTCAGCACATAGTATGCACTGAGAAAGTAACTTTTTTGTCTTGATGAACAGAGGCATCAAACAACATTCGACCTACTCATACTCATGTGGGAAGTTAACCAAAAGTGTTTCCATTTGGTTTGCAGTAAGTACTTTGGAGTAAAATTGAAATGTATACTATTTGTATTGTCTTAGTATAGTATGCACTGAGATAACAACTTTTATGTTTTCATGTGTAGAGCCACAATACAACTTTCAAACATCTCAGAAACATGTGGGAAGTTAACCAAAGCTATTTCCATTAGGTTTGCAGTAAGTACTTTGGTGTAAAATTGAAATGTATGCTATTTGTGTTGTGAAAGTATTGTATGCACTGAGAGATCAACGTTTTTGTCTTTATGTGCTCAGGTATGAAACAACTTTCAGACCTCTCAGAATCATGTGGGAAGTTAACCTAAGGTGTTTCCATTAGGTTTGCAGTAAGTACTTTAGTGTAAAATTGAAATGTATATTATTTGTATTATCTAAGCATTGTATGCACTGAGATAACAACGTTTTTGTGTTGATGTATGGAGCCATGAAAAAACGTTCAAACTACTCATAATCATTTGGGAAGTTAACCTAAAGTGTTTCCATTAGTTTTGCAGTATGTAGTTTGGTGTAAAATTGAAATGTATACTATTTGTATTATCTAACCATTGTATGCCCTGAGTTAACAACATTTTTGTGTTGATGTGTGGAGCCATGAAAAAACTTTCAAACTACTCATAATCATGTGGGAAGTTAACTTAAAATGTTTTCCAATGGTTTGCACTCTGCACTTCGGTGGAAAATTGAGATGTATACTACATTAATGTCAGAACCTAGTATGAACTGAGAAAGTAACTTTTTTGTCTTGATGAACAGAGGCATGAAACAACTTTCAACCTACTCATACTCATGTGGGAAGTTAACCAAAAGTGTTTCCATTTGGTTTGCAGTAAGTACTTTGGAGTAAAATTGAAATGTATAGTATTTGTATTGTCTTCGTATAGTATGCACTGAGATAACAACTTTTTTGTTATCATCTGTAGAGCCATAATACAACTTTCAAACAACTCAGAAACATGTGGGAAGTTAACCAAAGGTGTTTCCATTAGGTTTGCAGTAAGTACTTTGGTGTAAAATTGAAATGAATGCTATTTGTATTGTAAAAGCATTGCATGCACTGAGAGATCAACTTTTTTGTCTTTATGTGCACAGGTATGAAACAAGTTGCAGACATCTCAGAATCATGTGCGAAGTTAACCTAAGGTGTTTCCATTAGGTTTGCAGTAAGTAGTTTGGTGTAAAATTGAAATGTATTCTATTTGTATTGTCTAAGCATTGTATGCACTGAGATAACAACATTTTTGTGTTGATGTGTAGAGCCATGAAACAACGATCAAACTATTCATAATCATGTGGGAAGTTAACTTAAAATGTTTCCCAATGGTTCGCGCTCTGCACTTTGGTGGAAAATTGACATATATACTACCTTAATGTCAGAACATAGTATGCACTGAGAAAGTAACTTTTTTGTCTTGATGAACAGAGGCATGAAACAACTTTCAAACTACTCATACTCATGTGGAAAGTTAACCAATGGTGTTTCCATTAGGTTTGCAGTAAGTACTTTGTTGTAAAATTGAAATGTATACTATTTGTATTATCTAAGCATTGTATGCACTGAGATAACAACTTTTTTGTGTTGATCTGTGGAGCCATGAAAAAACTTTCAAACTACTCCTAATCATGTGGGAAGTTGACCTAAGGTGTTTCCATGAGGTTTGCAGTAAGTACTTTGGTGTAAAATTGAAACGTATAGTATTTGTATTGTCTAAGCATAGTATGCACTGAGAAAGTAACTTTTTTGTCTTGATGAAAAGAGGCATGAAACAACTTTCAACCTACTCATACTCATGTGGGAAGTTAACATAAGGTGTTTCCATTAGGTTTGCAGTAAGTAGTTTGGTGTAAAATTGAAATGTATACTATTTGTATTAATTTACCATTGTATGCCCTGAGTTAACCACATTTTTGTTTTGATGTGTAGAGCCATGAAACAACTTTCAAACTATTCATAATCATGTGGGAAGTTAACTTAATATGTTTCCCAATGGTTCGCGCTCTGCACTTTGGTGGAAAATTGACATATATACTACCTTTATGTCAGAACATGGTATGCACTGAGAAATTAACTTTTTTGTCTTGATGAACACAGGCATGAAACAACTTTCAAACTACTCATACTCATGTGGAGAGTTAACCAAAGGTGTTTCCATTAGGTTTGCAGTAAGTACTTTGGTGTAAAATTGAAATGTATACTATTTGTATTATCTAAGCATTGTATGCACTGAGAAAACAACTTTTTTCTCTTGATGTGTGGAGCCATGAAAAAACTTTCAAACTATTCATAATCATGTGGGAAGTTAATTTAAAATGTTTCCCAATGGTTTGCACTCAACACTTTGGTGGAAAATTGAGATGTATACTACCTTAATGTCAGCACATAGTATGCACTGAGAAAGTAACTTTTTTGTCTTGATGAACAGAGGCATCAAACAACATTCGACCTACTCATACTCATGTGGGAAGTTAACCAAAAGTGTTTCCATTAGGTTTGCAGTAAGTACTTTGGTGTAAAATTGAAATGTATGCTATTTGTGTTGTAAAAGTATTGTATGCACTGAGAGATCAACGTTTTTGTCTTTATGTGCTCAGGTATGAAACAACTTTCAGACCTCTCAGAATCATGTGGGAAGTTAACCTAAGGTGTTTCCATTAGGTTTGCAGTAAGTACTTTAGTGTAAAATTGAAATGTATACTATTTGTATTGTCTAAGCATTGTATGCACTGAGATAACAACTTTTTTGTGTTGATGTATGGAGCCATGAAAAAACGTTCAAACTACTCATAATCATTTGGGAAGTTAACCTAAAGTGTTTCCATTAGTTTTGCAGTATGTAGTTTGGTGTAAAATTGAAATGTATACTATTTGTATTATCTAACCATTGTATGCCCTGAGTTAACAACATTTTTGTGTTGATGTGTGGAGCCATGAAAAAACTTTCAAACTACTCATAATCATGTGGGAAGTTAACTTAAAATGTTTTCCAATGGTTTGCACTCTGCACTTTGGTGGAAAATTGAGATGTATACTACCTTTATGTCAGAACATAGTATGCACTGAGAAATTAACTTTTTTGTCTTGATGAACACAGGCATGAAACAACTTTCAAACTACTCATACTCATGTGGGAAGTTAACCAAAAGTGTTTCCATTTGGTTTGCAGTAAGTACTTTGGAGTAAAATTGAAATGTATAGTATTTGTATTGTCTTCGTATAGTATGCACTGAGATAACAACTTTTTTTGTTATCATCTGTAGAGCCATAATACAACTTTCAAACAACTCAGAAACATGTGGGAAGTTAACCAAAGGTGTTTCCATTAGGTTTGCAGTAAGTACTTTGGTGTAAAATTGAAATGAATGCTATTTGTATTGTAAAAGCATTGCATGCACTGAGAGATCAACTTTTTTGTCTTTATGTGCACAGGTATGAAACAACTTGCAGACATCTCAGAATCATATGGGAAGTAAACCTATGGTGTTTCCATTAGGTTTGCAGTAAGTAGTTTGGTGTAAAATTGAAATGTATTCTATTTGTATTGTCTAAGCATTGTATGCACTGAGATAACAACATTTTTGTGTTGATGTGTAGAGCCATGAAACAACGTTCAAACTATTCATAATCATGTGGGAAGTTAACTTAATGTGTTTCCAAATGGTTCGCGCTCTGCACTTTGGTGGAAAATTGAGATATATACTACCTTAATGTCGGAACATAGTATGCACTGAGAAAGTAACTTTTTTGTCTTGATGAACAGACGCATGAAACAGCTTTCAACCTACTCATACTCATGTGGAAAGTTAATCAAAGGTGTTTCCATTAGGTTTGCAGTAAGTACTTTGGTGTAAAATTGAAATGTATACTATTTGTATTAATTTACCATTGTATGCCCTGAGTTAACAACATTTTTGTGTTGATGTGTAGAGCCATGAAACAACTTTCAAACTATTCATAATCATGTGGGAAGTTAACTTAAAATGTTTCCTAATGGTTCGCGCTCTGCACTTTGGTGGAAAATTGACATATATACTACCTTAATGTCAGAACATAGTATGCACTGAGAAAGTAACTTTTTTGTCTTGATGAACAGAGGCATGAAACAACTTTCAAACTACTCATCCTCATGTGGAAAGTTAACCAATGGTGTTTCCATTAGGTTTGCAGTAAGTACTTTGTTGTAAAATTGAAATGTATACTATTTGTATTATCTAAGCATTGTATGCACTGAGATAACAACTTTTTTGTGTTGATCTGTGGAGCCATGAAAAAACTTTCAAACTACTCATAATCATGTGGGAAGTTGACCTAAGGTGTTTCCATGAGGTTTGCAGTAAGTACTTTGGTGTAAAATTGAAACGTATAGTATTTGTATTGTCTAAGCATAGTATGCACTGAGAAAGTAACTTTTTTGTCTTGATGAAAAGAGGCATGAAACAACTTTCAACCTACTCATACTCATGTGGGAAGTTAACATAAGGTGTTTCCATTAGGTTTGCAGTAAGTAGTTTGGTGTAAAATTGAAATGTATACTATTTGTATTAATTTACCATTGTATGCCCTGAGTTAACCACATTTTTGTTTTGATGTGTAGAGCCATGAAACAACTTTCAAACTATTCATAATCATGTGGGAAGTTAACTTAATATGTTTCCCAATGGTTCGCGCTCTGCACTTTGGTGGAAAATTGACATATATACTACCTTTATGTCAGAACATAGTATGCACTGAGAAAGTAACTTTTTTGTCTTGATGAACACAGGCATGAAACAACTTTCAAACTACTCATACTCATGTGGAGAGTTAACCAAAGGTGTTTCCATTAGGTTTGCAGTAAGTACTTTGGTGTAAAATTGAAATGTATACTATTTGTATTATCTAAGCATTGTATGCACTGAGATAACAACTTTTTTTTGTTGATGTGTGGAGCAATGAAAAAACTTTCAAACTACTCATAATCATGTGGGAAGTTGACCTAAGGTGTTTCCATGAGGTTTGCAGTAAGTACTTTGGTGTAAAATTGAAATGTATGCTATTTGCACTGTAAAAGCATTGTATGCACTGAGAAAACAACTTTTTTCTCTTGATGTGCAGAGCCATAATACAATTTTCAAACTATTCATAATCATGTGGGAAGTTAATTTAAAATGTTTCCCAATGGTTTGCACTCTACACTTTGGTGGAAAATTGAGATGTATACTACCTTAATGTCAGAACATAGTATGCACTGAGAAAGTAACTTTTTTGTCTTGATGAACAGAGGCATGAAACAACTTTCAAACTACTCATACTCATGTGGGAAGTTAACCAAACGTGTTTCCATTTGGTTTGCAGTAAGTACTTTGGAGTAAAATTGAAATGTATAGTATTTGTATTGTCTTCGTATAGCATGCACTGAGATAACAACTTTTTTGTTATCATGTGTAGAGCCATAATACAACTTTCAAGCAACTCAGAAACATGTGGGAAGTTAACCAAAGGTGTTTCCATTAGGTTTGCAGTAAGTACTTTGGTGGAAAATTGAAATCTATGCTATTTGCATTGTAAAAGCGTTGTATGCACTGAGAGATCAACTTTTTTGTCTTTATGTGCACAGGTATGAAACAACTTGCAGACATCTCAGAATCATGTCGGAAGTTAACCTAAGGTGTTTCCATTAGGTTTGCAGTAAGTACTTTGGTGTAAAATTGAAATGTATACGATTTGCATTATCTAAGTATTGTATGCACTGAGATAACAACTTTTTTGTGTTGATGTGTGGAGCCATGAAAAAACTTTCAAACTACTCATAATCATTTGGGAAGTTAACCTAAGGTGTTTCCATTAGGTTTGTAGCAAGTACTTTGGTATAAAATTGAAATGTATACTATTTGTATTATCTAAGGATAGTATGCACTGAGATAACAACTTTTTTGTGTTGATGTGTGGAGCCATCAAAAAACTTTCAAACTACTCATAATCATTTGGGAAGTTAACCTAAGGTGTTTCCATTAGGTTTGCAGTAAGTACTTTGTTGTAAAATTGAAATGCATACTATTTGTATTGTCTAAGCATTAAATGCACTGAGATGACAACTTTTTTGTGTTGATGTGTGGAGCCACGACAAAACTTTCAAACTACTCATAATCATTTGGGAAGTTAACCTAAGGTGTTTCCATTAGCTTTGCAGTAAGTAGTTTGGTGTAAAATTGAAATGTATACTATTTGTATTATCTAAGCATTGTATGCACTGAGATAACAACATTTTTGTGTTGATGTGTAGAGGCATGAGACAACGTTCAAACTATTCATAATCATGTGGGAAGTTAAATTAAAATGTTTCCAAATGGTTCGCGCTCTGCACTTTGGTGGAAAATTGAGATATATACTACCTTAATGTCAGAACATAGTATGCACTGAGAAAGTAACTTTTTTGTCTTGATGAACAGAGGCATGAAACAACTTTCAACCTACTCATACTCATGTGGAAAGTTAATCAAAGGTGTTTCCATTTGGTTTGCAGTAAGTACTTTGGAGTAAAATTGAAATGTATAGTATTTGTATTGTCTTCGTATAGTATGCACTGAGATAACAACTTTTTTGTTATCATCTGTAGAGCCATAATACAACTTTCAAACAGCTCAGAAACATGTGGGAAGTTAACCAAAGGTGTTTCCATTAGGTTTGCAGTAAGTACTTTGGTGTAAAATTGAAATGAATGCTATTTGTATTGTAAAAGCATTGCATGCACTGAGAGATCAACTTTTTTGTCTTTATGTGCACAGGTATGAAACAACTTGCAGACATCTCAGAATCATGTGCGAAGTTAACCTAAGGTGTTTCCATTAGGTTTGCAGTAAGTAGTTTGGTGTAAAATTGAAATGTATTCTATTTGTATTGTCTAAGCATTGTATGCACTGAGATAACAACATTTTTGTGTTGATGTGTAGAGCCATGAAACAACGTTCAAACTATTCATAATCATGTGGGAAGTTAACTTAAAATGTTTCCCAATGGTTCGCGCTCTGCCCTTTGGTGGAAAATTGACATATATACTACCTTAATGTCAGAACATAGTATGCACTGAGAAAGTAACTTTTTTGTCTTGATGAACAGAGGCATGAAACAACTTTCAAACTACTCATACTCATGTGGAAAGTTAACCAAAGGTGTTTCCATTAGGTTTGCAGTAGGTACTTTGTTGTAAAATTGAAATGTATACTATTTATATTCTCTAAGCATTGTATGCACTGAGACAACAACTTTTTTTTGTTGATGTGTGGAGCCATGAAAAAACTTTCAAACTACTCATAATCATGTGGGAAGTTGACCTAAGGTGTTTCCATGAGGTTTGCAGTAAGTACTTTGGTGTAAAATTGAAATGTATGCTATTTGCACTGTAAAAGCATTGTATGCACTGAGAAAGCAACTTTTTTCTCTTGATGTGCAGAGTCATAATACAATTTTCAAACTATTCATAATCATGTGGGAAGTTAATTTAAAATGTTTCCCAATGGTTTGCACTCTACACTTTGGTGGAAAATTGAGATGTATACTACCTTAATGTCAGAACATAGTATGCACTGAGAAAGTAACTTTTTTGTCTTGATGAACAGAGGCATGAAACAACTTTCAAACTACTCATACTCATGTGGGAAGTTAACCAAACGTGTTTCCATTTGGTTTGCAGTAAGTACTTTGGAGTAGAATTGAAATGTATAGTATTTGTATTGTCTTCGTATAGCATGCACTGAGATAACAACTTTTTTGCTATCATGTGTAGAGCCATAATACAAATTTCAAGCAACTCAGAAACATGTGGGAAGTTAACCAAAGGTGTTTCCATTAGGTTTGCAGTAAGTACTTTGGTGGAAAATTGAAATCTATGCTATTTGCATTGTAAACGCATTGTATGCACTGAGAGATCAACTTTTTTGTCTTTATGTGCACAGGTATGAAACAACTTGCAGACATCTCAGAATCATGTCGGAAGTTAACCTAAGGTGTTTCCATTAGGTTTGCAGTAAGTACTTTGGTGTAAAATTGAAATGTATGCGATTTGCATTATCTAAGTATTGTATGCACTGAGATAACAACTTTTTTGTGTTGATGTGTGGAGCCATGAAAAAACTTTCAAACTACTCATAATCATTTGGGAAGTTAACCTAAGGTGTTTCCACTAGGTTTGTAGCAAGTACTTTGGTATAAAATTGAAATGTATACTATTTGTATTATCTAAGGATAGTATGCACTGAGATAACAACTTTTTTGTGTTGATGTGTGGAGCCATGAAAAAACTTTCAAACTACTCATAATCATTTGGGAAGTTAACCTAAGGTGTTTCCACTAGGTTTGTAGCAAGTACTTTGGTATAAAATTGAAATGTATACTATTTGTATTATCTAAGGATAGTATGCACTGAGATAACAACTTTTTTGTGTTGATGTGTGGAGCCATGAAAAAACTTTCAAACTACTCATAATCATTTGGGAAGTTAACCTAAGGTGTTTCCATTAGGTTTGCAGTAAGTACTTTGTTGTAAAATTGAAATGCATACTATTTGTATTGTCTAAGCATTAAATGCACTGAGATGACAACTTTTTTGTGTTGATGTGTGGAGCCACGACAAAACTTTCAAACTACTCATAATCATTTGGGAAGTTAACCTAAGGTGTTTCCATTAGCTTTGCAGTAAGTAGTTTGGTGTAAAATTGAAATGTATACTATTTGTATTATCTAAGCATTGTATGCACTGAGATAACAACATTTTTGTGTTGATGTGTAGAGGCATGAGACAACGTTCAAACTATTCATACTAATGTGGGAAGTTAACCAACCGTGTTTCCATTTGGTTTGCAGTAAGTACTTTGGAGTAGAATTGAAATGTATAGTATTTGTATTGTCTTCGTATAGCATGCACTGAGATAACAACTTTTTTGCTATCATGTGTAGAGCCATAATACAAATTTCAAGCAACTCAGAAACATGTGGGAAGTTAACCAAAGGTGTTTCCATTAGGTTTGCAGTAAGTACTTTGGTGGAAAATTGAAATCTATGCTATTTGCATTGTAAAAGCATTGTATGCACTAAGAGATCAACTTTTTTGTCTTTATGTGCACAGGTATGAAACAACTTGCAGACATCTCAGAATCATGTCGGAAGTTAACCTAAGGTGTTTCCATTAGGTTTGCAGTAAGTACTTCGGTGTAAAATTGAAATGTATACTATTTGTATTATCTAAGCATTGTATGCACTGAGATAACAACTTTTTTGTGTTGATGTGTAGAGCCATGAAACAACGTTCAAACTATTCATAATCATGTGGGAAGTTAACTTAAAATGTTTCCCAATGGTTCGCGCTCTGCACTTTGGTGGAAAATTGACATATATACTACCTTAATGTCAGCACATAGTATGCACTGAGAAAGTAACTTTTTTGTCTTGATGAACAGAGGCATGAAACAACTTTCAAACTACTCATACTCATGTGGAAAGTTAACCAAAGGTGTTTCGATTAGGTTTGCAGTAAGTACTTTGTTGTAAAATTGAAATGTATACTATTTGTATTATCTAAGCATTGTATGCACTGAGATAACAACTTTTTTTTGTTGATGTGTGGAGCCATGAAAAAACTTTCAAACTACTCATAATCATGTGGGAAGTTGACCTAAGGTGTTTCCATGAGGTTTGCAGTAAGTACTTTGGTGTAAAATTGAAATGTATGCTATTTGCACTGTAAAAGCATTGTATGCACTGAGAAAACAACTTTTTTCTCTTGATGTGCAGAGCCATAATACAATTTTCAAACTATTCATAATCATGTGGGAAGTTAATTTAAAATGTTTCCCAATGGTTTGCACTCTACACTTTGGTGGAAAATTGAGATGTATACTACCTTAATGTCAGAACATAGTATGCACTGAGAAAGTAACTTTTTTGTCTTGATGAACAGAGGCATGAAACAACTTTCAAACTACTCATACTCATGTGGGAAGTTAACCAAACGTGTTTCCATTTGGTTTGTAGTAAGTACTTTGGAGTAGAATTGAAATGTATAGTATTTGTATTGTCTTCGTATAGCATGCACTGAGATAACAACTTTTTTGCTATCATGTGTAGAGCCATAATACAACTTTCAAGCAACTCAGAAACATGTGGGAAGTTAACCAAAGGTGTTTCCATTAGGTTTGCAGTAAGTACTTTGGTGGAAAATTGAAATCTATGCTATTTGCATTGTAAAAGCATTGTATGCACTGAGAGATCAACTTTTTTGTCTTTATGTGCACAGGTATGAAACAACTTGCAGACATCTCAGAATCATGTCGGAAGTTAACCTAAGGTGTTTCCATTAGGTTTGCAGTAAGTACTTTGGTGTAAAATTGAAAAGTATACTATTTATATTGTCTAAGCATAGTCTGCACTGAGAAAGTAATTTTTTTGTCTTGATGAACAGGGGCATGAAACAACTTTCAACCTACTCATACTCATGTGGGAAGTTAACCACAGGTTTTTCTATTAGGTTTGCAGTAAGTACTTCGGTGTAAAATTGAAATATATACTATTTGTATTATCTAAGCATTGTATGCACTGAGATAACAACTTTTTTGTGTTGATGTGTGGAGCCATGAAAAAACTTTCAAACTACTCATAATAATTTGGGAAGTTAACCTAAAGTGTTTCCATTAGTTTTGCAGTATGTAGTTTGGTGTAAAATTGAAATGTATACTATTTGTATTATCTAACCATTGTATGCCCTGAGTTAACAACATTTTTGTGTTGATGTGTGGAGCCATGAAAAAACTTTCAAACTACTCATAATCATGTGGGAAGTTAACTTAAAATGTTTCCCAATGGTTTGCACTCTGCACTTTGGTGGAAAATTGAGATGTATACTACCTTAATGTCAGAACCTAGTATGAACTGAGAAAGTAACTTTTTTGTCTTGATGAACAGAGGCATGAAACAACTTTTAACCTACTCATACTCATGTGGGAAGTTAACCAAAAGTGTTTCCATCTGGTTTGCCGTAAGTACTTTGGAGTAAAATTGAAATGTATAGTATTTGTATTGTCTTCGTATAGTATGCACTGAGATAACAACTTTTTTGTTATCATCTGTAGAGCCATAATACAACTTTCAAACAACTCAGAAACATGTGGGAAGTTAACCAAAGGTATTTCCATTAGGTTTGCAGTAAGTACTTTGGTGTAAAATTGAAATGAATGCTATTTGTATTGTAAAAGCATTGCATGCACTGAGAGATCAACTTTTTTGTCTTTATGTGCACAGGTATGAAACAACTTGCAGACATCTCAGAATCATATGGGAAGTTAACCTAAGGTGTTTCCATTAGGTTTGCAGTAAGTAGTTTGGATTAAAATTGAAATGTATTCTATTTGTATTGTCTAAGCATTGTATGCACTGAGATAACAACATTTTTGTGTTGATGTGTAGAGCCATGAAACAACGTTCAAACTATTCATAATCATGTGGGAAGTTAACTTAAAATGTTTCCCAATGGTTCACGCTCTGCACTTTGGTGGAAAATTGACATATATACTACCTTAATGTCAGAACATAGTATGCACTGACAAAGTAACTTTTTTGTCTTGATGAACAGAGGCATGAAACAACTTTCAAACTACTCATACTCATGTGGAAAGTTAACCAAAGGTGTTTCCATTAGGTTTGCAGTAAGTACTTTGTTGTAAAATTGAAATATATACTATTTGTATTATCTAAGCATTGTATGCACTGAGATAACAACTTTTTTTTGTTGATGTGTGGAGCCATGAAAAAACTTTCAAACTACTCATAATCATGTGGGACGTTGACCTAAGGTGTTTCCACGAGGTTTGCAGTAAGTACTTTGGTGTAAAATTGAAATGTATACTATTTGTATTGTCTAAGCATAGTATGCACTGAGAAAGTAACTTTTTTGTCTTGATGAAGAGAGGCATGAAACAACTTTCAACCTACTCATACTCATGTGGGAAGTTAACATAAGGTGTTTCCATTAGGTTTGCAGTAAGTAGTTTTGTGTAAAATTGAAATGTATACTATTTGTATTAATTTACCATTGTATGCCCTGAGTTAACAACATTTTTGTGTTGATGTGTAGAGCCATGAAACAACTTTCAAACTATTCAAAATCATGTGGGAAGTTAACTTAAAATGTTTCCCAATGGTTCGCGCTCTGCACTTTGGTGGAAAATTGACATATATACTACCTTTATGTCAGAACATAGAACATATACTACCTTTATGTCAGAACACTGAGAAATTAACTTTTTGTCTTGATGAACACAGGCATGAAACAACTTTCAAACTACTCATACTCATGTGGAAAGTTAACCAAAGGTGTTTCCATTAGGTTTGCAGTAAGTACTTTGGTGTAAAATTGAAATGTATACTATTTGTATTATCTAAGCATTGTATGCACTGAGAAAACAACTTTTTTCTCTTGATGTGTGGAGCCATGAAAAAACTTTCAAACTATTCATAATCATGTGGGAAGTTAATTTAAAATGTTTCCCAATGGTTTGCAGTCAACACTTTGGTGGAAAATTGAGATGTATACTACCTTAATGTCAGCACATAGTATGCACTGAGAAAGTAACTTTTTTGTCTTGATGAACAGAGGCATCAAACAACATTCGACCTACTCATACTCATGTGGGAAGTTAACCAAAAGTGTTTCCATTTGGTTTGCAGTAAGTACTTTGGAGTAAAATTGAAATGTATACTATTTGTATTGTCTTAGTATAGTATGCACTGAGATAACAACTTTTTTGTGTTGATCTGTGGAGCCATGAAAAAACTTTCAAACTACTCATAATCATGTGGGAAGTTGACCTAAGGTGTTTCCATGAGGTTTGCAGTAAGTACTTTGGTGTAAAATTGAAACGCATAGTATTTGTATTGTCTAAGCATAGTATGCACTGAGAAAGTAACTTTTTTGTCTTGATGAAAAGAGGCATGAAACAACTTTCAACCTACTCATACTCATGTGGGAAGTTAACATAAGGTGTTTCCATTAGGTTTGCAGTAAGTAGTTTGGTGTAAAATTGAAATGTATACTATTTGTATTAATTTACCATTGTATGCCCTGAGTTAACCACATTTTTGTTTTGATGTGTAGAGCCATGAAACAACTTTCAAACTATTCATAATCATGTGGGAAGTTAACTTAATATGTTTCCCAATGGTTCGCGCTCTGCACTTTGGTGGAAAATTGACATATATACTACCTTTATGTCAGAACATAGTATGCACTGAGAAATTAACTTTTTTGTCTTGATGAACACAGGCATGAAACAACTTTCAAACTACTCATACTCATGTGGAGAGTTAACCAAAGGTGTTTCCATTAGGTTTGCAGTAAGTACTTTGGTGTAAAATTGAAATGTATACTATTTGTATTATCTAAGCATTGTATGCACTGAGAAAACAACTTTTTTCTCTTGATGTGTGGAGCCATGAAAAAACTTTCAAACTATTCATAATCATGTGGGAAGTTAATTTAAAATGTTTCCCAATGGTTTGCACTCAACACTTTGGTGGAAAATTGAGATGTATACTACCTTAATGTCAGCACATAGTATGCACTGAGAAAGTAACTTTTTTGTCTTGATGAACAGAGGCATCAAACAACATTCGACCTACTCATACTCATGTGGGAAGTTAACCAAAAGTGTTTCCATTTGGTTTGCAGTAAGTACTTTGGAGTAAAATTGAAATGTATACTATTTGTATTGTCTTAGTATAGTATGCACTGAGATAACAACTTTTTTGTTTTCATGTGTAGAGCCACAATACAACTTTCAAACATCTCAGAAACATGTGGGAAGTTAACCAAAGCTGTTTCCATTAGGTTTGCAGTAAGTACTTTGGTGTAAAATTGAAATGTATGCTATTTGTGTTGTAAAAGTATTGTATGCACTGAGAGATCAACGTTTTTGTCTTTATGTGCTCAGGTATGAAACAACTTTCAGACCTCTCAGAATCATGTGGGAAGTTAACCTAAGGTGTTTCCATTAGGTTTGCAGTAAGTACTTTAGTGTAAAATTGAAATGTATACTATTTGTATTATCTAAGCATTGTATGCACTGAGATAACAACTTTTTTGTGTTGATGTATGGAGCCATGAAAAAACGTTCAAACTACTCATAATCATTTGGGAAGTTAACCTAAAGTGTTTCCATTAGTTTTGCAGTATGTAGTTTGGTGTAAAATTGAAATGTATACTATTTGTATTATCTAACCATTGTATGCCCTGAGTTAACAACATTTTTGTGTTGATGTGTGGAGCCATGAAAAAACTTTCAAACTACTCATAATCATGTGGGAAGTTAACTTAAAATGTTTTCCAATGGTTTGCACTCTGCACTTTGGTGGAAAATTGAGATGTATACTACCTTTATGTCAGAACATAGTATGCACTGAGAAATTAACTTTTTTGTCTTGATGAACACAGGCATGAAACAACCTTCAAACTACTCATACTCATGTGGGAAGTTAACCAAAAGTGTTTCCATTTGGTTTGCAGTAAGTACTTTGGAGTAAAATTGAAATGTATAGTATTTGTATTGTCTTCGTATAGTATGCACTGAGATAACAACTTTTTTGTTATCATCTGTAGAGCCATAATACAACTTTCAAACAACTCAGAAACATGTGGGAAGTTAACCAAAGGTGTTTCCATTAGGTTTGCAGTAAGTACTTTGGTGTAAAATTGAAATGAATGCTATTTGTATTGTAAAAGCATTGCATGCACTGAGAGATCAACTTTTTTGTCTTTATGTGCACAGGTATGAAACAACTTGCAGACATCTCAGAATCATATGGGAAGTAAACCTATGGTGTTTCCATTAGGTTTGCAGTAAGTAGTTTGGTGTAAAATTGAAATGTATTCTATTTGTATTGTCTAAGCATTGTATGCACTGAGATAACAACATTTTTGTGTTGATGTGTAGAGCCATGAAACAACGTTCAAACTATTCATAATCATGTGGGAAGTTAACTTAAAGTGTTTCCAAATGGTTCGCGCTCTGCACTTTGGTGGAAAATTGAGATATATACTACCTTAATGTCAGAACATAGTATGCACTGAGAAAGTAACTTTTTTGTCTTGATGAACAGACGCATGAAACAGCTTTCAACCTACTCATACTCATGTGGGAAGTTAACCAAAAGTGTTTCCATTTGGTTTGCAGTAAGTACTTTGGAGTGAACTTGAAATGTATACTATTTGTATTGTCTTAGTATAGTATGCACTGAGATAACAACTTTTTTGTTTTCATGTGTAGAGCCACAATACAACTTTCAAACATCTCAGAAACATGTGGGAAGTTAACCAAAGCTGTTTCCATTAGGTTTGCAGTAAGTACTTTGGTGTAAAATTGAAATGTATGCTATTTGTGTTGTAAAAGTATTGTATGCACTGAGAGATCAACGTTTTTGTCTTTATGTGCTCAGGTATGAAACAACTTTCAGACCTCTCAGAATCATGTGGGAAGTTAACCTAAGGTGTTTCCATTAGGTTTGCAGTAAGTACTTTAGTGTAAAATTGAAATGTATACTATTTGTATTATCTAAGCATTGTATGCACTGAGATAACAACTTTTTTGTGTTGATGTATGGAGCCATGAAAAAACGTTCAAACTACTCATAATCATTTGGGAAGTTAACCTAAAGTGTTTCCATTAGTTTTGCAGTATGTAGTTTGGTGTAAAATTGAAATGTATACTATTTGTATTATCTAACCATTGTATGCCCTGAGTTAACAACATTTTTGTGTTGATGTGTGGAGCCATGAAAAAACTTTCAAACTACTCATAATCATGTGGGAAGTTAACTTAAAATGTTTTCCAATGGTTTGCACTCTGCACTTTGGTGGAAAATTGAGATGTATACTACCTTTATGTCAGAACATAGTATGCACTGAGAAATTAACTTTTTTGTCTTGATGAACACAGGCATGAAACAACCTTCAAACTACTCATACTCATGTGGGAAGTTAACCAAAAGTGTTTCCATTTGGTTTGCAGTAAGTACTTTGGAGTAAAATTGAAATGTATAGTATTTGTATTGTCTTCGTATAGTATGCACTGAGATAACAACTTTTTTGTTATCATCTGTAGAGCCATAATACAACTTTCAAACAACTCAGAAACATGTGGGAAGTTAACCAAAGGTGTTTCCATTAGGTTTGCAGTAAGTACTTTGGTGTAAAATTGAAATGAATGCTATTTGTATTGTAAAAGCATTGCATGCACTGAGAGATCAACTTTTTTGTCTTTATGTGCACAGGTATGAAACAACTTGCAGACATCTCAGAATCATATGGGAAGTAAACCTATGGTGTTTCCATTAGGTTTGCAGTAAGTAGTTTGGTGTAAAATTGAAATGTATTCTATTTGTATTGTCTAAGCATTGTATGCACTGAGATAACAACATTTTTGTGTTGATGTGTAGAGCCATGAAACAACGTTCAAACTATTCATAATCATGTGGGAAGTTAACTTAAAGTGTTTCCAAATGGTTCGCGCTCTGCACTTTGGTGGAAAATTGAGATATATACTACCTTAATGTCAGAACATAGTATGCACTGAGAAAGTAACTTTTTTGTCTTGATGAACAGACGCATGAAACAGCTTTCAACCTACTCATACTCATGTGGGAAGTTAACCAAAAGTGTTTCCATTTGGTTTGCAGTAAGTACTTTGGAGTAAAATTGAAATGTATACTATTTGTATTGTCTTAGTATAGTATGCACTGAGATAACAACTTTTTTGTTTTCATGTGTAGAGCCACAATACAACTTTCAAACATCTCAGAAACATGTGGGAAGTTAACCAAAGCTGTTTCCATTAGGTTTGCAGTAAGTACTTTGGTGTAAAATTGAAATGTATGCTATTTGTGTTGTAAAAGTATTGTATGCACTGAGAGATCAACGTTTTTGTCTTTATGTGCTCAGGTATGAAACAACTTTCAGACCTCTCAGAATCATGTGGGAAGTTAACCTAAGGTGTTTCCATTAGGTTTGCAGTAAGTACTTTAGTGTAAAATTGAAATGTATACTATTTGTATTATCTAAGCATTGTATGCACTGAGATAACAACTTTTTTGTGTTGATGTATGGAGCCATGAAAAAACGTTCAAACTACTCATAATCATTTGGGAAGTTAACCTAAAGTGTTTCCATTAGTTTTGCAGTATGTAGTTTGGTGTAAAATTGAAATGTATACTATTTGTATTATCTAACCATTGTATGCCCTGAGTTAACAACATTTTTGTGTTGATGTGTGGAGCCATGAAAAAACTTTCAAACTACTCATAATCATGTGGGAAGTTAACTTAAAATGTTTTCCAATGGTTTGCACTCTGCACTTTGGTGGAAAATTGAGATGTATACTACCTTTATGTCAGAACATAGTATGCACTGAGAAATTAACTTTTTTGTCTTGATGAACACAGGCATGAAACAACTTTCAAACTACTCATACTCATGTGGGAAGTTAACCAAAAGTGTTTCCATTTGGTTTGCAGTAAGTACTTTGGAGTAAAATTGAAATGTATAGTATTTGTATTGTCTTCGTATAGTATGCACTGAGATAACAACTTTTTTGTTATCATCTGTAGAGCCATAATACAACTTTCAAACAACTCAGAAACATGTGGGAAGTTAACCAAAGGTGTTTCCATTAGGTTTGCAGTAAGTACTTTGGTGTAAAATTGAAATGAATGCTATTTGTATTGTAAAAGCATTGCATGCACTGAGAGATCAACTTTTTTGTCTTTATGTGCACAGGTATGAAACAACTTGCAGACATCTCAGAATCATATGGGAAGTAAACCTATGGTGTTTCCATTAGGTTTGCAGTAAGTAGTTTGGTGTAAAATTGAAATGTATTCTATTTGTATTGTCTAAGCATTGTATGCACTGAGATAACAACATTTTTGTGTGAGGTGTAGAGCCATGAAACAACGTTCAAACTATTCATAATCATGTGGGAAGTTAACTTAAAGTGTTTCCAAATGGTTCGCGCTCTGCACTTTGGTGGAAAATTGAGATATATACTACCTTAATGTCAGAACATAGTATGCACTGAGAAAGTAACTTTTTTGTCTTGATGAACAGACGCATGAAACAGCTTTCAACCTACTCATACTCATGTGGAAAGTTAATCAAAGGTGTTTCCATTAGGTTTGCAGTAAGTACTTTGGTGTAATATTGAAATGTATACTATTTGTATTAATTTACCATTGTATGCCCTGAGTTAACAACATTTTTGTGTTGATGTGTAGAGCCATGAAACAACTTTCAAACTATTCATAATCATGTGGGAAGTTAACTTAAAATGTTTCCTAATGGTTCGCGCTCTGCACTTTGGTGGAAAATTGACATATATACTACCTTTATGTCAGAACATAGTATGCACTGAGAAATTAACTTTTTTGTCTTGATGAACACAGGCATGAAACAACTTTCAAACTACTCATACTCATGTGGAAAGTTAACCAAAGGGGTTTCCATTAGGTTTGCAGTAAGTACTTTGGTGTAAAATTGAAATGTATACTATTTGTATTATCTAAGCATTGTATGCACTGAGAAAACAACTTTTTTCTCTTGATGTGTGGAGCCATGAAAAAACTTTCAAACTATTCATAATCATGTGGAAAGTTAATTTAAAATGTTTCCCAATGGTTTGCAGTCAACATTTTGGTGGAAAATTGAGATGTATACTACCTTAATGTCAGAACATAGTATGCACTGAGAAAGTAACTTTTTTGTCTTGATGAACAGAGGCATCAAACAACATTCGTCCTACTCATACTCATGTGAGAAGTTAACCAAAAGTGTTTCCATTTGGTTTGCAGTAAGTACTTTGGAGTAAAATTGAAATGTATAGTATTTGTATTGTCTTCGTACAGTATGCACTGAGATAACAACTTTTTTGTTATCATCTGTAGAGCCATAATACAACTTTCAAACAACTCAGAAACATGTGGGAAGTTAACCAAAGGTGTTTCCATTAGGTTTGCAGTAAGTACTTTGGTGTAAAATTGAAATGAATGCTATTTGTATTGTAAAAGCATTGCATGCACTGAGAGATCAACTTTTTTGTCTTAATGTGCACAGGTATGAAACAACTTGCAGACATCTCAGAATCATGTGGGAAGTTAACCAAAGGTGTTTCCATTAGGTTTGCAGTAAGTAGTTTGGTGTAAAATTGAAATGTATTCTATTTGTATTGTCTAAGCATTGTATGCACTGAGATAACAACATTTTTGTGTTGATGTGTGGAGCCATGAAAAAACTTTCAAACTACTCATAATCATGTGGGAAGTTACCTTAAAATGTTTCCAATGGTTCGCGCTCTGCACTTTGGTGGAAAATTGACATATATCCTACCTTAATGTCAGAACATAGTATGCACTGAGAAAGTAACTTTTTTGTCTTGATGAACAGAGGCATGAAACAACTTTCAAACTACTCATACTCATGTGGAAGGTTAACCAAAGGTGTTTCCATTAGGTTTGCAGTAAGTACTTTGTTGTAAAATTGAAATGTATACTATTTGTATTATCTAAGCATTGTATGCACTGAGATAACAACTTTTTTTTGTTGATGTGTGGAGCCATGAAAAAACTTTCAAACTACTCAGAATAATTTGGGAAGTTAACCTAAGGTGTTTCCATTAGGTTTGCAGTAAGTACTTTGGTGTAAAATTGAAATGTATACGATTTGCATTATCTAAGTATTGTATGCACTGAGAAAACAACTTTTTTCTCTTGATGTGTGGAGCCATGAAAAAACTTTCAAACTATTCATAATCATGTGGAAAGTTAATTTAAAATGTTTCCCAATGGTTTGCAGTCAACATTTTGGTGGAAAATTGAGATGTATACTACCTTAATGTCAGAACATAGTATGCACTGAGAAAGTAACTTTTTTGTCTTGATGAACAGAGGCATCAAACAACATTCGTCCTACTCATACTCATGTGGGAAGTTAACCAAAAGTGTTTCCATTTGGTTTGCAGTAAGTACTTTGGAGTAAAATTGAAATGTATACTATTTGTATTGTCTTAGTAAAGTATGCACTGAGATAACAACTTTTTTGTTTTCATGTGTAGAGCCACAATACAACTTTCAAACATCTCAGAAACATGTGGGAAGTTAACCAAAGCTGTTTCCATTAGGTTTGCAGTAAGTACTTTGGTGTAAAATTGAAATGTATGCTATTTGTGTTGTAAAAGTATTGTATGCACTGAGAGATCAACGTTTTTGTCTTTATGTGCTCAGGTATGAAACAACTTTCAGACCTCTCAGAATCATGTGGGAAGTTAACCTAAGGTGTTTCCATTAGGTTTGCAGTAAGTACTTTAGTGTAAAATTGAAATGTATACTATTTGTATTATCTAAGCATTGTATGCACTGAGATAACAACTTTTTTGTGTTGATGTATGGAGCCATGAAAAAACGTTCAAACTACTCATAATCATTTGGGAAGTTAACCTAAAGTGTTTCCATTAGTTTTGCAGTATGTAGTTTGGTGTAAAATTGAAATGTATACTATTTGTATTATCTAACCATTGTATGCCCTGAGTTAACAACATTTTTGTGTTGATGTGTGGAGCCATGAAAAAACTTTCAAACTACTCATAATCATGTGGGAAGTTAACTTCAAATGTTTTCCAATGGTTTGCACTCTGCACTTTGGTGGAAAATTGAGATATATACTACCTTAATGTCAGAACATAGTATGCACTGAGAAAGTAACTTTTTTGTCTTGATGAACAGACGCATGAAACAACTTTCAACCTACTCATACTCATGTGGAAAGTTAATCAAAGGTGTTTCCATTAGGTTTGCAGTAAGTACTTTGGTGTAAAATTGAAATGTATACTATTTGTATTAATTTACCATTGTATGCCCTGAGTTAACAACATTTTTGTGTTGATGTGTAGAGCCATGAAACAACTTTCAAACTATTCATAATCATGTGGGAAGTTAACTTAAAATGTTTCCCAATGGTTCGCGCTCTGCACTTTGGTGGAAAATTGACATATATACTACCTTTATGTCAGAACATAGTATGCACTGAGAAATTAACTTTTTTGTCTTGATGAACACAGGCATGAAACAACTTTCAAACTACTCATACTCATGTGGAAAGTTAACCAAAGGGGTTTCCATTAGGTTTGCAGTAAGTACTTTGGTGTAAAATTGAAATGTATACTATTTGTATTATCTAAGCATTGTATGCACTGAGATAACAACTTTTTTGTGTTGATGTATGGAGCCATGAAAAAACGTTCAAACTACTCATAATCATTTGGGAAATTAACCTAAGGTGTTTCCATTAGGTTTGCAGTAAGTACTTTGGTGTAAAATTGAAAAGTATACTATTTATATTGTCTAAGCATAGTCTGCACTGAGAAAGTAATTTTTTTGTCTTGATGAACAGGGGCATGAAACAACTTTCAATCTACTCATACTCATGTGGGAAGTTACCCACAGGTTTTTCCATTAGGTTTGCAGTAAGTACTTTAGTGTAAAATTGAAATGTATACTATTTGTATTATCTAAGCATTGTATGCACTGAGATAACAACTTTTTTGTGTTGATGTGTGGAGCCATGAAAAAACTTTCAAACTACTCACAATCATTTGGGAAGTTAACCTAAAGTGTTTCCATTAGTTTTGCAGTATGTAGTTTGGTGTAAAATTGAAATGTATACTATTTGTATTTTCTAACCATTGTATGCCCTGAGTTAACAACATTTTTGTGTTGATGTGTGGAGCCATGAAAAAACTTTCAAACTACATATAATCATGTGGGAAGTTAACTTAAAATGTTTTCCAATGGTTTGCACTCTGCACTTTGGTGGAAAATTGAGATGTATACTACCTTAATGTCAGAACCTAGTATGAACTGAGAAAGTAACTTTTTTGTCTTGATGAACAGAGGCATGAAACAACTTTCAACCTACTCATACTCATGTGGGAAGTTAACCAAAAGTGTTTCCATTTGGTTTGCAGTAAGTACTTTGGAGTAAAATTGAAATGTATTCTATTTGTATTGTCTAAGCATTGTATGCACTGAGATAACAACATTTTTGTGTTGATGTGTGGAGCCATGAAAAAACTTTCAAACAACTCATAATCATGTGGGAAGTTACCTTAAAATGTTTCCCAATGGTTCGCGCTCTGCACTTTGGTGGAAAATTGACATATATCCTACCTTAATGTCAGAACATAGTATGCACTGAGAAAGTAACTTTTTTGTCTTGATGAACAGAGGCATGAAACAACTTTCAAACTACTCATACTCATGTGGAAGGTTAACCAAAGGTGTTTCCATTAGGTTTGCAGTAAGTACTTTGTTGTAAAATTGAAATGTATACTATTTGTATTATCTAAGCATTGTATGCACTGAGATAACAACTTTTTTTTGTTGATGTGTGCAGCCATGAAAAAACTTTCAAACAACTCATAATCATGTGGGAAGTTGACCTAAGGTGTTTCCATGAGGTTTGCAGTAAGTACTTTGGTGTAAAATTGAAATGTATGCTATTTGCACTGTGAAAGCATTGCATGCACTGAGAAAACAACTTTTTTCTCTTGATGTGCAGAGCCATAATACAATTTTCAAACTATTCATAATCATGTGGGAAGTTAATTTAAAATGTTTCCCAATGGTTTGCACTCTACACTTTGGTGGAAAATTGAGATGTATACTACCTTAATGTCAGAACATAGTATGCACTGAGAAAGTAACTTTTTTGTCTTGATGAACAGAGGCATGAAACAACTTTCAAACTACTCATACTCATGTGGGAAGTTAACCAAACGTGTTTCCATTTGGTTTGCAGTAAGTACTTTGGAGTAAAATTGAAATGTATAGTATTTGTATTGTCTTCGTATAGCATGCACTGAGATAACAACTTTTTTGTTATCATGTGTAGAGCCAAAATACAACTTTCAAGCAACTCAGAAACATGTGGGAAGTTAACCAAAGGTGTTTCCATTAGGTTTGCAGTAAGTACTTTGGTGGAAAATTGAAATCTATGCTATTTGCATTGTAAAAGCATTGTATGCACTGAGAGATCAACTTTTTTGTCTTTATGTGCACAGGTATGAAACAACTTGCAGACATCTCAGAATCATGTCGGAAGTTAACCTAAGGTGTTTCCATTAGGTTTGCAGTAAGTAGTTTGCTGTAAAATTGAAATGTATTCTATTTGTATTGTCTAAGCATTGTATGCCCTGAGATAACAACTTTTTTGTGTTGATGTGTGGAGCCACGAAAAAACTTTCAAATTACTCATAATCATTTGGGAAGTTAACCTAAGGTGTTTCCATTAGGTTTGCAGTAAGTACTTTGGTGTAATATTGAAATACATACTATTTGTATTATCTAAGCATTGTATGCAATGAGATAACAACTTTTTTCTGTTGATGTGTGGAGCCATGAAAAAACTTTCAAACTACTCAGAATAATTTGGGAAGTTAACCTAAGGTGTTTCCATTAGGTTTGCAGTAAGTACTTTGGTGTAAAATTGAAATGTATACGATTTGCATTATCTAAGTATTGTATGCACTGAGATAACAACTTTTTTGTGTTGATGTGTGGAGCCATGAAAAAACTTTCAAACTACTCATAATCATTTGGGAAGTTAACCTAAGGTCTTTCCATTAGGTTTGTAGCAAATACTTTGGTGTAAAATTGAAATGTATACTATTTGTATTATCTAAGCATTGTATGAACTGACATAACAACTTTTTTCTGTTGATGTGTGGAGCCATGAAAAAACTTTCAAACTACTCATAATCATTTGGGAAGGTAACCTAAGGTGTTTCCATTAGGTTTGCAGTAAGTACTATGGTGTAAAATTGAAATGTATACTATTTGTATTATCTAAGCATTGTATGCACTGAGATAACAACTTTTTTGTGTTGATGTATGGAGCCATGAAAAAACGTTCAAACTACTCATAATCATTTGGGAAGTTAACCTAAAGTGTTTCCATTAGTTTTGCAGTATGTAGTTTGGTGTATAATTGAAATGTATACTATTTGTATTATCTAACCATTGTATGCCCTGAGTTAACAACATTTTTGTGTTGATGTGTGGAGCCATGAAAAAACTTTCAAACTACTCATAATCATGTGGGAAGTTAACTTAAAATGTTTTCCAATGGTTTGCACTCTGCACTTTGGTGGAAAATTGAGATGTATACTACCTTTATGTCAGAACATAGTATGCACTGAGAAATTAACTTTTTTGTCTTGATGAACACAGGCATGAAACAACTTTCAAACTACTCATACTCATGTGGGAAGTTAACCAAAAGTGTTTCCATTTGGTTTGCAGTAAGTACTTTGGAGTAAAATTGAAATGTATAGTATTTGTATTGTCTTCGTATAGTATGCACTGAGATAACAACTTTTTTGTTATCATCTGTAGAGCCATAATACAACTTTCAAACAACTCAGAAACATGTGGGAAGTTAACCAAAGGTGTTTCCATTAGGTTTGCAGTAAGTACTTTGGTGTAAAATTGAAATGAATGCTATTTGTATTGTAAAAGTATTGCATGCACTGAGAGATCAACTTTTTTGTCTTTATGTGCACAGGTATGAAACAACTTGCAGACATCTCAGAATCATATGGGAAGTAAACCTATGGTGTTTCCATTAGGTTTGCAGTAAGTAGTTTGGTGTAAAATTGAAATGTATTCTATTTGTATTGTCTAAGCATTGTATGCACTGAGATAACAACATTTTTGTGTTGATGTGTAGAGCCATGAAACAACGTTCAAACTATTCATAATCATGGGGGAAGTTAACTTAAAGTGTTTCCAAATGGTTCGCGCTCTGCACTTTGGTGGAAAATTGAGATATATACTACCTTAATGTCAGAACATAGTATGCACTGAGAAAGTAACTTTTTTGTCTTGATGAACAGACACATGAAACAACTTTCAACCTACTCATACTCATGTGGAAAGTTAATCAAAGGTGTTTCCATTAGGTTTGCAGTAAGTACTATGGTGTAAAATTGAAATGTATACTATTTGTATTATCTAAGCATTGTATGCACTGAGATAACAACTTTTTTGTGTTGATGTATGGAGCCATGAAAAAACGTTCAAACTACTCATAATCATTTGGGAAGTTAACCTAAAGTGTTTCCATTAGTTTTGCAGTATGTAGTTTGGTGTAAAATTGAAATGTATACTATTTGTATTATCTAACCATTGTATGCCCTGAGTTAACAACATTTTTGTGTTGATGTGTGGAGCCATGAAAAAACTTTCAAACTACTCATAATCATGTGGGAAGTTAACTTAAAATGTTTTCCAATGGTTTGCACTCTGCACTTTGGTGGAAAATTGAGATGTATACTACCTTTATGTCAGAACATAGTATGCACTGAGAAATTAACTTTTTTGTCTTGATGAACACAGGCATGAAACAACTTTCAAACTACTCATACTCATGTGGGAAGTTAACCAAAAGTGTTTCCATTTGGTTTGCAGTAAGTACTTTGGAGTAAAATTGAAATGTATAGTATTTGTATTGTCTTCGTATAGTATGCACTGAGATAACAACTTTTTTGTTATCATCTGTAGAGCCATAATACAACTTTCAAACAACTCAGAAACATGTGGGAAGTTAACCAAAGGTGTTTCCATTAGGTTTGCAGTAAGTACTTTGGTGTAAAATTGAAATGAATGCTATTTGTATTGTAAAAGCATTGCATGCACTGAGAGATCAACTTTTTTGTCTTTATGTGCACAGGTATGAAACAACTTGCAGACATCTCAGAATCATATGGGAAGTAAACCTATGGTGTTTCCATTAGGTTTGCAGTAAGTAGTTTGGTGTAAAATTGAAATGTATTCTATTTGTATTGTCTAAGCATTGTATGCACTGAGATAACAACATTTTTGTGTTGAGGTGTAGAGCCATGAAACAACGTTCAAACTATTCATAATCATGTGGGAAGTTAACTTAAAGTGTTTCCAAATGGTTCGCGCTCTGCACTTTGGTGGAAAATTGAGATATATACTACCTTAATGTCAGAACATAGTATGCACTGAGAAAGTAACTTTTTTGTCTTGATGAACAGACGCATGAAACAACTTTCAACCTACTCATACTCATGTGGAAAGTTAATCAAAGGTGTTTCCATTAGGTTTGCAGTAAGTACTTTGGTGTAAAATTGAAATGTATACTATTTGTATTAATTTACCATTGTATGCCCTGAGTTAACAACATTTTTGTGTTGATGTGTAGAGCCATGAAACAACTTTCAAACTATTCATAATCATGTGGGAAGTTAACTTAAAATGTTTCCCAATGGTTCGCGCTCTGCACTTTGGTGGAAAATTGACATATATACTACCTTTATGTCAGAACATAGTATGCACTGAGAAATTAACTTTTTTGTCTTGATGAACACAGGGATGAAACAACTTTCAAACTACTCATACTCATGTGGAAAGTTAACCAAAGGGGTTTCCATTAGGTTTGCAGTAAGTACTTTGGTGTAAAATTGAAATGTATACTATTTGTATTATCTAAGCATTGTATGCACTGAGAAAACAACTTTTTTCTCTTGATGTGTGGAGCCATGAAAAAACTTTCAAACTATTCATAATCATGTGGAAAGTTAATTTAAAATGTTTCCCAATGGTTTGCAGTCAACATTTTGGTGGAAAATTGAGATGTATACTACCTTAATGTCAGAACATAGTATGCACTGAGAAAGTAACTTTTTTGTCTTGATGAACAGAGGCATCAAACAACATTCGTCCTACTCATACTCATGTGGGAAGTTAACCAAAAGTGTTTCCATTTGGTTTGCAGTAAGTACTTTGGAGTAAAATTGAAATGTATACTATTTGTATTGTCTTAGTATAGTATGCACTGAGATAACAACTTTTTTGTTTTCATGTGTAGAGCCACAATACAACTTTCAAACATCTCAGAAACATGGGGAAGTTAACCAAAGCTGTTTCCATTAGGTTTGCAGTAAGTACTTTGGTGTAAAATTGAAATGTATGCTATTTGTGTTGTAAAAGTATTGTATACACTGAGAGATCAACGTTTTTGTCTTTATGTGCACAGGTATGAAACAACTTTCAGACATCTCAGAATCATGTGGGAAGTTAACCTAAGGTGTTTCCATTAGGTTTGCAGTATGTACTTTAGTGTAAAATTGAAATGTATACTATTTGTATTATCTAAGCATTGTATGCACTGAGATAACAACTTTTTTGTGTTGATGTATGGAGCCATGAAAAAACGTTCAAACTACTCATAATCATTTGGGAAATTAACCTAAGGTGTTTCCATTAGGTTTGCAGTAAGTACTTTGGTGTAAAATTGAAAAGTATACTATTTATATTGTCTAAGCATAGTCTGCACTGAGAAAGTAATTTTTTTGTCTTGATGAACAGGGGCATGAAACAACTTTCAATCTACTCATACTCATGTGGGAAGTTAACCACAGGTTTTTCCATTAGGTTTGCAGTTAGTACTTTAGTGTAAAATTGAAATGTATACTATTTGTATTATCTAAGCATTGTATGCACTGAGATAACAACTTTTTTGTGTTGATGTGTGGAGCCATGAAAAAACTTTCAAACTACTCATAATCATTTGGGAAGTTAACCTAAAGTGTTTCCATTAGTTTTGCAGTATGTAGTTTGGTGTAAAATTGAAATGTATACTATTTGTATTATCTAACCATTGTATGCCCTGAGTTAACAACATTTTTGTGTTGATGTGTGGAGCCATGAAAAAACTTTCAAACTACTCATAATCATGTGGGAAGTTAACTTAAAATGTTTTCCAATGGTTTGCACTCTGCACTTTGGTGGAAAATTGAGATGTATACTACCTTAATGTCAGAACCTAGTATGAACTGAGAAAGTAACTTTTTTGTCTTGATGAACAGAGGCATGAAACAACTTTCAACCTACTCATACTCATGTGGGAAGTTAACCAAAAGTGTTTCCATTTGGTTTGCAGTAAGTACTTTGGAGTAAAATTGAAATGTATAGTATTTGTATTGTCTTCGTACAGTATGCACTGAGATAACAACTTTTTTGTTATCATCTGTAGAGCCATAATACAACTTTCAAACAACTCAGAAACATGTGGGAAGTTAACCAAAGGTGTTTCCATTAGGTTTGCAGTAAGTACTTTGGTGTAAAATTGAAATGAATGCTATTTGTATTGTAAAAGCATTGCATGCACTGAGAGATCAACTTTTTTGTCTTAATGTGCACAGGTATGAAACAACTTGCAGACATCTCAGAATCATGTGGGAAGTTAACCAAAGGTGTTTCCATTAGGTTTGCAGTAAGTAGTTTGGTGTAAAATTGAAATGTATTCTATTTGTATTGTCTAAGCATTGTATGCACTGAGATAACAACATTTTTGTGTTGATGTGTGGAGCCATGAAAAAACTTTCAAACTACTCATAATCATGTGGGAAGTTACCTTAAAATGTTTCCCAATGGTTCGCGCTCTGCACTTTGGTGGAAAATTGACATATATCCTACCTTAATGTCAGAACATAGTATGCACTGAGAAAGTAACTTTTTTGTCTTGATGAACAGAGGCATGAAACAACTTTCAAACTACTCATACTCATGTGGAAGGTTAACCAAAGGTGTTTCCATTAGGTTTGCAGTAAGTACTTTGTTGTAAAATTGAAATGTATACTATTTGTATTATCTAAGCATTGTATGCACTGAGATAACAACTTTTTTTTGTTGATGTGTGCAGCCATGAAAAAACTTTCAAACAACTCATAATCATGTGGGAAGTTGACCTAAGGTGTTTCCATGAGGTTTGCAGTAAGTACTTTGGTGTAAAATTGAAATGTATGCTATTTGCACTGTGAAAGCATTGCATGCACTGAGAAAACAACTTTTTTCTCTTGATGTGCAGAGCCATAATACAATTTTCAAACTATTCATAATCATGTGGGAAGTTAATTTAAAATGTTTCCCAATGGTTTGCACTCTACACTTTGGTGGAAAATTGAGATGTATACTACCTTAATGTCAGAACATAGTATGCACTGAGAAAGTAACTTTTTTGTCTTGATGAACAGAGGCATGAAACAACTTTCAAACTACTCATACTCATGTGGGAAGTTAACCAAACGTGTTTCCATTTGGTTTGCAGTAAGTACTTTGGAGTAAAATTGAAATGTATAGTATTTGTATTGTCTTCGTATAGCATGCACTGAGATAACAACTTTTTTGTTATCATGTGTAGAGCCATAATACAACTTTCAAGCAACTCAGAAACATGTGGGAAGTTAACCAAAGGTGTTTCCATTAGGTTTGCAGTAAGTACTTTGGTGGAAAATTGAAATCTATGCTATTTGCATTGTAAAAGCATTGTATGCACTGAGAGATCAACTTTTTTGTCTTTATGTGCACAGGTATGAAACAACTTGCAGACATCTCAGAATCATGTCGGAAGTTAACCTAAGGCGTTTCCATTAGGTTTGCAGTAAGTAGTTTGCTGTAAAATTGAAATGTATTCTATTTGTATTGTCTAAGCATTGTATGCCCTGAGATAACAACTTTTTTGTGTTGATGTGTGGAGCCACGAAAAAACTTTCAAATTACTCATAATCATTTGGGAAGTTAACCTAAGGTGTTTCCATTAGGTTTGCAGTAAGTACTTTGGTGTAATATTGAAATACATACTATTTGTATTATCTAAGCATTGTATGCAATGAGATAACAACTTTTTTCTGTTGATGTGTGGAGCCATGAAAAAACTTTCAAACTACTCAGAATAATTTGGGAAGTTAACCTAAGGTGTTTCCATTAGGTTTGCAGTAAGTACTTTGGTGTAAAATTGAAATGTATACGATTTGCATTATCTAAGTATTGTATGCACTGAGATAACAACTTTTTTGTGTTGATGTGTGGAGCCATGAAAAAACTTTCAAACTACTCATAATCATTTGGGAAGTTAACCTAAGGTCTTTCCATTAGGTTTGTAGCAAATACTTTGGTGTAAAATTGAAATGCATACTATTTGTATTGTCTAAGCATTAAATGCACTGAGATGACAACTTTTTTGTGCTGATGTGTGGAGCCACGACAAAACTTTCAAACTACTCATAATCATTTGGGAAGTTAACCAAAGGTGTTTCCATTAGGTTTGCAGTAAGTACTTTGTTGTAAAATTTAAATGTATACTATTTGTATTATCTAAGCATTGTATGCACTGAGATAACAACTTTTTTTTGTTGATGTGTGGAGCCATGAAAAAACTTTCAAACTACTCATAATCATGTGGGAAGTTGGCCTAAGGTGTTTCCATGAGGTTTGCAGTAAGTACTTTGGTGTAAAATTGAAATGTATGCTACTTGCACTGTAAAAGCATTGTATGCACTGAGAAAACAACTTTTTTCTCTTGATCTGCAGAGCCATAATACAATTTTCAAACTATTGATAATCATGTGGGAAGTTAATTTAAAATGTTTCCCAATGGTTTGCACTCTACACTTTGGTGGAAAATTGAGATGTATACTACCTTAATGTCAGAACATAGTATGCACTGAGAAAGTAACTTTTTTGTCTTGATGAACAGAGGCATGAAACAACTTTCAAACTACACATACTCATGTGGCAAGTTAACCAAACGTGTTTCCATTTGGTTTGCAGTAAGTACTTTGGAGTAAAATTGAAATGTATAGTATTTGTATTGTCTTCGTATAGCATGCACTGAGATAACAACTTTTTTGTTATCATGTGTAGAGCCATAATACAACTTTCAAGCAACTCAGAAACATGTGGGAAGTTAACCAAAGGTGTTTCCATTAGGTTTGCAGTAAGTACTTTGGTGGAAAATTGAAATTTATGCTATTTGCATTATCTAAGCATTGTATGAACTGAGATAACAACTTTTTTCTGTTGATGTGTGGAGCCATGAAAAAACTTTCAAACTACTCATAATCATTTGGGAAGGTAACCTAATGTGTTTCCATTAGGTTTGCAGTAAGTACTATGGTGTAAAATTGAAATGTATACTATTTGTATTGTCTAAGCATAGTATGCACTGAGAAAGTAACTTTTTTGTCTTGATGAAGAGAGGCATGAAACAACTTTCAACCTACTCATACTCATGTGGGAAGTTAACCTAAGGTGTTTCCATTAGGTTTGCAGTAAGTACTTTGGTGTAAAATTGAAATGTATACTATTTGTATTGTAAAAGCATTGCATGCACTGAGAGATCAACTTTTTTGTCTTTATGTGCACAGGTATGAAACAACTTTCAAACTACTCATAATCATTTGGGAAGTTAACCTAAGGTGTTTCCATTAGGTTTGTAGCAAGTACTTTGGTGTAAAATTGAAATGTATACTATTTGTATTATCTAAGGATAGTATGCACTGAGATAACAACTTTTTTGTGTTGATGTGTGGAGCCATGAAAAAACTTTCAAACTACTCATAATCATTTGGGAAGTTAACCTAAGGTGTTTCCATTAGGTTTGCAGTAAGTACTTTGGTGTAAAATTGAAATGCATACTATTTGTATTGTCTAAGCATTAAATGCACTGAGATGACAACTTTTTTGTGTTGATGTGTGGAGCCACGACAAAACTTTCAAACTACTCATAATCATTTGGGAAGTTAACCTAAGGTGTTTCCATTAGGTTTGCAGTAAGTACTTTGCTGTAAAATTGAAAAGTATACTATTTATATTGTCTAAGCATAGTCTGCACTGAGAAAGTAATTTTTTTGTCTTGATGAACAGGGGCATGAAACAACTTTCAACCTACTCATACTCATGTGGGAAGTTAACCACAGGTTTTTCCATTAGGTTTGCAGTAAGTACTTTAGTGTAAAATTGAAATGTATACTATTTGTATTATCTAAGCATTGTATGCACTGAGATAACAACTTTTTTGTGTTGATGTGTGGAGCCATGAAAAAACTTTCAAACTACTCATAATCATTTGGGAAGTTAACCTAAAGTGTTTCCATTAGTTTTGCAGTATGTAGTTTGGTGTAACATTGAAATGTATACTATTTGTATTATCTAACCATTCTATGCCCTGAGTTAACAACATTTTTGTGTTGATGTGTGGAGCCATGAAAAAACTTTCAAACTACTCATAATCATGTGGGAAGTTAACTTAAAATGTTTTCCAATGGTTTGCACTCTGCACTTTGGTGGAAAATTGAGATGTATACTACCTTAATGTCAGAACCTAGTATGAACTGAGAAAGTAACTTTTTTGTCTTGATGAACAGAGGCATGAAACAACTTTCAACCTACTCATACTCATGTGGGAAGTTAACCAAAAGTGTTTCCATTTGGTTTGCAGTAAGTAATTTGGAGTAAAATTGAAATGTATAGTATTTGTATTGTCTTCGTATAGTATGCACTGAGATAACAACTTTTTTGTTATCATCTGTAGAGCCATAATACAACTTTCAAACAACTCAGAAACATGTGGGAAGTTAACCAAAGGTGTTTCCATTAGGTTTGCAATAAGTACTTTGGTGTAAAATTGAAATGAATGCTATTTGTATTGTAAAAGCATTGCATGCACTGAGAGATCAACTTTTTTGTCTTAATGTGCACAGGTATGAAACAACTTGCAGACATCTCAGAATCATATGGGAAGTAAACCTATGGTGTTTCCATTAGGTTTGCAGTAAGTAGTTTGGTGTAAAATTGAAATGTATTCTATTTGTATTGTCTAAGCATTGTATGCACTGAGATAACAACATTTTTGTGTTGATGTGTAGAGCCATGAAACAACGTTCAAACTATTCATAATCATGTGGGAAGTTAACTTAAAGTGTTTCCAAATGGTTCGCGCTCTGCACTTTGGTGGAAAATTGAGATATATACTACCTTAATGTCAGAACATAGTATGCACTGAGAAAGTAACTTTTTTGTCTTGATGAACAGACGCATGAAACAGCTTTCACCCTACTCATACTCATGTGGAAAGTTAATCAAAGGTGTTTCCATTAGGTTTGCAGTAAGTACTTTGGTGTAAAATTGAAATGTATACTATTTGTATTAATTTACCATTGTATGCCCTGAGTTAACAACATTTTTGTGTTGATGTGTAGAGCCATGAAACAACTTTCAAACTATTCATAATCATGTGGGAAGTTAACTTAAAATGTTTCCCAATGGTTCGCGCTCTGCACTTTGGTGGAAAATTGACATATATACTACCTTTATGTCAGAACATAGTATGCACTGAGAAATTAACTTTTTTGTCTTGATGAACACAGGCATGAAACAACTTTCAAACTACTCATACTCATGTGGAAAGTTAACCAAAGGGGTTTCCATTAGGTTTGCAGTAAGTACTTTGGTGTAAAATTGAAATGTATACTATTTGTATTATCATCTGAGAAAACAACTTTTCTCAGTGCATACAATAATACTATTTGTATTATCATTGTATGCACTGAGAAAACAACTTTTTTCTCTTGATGTGTGGAGCCATGAAAAAACTTTCAAACTATTCATAATCCTGTGGAAAGTTAATTTAAAATGTTTCCCAATGGTTTGCAGTCAACATTTTGGTGGAAAATTGAGATGTATACTACCTTAATGTCAGAACATAGTATGCACTGAGAAAGTAACTTTTTTGTCTTGATGAACAGAGGCATCAAACAACATTCGTCCTACTCATACTCATGTGGGAAGTTAACCAAAAGTGTTTCCATTTGGTTTGCAGTAAGTACTTTGGAGTAAAATTGAAATGTATACTATTTGTATTGTCTTAGTATAGTATGCACTGAGATAACAACTTTTTTGTTTTCATGTGTAGAGCCACAATACAACTTTCAAACATCTCAGAAACATGGGGAAGTTAACCAAAGCTGTTTCCATTAGGTTTGCAGTAAGTACTTTGGTGTAAAATTGAAATGTATGCTATTTGTGTTGTAAAAGTATTGTATACACTGAGAGATCAACGTTTTTGTCTTTATGTGCACAGGTATGAAAAAACGTTCAAACTACTCATAATCATTTGGGAAGTTAACCTAAGGTGTTTCCATTAGGTTTGCAGTAAGTACTTTGGTGTAAAATTGAAAAGTATACTATTTATATTGTCTAAGCATAGTCTGCACTGAGAAAGTAATTTTTTTGTCTTGATGAACAGGGGCATGAAACAACTTTCAATCTACTCATACTCATGTGGGAAGTTAACCACAGGTTTTTCCATTAGGTTTGCAGTAAGTACTTTAGTGTAAAATTGAAATGTATACTATTTGTATTATCTAAGCATTGTATGCACTGAGATAGCAACTTTTTTGTGTTGATGTGTGGAGCCATGAAAAAACTTTCAAACTACTCATAATCATTTGGGAAGTTAACCTAAAGTGTTTCCATTAGTTTTGCAGTATGTAGTTTGGTGTAAAATTGAAATGTATACTATTTGTATTATCTAACCATTGTATGCCCTGAGTTAACAACATTTTTGTGTTGATGTGTGGAGCCATGAAAAAACTTTCAAACTACTCATAATCATGTGGGAAGTTAACTTAAAATGTTTTCCAATGGTTTGCACTCTGCACTTTGGTGGAAAATTGAGATGTATACTACCTTAATGTCAGAACCTAGTATGAACTGAGAAAGTAACTTTTTTGTCTTGATGAACAGAGGCATGAAACAACTTTCAACCTACTCATACTCATGTGGGAAGTTAACCAAAAGTGTTTCCATTTGGTTTGCAGTAAGTACTTTGGAGTAAAATTGAAATGTATAGTATTTGTATTGTCTTCGTACAGTATGCACTGAGATAACAACTTTTTTGTTATCATCTGTAGAGCCATAATACAACTTTCAAACAACTCAGAAACATGTGGGAAGTCAACCAAAGGTGTTTCCATTAGGTTTGCAGTAAGTACTTTGGTGTAAAATTGAAATGAATGCTATTTGTATTGTAAAAGCATTGCATGCACTGAGAGATCAACTTTTTTGTCTTAATGTGCACAGGTATGAAACAACTTGCAGACATCTCAGAATCATGTGGGAAGTTAACCAAAGGTGTTTCCATTAGGTTTGCAGTAAGTAGTTTGGTGTAAAATTGAAATGTATTCTATTTGTATTGTCTAAGCATTGTATGCACTGAGATAACAACATTTTTGTGTTGATGTGTGGAGCCATGAAAAAACTTTCAAACTACTCATAATCATGTGGGAAGTTACCTTAAAATGTTTCCCAATGGTTCGCGCTCTGCACTTTGGTGGAAAATTGACATATATCCTACCTTAATGTCAGAACATAGTATGCACTGAGAAAGTAACTTTTTTGTCTTGATGAACAGAGGCATGAAACAACTTTCAAACTACTCATACTCATGTGGAAGGTTAACCAAAGGTGTTTCCATTAGGTTTGCAGTAAGTACTTTGTTGTAAAATTGAAATGTATACTATTTGTATTATCTAAGCATTGTATGCACTGAGATAACAACTTTTTTTTGTTGATGTGTGCAGCCATGAAAAAACTTTCAAACAACTCATAATCATGTGGGAAGTTAATTTAAAATGTTTCCCAATGGTTTGCACTCTACACTTTGGTGGAAAATTGAGATGCATACTACCTTAATGTCAGAACATAGTATGCACTGAGAAAGTAACTTTTTTGTCTTGATGAACAGAGGCATGAAACAACTTTCAAACTACTCATACTCATGTGGGAAGTTAACCAAACGTGTTTCCATTTGGTTTGCAGTAAGTACTTTGGAGTAAAATTGAAATGTATAGTATTTGTACTGTCTTCGTATAGCATGCACTGAGATAACAACTTTTTTGTTATCATGTGTAGAGCCATAATACAACTTTCAAGCAACTCAGAAACATGTGGGAAGTTAACCAAAGGTGTTTCCATTAGGTTTGCAGTAAGTACTTTGGTGGAAAATTGAAATCTATGCTATTTGCATTGTAAAAGCATTGTATGCACTGAGAGATCAACTTTTTTGTCTTTATGTGCACAGGTATGAAACAACTTGCAGACATCTCAGAATCATGTCGGAAGTTAACCTAAGGTGTTTCCATTAGGTTTGCAGTAAGTAGTTTGCTGTAAAATTGAAATGTATTCTATTTGTATTGTCTAAGCATTGTATGCCCTGAGATAGCAACTTTTTTGTGTTGATGTGTGGAGCCACGAAAAAACTTTCAAATTACTCATAATCATTTGGGAAGTTAACCTAAGGTGTTTCCATTAGGTTTGCAGTAAGTACTTTGGTGTAATATTGAAATACATACTATTTGTATTATCTAAGCATTGTATGCAATGAGATAACAACTTTTTTCTGTTGATGTGTGGAGCCATGAAAAAACTTTCAAACTACTCAGAATAATTTGGGAAGTTAACCTAAGGTGTTTCCATTAGGTTTGCAGTAAGTACTTTGGTGTAAAATTGAAATGTATACGATTTGCATTATCTAAGTATTGTATGCACTGAGACAACAACTTTTTTGTGTTGATGTGTGGAGCCATGAAAAAACTTTCAAACTACTCATAATCATTTGGGAAGTTAACCTAAGGTCTTTCCATTAGGTTTGTAGCAAATACTTTGGTGTAAAATTGAAATGCATACTATTTGTATTGTCTAAGCATTAAATGCACTGAGATGACAACTTTTTTGTGTTGATGTGTGGAGCCACGACAAAACTTTCAAACTACTCATAATCATTTGGGAAGTTAACCTAAGGTGTTTCCATTAGCTTTGCAGTAAGTACTTTGGTGTAAAATTGAAATGTATACTATTTGTAGTATCTAAGCATTGCATGCACTGAGATAACAACATTTTTGTGTTGATGTGTAGAGGCATGAAACAACGTTCAAACTATTCATAATCATGTGTGAAGTTAACTTAAAATGTTTCCAAATGGTTCGCGCTCTGCACTTTGGTGGAAAATTGACATATATACTACCTTTATGTCAGAACATAGTATGCACTGAGAAATTAACTTTTTTGTCTTGATGAACACAGGCATGAAACAACTTTCAAACTACTCATACTCATGTGGAAAGTTAACCAAAGGGGTTTCCATTAGGTTTGCAGTAAGTACTTTGGTGTAAAATTGAAATGTATACTATTTGTATTATCATTGTATGCACTGAGAAAACAACTTTTCTCAGTGCATACAATAATACTATTTGTATTATCATTGTATGCACTGAGAAAACAACTTTTTTCTCTTGATGTGTGGAGCCATGAAAAAACTTTCAAACTATTCATAATCATGTGGAAAGTTAATTTAAAATGTTTCCCAATGGTTTGCAGTCAACATTTTGGTGGAAAATTGAGATGTATACTACCTTAATGTCAGAACATAGTATGCACTGAGAAAGTAACTTTTTTGTCTTGATGAACAGAGGCATCAAACAACATTCGTCCTACTCATACTCATGTGGGAAGTTAACCAAAAGTGTTTCCATTTGGTTTGCAGTAAGTACTTTGGAGTAAAATTGAAATGTATACTATTTGTATTGTCTTAGTATAGTATGCACTGAGATAACAACTTTTTTGTTTTCATGTGTAGAGCCACAATACAACTTTCAAACATCTCAGAAACATGGGGAAGTTAACCAAAGCTGTTTCCATTAGGTTTGCAGTAAGTACTTTGGTGTAAAATTGAAATGTATGCTATTTGTGTTGTAAAAGTATTGTATACACTGAGAGATCAACGTTTTTGTCTTTATGTGCACAGGTATGAAACAACTTTCAGACATCTCAGAATCATGTGGGAAGTTAACCTAAGGTGTTTCCATTAGGTTTGCAGTAAGTACTTTAGTGTAAAATTGAAATGTATACTATTTGTATTATCTAAGCATTGTATGCACTGAGATAACAACTTTTTTGTGTTGATGTATGGAGCCATGAAAAAACGTTCAAACTACTCGTAATCATTTGGGAAATTAACCTAAGGTGTTTCCATTAGGTTTGCAGTAAGTACTTTGGTGTAAAATTGAAAAGTATACTATTTATATTGTCTAAGCATAGTCTGCACTGAGAAAGTAATTTTTTTGTCTTGATGAACAGGGGCATGAAACAACTTTCAATCTACTCATACTCATGTGGGAAGTTAACCACAGGTTTTTCCATTAGGTTTGCAGTAAGTACTTTAGTGTAAAATTGAAATGTATACTATTTGTATTATCTAAGCATTGTATGCACTGAGATAACAACTTTTTTGTGTTGATGTGTGGAGCCATGAAAAAACTTTCAAACTACTCATAATCATTTGGGAAGTTAACCTAAAGTGTTTCCATTAGTTTTGCAGTATGTAGTTTGGTGTAAAATTGAAATGTATACTATTTGTATTATCTAACCATTGTATGCCCTGAGTTAACAACATTTTTGTGTTGATGTGTGGAGCCATGAAAAAACTTTCAAACTACTCATAATCATGTGGGAAGTTAACTTAAAATGTTTTCCAATGGTTTGCACTCTGCACTTTGGTGGAAAATTGAGATGTATACTACCTTAATGTCAGAACCTAGTATGAACTGAGAAAGTAACTTTTTTGTCTTGATGAACAGAGGCATGAAACAACTTTCAACCTACTCATACTCATGTGGGAAGTTAACCAAAAGTGTTTCCATTTGGTTTGCAGTAAGTACTTTGGAGTAAAATTGAAATGTATAGTATTTGTATTGTCTTCGTACAGTATGCACTGAGATAACAACTTTTTTGTTATCATCTGTAGAGCCATAATACAACTTTCAAACAACTCAGAAACATGTGGGAAGTTAACCAAAGGTGTTTCCATTAGGTTTGCAGTAAGTACTTTGGTGTAAAATTGAAATGAATGCTATTTGTATTGTAAAAGCATTGCATGCACTGAGAGATCAACTTTTTTGTCTTAATGTGCACAGGTATGAAACAACTTGCAGACATCTCAGAATCATGTGGGAAGTTAACCAAAGGTGTTTCCATTAGGTTTGCAGTAAGTAGTTTGGTGTAAAATTGAAATGTATTCTATTTGTATTGTCTAAGCATTGTATGCACTGAGATAACAACATTTTTGTGTTGATGTGTGGAGCCATGAAAAAACTTTCAAACTACTCATAATCATGTGGGAAGTTACCTTAAAATGTTTCCCAATGGTTCGCGCTCTGCACTTTGGTGGAAAATTGACATATATCCTACCTTAATGTCAGAACATAGTATGCACTGAGAAAGTAACTTTTTTGTCTTGATGAACAGAGGCATGAAACAACTTTCAAACTACTCATACTCATGTGGAAGGTTAACCAAAGGTGTTTCCATTAGGTTTGCAGTAAGTACTTTGTTGTAAAATTGAAATGTATACTATTTGTATTATCTAAGCATTGTATGCACTGAGATAACAACTTTTTTTTGTTGATGTGTGCAGCCATGAAAAAACTTTCAAACAACTCATAATCATGTGGGAAGTTGACCTAAGGTGTTTCCATGAGGTTTGCAGTAAGTACTTTGGTGTAAAATTGAAATGTATGCTATTTGCACTGTGAAAGCATTGCATGCACTGAGAAAACAACTTTTTTCTCTTGATGTGCAGAGCCATAATACAATTTTCAAACTATTCATAATCATGTGGGAAGTTAATTTAAAATGTTTCCCAATGGTTTGCACTCTACACTTTGGTGGAAAATTGAGATGTATACTACCTTAATGTCAGAACATAGTATGCACTGAGAAAGTAACTTTTTTGTCTTGATGAACAGAGGCATGAAACAACTTTCAAACTACTCATACTCATGTGGGAAGTTAACCAAACGTGTTTCCATTTGGTTTGCAGTAAGTACTTTGGAGTAAAATTGAAATGTATAGTATTTGTATTGTCTTCGTATAGCATGCACTGAGATAACAACTTTTTTGTTATCATGTGTAGAGCCATAATACAACTTTCAAGCAACTCAGAAACATGTGGGAAGTTAACCAAAGGTGTTTCCATTAGGTTTGCAGTAAGTACTTTGGTGGAAAATTGAAATCTATGCTATTTGCATTGTAAAAGCATTGTATGCACTGAGAGATCAACTTTTTTGTCTTTATGTGCACAGGTATGAAACAACTTGCAGACATCTCAGAATCATGTCGGAAGTTAACCTAAGGTGTTTCCATTAGGTTTGCAGTAAGTAGTTTGCTGTAAAATTGAAATGTATTCTATTTGTATTGTCTAAGCATTGTATGCCCTGAGATAACAACTTTTTTGTGTTGATGTGTGGAGCCACGAAAAAACTTTCAAATTACTCATAATCATTTGGGAAGTTAACCTAAGGTGTTTCCATTAGGTTTGCAGTAAGTACTTTGGTGTAATATTGAAATACATACTATTTGTATTATCTAAGCATTGTATGCAATGAGATAACAACTTTTTTCTGTTGATGTGTGGAGCCATGAAAAAACTTTCAAACTACTCAGAATAATTTGGGAAGTTAACCTAAGGTGTTTCCATTAGGTTTGCAGTAAGTACTTTGGTGTAAAATTGAAATGTATACGATTTGCATTATCTAAGTATTGTATGCACTGAGATAACAACTTTTTTGTGTTGATGTGTGGAGCCATGAAAAAACTTTCAAACTACTCATAATCATTTGGGAAGTTAACCTAAGGTCTTTCCATTAGGTTTGTAGCAAATACTTTGGTGTAAAATTGAAATGCATACTATTTGTATTGTCTAAGCATTAAATGCACTGAGATGACAACTTTTTTGTGTTGATGTGTGGAGCCACGACAAAACTTTCAAACTACTCATAATCATTTGGGAAGTTAACCTAAGGTGTTTCCATTAGCTTTGCAGTAAGTACTTTGGTGTAAAATTGAAATGTATACTATTTGTAGTATCTAAGCATTGTATGCACTGAGATAACAACATTTTTGTGTTGATGTGTAGAGGCATGAAACAACGTTCAAACTATTCATAATCATGTGTGAAGTTAACTTAAAATGTTTCCAAATGGTTCGCGCTCTGCACTTTGGTGGAAAATTGACATATATACTACCTTTATGTCAGAACATAGTATGCACTGAGAAATTAACTTTTTTGTCTTGATGAACACAGGCATGAAACAACTTTCAAACTACTCATACTCATGTGGAAAGTTAACCAAAGGGGTTTCCATTAGGTTTGCAGTAAGTACTTTGGTGTAAAATTGAAATGTATACTATTTGTATTATCATTGTATGCACTGAGAAAACAACTTTTCTCAGTGCATACAATAATACTATTTGTATTATCATTGTATGCACTGAGAAAACAACTTTTTTCTCTTGATGTGTGGAGCCATGAAAAAACTTTCAAACTATTCATAATCATGTGGAAAGTTAATTTAAAATGTTTCCCAATGGTTTGCAGTCAACATTTTGGTGGAAAATTGAGATGTATACTACCTTAATGTCAGAACATAGTATGCACTGAGAAAGTAACTTTTTTGTCTTGATGAACAGAGGCATCAAACAACATTCGTCCTACTCATACTCATGTGGGAAGTTAACCAAAAGTGTTTCCATTTGGTTTGCAGTAAGTACTTTGGAGTAAAATTGAAATGTATACTATTTGTATTCTCTTAGTATAGTATGCACTGAGATAACAACTTTTTTGTTTTCATGTGTAGAGCCACAATACAACTTTCAAACATCTCAGAAACATGGGGAAGTTAACCAAAGCTGTTTCCATTAGGTTTGCAGTAAGTACTTTGGTGTAAAATTGAAATGTATGCTATTTGTGTTGTAAAAGTATTGTATACACTGAGAGATCAACGTTTTTGTCTTTATGTGCACAGGTATGAAACAACTTTCAGACATCTCAGAATCATGTGGGAAGTTAACCTAAGGTGTTTCCATTAGGTTTGCAGTAAGTACTTTAGTGTAAAATTGAAATGTATACTATTTGTATTATCTAAGCATTGTATGCACTGAGATAACAACTTTTTTGTGTTGATGTATGGAGCCATGAAAAAACGTTCAAACTACTCATAATCATTTGGGAAATTAACCTAAGGTGTTTCCATTAGGTTTGCAGTAAGTACTTTGGTGTAAAATTGAAAAGTATACTATTTATATTGTCTAAGCATAGTCTGCACTGAGAAAGTAATTTTTTTGTCTTGATGAACAGGGGCATGAAACAACTTTCAATCTACTCATACTCATGTGGGAAGTTAACCACAGGTTTTTCCATTAGGTTTGCAGTAAGTACTTTAGTGTAAAATTGAAATGTATACTATTTGTATTATCTAAGCATTGTATGCACTGAGATAACAACTTTGTTGTGTTGATGTGTGGAGCCATGAAAAAACTTTCAAACTACTCATAATCATTTGGGAAGTTAACCTAAAGTGTTTCCATTAGTTTTGCAGTATGTAGTTTGGTGTAAAATTGAAATGTATACTATTTGTATTATCTAACCATTGTATGCCCTGAGTTAACAACATTTTTGTGTTGATGTGTGGAGCCATGAAAAAACTTTCAAACTACTCATAATCATGTGGGAAGTTAACTTAAAATGTTTTCCAATGGTTTGCACTCTGCACTTTGGTGGAAAATTGAGATGTATACTACCTTAATGTCAGAACCTAGTATGAACTGAGAAAGTAACTTTTTTGTCTTGATGAACAGAGGCATGAAACAACTTTCAACCTACTCATACTCATGTGGGAAGTTAACCAAAAGTGTTTCCATTTGGTTTGCAGTAAGTACTTTGGAGTAAAATTGAAATGTATAGTATTTGTATTGTCTTCGTACAGTATGCACTGAGATAACAACTTTTTTGTTATCATCTGTAGAGCCATAATACAACTTTCAAACAACTCAGAAACATGTGGGAAGTTAACCAAAGGTGTTTCCATTAGGTTTGCAGTAAGTACTTTGGTGTAAAATTGAAATGAATGCTATTTGTATTGTAAAAGCATTGCATGCACTGAGAGATCAACTTTTTTGTCTTAATGTGCACAGGTATGAAACAACTTGCAGACATCTCAGAATCATGTGGGAAGTTAACCAAAGGTGTTTCCATTAGGTTTGCAGTAAGTAGTTTGGTGTAAAATTGAAATGTATTCTATTTGTATTGTCTAAGCATTGTATGCACTGAGATAACAACATTTTTGTGTTGATGTGTGGAGCCATGAAAAAACTTTCAAACTACTCATAATCATGTGGGAAGTTACCTTAAAATGTTTCCCAATGGTTCGCGCTCTGCACTTTGGTGGAAAATTGACATATATCCTACCTTAATGTCAGAACATAGTATGCACTGAGAAAGTAACTTTTTTGTCTTGATGAACAGAGGCATGAAACAACTTTCAAACTACTCATACTCATGTGGAAGGTTAACCAAAGGTGTTTCCATTAGGTTTGCAGTAAGTACTTTGTTGTAAAATTGAAATGTATACTATTTGTATTATCTAAGCATTGTATGCACTGAGATAACAACTTTTTTTTGTTGATGTGTGCAGCCATGAAAAAACTTTCAAACAACTCATAATCATGTGGGAAGTTGACCTAAGGTGTTTCCATGAGGTTTGCAGTAAGTACTTTGGTGTAAAATTGAAAAGTATGCTATTTGTATTGTCTGAGCATAGTATGCACTGAGAAAGTAACTTTTTTGTCTTGATGAACAGAGGCATGAAACAACTTTCAAACTACTCATACTCATGTGGGAAGTTAACCAAACGTGTTTCCATTTGGTTTGCAGTAAGTACTTTGGAGTAAAATTGAAATGTATAGTATTTGTATTGTCTTCGTATAGCATGCACTGAGATAACAACTTTTTTGTTATCATGTGTAGAGCCATAATACAACTTTCAAGCAACTCAGAAACATGTGGGAAGTTAACCAAAGGTGTTTCCATTAGGTTTGCAGTAAGTACTTTGGTGGAAAATTGAAATCTATGCTATTTGCATTGTAAAAGCATTGTATGCACTGAGAGATCAACTTTTTTGTCTTTATGTGCACAGGTATGAAACAACTTGCAGACATCTCAGAATCATGTCGGAAGTTAACCTAAGGTGTTTCCATTAGGTTTGCAGTAAGTAGTTTGCTGTAAAATTGAAATGTATTCTATTTGTATTGTCTAAGCATTGTATGCCCTGAGATAACAACTTTTTTGTGTTGATGTGTGGAGCCACGAAAAAACTTTCAAATTACTCATAATCATTTGGGAAGTTAACCTAAGGTGTTTCCATTAGGTTTGCAGTAAGTACTTTGGTGTAATATTGAAATACATACTATTTGTATTATCTAAGCATTGTATGCAATGAGATAACAACTTTTTTCTGTTGATGTGTGGAGCCATGAAAAAACTTTCAAACTACTCAGAATAATTTGGGAAGTTAACCTAAGGTGTTTCCATTAGGTTTGCAGTAAGTACTTTGGTGTAAAATTGAAATGTATACGATTTGCATTATCTAAGTATTGTATGCACTGAGATAACAACTTTTTTGTGTTGATGTGTGGAGCCATGAAAAAACTTTCAAACTACTCATAATCATTTGGGAAGTTAACCTAAGGTCTTTCCATTAGGTTTGTAGCAAATACTTTGGTGTAAAATTGAAATGCATACTATTTGTATTGTCTAAGCATTAAATGCACTGAGATGACAACTTTTTTGTGTTGATGTGTGGAGCCACGACAAAACTTTCAAACTACTCATAATCATTTGGGAAGTTAACCTAAGGTGTTTCCATTAGCTTTGCAGTAAGTACTTTGGTGTAAAATTGAAATGTATACTATTTGTAGTATCTAAGCATTGTATGCACTGAGATAACAACATTTTTGTGTTGATGTGTAGAGGCATGAAACAACGTTCAAACTATTCATAATCATGTGTGAAGTTAACTTAAAATGTTTCCAAATGGTTCGCGCTCTGCACTTTGGTGGAAAATTGACATATATACTACCTTTATGTCAGAACATAGTATGCACTGAGAAATTAACTTTTTTGTCTTGATGAACACAGGCATGAAACAACTTTCAAACTACTCATACTCATGTGGAAAGTTAACCAAAGGGGTTTCCATTAGGTTTGCAGTAAGTACTTTGGTGTAAAATTGAAATGTATACTATTTGTATTATCATTGTATGCACTGAGAAAACAACTTTTTTCTCTTGATGTGTGGAGCCATGAAAAAACGTTCAAACTATTCATAATCATGTGGAAAGTTAATTTAAAATGTTTCCCAATGGTTTGCAGTCAACATTTTGGTGGAAAATTGAGATGTATACTACCTTAATGTCAGAACATAGTATGCACTGAGAAAGTAACTTTTTTGTCTTGATGAACAGAGGCATCAAACAACATTCGTCCTACTCATACTCATGTGGGAAGTTAACCAAAAGTGTTTCCATTTGGTTTGCAGTAAGTACTTTGGAGTAAAATTGAAATGTATACTATTTGTATTGTCTTAGTATAGTATGCACTGAGATAACAACTTTTTTGTTTTCATGTGTAGAGCCACAATACAACTTTCAAACATCTCAGAAACATGGGGAAGTTAACCAAAGCTGTTTCCATTAGGTTTGCAGTAAGTACTTTGGTGTAAAATTGAAATGTATGCTATTTGTGTTGTAAAAGTATTGTATACACTGAGAGATCAACGTTTTTGTCTTTATGTGCACAGGTATGAAACAACTTTCAGACATCTCAGAATCATGTGGGAAGTTAACCTAAGGTGTTTCCATTAGGTTTGCAGTAAGTACTTTAGTGTAAAATTGAAATGTATACTATTTGTATTATCTAAGCATTGTATGCACTGAGATAACAACTTTTTTGTGTTGATGTATGGAGCCATGAAAAAACGTTCAAACTACTCATAATCATTTGGGAAATTAACCTAAGGTGTTTCCATTAGGTTTGCAGTAAGTACTTTGGTGTAAAATTGAAAAGTATACTATTTATATTGTCTAAGCATAGTCTGCACTGAGAAAGTAATTTTTTTGTCTTGATGAACAGGGGCATTAAACAACTTTCAATCTACTCATACTCATGTGGGAAGTTAACCACAGGTTTTTCCATTAGGTTTGCAGTAAGTACTTTAGTGTAAAATTGAAATGTATACTATTTGTATTATCTAAGCATTGTATGCACTGAGATAACAACTTTTTTGTGTTGATGTGTGGAGCCATGAAAAAACTTTCAAACTACTCATAATCATTTGGGAAGTTAACCTAAAGTGTTTCCATTAGTTTTGCAGTATGTAGTTTGGTGTAAAATTGAAATGTATACTATTTGTATTATCTAACCATTGTATGCCCTGAGTTAACAACATTTTTGTGTTGATGTGTGGAGCCATGAAAAAACTTTCAAACTACTCATAATCATGTGGGAAGTTAACTTAAAATGTTTTCCAATGGTTTGCACTCTGCACTTTGGTGGAAAATTGAGATGTATACTACCTTAATGTCAGAACCTAGTATGAACTGAGAAAGTAACTTTTTTGTCTTGATGAACAGAGGCATGAAACAACTTTCAACCTACTCATACTCATGTGGGAAGTTAACCAAAAGTGTTTCCATTTGGTTTGCAGTAAGTACTTTGGAGTAAAATTGAAATGTATAGTATTTGTATTGTCTTCGTACAGTATGCACTGAGATAACAACTTTTTTGTTATCATCTGTAGAGCCATAATACAACTTTCAAACAACTCAGAAACATGTGGGAAGTTAACCAAAGGTGTTTCCATTAGGTTTGCAGTAAGTACTTTGGTGTAAAATTGAAATGAATGCTATTTGTATTGTAAAAGCATTGCATGCACTGAGAGATCAACTTTTTTGTCTTAATGTGCACAGGTATGAAACAACTTGCAGACATCTCAGAATCATGTGGGAAGTTAACCAAAGGTGTTTCCATTAGGTTTGCAGTAAGTAGTTTGGTGTAAAATTGAAATGTATTCTATTTGTATTGTCTAAGCATTGTATGCACTGAGATAACAACATTTTTGTGTTGATGTGTGGAGCCATGAAAAAACTTTCAAACTACTCATAATCATGTGGGAAGTTACCTTAAAATGTTTCCCAATGGTTCGCGCTCTGCACTTTGGTGGAAAATTGACATATATCCTACCTTAATGTCAGAACATAGTATGCACTGAGAAAGTAACTTTTTTGTCTTGATGAACAGAGGCATGAAACAACTTTCAAACTACTCATACTCATGTGGAAGGTTAACCAAAGGTGTTTCCATTAGGTTTGCAGTAAGTACTTTGTTGTAAAATTGAAATGTATACTATTTGTATTATCTAAGCATTGTATGCACTGAGATAACAACTTTTTTTTGTTGATGTGTGCAGCCATGAAAAAACTTTCAAACAACTCATAATCATGTGGGAAGTTGACCTAAGGTGTTTCCATGAGGTTTGCAGTAAGTACTTTGGTGTAAAATTGAAATGTATGCTATTTGCACTGTGAAAGCATTGCATGCACTGAGAAAACAACTTTTTTCTCTTGATGTGCAGAGCCATAATACAATTTTCAAACTATTCATAATCATGTGGGAAGTTAATTTAAAATGTTTCCCAATGGTTTGCACTCTACACTTTGGTGGAAAATTGAGATGTATACTACCTTAATGTCAGAACATAGTATGCACTGAGAAAGTAACTTTTTTGTCTTGATGAACAGAGGCATGAAACAACTTTCAAACTACTCATACTCATGTGGGAAGTTAACCAAACGTGTTTCCATTTGGTTTGCAGTAAGTACTTTGGAGTAAAATTGAAATGTATAGTATTTGTATTGTCTTCGTATAGCATGCACTGAGATAACAACTTTTTTGTTATCATGTGTAGAGCCATAATACAACTTTCAAGCAACTCAGAAACATGTGGGAAGTTAACCAAAGGTGTTTCCATTAGGTTTGCAGTAAGTACTTTGGTGGAAAATTGAAATCTATGCTATTTGCATTGTAAAAGCATTGTATGCACTGAGAGATCAACCTTTTTGTCTTTATGTGCACAGGTATGAAACAACTTGCAGACATCTCAGAATCATGTCGGAAGTTAACCTAAGGTGTTTCCATTAGGTTTGCAGTAAGTAGTTTGCTGTAAAATTGAAATGTATTCTATTTGTATTGTCTAAGCATTGTATGCCCTGAGATAACAACTTTTTTGTGTTGATGTGTGGAGCCACGAAAAAACTTTCAAACTACTCATAATCATTTGGGAAGTTAACCTAAGGTCTTTCCATTAGGTTTGTAGCAAATACTTTGGTGTAAAATTGAAATGCATACTATTTGTATTGTCTAAGCATTAAATGCACTGAGATGACAACTTTTTTGTGTTGATGTGTGGAGCCACGACAAAACTTTCAAACTACTCATAATCATTTGGGAAGTTAACCTAAGGTGTTTCCATTAGCTTTGCAGTAAGTACTTTGGTGTAAAATTGAAATGTATACTATTTGTAGTATCTAAGCATTGTATGCACTGAGATAACAACATTTTTGTGTTGATGTGTAGAGGCATGAAACAACGTTCAAACTATTCATAATCATGTGTGAAGTTAACTTAAAATGTTTCCAAATGGTTCGCGCTCTGCACTTTGGTGGAAAATTGAGATATATACTACCTTAATGTCAGAACATAGTATGCACTGAGAAAGTAACTTTTTTGTCTTGATGAACAGAGGCATGAAACAACTTTCAACCTACTCATACTCATGTGGAAAGTTAATCAAAGGTGTTTCCATTTGGTTTGCAGTAAGTACTTTGGAGTAAAATTGAAATGTATAGTATTTGTATTGTCTTCGTATAGTATGCACTGAGATAACAACTTTTTTGTTATCATCTGTAGAGCCATAATACAACTTTCAAACAACTCAGAAACATGTGGGAAGTTAACCAAAGGTGTTTCCATTAGGTTTGCAGTAAGTACTTTGGTGTAGAATTGAAATGAATGCTATTTGTATTGTAAAAGCATTGCATGCACTGAGAGATCAACTTTTTTGTCTTTATGTGCACAGGTATGAAACAACTTGCAGACATCTCAGAATCATGTGCGAAGTTAACCTAAGGTGTTTCCATTAGGTTTGCAGTAAGTAGTTTGGTGTAAAATTGAAATGTATTCTATTTGTATTGTCTAAGCATTGTATGCACTGAGATAACAACATTTTTGTGTTGATGTGTAGAGCCATGAAACAACGTTCAAACTATTCATAATCATGTGGGAAGTTAACTTAAAATGTTTCCCAATGGTTCGCGCTCTGCCCTTTGGTGGAAAATTGACATATATACTACCTTAATGTCAGAACATAGTATGCACTGAGAAAGTAACTTTTTTGTCTTGATGAACAGAGGCATGAAACAACTTTCAAACTACTCATACTCATGTGGAAAGTTAACCAAAGGTGTTTCCATTAGGTTTGCAGTAAGTACTTTGTTGTAAAATTGAAATGTATACTATTTGTATTATCTAAGCATTGTATGCACTGAGATAACAACTTTTTTTTGTTGATGTGTGGAGCCATGAAAAAACTTTCAAACTACTCATAATCATGTGGGAAGTTGACCTAAGGTGTTTCCATGAGGTTTGCAGTAAGTACTTTGGTGTAAAATTGAAATGTATGCTACTTGCACTGTAAAAGCATTGTATGCACTGAGAAAACAACTTTTTTCTCTTGATCTGCAGAGCCATAATACAATTTTCAAACTATTGATAATCATGTGGGAAGTTAATTTAAAATTTTCCCAATGGTTTGCACTCTACACTTTGGTGGAAAATTGAGATGTATACTACCTTAATGTCAGAACATAGTATGCACTGAGAAAGTAACTTTTTTGTCTTGATGAACAGAGGCATGAAACAACTTTCAAACTACACATACTCATGTGGCAAGTTAACCAAACGTGTTTCCATTTGGTTTGCAGTAAGTACTTTGGAGTAAAATTGAAATGTATAGTATTTGTATTGTCTTCGTATAGCATGCACTGAGATAACAACTTTTTTGTTATCATGTGTAGAGCCATAATACAACTTTCAAGCAACTCAGAAACATGTGGGAAGTTAACCAAAGGTGTTTCCATTAGGTTTGCAGTAAGTACTTTGGTGGAAAATTGAAATTTATGCTATTTGCATTATATAAGCATTGTATGAACTGAGATAACAACTTTTTTCTGTTGATGTGTGGAGCCATGAAAAAACTTTCAAACTACTCATAATCATTTGGGAAGGTAACCTAAGGTGTTTCCATTAGGTTTGCAGTAAGTACTATGGTGTAAAATTGAAATGTATACTATTTGTATTGTCTAAGCATAGTATGCACTGAGAAAGTAACTTTTTTGTCTTGATGAAGAGAGGCATGAAACAACTTTCAACCTACTCATACTCATGTGGGAAGTTAACCTAAGGTGTTTCCATTAGGTTTGCAGTAAGTACTTTGGTGTAAAATTGAAATGTATACTATTTGTATTGTAAAAGCATTGCATGCACTGAGAGATCAACTTTTTTGTCTTTATGTGCACAGGTATGAAACAACTTTCAAACTACTCATAATCATTTGGGAAGTTAACCTAAGGTGTTTCCATTAGGTTTGTAGCAAGTACTTTGGTGTAAAATTGAAATGTATACTATTTGTATTATCTAAGGATAGTATGCACTGAGATAACAACTTTTTTGTGTTGATGTGTGGAGCCATGAAAAAACTTTCAAACTACTCATAATCATTTGGGAAGTTAACCTAAGGTGTTTCCATTAGGTTTGCAGTAAGTACTTTGGTGTAAAATTGAAATGCATACTATTTGTATTGTCTAAGCATTAAATGCACTGAGATGACAACTTTTTTGTGTTGATGTGTGGAGCCACGACAAAACTTTCAAACTACTCATAATCATTTGGGAAGTTAACCTAAGGTGTTTCCATTAGGTTTGCAGTAAGTACTTTGCTGTAAAATTGAAAAGTATACTATTTATATTGTCTAAGCATAGTCTGCACTGAGAAAGTAATTTTTTTGTCTTGATGAACAGGGGCATGAAACAACTTTCAACCTACTCATACTCATGTGGGAAGTTAACCACAGGTTTTTCCATTAGGTTTGCAGTAAGTACTTTAGTGTAAAATTGAAATGTATACTATTTGTATTATCCAAGCATTGTATGCACTGAGATAACAACTTTTTTGTGTTGATGTGTGGAGCCATGAAAAAACTTTCAAACTACTCATAATCATTTGGGAAGTTAACCTAAAGTGTTTCCATTAGTTTTGCAGTATGTAGTTTGGTGTAACATTGAAATGTATACTATTTGTATTATCTAACCATTGTATGCCCTGAGTTAACAACATTTTTGTGTTGATGTGTGGAGCCATGAAAAAACTTTCAAACTACTCATAATCATGTGGGAAGTTAACTTAAAATGTTTTCCAATGGTTTGCACTCTGCACTTTGGTGGAAAATTGAGATGTATACTACCTTAATGTCAGAACCTAGTATGAACTGAGAAAGTAACTTTTTTGTCTTGATGAACAGAGGCATGAAACAACTTTCAACCTACTCATACTCATGTGGGAAGTTAACCAAAAGTGTTTCCATTTGGTTTGCAGTAAGTAATTTGGAGTAAAATTGAAATGTATAGTATTTGTATTGTCTTCGTATAGTATGCACTGAGATAACAACTTTTTTGTTATCATGTGTAGAGCCATAATACAACTTTCAACAACTCAGAAACATGTGGGAAGTTAACCAAAGGTGTTTCCATTAGGTTTGCAATAAGTACTTTGGTGTAAATTGAAATGAATGCTATTTGTATTGTAAAAGCATTGCATGCACTGAGAGATCAACTTTTTTGTCTTAATGTGCACAGGTATGAAACAACTTGCAGACATCTCAGAATCATATGGGAAGTAAACCTATGGTGTTTCCATTAGGTTTGCAGTAAGTAGTTTGGTGTAAAATTGAAATGTATTCTATTTGTATTGTCTAAGCATTGTATGCACTGAGATAACAACATTTTTGTGTTGATGTGTAGAGCCATGAAACAACGTTCAAACTATTCATAATCATGTGGGAAGTTAACTTAAAGTGTTTCCAAATGGTTCGCGCTCTGCACTTTGGTGAAAATTGAGATATATACCTACCTTAATGTCAGAACATAGTATGCACTGAGAAAGTAACTTTTTTGTCTTGATGAACAGACGCATGAAACAGCTTTCAACCTACTCATACTCATGTGGAAAGTTAATCAAAGGTGTTTCCATTAGGTTTGCAGTAAGTACTTTGGTGTAAAATTGAAATGTATACTATTTGTATTAATTTACCATTGTATGCCCTGAGTTAACAACATTTTTGTGTTGATGTGTAGAGCCATGAAACAACTTTCAAACTATTCATAATCATGTGGGAAGTTAACTTAAAATGTTTCCCAATGGTTCGCGCTCTGCACTTTGGTGGAAAATTGACATATATACTACCTTTATGTCAGAACATAGTATGCACTGAGAAATTAACTTTTTTGTCTTGATGAACACAGGCATGAAACAACTTTCAAACTACTCATACTCATGTGGAAAGTTAACCAAAGGGGTTTCCATTAGGTTTGCAGTAAGTACTTTGGTGTAAAATTGAAATGTATACTATTTGTATTATCATTGTATGCACTGAGAAAACAACTTTTCTCAGTGCATACAATAATACTATTTGTATTATCATTGTATGCACTGAGAAAACAACTTTTTTCTCTTGATGTGTGGAGCCATGAAAAAACTTTCAAACTATTCATAATCATGTGGAAAGTTAATTTAAAATGTTTCCCAATGGTTTGCAGTCAACATTTTGGTGGAAAATTGAGATGTATACTACCTTAATGTCAGAACATAGTATGCACTGAGAAAGTAACTTTTTTGTCTTGATGAACAGAGGCATCAAACAACATTCGTCCTACTCATACTCATGTGGGAAGTTAACCAAAAGTGTTTCCATTTGGTTTGCAGTAAGTACTTTGGAGTAAAATTGAAATGTATACTATTTGCATTGTCTTAGTATAGTATGCACTGAGATAACAACTTTTTTGTTTTCATGTGTAGAGCCACAATACAACTTTCAAACATCTCAGAAACATGTGGGAAGTTAACCAAAGCTGTTTCCATTAGGTTTGCAGTAAGTACTTTGGTGTAAAATTGAACTGTATGCAATTTGTTTTGTAAAAGTATTGTATGCACTGAGAGATCAACGTTTTTGTCTTTATGTGCTCAGGTATGAAACAACTTTCAGACCTCTCAGAATCATGTGGGAAGTTAACCTAAGGTGTTTCCATTAGGTTTGCAGTAAGTACTTTAGTGTAAAATTGAAATGTATACTATTTGTATTATCTAAGCATTGTATGCACTGAGATAACAACTTTTTTGTGTTGATGTATGGAGCCATGAAAAAACGTTCAAACTACTCATAATCATTTGGGAAGTTAACCTAAAGTGTTTCCATTAGTTTTGCAGTATGTAGTTTGGTGTAAAATTGAAATGTATACTATTTGTATTATCTAACCATTGTATGCCCTGAGTTAACAACATTTTTGTGTTGATGTGTGGAGCCATGAAAAAACTTTCAAACTACTCATAATCATGTGGGAAGTTAAGTTAAAATGTTTTCCAATGGTTTGCACTCTGCACTTTGGTGGAAAATTGAGATGTATACTACCTTTATGTCAGAACATAGTATGCACTGAGAAATTAACTTTTTTGTCTTGATGAACACAGGCATGAAACAACTTTCAAACTACTCATACTCATGTGGGAAGTTAACCAAAAGTGTTTCCATTTGGTTTGCAGTAAGTACTTTGGAGTAAAATTGAAATGTATAGTATTTGTATTGTCTTCAAATAGTATGCACTGAGATAACAACTTTTTTGTTATCATCTGTAGAGCCATAATACAACTTTCAAACAACTCAGAAACATGTGGGAAGTTAACCAAAGGTGTTTCCATTAGGTTTGCAGTAAGTACTTTGGTGTAAAATTGAAATGAATGCTATTTGTATTGTAAAAGCATTGCATGCACTGAGAGATCAACTTTTTTGTCTTTATGTGCACAGGTATGAAACAACTTGCAGACATCTCAGAATCATATGGGAAGTAAACCTATGGTGTTTCCATTAGGTTTGCAGTAAGTAGTTTGGTGTAAAATTGATATGTATTCTATTTGTATTGTCTAAGCATTGTATGCACTGAGATAACAACATTTTTGTGTTGATGTGTAGAGCCATGAAACAACGTTCAAACTATTCATAATCATGTGGGAAGTTAACTTAAAGTGTTTCCAAATGGTTCCCGCTCTGCACTTTGGTGGAAAATTGAGATATATACTACCTTAATGTCAGAACATAGTATGCACTGAGAAAGTAACTTTTTTGTCTTGATAAACAGACGCATGAAACAACTTTCAACCTACTCATACTCATGTGGAAAGTTAATCAAAAGTGTTTCCATTAGGTTTGCAGTAAGTACTTCGGTGTAAAATTGAAATGTATACTATTTGTATTAATTTACCATTGTAGGCCCTGAGTTAACAACATTTTTGTGTTGATGTGTAGAGCCATGAAACAACTTTCAAACTATTCATAATCATGTGGAAAGTTAACTTAAAATGTTTCCCAATGGTTCGCGCTCTGCACTTTGGTGGAAAATTGACATATATACTACCTTTATGTCAGAACATAGTATGCACTGAGAAATTAACTTTTTTGTCTTGATGAACACAGGCATGAAACAACTTTCAAACTACTCATACTCATGTGGAAAGTTAACCAAAGGGGTTTCCATTAGGTTTGCAGTAAGTACTTTGGTGTAAAATTGAAATGTATACTATTTGTATTATCTAAGCATTGTATGCACTGAGAAAACAACTTTTTTCTCTTGATGTGTGGAGCCATGAAAAAACTTTCAAACTATGCATAATCATGTGGAAAGTTAATTTAAAATGTTTCCCAATGGTTTGCAGTCAACATTTTGGTGGAAAATTGAGATGTATACTACCTTAATGTCAGAACATAGTATGCACTGAGAAAGTAACTTTTTTGTCTTGAGGAACAGAGGCATCAAACAACATTCGTCCTACTCATACTCATGTGGGAAGTTAACCAAAAGTGTTTCCATTTGGTTTGCAGTAAGTACTTTGGAGTAAAATTGAAATGTATAGTATTTGTATTGTCTTAGTATAGTATGCACTGAGATAACAACTTTTTTGTTTTCATGTGTAGAGCCACAATACAACTTTCAAACATCTCAGAAACATGGGGAAGTTAACCAAAGCTGTTTCCATTAGGTTTGCAGTAAGTACTTTGGTGTAAAATTGAAATGTATGCTATTTGTGTTGTAAAAGTATTGTATACACTGAGAGATCAACGTTTTTGTCTTTATGTGCACAGGTATGAAACAACTTTCAGACATCTCAGAATCATGTGGGAAGTTAACCTAAGGTGTTTCCATTAGGTTTGCAGTAAGTACTTTAGTGTAAAATTGAAATGTATACCATTTGTATTATCTAAGCATTCTATGCACTGAGATAACAACTTTTTTGTGTTGATGTATGGAGCCATGAAAAAACGTTCAAACTACTCATAATCATTTGGGAAATTAACCTAAGGTGTTTCCATTAGGTTTGCAGTAAGTACTTTGGTGTAAAATTGAAAAGTATACTATTTATATTGTCTAAGCATAGTCTGCACTGAGAAAGTAATTTTTTTGTCTTGATGAACAGTGGCATGAAACAACTTTCAACCTACTCATACTCATGTGGGAAGTTAACCACAGGTTTTTCCATTAGGTTTGCAGTAAGTACTTTAGTGTAAAATTGAAATGTATACTATTTGTATTATCTAAGCATTGTATGCACTGAGATAACAACTTTTTTGTGTTGATGTGTGGAGCCATGAAAAAACTTTCAAACTACTCATAATCATTTGGGAAGTTAACCTAAAGTGTTTCCATTAGTTTTGCAGTATGTAGTTTGGTGTAAAATTGAAATGTATACTATTTGTATTATCTAACCATTGTATGCCCTGAGTTAACAACATTTTTGTGTTGATGTGTGGAGCCATGAAAAAACTTTCAAACTACTCATAATCATGTGGGAAGTTAACTTAAAATGTTTTCCAATGGTTTGCACTCTGCACTTTGGTGGAAAATTGAGATGTATACTACCTTAATGTCAGAACCTAGTATGAACTGAGAAAGTAACTTTTTTGTCTTGATGAACAGAGGCATGAAACAACTTTCAACCTACTCATACTCATGTGGGAAGTTAACCAAAAGTGTTTCCATTTGGTTTGCAGTAAGTACTTTGGAGTAAAATTGAAATGTATAGTATTTGTATTGTCTTCGTACAGTATGCACTGAGATAACAACTTTTTTGTTATCATCTGTAGAGCCATAATACAACTTTCAAACAACTCAGAAACATGTGGGAAGTTAACCAAAGGTGTTTCCATTAGGTTTGCAGTAAGTACTTTGGTGTAAAATTGAAATGAATGCTATTTGTATTGTAAAAGCATTGCATGCACTGAGAGATCAACTTTTTTGTCTTAATGTGCACAGGTATGAAACAACTTGCAGACATCTCAGAATCATGTGGGAAGTTAACCAAAGGTGTTTCCATTAGGTTTGCAGTAAGCAGTTTGGTGTAAAATTGAAATGTATTCTATTTGTATTGTCTAAGCATTGTATGCACTGAGATAACAACATTTTTGTGTTGATGTGTGGAGCCATGAAAAAACTTTCAAACTACTCATAATCATGTGGGAAGTTACCTTAAAATGTTTCCCAATGGTTCGCGCTCTGCACTTTGGTGGAAAATTGACATATATACTACCTTAATGTCAGAACATAGTATGCACTGAGAAAGTAACTTTTTTGTCTTGATGAACAGAGGCATGAGACAACTTTCAAACTACTCATACTCATGTCGAAGGTTAACCAAAGGTGTTTCCATTAGGTTTGCAGTAAGTATTTTGTTGTAAAATTGAAATGTATACTATTTGTATTATCTAAGCATTGTATGCACTGAGATAACAACTTTTTTTTGTTGATGTGTGCAGCCATGAAAAAACTTTCAAACAACTCATAATCATGTGGGAAGTTGACCTAAGGTGTTTCCATGAGGTTTGCAGTAAGTACTTTGGTGTAAAATTGAAATGTATGCTATTTGCACTGTGAAAGCATTGCATGCACTGAGAAAACAACTTTTTTCTCTTGATGTGCAGAGCCATAATACAATTTTCAAACTATTCATAATCATGTGGGAAGTTAATTTAAAATGTTTCCCAATGGTTTGCACTCTACACTTTGGTGGAAAATTGAGATGTATACTACCTTAATGTCAGAACATAGTATGCACTGAGAAAGTAACTTTTTTGTCTTGATGAACAGAGGCATGAAACAACTTTCAAACTACTCATACTCATGTGGGAAGTTAACCAAACGTGTTTCCATTTGGTTTGCAGTAAGTACTTTGGAGTAAAATTGAAATGTATAGTATTTGTATTGTCTTCGTATAGCATGCACTGAGATAACAACTTTTTTGTTATCATGTGTAGAGCCATAATACAACTTTCAAGCAACTCAGAAACATGTGGGAAGTTAACCAAAGGTGTTTCCATTAGGTTTGCAGTAAGTACTTTGGTGGAAAATTGAAATCTATGCTATTTGCATTGTAAAAGCATTGTATGCACTGAGAGATCAACTTTTTTGTCTTTATGTGCGCAGGTATGAAACAACTTGCAGACATCTCAGAATCATGTCGGAAGTTAACCTAAGGTGTTTCCATTAGGTTTGCAGTAAGTAGTTTGCTGTAAAATTGAAATGTATTCTATTTGTATTGTCTAAGCATTGTATGCCCTGAGATAACAACTTTTTTGTGTTGATGTGTGGAGCCACGAAAAAACTTTCAAATTACTCATAATCATTTGGGAAGTTAACCTAAGGTGTTTCCATTAGGTTTGCAGTAAGTACTTTGGTGTAATATTGAAATATATACTATTTGTATTATCTAAGCATTGTATGCACTGAGATAACAACTTTTTTCTGTTGATGTGTGGAGCCATGAAAAAACTTTCAAACTACTCAGAATAATTTGGGAAGTTAACCTAAGGTGTTTCCATTAGGTTTGCAGTAAGTACTTTGGTGTAAAATTGAAATGTATACGATTTGCATTATCTAAGTATTGTATGCACTGAGATAACAACTTTTTTGTGTTGATGTGTGGAGCCATGAAAAAACTTTCAAACTACTCATAATCATTTGGGAAGTTAACCTAAGGTCTTTCCATTAGGTTTGTAGCAAATACTTTGGTGTAAAATTGAAATGTATACTATTTGTATTATCTAAGCATTGTATGAACTGAGATAACAACTTTTTTCTGTTGATGTGTGGAGCCATGAAAAAACTTTCAAACTACTCATAATCATTTGGGAAGGTAACCTAAGGTGTTTCCAGTAGGTTTGCAGTAAGTACTATGGTGTAAAATTGAAATGTATACTATTTGTATTGTCTAAGCATAGTATGCACTGAGAAAGTAACTTTTTTGTCTTGATGAAGAGAGGCATGAAACAACTTTCAACCTACTCATACTCATGTGGGAAGTTAACCTAAGGTGTTTCCATTAGGTTTGCAGTAAGTACTTTGGTGTAAAATTGAAATGTATACTATTTGTATTGTAAAAGCATTGCATGCACTGAGAGATCAACTTTTTTGTCTTTATGTGCACAGGTATGAAACAACTTTCAAACTACTCATAATCATTTGGGAAGTTAACCTAAGGTGTTTCCATTAGGTTTGTAGCAAGTACTTTGGTGTAAAATTGAAATGTATACTATTTGTATTATCTAAGGATAGTATGCACTGAGATAACAACTTTTTTGTGTTGATGTGTGGAGCCATGAAAAAACTTTCAAACTACTCATAATCATTTGGGAAGTTAACCTAAGGTGTTTCCATTAGGTTTGCAGTAAGTACTTTGGTGTAAAATTGAAATGCATACTATTTGTATTGTCTAAGCATTGTATGCACTGAGATAACAACATTTTTGTGTTGATGTGTAGAGCCATGAAACAACGTTCAAACTATTCATAATCATGTGGGAAGTTAACTTAAAGTGTTTCCAAATGGTTCGCGCTCTGCACTTTGGTGGAAAATTGAGATATATACTACCTTAATGTCAGAACATAGTATGCACTGAGAAAGTAACTTTTTTGTCTTGATGAACAGACGCATGAAACAGCTTTCAACCTACTCATACTCATGTGGAAAGTTAATCAAAGGTGTTTCCATTAGGTTTGCAGTAAGTACTTTGGTGTAAAATTGAAATGTATACTATTTGTATTAATTTACCATTGTATGCCCTGAGTTAACAACATTTTTGTGTTGATGTGTAGAGCCATGAAACAACTTTCAAACTATTCATAATCATGTGGGAAGTTAACTTAAAATGTTTCCCAATGGTTCGCGCTCTGCACTTTGGTGGAAAATTGACATATATACTACCTTTATGTCAGAACATAGTATGCACTGAGAAATTAACTTTTTTGTCTTGATGAACACAGGCATGAAACAACTTTCAAACTACTCATACTCATGTGGAAAGTTAACCAAAGGGGTTTCCATTAGGTTTGCAGTAAGTACTTTGGTGTAAAATTGAAATGTATACTATTTGTATTATCATTGTATGCACTGAGAAAACAACTTTTCTCAGTGCATACAATAATACTATTTGTATTATCATTGTATGCACTGAGAAAACAACTTTTTTCTCTTGATGTGTGGAGCCATGAAAAAACTTTCAAACTATTCATAATCATGTGGAAAGTTAATTTAAAATGTTTCCCAATGGTTTGCAGTCAACATTTTGGTGGAAAATTGAGATGTATACTACCTTAATGTCAGAACATAGTATGCACTGAGAAAGTAACTTTTTTGTCTTGATGAACAGAGGCATCAAACAACATTCGTCCTACTCATACTCATGTGGGAAGTTAACCAAAAGTGTTTCCATTTGGTTTGCAGTAAGTACTTTGGAGTAAAATTGAAATGTATACTATTTGCATTGTCTTAGTATAGTATGCACTGAGATAACAACTTTTTTGTTTTCATGTGTAGAGCCACAATACAACTTTCAAACATCTCAGAAACATGTGGGAAGTTAACCAAAGCTGTTTCCATTAGGTTTGCAGTAAGTACTTTGGTGTAAAATTGAACTGTATGCAATTTGTTTTGTAAAAGTATTGTATGCACTGAGAGATCAACGTTTTTGTCTTTATGTGCTCAGGTATGAAACAACTTTCAGACCTCTCAGAATCATGTGGGAAGTTAACCTAAGGTGTTTCCATTAGGTTTGCAGTAAGTACTTTAGTGTAAAATTGAAATGTATACTATTTGTATTATCTAAGCATTGTATGCACTGAGATAACAACTTTTTTGTGTTGATGTATGGAGCCATGAAAAAACGTTCAAACTACTCATAATCATTTGGGAAGTTAACCTAAAGTGTTTCCATTAGTTTTGCAGTATGTAGTTTGGTGTAAAATTGAAATGTATACTATTTGTATTATCTAACCATTGTATGCCCTGAGTTAACAACATTTTTGTGTTGATGTGTGGAGCCATGAAAAAACTTTCAAACTACTCATAATCATGTGGGAAGTTAAGTTAAAATGTTTTCCAATGGTTTGCACTCTGCACTTTGGTGGAAAATTGAGATGTATACTACCTTTATGTCAGAACATAGTATGCACTGAGAAATTAACTTTTTTGTCTTGATGAACACAGGCATGAAACAACTTTCAAACTACTCATACTCATGTGGGAAGTTAACCAAAAGTGTTTCCATTTGGTTTGCAGTAAGTACTTTGGAGTAAAATTGAAATGTATAGTATTTGTATTGTCTTCAAATAGTATGCACTGAGATAACAACTTTTTTGTTATCATCTGTAGAGCCATAATACAACTTTCAAACAACTCAGAAACATGTGGGAAGTTAACCAAAGGTGTTTCCATTAGGTTTGCAGTAAGTACTTTGGTGTAAAATTGAAATGAATGCTATTTGTATTGTAAAAGCATTGCATGCACTGAGAGATCAACTTTTTTGTCTTTATGTGCACAGGTATGAAACAACTTGCAGACATCTCAGAATCATATGGGAAGTAAACCTATGGTGTTTCCATTAGGTTTGCAGTAAGTAGTTTGGTGTAAAATTGATATGTATTCTATTTGTATTGTCTAAGCATTGTATGCACTGAGATAACAACATTTTTGTGTTGATGTGTAGAGCCATGAAACAACGTTCAAACTATTCATAATCATGTGGGAAGTTAACTTAAAGTGTTTCCAAATGGTTCCCGCTCTGCACTTTGGTGGAAAATTGAGATATATACTACCTTAATGTCAGAACATAGTATGCACTGAGAAAGTAACTTTTTTGTCTTGATAAACAGACGCATGAAACAACTTTCAACCTACTCATACTCATGTGGAAAGTTAATCAAAAGTGTTTCCATTAGGTTTGCAGTAAGTACTTCGGTGTAAAATTGAAATGTATACTATTTGTATTAATTTACCATTGTATGCCCTGAGTTAACAACATTTTTGTGTTGATGTGTAGAGCCATGAAACAACTTTCAAACTATTCATAATCATGTGGAAAGTTAACTTAAAATGTTTCCCAATGGTTCGCGCTCTGCACTTTGGTGGAAAATTGACATATATACTACCTTTATGTCAGAACATAGTATGCACTGAGAAATTAACTTTTTTGTCTTGATGAACACAGGCATGAAACAACTTTCAAACTACTCATACTCATGTGGAAAGTTAACCAAAGGGGTTTCCATTAGGTTTGCAGTAAGTACTTTGGTGTAAAATTGAAATGTATACTATTTGTATTATCTAAGCATTGTATGCACTGAGAAAACAACTTTTTTCTCTTGATGTGTGGAGCCATGAAAAAACTTTCAAACTATGCATAATCATGTGGAAAGTTAATTTAAAATGTTTCCCAATGGTTTGCAGTCAACATTTTGGTGGAAAATTGAGATGTATACTACCTTAATGTCAGAACATAGTATGCACTGAGAAAGTAACTTTTTTGTCTTGAGGAACAGAGGCATCAAACAACATTCGTCCTACTCATACTCATGTGGGAAGTTAACCAAAAGTGTTTCCATTTGGTTTGCAGTAAGTACTTTGGAGTAAAATTGAAATGTATAGTATTTGTATTGTCTTAGTATAGTATGCACTGAGATAACAACTTTTTTGTTTTCATGTGTAGAGCCACAATACAACTTTCAAACATCTCAGAAACATGGGGAAGTTAACCAAAGCTGTTTCCATTAGGTTTGCAGTAAGTACTTTGGTGTAAAATTGAAATGTATGCTATTTGTGTTGTAAAAGTATTGTATACACTGAGAGATCAACGTTTTTGTCTTTATGTGCACAGGTATGAAACAACTTTCAGACATCTCAGAATCATGTGGGAAGTTAACCTAAGGTGTTTCCATTAGGTTTGCAGTAAGTACTTTAGTGTAAAATTGAAATGTATACCATTTGTATTATCTAAGCATTCTATGCACTGAGATAACAACTTTTTTGTGTTGATGTATGGAGCCATGAAAAAACGTTCAAACTACTCATAATCATTTGGGAAATTAACCTAAGGTGTTTCCATTAGGTTTGCAGTAAGTACTTTGGTGTAAAATTGAAAAGTATACTATTTATATTGTCTAAGCATAGTCTGCACTGAGAAAGTAATTTTTTTGTCTTGATGAACAGTGGCATGAAACAACTTTCAACCTACTCATACTCATGTGGGAAGTTAACCACAGGTTTTTCCATTAGGTTTGCAGTAAGTACTTTAGTGTAAAATTGAAATGTATACTATTTGTATTATCTAAGCATTGTATGCACTGAGATAACAACTTTTTTGTGTTGATGTGTGGAGCCATGAAAAAACTTTCAAACTACTCATAATCATTTGGGAAGTTAACCTAAAGTGTTTCCATTAGTTTTGCAGTATGTAGTTTGGTGTAAAATTGAAATGTATACTATTTGTATTATCTAACCATTGTATGCCCTGAGTTAACAACATTTTTGTGTTGATGTGTGGAGCCATGAAAAAACTTTCAAACTACTCATAATCATGTGGGAAGTTAACTTAAAATGTTTTCCAATGGTTTGCACTCTGCACTTTGGTGGAAAATTGAGATGTATACTACCTTAATGTCAGAACCTAGTATGAACTGAGAAAGTAACTTTTTTGTCTTGATGAACAGAGGCATGAAACAACTTTCAACCTACTCATACTCATGTGGGAAGTTAACCAAAAGTGTTTCCATTTGGTTTGCAGTAAGTACTTTGGAGTAAAATTGAAATGTATAGTATTTGTATTGTCTTCGTACAGTATGCACTGAGATAACAACTTTTTTGTTATCATCTGTAGAGCCATAATACAACTTTCAAACAACTCAGAAACATGTGGGAAGTTAACCAAAGGTGTTTCCATTAGGTTTGCAGTAAGTACTTTGGTGTAAAATTGAAATGAATGCTATTTGTATTGTAAAAGCATTGCATGCACTGAGAGATCAACTTTTTTGTCTTAATGTGCACAGGTATGAAACAACTTGCAGACATCTCAGAATCATGTGGGAAGTTAACCAAAGGTGTTTCCATTAGGTTTGCAGTAAGCAGTTTGGTGTAAAATTGAAATGTATTCTATTTGTATTGTCTAAGCATTGTATGCACTGAGATAACAACATTTTTGTGTTGATGTGTGGAGCCATGAAAAAACTTTCAAACTACTCATAATCATGTGGGAAGTTACCTTAAAATGTTTCCCAATGGTTCGCGCTCTGCACTTTGGTGGAAAATTGACATATATACTACCTTAATGTCAGAACATAGTATGCACTGAGAAAGTAACTTTTTTGTCTTGATGAACAGAGGCATGAGACAACTTTCAAACTACTCATACTCATGTCGAAGGTTAACCAAAGGTGTTTCCATTAGGTTTGCAGTAAGTATTTTGTTGTAAAATTGAAATGTATACTATTTGTATTATCTAAGCATTGTATGCACTGAGATAACAACTTTTTTTTGTTGATGTGTGCAGCCATGAAAAAACTTTCAAACAACTCATAATCATGTGGGAAGTTGACCTAAGGTGTTTCCATGAGGTTTGCAGTAAGTACTTTGGTGTAAAATTGAAATGTATGCTATTTGCACTGTGAAAGCATTGCATGCACTGAGAAAACAACTTTTTTCTCTTGATGTGCAGAGCCATAATACAATTTTCAAACTATTCATAATCATGTGGGAAGTTAATTTAAAATGTTTCCCAATGGTTTGCACTCTACACTTTGGTGGAAAATTGAGATGTATACTACCTTAATGTCAGAACATAGTATGCACTGAGAAAGTAACTTTTTTGTCTTGATGAACAGAGGCATGAAACAACTTTCAAACTACTCATACTCATGTGGGAAGTTAACCAAACGTGTTTCCATTTGGTTTGCAGTAAGTACTTTGGAGTAAAATTGAAATGTATAGTATTTGTATTGTCTTCGTATAGCATGCACTGAGATAACAACTTTTTTGTTATCATGTGTAGAGCCATAATACAACTTTCAAGCAACTCAGAAACATGTGGGAAGTTAACCAAAGGTGTTTCCATTAGGTTTGCAGTAAGTACTTTGGTGGAAAATTGAAATCTATGCTATTTGCATTGTAAAAGCATTGTATGCACTGAGAGATCAACTTTTTTGTCTTTATGTGCGCAGGTATGAAACAACTTGCAGACATCTCAGAATCATGTCGGAAGTTAACCTAAGGTGTTTCCATTAGGTTTGCAGTAAGTAGTTTGCTGTAAAATTGAAATGTATTCTATTTGTATTGTCTAAGCATTGTATGCCCTGAGATAACAACTTTTTTGTGTTGATGTGTGGAGCCACGAAAAAACTTTCAAATTACTCATAATCATTTGGGAAGTTAACCTAAGGTGTTTCCATTAGGTTTGCAGTAAGTACTTTGGTGTAATATTGAAATATATACTATTTGTATTATCTAAGCATTGTATGCACTGAGATAACAACTTTTTTCTGTTGATGTGTGGAGCCATGAAAAAACTTTCAAACTACTCAGAATAATTTGGGAAGTTAACCTAAGGTGTTTCCATTAGGTTTGCAGTAAGTACTTTGGTGTAAAATTGAAATGTATACGATTTGCATTATCTAAGTATTGTATGCACTGAGATAACAACTTTTTTGTGTTGATGTGTGGAGCCATGAAAAAACTTTCAAACTACTCATAATCATTTGGGAAGTTAACCTAAGGTCTTTCCATTAGGTTTGTAGCAAATACTTTGGTGTAAAATTGAAATGTATACTATTTGTATTATCTAAGCATTGTATGAACTGAGATAACAACTTTTTTCTGTTGATGTGTGGAGCCATGAAAAAACTTTCAAACTACTCATAATCATTTGGGAAGGTAACCTAAGGTGTTTCCATTAGGTTTGCAGTAAGTACTATGGTGTAAAATTGAAATGTATACTATTTGTATTGTCTAAGCATAGTATGCACTGAGAAAGTAACTTTTTTGTCTTGATGAAGAGAGGCATGAAACAACTTTCAACCTACTCATACTCATGTGGGAAGTTAACCTAAGGTGTTTCCATTAGGTTTGCAGTAAGTACTTTGGTGTAAAATTGAAATGTATACTATTTGTATTGTAAAAGCATTGCATGCACTGAGAGATCAACTTTTTTGTCTTTATGTGCACAGGTATGAAACAACTTTCAAACTACTCATAATCATTTGGGAAGTTAACCTAAGGTGTTTCCATTAGGTTTGTAGCAAGTACTTTGGTGTAAAATTGAAATGTATACTATTTGTATTATCTAAGGATAGTATGCACTGAGATAACAACTTTTTTGTGTTGATGTGTGGAGCCATGAAAAAACTTTCAAACTACTCATAATCATTTGGGAAGTTAACCTAAGGTGTTTCCATTAGGTTTGCAGTAAGTACTTTGGTGTAAAATTGAAATGCATACTATTTGTATTGTCTAAGCATTAAATGCACTGAGATGACAACTTTTTTGTGTTGATGTGTGGAGCCACGACAAAACTTTCAAACTACTCATAATCATTTGGGAAGTTAACCTAAGGTGTTTCCATTAGGTTTGCAGTAAGTACTTTGGTGTAAAATTGAAATGTATACTATTTGTTTTATCTAAGCATTGTATGCACTGAGATAACAACATTTTTGTGTTGATGTGTAGAGGCATGAAACAACGTTCAAACTATTCATAATCATGTGGGAAGTTAACTTAAAATGTTTCCAAATGGTTCGCGCTCTGCACTTTGGTGGAAAATTGAGATATATACTACCTTAATGTCAGAACATAGTATGCACTGAGAAAGTAACTTTTTTGTCTTGATGAACAGAGGCATGAAACATCTTTCAACCTACTCATACTCATGTGGAAAGTTAATCAAAGGTGTTTCCATTTGGTTTGCAGTAAGTACTTTGGAGTAAATTTGAAATGTATAGTATTTGTATTGTCTTCGTATAGTATGCACTGAGATAACAACTTTTTTGTTATCATCTGTAGAGCCATAATACAACTTTCAAACAACTCAGAAACATGTGGGAAGTTAACCAAAGCTGTTTCCATTAGGTTTGCAGAAAGTACTTTGGTGTAAAATTGAAATGAATGCTATTTGTATTGTAAAAGCATTGCATGCACTGAGAGATGAACTTTTTTGTCTTTATGTGCACAGGTATGAAACAACTTGCAGACATCTCAGAATCATGTGCGAAGTTAACCTAAGGTGTTTCCATTAGGTTTGCAGTAAGTAGTTTGGTGTAAAATTGAAATGTATTCTATTTGTATTGTCTAAGCATTGTATGCACTGAGATAACAACATTTTTGTGTTGATGTGTAGAGCCATGAAACAACGTTCAAACTATTCATAATCATGTGGGAAGTTAACTTAAAATGTTTCCCAATGGTTCGCGCTCTGCACTTTGGTGGAAAATTGACATATATACTACCTTAATGTCAGAACATAGTATGCACTGAGAAAGTAACTTTTTTGTCTTGATGAACAGAGGCATGAAACAACTTTCAAACTACTCATACTCATGTGGAAAGTTAACCAAAGGTGTTTCCATTAGGTTTGCAGTAAGTACTTTGTTGTAAAATTGAAATGTATACTATTTGTATTATCTAAGCATTGTATGCACTGAGATAACAACTTTTTTTTGTTGATGTGTGGAGCCATGAAAAAACTTTCAAACTACTCATAATCATGTGGGAAGTTGACCTAAGGTGTTTCCATGAGGTTTGCAGTAAGTACTTTGGTGTAAAATTGAAATGTATGCTATTTGCACTGTAAAAGCATTGTATGCACTGAGAAAACAACTTTTTTCTCTTGATGTGCAGAGCCATAATACAATTTTCAAACTATTCATAATCATGTGGGAAGTTAATTTAAAATGTTTCCCAATGGTTTGCACTCTACACTTTGGTGGAAAATTGAGATGTATACTACCTTAATGTCAGAACATAGTATGCACTGAGAAAGTAACTTTTTTGTCTTGATGAACAGAGGCATGAAACAACTTTCAAACTACTCATACTCATGTGGGAAGTTAACCAAACGTGTTTCCATTTGGTTTGCAGTAAGTACTTTGGAGTAAAATTGAAATGTATAGTATTTGTATTGTCTTCGTATAGCATGCACTGAGATAACAACTTTTTTGTTATCATGTGTAGAGCCATAATACAACTTTCAAGCAACTCAGAAACATGTGAGAAGTTAACCAAAGGTGTTTCCATTAGGTTTGCAGTAAGTACTTTGGTGGAAAATTGAAATGTATACGATTTGCATTGTAAAAGTATTGTATGCACTGAGATAACAACTTTTTTGTCTTTATGTGCACAGGTATGAAACAACCTGCAGACATCTCAGAATCATGTCGGAAGTTAACCTAAGGTGTTTCCATTAGGTTTGCAGTAAGTACTTTGGTGTAAAATTGAAATGTATACGATTTGCATTATCTAAGTATTGTATGCACTGAGATAACAACTTTTTTGTGTTGATGTGTGGAGCCATGAAAAAACTTTCAAACTACTCATAATCATTTGGGAAGTTAACCTAAGGTGTTTCCATTAGGTTTGTAGCAAGTACTTTGGTATAAAATTGAAATGTATACTATTTGTATTATCTAAGGATAGTATGCACTGAGATAACAACTTTTTTGTGTTGATGTGTGGAGCCATGAAAAAACTTTCAAACTACTCATAATCATTTGGGAAGTTAACCTAAGGTGTTTCCATTAGGTTTGCAGTAAGTACTTTGGTGTAAAATTGAAATGCATACTATTTGTATTGTCTAAGCATTAAAAGCACTGAGATGACAACTTTTTTGTGTTGATGTGTGGAGCCACGACAAAACTTTCAAACTACTCATAATCATTTGGGAAGTTAACCTAAGGTGTTTCCATTAGCTTTGCAGTAAGTACTTTGGTGTAAAATTGAAATGTATACTATTTGTAGTATCTAAGCATTGTATGCACTGAGATAACAACATTTTTGTGTTGATGTGTAGAGGCATGAAACAACGTTCAAACTATTCATAATCATGTGGGAAGTTAACTTAAAATGTTTCCAAATGGTTCGCGCTCTGCACTTTGGTGGAAAATTGAGATATATACTACCTTAATGTCAGAACATAGTATGCACTGAGAAAGTAACTTTTTTGTCTTGATGAACAGAGGCATGAAACAACTTTCAACCTACTCATACTCATGTGGAAAGTTAATCAAAGGTGTTTCCATTTGGTTTGCAGTAAGTACTTTGGAGTAAAATTGAAATGTATAGTATTTGTATTGTCTTCGTATAGTATGCACTGAGATAACAACTTTTTTGTTATCATCTGTAGAGCCATAATACAACTTTCAAACAACTCAGAAACATGTGGGAAGTTAACCAAAGGTGTTTCCATTAGGTTTGCAGTAAGTACTTTGGTGTAAAATTGAAATGAATGCTATTTGTATTGTAAAAGCATTGCATGCACTGAGAGATCAACTTTTTTGTCTTTATGTGCACAGGTATGAAACAACTTGCAGACATCTCAGAATCATGTGCGAAGTTAACCTAAGGTGTTTCCATTCGGTTTGCAGTAAGTAGTTTGGTGTAAAATTGAAATGTATTCTATTTGTATTGTCTAAGCATTGTATGCACTGAGATAACAACATTTTTGTGTTGATGTGTAGAGCCATGAAACAACGTTCAAACTATTCATAATCATGTGGGAAGTTAACTTAAAATGTTTCCCAATGGTTCGCGCTCTGCCCTTTGGTGGAAAATTGACATATATACTACGTTAATGTCAGAACATAGTATGCACTGATAAAGTAACTTTTTTGTCTTGATGAACAGAGGCATGAAACAACTTTCAAACTACTCATACTCATGTGGAAAGTTAACCAAAGGTGTTTCCATTAGGTTTGCAGTAAGTACTTTGTTGTAAAATTGAAATGTATACGATTTGTATTATCTAAGCATTGTATGCACTGAGATAACAACTTTTTTTTGTTGATGTGTGGAGCCATGAAAAAACTTTCAAACTACTCATAATCATGTGGGAAGTTGACCTAAGGTGTTTCCATGAGGTTTGCAGTAAGTACTTTGGTGTAAAATTGAAATGTATGCTATTTGCACTGTAAAAGCATTGTATGCACTGAGAAAACAACTTTTTTCTCTTGATGTGCAGAGCCATAATACAATTTTCAAACTATTCATAATCATGTGGGAAGTTAATTTAAAATGTTTCCCAATGGTTTGCACTCTACACTTTGGTGGAAAATTGAGATGTATACTACCTTAATGTCAGAACATAGTATGCACTGAGAAAGTAACTTTTTTGTCTTTATGAACAGAGGCATGAAACAACTTTCAAACTACACATACTCATGTGGGAAGTTAACCAAAAGTGTTTCCATTTGGTTTGCAGTAAGTACTTTGGAGTAAAATTGAAATGTATAGTATTTGTATTGTCTTCGTATAGCATGCACTGAGATAACAACTTTTTTGTTATCATGTGTAGAGCCATAATACAACTTTCAAGCAACTCAGAAACATGTGGGAAGTTAACCAAAGGTGTTTCCATTAGGTTTGCAGTAAGTACTTTGGTGGAAAATTGAAATCTATGCTATTTGCATTGTAAAAGCATTGTATGCACTGAGAGATCAACTTTTTTGTCTTCATGTGCACAGGTATGAAACAACTTGCAGACATCTCAGAATCATGTCGGAAGTTAACCTAAGGTGTTTCCATTAGGTTTGCAGTAAGTACTTTGGTGTAAAATTGAAATGTATACGATTTGCATTATCTAAGTATTGTATGCACTGAGATAACAACTTTTTTGTGTTGATGTGTGGAGCCATGAAAAAACTTTCAAACTACTCATAATCATTTGGGAAGGTAACCTAAGGTGTTTCCATTAGGTTTGCAGTAAGTACTATGGTGTAAAATTGAAATGTATACTATTTGTATTGTCTAAGCATAGTATGCACTGAGAAAGTAACTTTTTTGTCTTGATGAAGAGAGGCATGAAACAACTTTCAACCTACTCATACTCATGTGGGAAGTTAACCTAAGGTGTTTCCATTAGGTTTGCAGTAAGTACTTTGGTGTAAAATTGAAATGTATACTATTTGTATTGTAAAAGCATTGCATGCACTGAGAGATCAACTTTTTTGTCTTTATGTGCACAGGTGTGAAACAACTTTCAAACTACTCATAATCATTTGGGAAGTTAACCTAAGGTGTTTCCATTAGGTTTGTAGCAAGTACTTTGGTGTAAAATTGAAATGTATACTATTTGTATTATCTAAGGATAGTATGCACTGAGATAACAACTTTTTTGTGTTGATGTGTGGAGCCATGAAAAAACTTTCAAACTACTCATAATCATTTGGGAAGTTAACCTAAGGTGTTTCCATTAGGTTTGCAGTAAGTACTTTGGTGTAAAATTGAAATGCATACTATTTGTATTGTCTAAGCATTAAATGCACTGAGATGACAACTTTTTTGTGTTGATGTGTGGAGCCACGACAAAACTTTCAAACTACTCATAATCATTTGGGAAGTTAACCTAAGGTGTTTCCATTAGGTTTGCAGTAAGTACTTTGGTGTAAAATTGAAATGTATACTATTTGTTTTATCTAAGCATTGTATGCACTGAGATAACAACATTTTTGTGTTGATGTGTAGAGGCATGAAACAACGTTCAAACTATTCATAATCATGTGGGAAGTTAACTTAAAATGTTTCCAAATGGTTCGCGCTCTGCACTTTGGTGGAAAATTGAGATATATACTACCTTAATGTCAGAACATAGTATGCACTGAGAAAGTAACTTTTTTGTCTTGATGAACAGAGGCATGAAACATCTTTCAACCTACTCATACTCATGTGGAAAGTTAATCAAAGGTGTTTCCATTTGGTTTGCAGTAAGTACTTTGGAGTAAAATTGAAATGTATAGTATTTGTATTGTCTTCGTATAGTATGCACTGAGATAACAACTTTTTTGTTATCATCTGTAGAGCCATAATACAACTTTCAAACAACTCAGAAACATGTGGGAAGTTAACCAAAGCTGTTTCCATTAGGTTTGCAGAAAGTACTTTGGTGTAAAATTGAAATGAATGCTATTTGTATTGTAAAAGCATTGCATGCACTGAGAGATCAACTTTTTTGTCTTTATGTGCACAGGTATGAAACAACTTGCAGACATCTCAGAATCATGTGCGAAGTTAACCTAAGGTGTTTCCATTAGGTTTGCAGTAAGTAGTTTGGTGTAAAATTGAAATGTATTCTATTTGTATTGTCTAAGCATTGTATGCACTGAGATAACAACATTTTTGTGTTGATGTGTAGAGCCATGAAACAACGTTCAAACTATTCATAATCATGTGGGAAGTTAACTTAAAATGTTTCCCAATGGTTCGCGCTCTGCACTTTGGTGGAAAATTGACATATATACTACCTTAATGTCAGAACATAGTATGCACTGAGAAAGTAACTTTTTTGTCTTGATGAACAGAGGCATGAAACAACTTTCAAACTACTCATACTCATGTGGAAAGTTAACCAAAGGTGTTTCCATTAGGTTTGCAGTAAGTACTTTGTTGTAAAATTGAAATGTATACTATTTGTATTATCTAAGCATTGTATGCACTGAGATAACAACTTTTTTTTGTTGATATGTGGAGCCATGAAAAAACTTTCAAACTACTCATAATCATGTGGGAAGTTGACCTAAGGTGTTTCCATGAGGTTTGCAGTAAGTACTTTGGTGTAAAATTGAAATGTATGCTATTTGCACTGTAAAAGCATTGTATGCACTGAGAAAACAACTTTTTTCTCTTGATGTGCAGAGCCATAATACAATTTTCAAACTATTCATAATCATGTGGGAAGTTAATTTAAAATGTTTCCCAATGGTTTGCACTCTACACTTTGGTGGAAAATTGAGATGTATACTACCTTAATGTCAGAACATAGTATGCACTGAGAAAGTAACTTTTTTGTCTTGATGAACAGAGGCATGAAACAACTTTCAAACTACTCATACTCATGTGGGAAGTTAACCAAACGTGTTTCCATTTGGTTTGCAGTAAGTACTTTGGAGTAAAATTGAAATGTATAGTATTTGTATTGTCTTCGTATAGCATGCACTGAGATAACAACTTTTTTGTTATCATGTGTAGAGCCATAATACAACTTTCAAGCAACTCAGAAACATGTGAGAAGTTAACCAAAGGTGTTTCCATTAGGTTTGCAGTAAGTACTTTGGTGGAAAATTGAAATGTATACGATTTGCATTGTAAAAGTATTGTATGCACTGAGATAACAACTTTTTTGTCTTTATGTGCACAGGTATGAAACAACCTGCAGACATCTCAGAATCATGTCGGAAGTTAACCTAAGGTGTTTCCATTAGGTTTGCAGTAAGTACTTTGGTGTAAAATTGAAATGTATACGATTTGCATTATCTAAGTATTGTATGCACTGAGATAACAACTTTTTTGTGTTGATGTGTGGAGCCATGAAAAAACTTTCAAACTACTCATAATCATTTGGGAAGTTAACCTAAGGTGTTTCCATTAGGTTTGTAGCAAGTACTTTGGTATAAAATTGAAATGTATACTATTTGTATTATCTAAGGATAGTATGCACTGAGATAACAACTTTTTTGTGTTGATGTGTGGAGCCATGAAAAAACTTTCAAACTACTCATAATCATTTGGGAAGTTAACCTAAGGTGTTTCCATTAGGTTTGCAGTAAGTACTTTGGTGTAAAATTGAAATGCATACTATTTGTATTGTCTAAGCATTAAAAGCACTGAGATGACAACTTTTTTGTGTTGATGTGTGGAGCCACGACAAAACTTTCAAACTACTCATAATCATTTGGGAAGTTAACCTAAGGTGTTTCCATTAGCTTTGCAGTAAGTACTTTGGTGTAAAATTGAAATGTATACTATTTGTAGTATCTAAGCATTGTATGCACTGAGATAACAACATTTTTGTGTTGATGTGTAGAGGCATGAAACAACGTTCAAACTATTCATAATCATGTGGGAAGTTAACTTAAAATGTTTCCCAATGGCTCGCGCTCTGCACTTTGGTGGAAAATTGACATATATACTACCTTAATGTCAGAACATAGTATGCACTGAGAAAGTAACTTTTTTGTCTTGATGAACAGAGGCATGAAACAACTTTCAAACTACTCATACTCATGTGGAAAGTTAACCAAAGGTGTTTCCATTAGGTTTGCAGTAAGTACTTTGTTGTAAAATTGAAATGTATACTATTTGTATTATCTAAGCATTGTATGCACTGAGATAACAACTTTTTTTTGTTGATATGTGGAGCCATGAAAAAACTTTCAAACTACTCATAATCATGTGGGAAGTTGACCTAAGGTGTTTCCATGAGGTTTGCAGTAAGTACTTTGGTGTAAAATTGAAATGTATGCTATTTGCACTGTAAAAGCATTGTATGCACTGAGAAAACAACTTTTTTCTCTTGATGTGCAGAGCCATAATACAATTTTCAAACTATTCATAATCATGTGGGAAGTTAATTTAAAATGTTTCCCAATGGTTTGCACTCTACACTTTGGTGGAAAATTGAGATGTATACTACCTTAATGTCAGAACATAGTATGCACTGAGAAAGTAACTTTTTTGTCTTGATGAACAGAGGCATGAAACAACTTTCAAACTACTCATACTCATGTGGGAAGTTAACCAAACGTGTTTCCATTTGGTTTGCAGTAAGTACTTTGGAGTAAAATTGAAATGTATAGTATTTGTATTGTCTTCGTATAGCATGCACTGAGATAACAACTTTTTTGTTATCATGTGTAGAGCCATAATACAACTTTCAAGCAACTCAGAAACATGTGAGAAGTTAACCAAAGGTGTTTCCATTAGGTTTGCAGTAAGTACTTTGGTGGAAAATTGAAATGTATACGATTTGCATTGTAAAAGTATTGTATGCACTGAGATAACAACTTTTTTGTCTTTATGTGCACAGGTATGAAACAACCTGCAGACATCTCAGAATCATGTCGGAAGTTAACCTAAGGTGTTTCCATTAGGTTTGCAGTAAGTACTTTGGTGTAAAATTGAAATGTATACGATTTGCATTATCTAAGTATTGTATGCACTGAGATAACAACTTTTTTGTGTTGATGTGTGGAGCCATGAAAAAACTTTCAAACTACTCATAATCATTTGGGAAGTTAACCTAAGGTGTTTCCATTAGGTTTGTAGCAAGTACTTTGGTATAAAATTGAAATGTATACTATTTGTATTATCTAAGGATAGTATGCACTGAGATAACAACTTTTTTGTGTTGATGTGTGGAGCCATGAAAAAACTTTCAAACTACTCATAATCATTTGGGAAGTTAACCTAAGGTGTTTCCATTAGGTTTGCAGTAAGTACTTTGGTGTAAAATTGAAATGCATACTATTTGTATTGTCTAAGCATTAAAAGCACTGAGATGACAACTTTTTTGTGTTGATGTGTGGAGCCACGACAAAACTTTCAAACTACTCATAATCATTTGGGAAGTTAACCTAAGGTGTTTCCATTAGCTTTGCAGTAAGTACTTTGGTGTAAAATTGAAATGTATACTATTTGTAGTATCTAAGCATTGTATGCACTGAGATAACAACATTTTTGTGTTGATGTGTAGAGGCATGAAACAACGTTCAAACTATTCATAATCATGTGGGAAGTTAACTTAAAATGTTTCCAAATGGTTCGCGCTCTGCAGTTTGGTGGAAAATTGAGATATATACTACCTTAATGTCAGAACATAGTATGCACTGAGAAAGTAACTTTTTTGTCTTGATGAACAGAGGCATGAAACAACTTTCAACCTACTCATACTCATGTGGAAAGTTAATCAAAGGTGTTTCCATTTGGTTTGCAGTAAGTACTTTGGAGTAAAATTGAAATGTATAGTATTTGTATTGTCTTCGTATAGTATGCACTGAGATAACAACTTTTTTGTTATCATCTGTAGAGCCATAATACAACTTTCAAACAACTCAGAAACATGTGGGAAGTTAACCAAAGGTGTTTCCATTAGGTTTGCAGTAAGTACTTTGGTGTAAAATTGAAATGAATGCTATTTGTATTGTAAAAGCATTGCATGCACTGAGAGATCAACTTTTTTGTCTTTATGTGCACAGGTATGAAACAACTTGCAGACATCTCAGAATCATGTGCGAAGTTAACCTAAGGTGTTTCCATTCGGTTTGCAGTAAGTAGTTTGGTGTAAAATTGAAATGTATTCTATTTGTATTGTCTAAGCATTGTATGCACTGAGATAACAACATTTTTGTGTTGATGTGTAGAGCCATGAAACAACGTTCAAACTATTCATAATCATGTGGGAAGTTAACTTAAAATGTTTCCCAATGGTTCGCGCTCTGCCCTTTGGTGGAAAATTGACATATATACTACGTTAATGTCAGAACATAGTATGCACTGAGAAAGTAACTTTTTTGTCTTGATGAACAGAGGCATGAAACAACTTTCAAACTACTCATACTCATGTGGAAAGTTAACCAAAGGTGTTTCCATTAGGTTTGCAGTAAGTACTTTGTTGTAAAATTGAAATGTATACGATTTGTATTATCTAAGCATTGTATGCACTGAGATAACAACTTTTTTTTGTTGATGTGTGGAGCCATGAAAAAACTTTCAAACTACTCATAATCATGTGGGAAGTTGACCTAAGGTGTTTCCATGAGGTTTGCAGTAAGTACTTTGGTGTAAAATTGAAATGTATGCTATTTGCACTGTAAAAGCATTGTATGCACTGAGAAAACAACTTTTTTCTCTTGATGTGCAGAGCCATAATACAATTTTCAAACTATTCATAATCATGTGGGAAGTTAATTTAAAATGTTTCCCAATGGTTTGCACTCTACACTTTGGTGGAAAATTGAGATGTATACTACCTTAATGTCAGAACATAGTATGCACTGAGAAAGTAACTTTTTTGTCTTTATGAACAGAGGCATGAAACAACTTTCAAACTACACATACTCATGTGGGAAGTTAACCAAAAGTGTTTCCATTTGGTTTGCAGTAAGTACTTTGGAGTAAAATTGAAATGTATAGTATTTGTATTGTCTTCGTATAGCATGCACTGAGATAACAACTTTTTTGTTATCATGTGTAGAGCCATAATACAACTTTCAAGCAACTCAGAAACATGTGGGAAGTTAACCAAAGGTGTTTCCATTAGTTTTGCAGTAAGTACTTTGGTGGAAAATTGAAATCTATGCTATTTGCATTGTAAAAGCATTGTATGCACTGAGAGATCAACTTTTTTGTCTTCATGTGCACAGGTATGAAACAACTTGCAGACATCTCAGAATCATGTCGGAAGTTAACCTAAGGTGTTTCCATTAGGTTTGCAGTAAGTACTTTGGTGTAAAATTGAAATGTATACTATTTGTATTGTCTAAGCATAGTATGCACTGAGAAAGTAACTTTTTTGTCTTGATGAAGAGAGGCATGAAACAACTTTCAACCTACTCATACTCATGTGGGAAGTTAACCTAAGGTGTTTCCATTAGGTTTGCAGTAAGTACTTTGGTGTAAAATTGAAATGTATACTATTTGTATTGTAAAAGCATTGCATGCACTGAGAGATCAACTTTTTTGTCTTTATGTGCACAGGTATGAAACAACTTTCAAACTACTCATAATCATTTGGGAAGTTAACCTAAGGTGTTTCCATTAGGTTTGTAGCAAGTACTTTGGTGTAAAGTTGAAATGTATACTATTTGTATTATCTAAGGATAGTATGCACTGAGATAACAACTTTTTTGTGTTGATGTGTGGAGCCATGAAAAAACTTTCAAACTACTCATAATCATTTGGGAAGTTAACCTAAGGTGTTTCCATTAGGTTTGCAGTAAGTACTTTGGTGTAAAATTGAAATGCATACTATTTGTATTGTCTAAGCATTAAATGCACTGAGATGACAACTTTTTTGTGTTGATGTGTGGAGCCACGACAAAACTTTCAAACTACTCATAATCATTTGGGAAGTTAACCTAAGGTGTTTCCATTAGGTTTGCAGTAAGTACTTTGGTGTAAAATTGAAATGTATACTATTTGTTTTATCTAAGCATTGTATGCACTGAGATAACAACATTTTTGTGTTGATGTGTAGAGGCATGAAACAACGTTCAAACTATTCATAATCATGTGGGAAGTTAACTTAAAATGTTTCCAAATGGTTCGCGCTCTGCACTTTGGTGGAAAATTGAGATATATACTACCTTAATGTCAGAACATAGTATGCACTGAGAAAGTAACTTTTTTGTCTTGATGAACAGAGGCATGAAACATCTTTCAACCTACTCATACTCATGTGGAAAGTTAATCAAAGGTGTTTCCATTTGGTTTGCAGTAAGTACTTTGGAGTAAAATTGAAATGTATAGTATTTGTATTGTCTTCGTATAGTATGCACTGAGATAACAACTTTTTTGTTATCATCTGTAGAGCCATAATACAACTTTCAAACAACTCAGAAACATGTGGGAAGTTAACCAAAGCTGTTTCCATTAGGTTTGCAGAAAGTACTTTGGTGTAAAATTGAAATGAATGCTATTTGTATTGTAAAAGCATTGCATGCACTGAGAGATCAACTTTTTTGTCTTTATGTGCACAGGTATGAAACAACTTGCAGACATCTCAGAATCATGTGCGAAGTTAACCTAAGGTGTTTCCATTAGGTTTGCAGTAAGTAGTTTGGTGTAAAATTGAAATGTATTCTATTTGTATTGTCTAAGCATTGTATGCACTGAGATAACAACATTTTTGTGTTGATGTGTAGAGCCATGAAACAACGTTCAAACTATTCATAATCATGTGGGAAGTTAACTTAAAATGTTTCCCAATGGTTCGCGCTCTGCACTTTGGTGGAAAATTGACATATATACTACCTTAATGTCAGAACATAGTATGCACTGAGAAAGTAACTTTTTTGTCTTGATGAACAGAGGCATGAAACAACTTTCAAACTACTCATACTCATGTGGAAAGTTAACCAAAGGTGTTTCCATTAGGTTTGCAGTAAGTACTTTGTTGTAAAATTGAAATGTATACTATTTGTATTATCTAAGCATTGTATGCACTGAGATAACAACTTTTTTTTGTTGATATGTGGAGCCATGAAAAAACTTTCAAACTACTCATAATCATGTGGGAAGTTGACCTAAGGTGTTTCCATGAGGTTTGCAGTAAGTACTTTGGTGTAAAATTGAAATGTATGCTATTTGCACTGTAAAAGCATTGTATGCACTGAGAAAACAACTTTTTTCTCTTGATGTGCAGAGCCATAATACAATTTTCAAACTATTCATAATCATGTGGGAAGTTAATTTAAAATGTTTCCCAATGGTTTGCACTCTACACATTGGTGGAAAATTGAGATGTATACTACCTTAATGTCAGAACATAGTATGCACTGAGAAAGTAACTTTTTTGTCTTGATGAACAGAGGCATGAAACAACTTTCAAACTACTCATACTCATGTGGGAAGTTAACCAAACGTGTTTCCATTTGGTTTGCAGTAAGTACTTTGGAGTAAAATTGAAATGTATAGTATTTGTATTGTCTTCGTATAGCATGCACTGAGATAACAACTTTTTTGTTATCATGTGTAGAGCCATAATACAACTTTCAAGCAACTCAGAAACATGTGAGAAGTTAACCAAAGGTGTTTCCATTAGGTTTGCAGTAAGTACTTTGGTGGAATATTGAAATGTATACGATTTGCATTGTAAAAGTATTGTATGCACTGAGATAACAACTTTTTTGTCTTTATGTGCACAGGTATGAAACAACCTGCAGACATCTCAGAATCATGTCGGAAGTTAACCTAAGGTGTTTCCATTAGGTTTGCAGTAAGTACTTTGGTGTAAAATTGAAATGTATACGATTTGCATTATCTAAGTATTGTATGCACTGAGATAACAACTTTTTTGTGTTGATGTGTGGAGCCATGAAAAAACTTTCAAACTACTCATAATCATTTGGGAAGTTAACCTAAGGTGTTTCCATTAGGTTTGTAGCAAGTACTTTGGTATAAAATTGAAATGTATACTATTTGTATTATCTAAGGATAGTATGCACTGAGATAACAACTTTTTTGTGTTGATGTGTGGAGCCATGAAAAAACTTTCAAACTACTCATAATCATTTGGGAAGTTAACCTAAGGTGTTTCCATTAGGTTTGCAGTAAGTACTTTGGTGTAAAATTGAAATGCATACTATTTGTATTGTCTAAGCATTAAAAGCACTGAGATGACAACTTTTTTGTGTTGATGTGTGGAGCCACGACAAAACTTTCAAACTACTCATAATCATTTGGGAAGTTAACCTAAGGTGTTTCCATTAGCTTTGCAGTAAGTACTTTGGTGTAAAATTGAAATGTATACTATTTGTAGTATCTAAGCATTGTATGCACTGAGATAACAACATTTTTGTGTTGATGTGTAGAGGCATGAAACAACGTTCAAACTATTCATAATCATGTGGGAAGTTAACTTAAAATGTTTCCAAATGGTTCGCGCTCTGCACTTTGGTGGAAAATTGAGATATATACTACCTTAATGTCAGAACATAGTATGCACTGAGAAAGTAACTTTTTTGTCTTGATGAACAGAGGCATGAAACAACTTTCAACCTACTCATACTCATGTGGAAAGTTAATCAAAGGTGTTTCCATTTGGTTTGCAGTAAGTACTTTGGAGTAAAATTGAAATGTATAGTATTTGTATTGTCTTCGTATAGTATGCACTGAGATAACAACTTTTTTGTTATCATCTGTAGAGCCATAATACAACTTTCAAACAACTCAGAAACATGTGGGAAGTTAACCAAAGGTGTTTCCATTAGGTTTGCAGTAAGTACTTTGGTGTAAAATTGAAATGAATGCTATTTGTATTGTAAAAGCATTGCATGCACTGAGAGATCAACTTTTTTGTCTTTATGTGCACAGGTATGAAACAACTTGCAGACATCTCAGAATCATGTGCGAAGTTAACCTAAGGTGTTTCCATTCGGTTTGCAGTAAGTAGTTTGGTGTAAAATTGAAATGTATTCTATTTGTATTGTCTAAGCATTGTATGCACTGAGATAACAACATTTTTGTGTTGATGTGTAGAGCCATGAAACAACGTTCAAACTATTCATAATCATGTGGGAAGTTAACTTAAAATGTTTCCCAATGGTTCGCGCTCTGCCCTTTGGTGGAAAATTGACATATATACTACCTTAATGTCAGAACATAGTATGCACTGAGAAAGTAACTTTTTTGTCTTGATGAACAGAGGCATGAAACAACTTTCAAACTACTCATACTCATGTGGAAAGTTAACCAAAGGTGTTTCCATTAGGTTTGCAGTAAGTACTTTGTTGTAAAATTGAAATGTATACGATTTGTATTATCTAAGCATTGTATGCACTGAGATAACAACTTTTTTTTGTTGATGTGTGGAGCCATGAAAAAACTTTCAAACTACTCATAATCATGTGGGAAGTTGACCTAAGGTGTTTCCATGAGGTTTGCAGTAAGTACTTTGGTGTAAAATTGAAATGTATGCTATTTGCACTGTAAAAGCATTGTATGCACTGAGAAAACAACTTTTTTCTCTTGATGTGCAGAGCCATAATACAATTTTCAAACTATTCATAATCATGTGGGAAGTTAATTTAAAATGTTTCCCAATGGTTTGCACTCTACACTTTGGTGGAAAATTGAGATGTATACTACCTTAATGTCAGAACATAGTATGCACTGAGAAAGTAACTTTTTTGTCTTTATGAACAGAGGCATGAAACAACTTTCAAACTACACATACTCATGTGGGAAGTTAACCAAACGTGTTTCCATTTGGTTTGCAGTAAGTACTTTGGAGTAAAATTGAAATGTATAGTATTTGTATTGTCTTCGTATAGCATGCACTGAGATAACAACTTTTTTGTTATCATGTGTAGAGCCATAATACAACTTTCAAGCAACTCAGAAACATGTGGGAAGTTAACCAAAGGTGTTTCCATTAGGTTTGCAGTAAGTACTTTGGTGGAAAATTGAAATCTATGCTATTTGCATTGTAAAAGCATTGTATGCACTGAGAGATCAACTTTTTTGTCTTCATGTGCACAGGTATGAAACAACTTGCAGACATCTCAGAATCATGTCGGAAGTTAACCTAAGGTGTTTCCATTAGGTTTGCAGTAAGTACCTTGGTGTAAAATTGAAATGTATACGATTTGCATTATCTAAGTATTGTATGCACTGAGATAACAACTTTTTTGTGTTGATGTGTGGAGCCATGAAAAAACTTTCAAACTACTCATAATCATTTGGGAAGTTAACCTAAGGTGTTTCCATTAGGTTTGTAGCAAGTACTTTGGTATAAAATTGAAATGTATACTATTTGTATTATCTAAGGATAGTATCCACTGAGATAACAACTTTTTTGTGTTGATGTATGGAGCCATGAAAAAACGTTCAAACTACTCATAATCATTTGGGAAATTAACCTAAGGTGTTTCCATTAGGTTTCCAGTAAGTACTTTGGTGTAAAATTGAAAAGTATACTATTTATATTGTCTAAACATAGTATGCACTGAGAAAGTAACTTTTTTGTCTTGATGAACAGAGGCATGAAACAACTTTCAAACTACTCATACTCATGTGGAAGGTTAACCAAAGGTGTTTCCATTAGGTTTGCAGTAAGTACTTTGTTGTAAAATTGAAATGTATACTATTTGTATTATCTAAGCATTGTATGCACTGAGATAACAACTTTTTTTTGTTGATGTGTGCAGCCATGAAAAAACTTTCAAACAACTCAGAATAATTTGGGAAGTTAACCTAAGGTGTTTCCATTAGGTTTGCAGTAAGTACTTTGGTGTAAAATTGAAATGTATACGATTTGCATTATCTAAGTATTGTATGCACTGAGATAACAACTTTTTTGTGTTGATGTGTGGAGCCATGAAAAAACTTTCAAACTACTCATAATCATTTGGGAAGTTAACCTAAGGTCTTTCCATTAGGTTTGTAGCAAATACTTTGGTGTAAAATTGAAATGTATACTATTTGTATTATCTAAGCATTGTATGAACTGAGATAACAACTTTTTTCTGTTGATGTGTGGAGCCATGAAAAAACTTTCAAACTACTCATAATCATTTGGGAAGGTAACCTAAGGTGTTTCCATTAGGTTTGCAGTAAGTACTATGGTGTAAAATTGAAATGTATACTATTTGTATTGTCTAAGCATAGTATGCACTGAGAAAGTAACTTTTTTGTCTTGATAAAGAGAGGCATGAAACAACTTTCAACCTACTCATACTCATGTGGGAAGTTAACCTAAGGTGTTTCCATTAGGTTTGCAGTAAGTACTTTGGTGTAAAATTGAAATGTATACTATTGGTATTGTAAAAGCATTGCATGCACTGAGAGATCAACTTTTTTGTCTTTATGTGCACAGGTATGAAACAACTTTCAAACTACTCATAATCATTTGGGAAGTTAACCTAAGGTGTTTCCATTAGGTTTGTAGCAAGTACTTTGGTGTAAAATTGAAATGTATACTATTTGTATTATCTAAGCATTGTATGCACTGAGATAACAACATTTTTGTGTTGATGTGTAGAGCCATGAAACAACGTTCAAACTATTCATAATCATGTGGGAAGTTAACTTAAAATGTTTCCCAATGGTTCGCGCTCTGCACTTTGGTGGAAAATTGACATATATACTACCTTAATGTCAGAACATAGTATGCACTGAGAAAGTAACTTTTTTGTCTTGATGAACAGAGGCATGAAACAACTTTCAAACTACTCATACTCATGTGGAAAGTTAACCAAAGGTGTTTCCATTAGGTTTGCAGTAAGTACTTTGTTGTAAAATTGAAATGTATACTATTTGTATTATCTAAGCATTGTATGCACTGAGATAACAACTTTTTTTTGTTGATGTGTGGAGCCATGAAAAAACTTTCAAACTACTCATAATCATGTGGGAAGTTGACCTAAGGTGTTTCCATGAGGTTTGCAGTAAGTACTTTGGTGTAAAATTGAAATGTATGCTATTTGCACTGTAAAAGCATTGTATGCACTGAGAAAACAACTTTTTTCTCTTGATGTGCAGAGCCATAATACAATTTTCAAACTATTCATAATCATGTGGGAAGTTAATTTAAAATGTTTCCCAATGGTTTGCACTCTACACTTTGGTGGAAAATTGAGATGTATACTACCTTAATGTCAGAACATAGTATGCACTGAGAAAGTAACTTTTTTGTCTTGATGAACAGAGGCATGAAACAACTTTCAAACTACTCATACTCATGTGGGAAGTTAACCAAACGTGTTTCCATTTGGTTTGCAGTAAGTACTTTGGAGTAAAATTGAAATGTATAGTATTTGTATTGTCTTCGTATAGCATGCACTGAGATAACAACTTTTTTGTTATCATGTGTAGAGCCATAATACAACTTTCAAGCAACTCAGAAACATGTGAGAAGTTAACCAAAGGTGTTTCCATTAGGTTTGCAGTAAGTACTTTGGTGGAAAATTGAAATCTATGCTATTTGCATTGTAAAAGCATTGTATGCACTGAGAGATCAACTTTTTTGTCTTTATGTGCACAGGTATGAAACAACCTGCAGACATCTCAGAATCATGTCGGAAGTTAACCTAAGGTGTTTCCATTAGGTTTGCAGTAAGTACTTTGGTGTAAAATTGAAATGTATACGATTTGCATTATCTAAGTATTGTATGCACTGAGATAACAACTTTTTTGTGTTGATGTGTGGAGCCATGAAAAAACTTTCAAACTACTCATAATCATTTGGGAAGTTAACCTAAGGTGTTTCCATTAGGTTTGTAGCAAGTACTTTGGTATAAAATTGAAATGTATACTATTTGTATTATCTAAGGATAGTATGCACTGAGATAACAACTTTTTTGTGTTGATGTGTGGAGCCATGAAAAAACTTTCAAACTACTCATAATCATTTGGGAAGTTAACCTAAGGTGTTTCCATTAGGTTTGCAGTAAGTACTTTGGTGTAAAATTGAAATGCATACTATTTGTATTGTCTAAGCATTAAAAGCACTGAGATGACAACTTTTTTGTGTTGATGTGTGGAGCCACGACAAAACTTTCAAACTACTCATAATCATTTGGGAAGTTAACCTAAGGTGTTTCCATTAGCTTTGCAGTAAGTACTTTGGTGTAAAATTGAAATGTATACTATTTGTAGTATCTAAGCATTGTATGCACTGAGATAACAACATTTTTGTGTTGATGTGTAGAGGCATGAAACAACGTTCAAACTATTCATAATCATGTGGGAAGTTAACTTAAAATGTTTCCAAATGGTTCGCGCTCTGCACTTTGGTGGAAAATTGAGATATATACTACCTTAATGTCAGAACATAGTATGCACTGAGAAAGTAACTTTTTTGTCTTGATGAACAGAGGCATGAAACAACTTTCAACCTACTCATACTCATGTGGAAAGTTAATCAAAGGTGTTTCCATTTGGTTTGCAGTAAGTACTTTGGAGTAAAATTGAAATGTATAGTATTTGTATTGTCTTCGTATAGTATGCACTGAGATAACAACTTTTTTGTTATCATCTGTAGAGCCATAATACAACTTTCAAACAACTCAGAAACATGTGGGAAGTTAACCAAAGGTGTTTCCATTAGGTTTGCAGTAAGTACTTTGGTGTAAAATTGAAATGAATGCTATTTGTATTGTAAAAGCATTGCATGCACTGAGAGATCAACTTTTTTGTCTTTATGTGCACAGGTATGAAACAACTTGCAGACATCTCAGAATCATGTGCGAAGTTAACCTAAGGTGTTTCCATTCGGTTTGCAGTAAGTAGTTTGGTGTAAAATTGAAATGTATTCTATTTGTATTGTCTAAGCATTGTATGCACTGAGATAACAACATTTTTGTGTTGATGTGTAGAGCCATGAAACAACGTTCAAACTATTCATAATCATGTGGGAAGTTAACTTAAAATGTTTCCCAATGGTTCGCGCTCTGCCCTTTGGTGGAAAATTGACATATATACTACCTTAATGTCAGAACATAGTATGCACTGAGAAAGTAACTTTTTTGTCTTGATGAACAGAGGCATGAAACAACTTTCAAACTACTCATACTCATGTGGAAAGTTAACCAAAGGTGTTTCCATTAGGTTTGCAGTAAGTACTTTGTTGTAAAATTGAAATGTATACGATTTGTATTATCTAAGCATTGTATGCACTGAGATAACAACTTTTTTTTGTTGATGTGTGGAGCCATGAAAAAACTTTCAAACTACTCATAATCATGTGGGAAGTTGACCTAAGGTGTTTCCATGAGGTTTGCAGTAAGTACTTTGGTGTAAAATTGAAATGTATGCTATTTGCACTGTAAAAGCATTGTATGCACTGAGAAAACAACTTTTTTCTCTTGATGTGCAGAGCCATAATACAATTTTCAAACTATTCATAATCATGTGGGAAGTTAATTTAAAATGTTTCCCAATGGTTTGCACTCTACACTTTGGTGGAAAATTGAGATGTATACTACCTTAATGTCAGAACATAGTATGCACTGAGAAAGTAACTTTTTTGTCTTTATGAACAGAGGCATGAAACAACTTTCAAACTACACATACTCATGTGGGAAGTTAACCAAAAGTGTTTCCATTTGGTTTGCAGTAAGTACTTTGGAGTAAAATTGAAATGTATAGTATTTGTATTGTCTTCGTATAGCATGCACTGAGATAACAACTTTTTTGTTATCATGTGTAGAGCCATAATACAACTTTCAAGCAACTCAGAAACATGTGGGAAGTTAACCAAAGGTGTTTCCATTAGGTTTGCAGTAAGTACTTTGGTGGAAAATTGAAATCTATGCTATTTGCATTGTAAAAGCATTGTATGCACTGAGAGATCAACTTTTTTGTCTTCATGTGCACAGGTATGAAACAACTTGCAGACATCTCAGAATCATGTCGGAAGTTAACCTAAGGTGTTTCCATTAGGTTTGCAGTAAGTACCTTGGTGTAAAATTGAAATGTATACGATTTGCATTATCTAAGTATTGTATGCACTGAGATAACAACTTTTTTGTGTTGATGTGTGGAGCCATGAAAAAACTTTCAAACTACTCATAATCATTTGGGAAGTTAACCTAAGGTGTTTCCATTAGGTTTGTAGCAAGTACTTTGGTATAAAATTGAAATGTATACTATTTGTATTATCTAAGGATAGTATCCACTGAGATAACAACTTTTTTGTGTTGATGTATGGAGCCATGAAAAAACGTTCAAACTACTCATAATCATTTGGGAAATTAACCTAAGGTGTTTCCATTAGGTTTCCAGTAAGTACTTTGGTGTAAAATTGAAAAGTATACTATTTATATTGTCTAAACATAGTATGCACTGAGAAAGTAACTTTTTTGTCTTGATGAACAGAGGCATGAAACAACTTTCAAACTACTCATACTCATGTGGAAGGTTAACCAAAGGTGTTTCCATTAGGTTTGCAGTAAGTACTTTGTTGTAAAATTGAAATGTATACTATTTGTATTATCTAAGCATTGTATGCACTGAGATAACAACTTTTTTTTGTTGATGTGTGCAGCCATGAAAAAACTTTCAAACAACTCAGAATAATTTGGGAAGTTAACCTAAGGTGTTTCCATTAGGTTTGCAGTAAGTACTTTGGTGTAAAATTGAAATGTATACGATTTGCATTATCTAAGTATTGTATGCACTGAGATAACAACTTTTTTGTGTTGATGTGTGGAGCCATGAAAAAACTTTCAAACTACTCATAATCATTTGGGAAGTTAACCTAAGGTCTTTCCATTAGGTTTGTAGCAAATACTTTGGTGTAAAATTGAAATGTATACTATTTGTATTATCTAAGCATTGTATGAACTGAGATAACAACTTTTTTCTGTTGATGTGTGGAGCCATGAAAAAACTTTCAAACTACTCATAATCATTTGGGAAGGTAACCTAAGGTGTTTCCATTAGGTTTGCAGTAAGTACTATGGTGTAAAATTGAAATGTATACTATTTGTATTGTCTAAGCATAGTATGCACTGAGAAAGTAACTTTTTTGTCTTGATAAAGAGAGGCATGAAACAACTTTCAACCTACTCATACTCATGTGGGAAGTTAACCTAAGGTGTTTCCATTAGGTTTGCAGTAAGTACTTTGGTGTAAAATTGAAATGTATACTATTGGTATTGTAAAAGCATTGCATGCACTGAGAGATCAACTTTTTTGTCTTTATGTGCACAGGTATGAAACAACTTTCAAACTACTCATAATCATTTGGGAAGTTAACCTAAGGTGTTTCCATTAGGTTTGTAGCAAGTACTTTGGTGTAAAATTGAAATGTATACTATTTGTATTATCTAAGCATTGTATGCACTGAGATAACAACATTTTTGTGTTGATGTGTAGAGCCATGAAACAACGTTCAAACTATTCATAATCATGTGGGAAGTTAACTTAAAATGTTTCCCAATGGTTCGCGCTCTGCACTTTGGTGGAAAATTGACATATATACTACCTTAATGTCAGAACATAGTATGCACTGAGAAAGTAACTTTTTTGTCTTGATGAACAGAGGCATGAAACAACTTTCAAACTACTCATACTCATGTGGAAAGTTAACCAAAGGTGTTTCCATTAGGTTTGCAGTAAGTACTTTGTTGTAAAATTGAAATGTATACTATTTGTATTATCTAAGCATTGTATGCACTGAGATAACAACTTTTTTTTGTTGATGTGTGGAGCCATGAAAAAACTTTCAAACTACTCATAATCATGTGGGAAGTTGACCTAAGGTGTTTCCATGAGGTTTGCAGTAAGTACTTTGGTGTAAAATTGAAATGTATGCTATTTGCACTGTAAAAGCATTGTATGCACTGAGAAAACAACTTTTTTCTCTTGATGTGCAGAGCCATAATACAATTTTCAAACTATTCATAATCATGTGGGAAGTTAATTTAAAATGTTTCCCAATGGTTTGCACTCTACACTTTGGTGGAAAATTGAGATGTATACTACCTTAATGTCAGAACATAGTATGCACTGAGAAAGTAACTTTTTTGTCTTGATGAACAGAGGCATGAAACAACTTTCAAACTACTCATACTCATGTGGGAAGTTAACCAAACGTGTTTCCATTTGGTTTGCAGTAAGTACTTTGGAGTAAAATTGAAATGTATAGTATTTGTATTGTCTTCGTATAGCATGCACTGAGATAACAACTTTTTTGTTATCATGTGTAGAGCCATAATACAACTTTCAAGCAACTCAGAAACATGTGAGAAGTTAACCAAAGGTGTTTCCATTAGGTTTGCAGTAAGTACTTTGGTGGAAAATTGAAATCTATGCTATTTGCATTGTAAAAGCATTGTATGCACTGAGAGATCAACTTTTTTGTCTTTATGTGCACAGGTATGAAACAACCTGCAGACATCTCAGAATCATGTCGGAAGTTAACCTAAGGTGTTTCCATTAGGTTTGCAGTAAGTACTTTGGTGTAAAATTGAAATGTATACGATTTGCATTATCTAAGTATTGTATGCACTGAGATAACAACTTTTTTGTGTTGATGTGTGGAGCCATGAAAAAACTTTCAAACTACTCATAATCATTTGGGAAGTTAACCTAAGGTGTTTCCATTAGGTTTGTAGCAAGTACTTTGGTATAAAATTGAAATGTATACTATTTGTATTATCTAAGGATAGTATGCACTGAGATAACAACTTTTTTGTGTTGATGTGTGGAGCCATGAAAAAACTTTCAAACTACTCATAATCATTTGGGAAGTTAACCTAAGGTGTTTCCATTAGGTTTGCAGTAAGTACTTTGGTGTAAAATTGAAATGCATACTATTTGTATTGTCTAAGCATTAAAAGCACTGAGATGACAACTTTTTTGTGTTGATGTGTGGAGCCACGACAAAACTTTCAAACTACTCATAATCATTTGGGAAGTTAACCTAAGGTGTTTCCATTAGCTTTGCAGTAAGTACTTTGGTGTAAAATTGAAATGTATACTATTTGTAGTATCTAAGCATTGTATGCACTGAGATAACAACATTTTTGTGTTGATGTGTAGAGGCATGAAACAACGTTCAAACTATTCATAATCATGTGGGAAGTTAACTTAAAATGTTTCCAAATGGTTCGCGCTCTGCACTTTGGTGGAAAATTGAGATATATACTACCTTAATGTCAGAACATAGTATGCACTGAGAAAGTAACTTTTTTGTCTTGATGAACAGAGGCATGAAACAACTTTCAACCTACTCATACTCATGTGGAAAGTTAATCAAAGGTGTTTCCATTTGGTTTGCAGTAAGTACTTTGGAGTAAAATTGAAATGTATAGTATTTGTATTGTCTTCGTATAGTATGCACTGAGATAACAACTTTTTTGTTATCATCTGTAGAGCCATAATACAACTTTCAAACAACTCAGAAACATGTGGGAAGTTAACCAAAGGTGTTTCCATTAGGTTTGCAGTAAGTACTTTGGTGTAAAATTGAAATGAATGCTATTTGTATTGTAAAAGCATTGCATGCACTGAGAGATCAACTTTTTTGTCTTTATGTGCACAGGTATGAAACAACTTGCAGACATCTCAGAATCATGTGCGAAGTTAACCTAAGGTGTTTCCATTCGGTTTGCAGTAAGTAGTTTGGTGTAAAATTGAAATGTATTCTATTTGTATTGTCTAAGCATTGTATGCACTGAGATAACAACATTTTTGTGTTGATGTGTAGAGCCATGAAACAACGTTCAAACTATTCATAATCATGTGGGAAGTTAACTTAAAATGTTTCCCAATGGTTCGCGCTCTGCCCTTTGGTGGAAAATTGACATATATACTACCTTAATGTCAGAACATAGTATGCACTGAGAAAGTAACTTTTTTGTCTTGATGAACAGAGGCATGAAACAACTTTCAAACTACTCATACTCATGTGGAAAGTTAACCAAAGGTGTTTCCATTAGGTTTGCAGTAAGTACTTTGTTGTAAAATTGAAATGTATACGATTTGTATTATCTAAGCATTGTATGCACTGAGATAACAACTTTTTTTTGTTGATGTGTGGAGCCATGAAAAAACTTTCAAACTACTCATAATCATGTGGGAAGTTGACCTAAGGTGTTTCCATGAGGTTTGCAGTAAGTACTTTGGTGTAAAATTGAAATGTATGCTATTTGCACTGTAAAAGCATTGTATGCACTGAGAAAACAACTTTTTTCTCTTGATGTGCAGAGCCATAATACAATTTTCAAACTATTCATAATCATGTGGGAAGTTAATTTAAAATGTTTCCCAATGGTTTGCACTCTACACTTTGGTGGAAAATTGAGATGTATACTACCTTAATGTCAGAACATAGTATGCACTGAGAAAGTAACTTTTTTGTCTTTATCAACAGAGGCATGAAACAACTTTCAAACTACACATACTCATGTGGGAAGTTAACCAAAAGTGTTTCCATTTGGTTTGCAGTAAGTACTTTGGAGTAAAATTGAAATGTATAGTATTTGTATTGTCTTCGTATAGCATGCACTGAGATAACAACTTTTTTGTTATCATGTGTAGAGCCATAATACAACTTTCAAGCAACTCAGAAACATGTGGGAAGTTAACCAAAGGTGTTTCCATTAGGTTTGCAGTAAGTACTTTGGTGGAAAATTGAAATCTATGCTATTTGCATTGTAAAAGCATTGTATGCACTGAGAGATTAACTTTTTTGTCTTCATGTGCACAGGTATGAAACAACTTGCAGACATCTCAGAATCATGTCGGAAGTTAACCTAAGGTGTTTCCATTAGGTTTGCAGTAAGTACCTTGGTGTAAAATTGAAATGTATACGATTTGCATTATCTAAGTATTGTATGCACTGAGATAACAACTTTTTTGTGTTGATGTGTGGAGCCATGAAAAAACTTTCAAACTACTCATAATCATTTGGGAAGTTAACCTAAGGTGTTTCCATTAGGTTTGTAGCAAGTACTTTGGTATAAAATTGAAATGTATACTATTTGTATTATCTAAGGATAGTATCCACTGAGATAACAACTTTTTTGTGTTGATGTATGGAGCCATGAAAAAACGTTCAAACTACTCATAATCATTTGGGAAATTAACCTAAGGTGTTTCCATTAGGTTTCCAGTAAGTACTTTGGTGTAAAATTGAAAAGTATACTATTTATATTGTCTAAACATAGTATGCACTGACAAAGTAACTTTTTTGTCTTGATGAACAGAGGCATGAAACAACTTTCAAACTACTCATACTCATGTGGAAGGTTAACCAAAGGTGTTTCCATTAGGTTTGCAGTAAGTACTTTGTTGTAAAATTGAAATGTATACTATTTGTATTATCTAAGCATTGTATGCACTGAGATAACAACTTTTTTTTGTTGATGTGTGCAGCCATGAAAAAACTTTCAAACAACTCAGAATAATTTGGGAAGTTAACCTAAGGTGTTTCCATTAGGTTTGCAGTAAGTACTTTGGTGTAAAATTGAAATGTATACGATTTGCATTATCTAAGTATTGTATGCACTGAGATAACAACTTTTTTGTGTTGATGTGTGGAGCCATGAAAAAACTTTCAAACTACTCATAATCATTTGGGAAGTTAACCTAAGGTCTTTCCATTAGGTTTGTAGCAAATACTTTGGTGTAAAATTGAAATGTATACTATTTGTATTATCTAAGCATTGTATGAACTGAGATAACAACTTTTTTCTGTTGATGTGTGGAGCCATGAAAAAACTTTCAAACTACTCATAATCATTTGGGAAGGTAACCTAAGGTGTTTCCATTAGGTTTGCAGTAAGTACTATGGTGTAAAATTGAAATGTATACTATTTGTATTGTCTAAGCATAGTATGCACTGAGAAAGTAACTTTTTTGTCTTGATAAAGAGAGGCATGAAACAACTTTCAACCTACTCATACTCATGTGGGAAGTTAACCTAAGGTGTTTCCATTAGGTTTGCAGTAAGTACTTTGGTGTAAAATTGAAATGTATACTATTGGTATTGTAAAAGCATTGCATGCACTGAGAGATCAACTTTTTTGTCTTTATGTGCACAGGTATGAAACAACTTTCAAACTACTCATAATCATTTGGGAAGTTAACCTAAGGTGTTTCCATTAGGTTTGTAGCAAGTACTTTGGTGTAAAATTGAAATGTATACTATTTGTATTATCTAAGCATTGTATGCACTGAGATAACAACATTTTTGTGTTGATGTGTAGAGCCATGAAACAACGTTCAAACTATTCATAATCATGTGGGAAGTTAACTTAAAATGTTTCCCAATGGTTCGCGCTCTGCACTTTGGTGGAAAATTGACATATATACTACCTTAATGTCAGAACATAGTATGCACTGAGAAAGTAACTTTTTTGTCTTGATGAACAGAGGCATGAAACAACTTTCAAACTACTCATACTCATGTGGAAAGTTAACCAAAGGTGTTTCCATTAGGTTTGCAGTAAGTACTTTGTTGTAAAATTGAAATGTATACTATTTGTATTATCTAAGCATTGTATGCACTGAGATAACAACTTTTTTTTGTTGATGTGTGGAGCCATGAAAAAACTTTCAAACTACTCATAATCATGTGGGAAGTTGACCTAAGGTGTTTCCATGAGGTTTGCAGTAAGTACTTTGGTGTAAAATTGAAATGTATGCTATTTGCACTGTAAAAGCATTGTATGCACTGAGAAAACAACTTTTTTCTCTTGATGTGCAGAGCCATAATACAATTTTCAAACTATTCATAATCATGTGGGAAGTTAATTTAAAATGTTTCCCAATGGTTTGCACTCTACACTTTGGTGGAAAATTGAGATGTATACTACCTTAATGTCAGAACATAGTATGCACTGAGAAAGTAACTTTTTTGTCTTGATGAACAGAGGCATGAAACAACTTTCAAACTACTCATACTCATGTGGGAAGTTAACCAAACGTGTTTCCATTTGGTTTGCAGTAAGTACTTTGGAGTAAAATTGAAATGTATAGTATTTGTATTGTCTTCGTATAGCATGCACTGAGATAACAACTTTTTTGTTATCATGTGTAGAGCCATAATACAACTTTCAAGCAACTCAGAAACATGTGAGAAGTTAACCAAAGGTGTTTCCATTAGGTTTGCAGTAAGTACTTTGGTGGAAAATTGAAATCTATGCTATTTGCATTGTAAAAGCATTGTATGCACTGAGAGATCAACTTTTTTGTCTTTATGTGCACAGGTATGAAACAACCTGCAGACATCTCAGAATCATGTCGGAAGTTAACCTAAGGTGTTTCCATTAGGTTTGCAGTAAGTACTTTGGTGTAAAATTGAAATGTATACGATTTGCATTATCTAAGTATTGTATGCACTGAGATAACAACTTTTTTGTGTTGATGTGTGGAGCCATGAAAAAACTTTCAAACTACTCATAATCATTTGGGAAGTTAACCTAAGGTGTTTCCATTAGGTTTGTAGCAAGTACTTTGGTATAAAATTGAAATGTATACTATTTGTATTATCTAAGGATAGTATGCACTGAGATAACAACTTTTTTGTGTTGATGTGTGGAGCCATGAAAAAACTTTCAAACTACTCATAATCATTTGGGAAGTTAACCTAAGGTGTTTCCATTAGGTTTGCAGTAAGTACTTTGGTGTAAAATTGAAATGCATACTATTTGTATTGTCTAAGCATTAAAAGCACTGAGATGACAACTTTTTTGTGTTGATGTGTGGAGCCACGACAAAACTTTCAAACTACTCATAATCATTTGGGAAGTTAACCTAAGGTGTTTCCATTAGCTTTGCAGTAAGTACTTTGGTGTAAAATTGAAATGTATACTATTTGTAGTATCTAAGCATTGTATGCACTGAGATAACAACATTTTTGTGTTGATGTGTAGAGGCATGAAACAACGTTCAAACTATTCATAATCATGTGGGAAGTTAACTTAAAATGTTTCCAAATGGTTCGCGCTCTGCACTTTGGTGGAAAATTGAGATATATACTACCTTAATGTCAGAACATAGTATGCACTGAGAAAGTAACTTTTTTGTCTTGATGCACAGAGGCATGAAACAACTTTCAACCTACTCATACTCATGTGGAAAGTTAATCAAAGGTGTTTCCATTTGGTTTGCAGTAAGTACTTTGGAGTAAAATTGAAATGTATAGTATTTGTATTGTCTTCGTATAGTATGCACTGAGATAACAACTTTTTTGTTATCATCTGTAGAGCCATAATACAACTTTCAAACAACTCAGAAACATGTGGGAAGTTAACCAAAGCTGTTTCCATTAGGTTTGCAGAAAGTACTTTGGTGTAAAATTGAAATGAATGCTATTTGTATTGTAAAAGCATTGTATGCACTGAGAGATCAACTTTTTTGTCTTTATGTGCACAGGTATGAAACAACCTGCAGACATTTCAGAATCATGTCGGAAGTTAACCTAAGGTGTTTCCATTAGGTTTGCAGTAAGTACTTTGGTGTAAAATTGAAATGTATACGATTTGCATTATCTAAGTATTGTATGCACTGAGATAACAACTTTTTTGTGTTGATGTGTGGAGCCATGAAAAAACTTTCAAACTACTCATAATCATTTGGGAAGTTAACCTAAGGTGTTTCCATTAGGTTTGTAGCAAGTACTTTGGTATAAAATTGAAATGTATACTATTTGTATTATCTAAGGATAGTATGCACTGAGATAACAACTTTTTTGTGTTGATGTGTGGAGCCATGAAAAAACTTTCAAACTACTCATAATCATTTGGAAGTTAACCTAAGGTGTTTCCATTAGGTTTGCAGTAAGTACTTTGGTGTAAAATTGAAACGCATACTATTTGTATTGTCTAAGCATTAAAAGCACTGAGATGACAACTTTTTTGTGTTGATGTGTGGAGCCACGACAAAACTTTCAAACTACTCATAATCATTTGGGAAGTTAACCTAAGGTGTTTCCATTAGCTTTGCAGTAAGTACTTTGGTGTAAAATTGAAATGTATACTATTTGTAGTATCTAAGCATTGTATGCACTGAGATAACAACATTTTTGTGTTGATGTGTAGAGGCATGAAACAACGTTCAAACTATTCATAATCATGTGGGAAGTTAACTTAAAATGTTTCCAAATGGTTCGCGCTCTGCACTTTGGTGGAAAATTGAGATATATACTACCTTAATGTCAGAACATAGTATGCACTGAGAAAGTAACTTTTTTGTCTTGATGAACAGGGGCATGAAACAACTTTCAACCTGCTCATACTCATGTGGAAAGTTAATCAAAGGTGTTTCCATTTGGTTTGCAGTAAGTACTTTGGAGTAAAATTGAAATGTATAGTATTTGTATTGTCTTCGTATAGTATGCACTGAGATAACAACTTTTTTGTTATCATCTGTAGAGCCATAATACAACTTTCAAACAACTCAGAAACATGTGGGAAGATAACCAAAGCTGTTTCCATTAGGTTTGCAGAAAGTACTTTGGTGTAAAATTGAAATGAATGCTATTTGTATTGTAAAAGCATTGCATGCACTGAGAGATCAACTTTTTTGTCTTTATGTGCACAGGTATGAAACAACTTGCAGACATCTCAGAATCATGTGCGAAGTTAACCTAAGGTGTTTCCATTAGGTTTGCAGTAAGTAGTTTGGTGTAAAATTGAAATGTATTCTATTTGTATTGTCTAAGCATTGTATGCACTGAGATAACAACATTTTTGTGTTGATGTGTAGAGCCATGAAACAACGTTCAAACTATTCATAATCATCTGGGAAGTTAATTTAAAATGTTTCCCAATGGTTTGCACTCTACACTTTGGTGGAAAATTGAGATGTATACTACCTTAATGTCAGAACATAGTATGCACTGAGAAAGTAACTTTTTTGTCTTGATGAACAGAGGCATGAAACAACTTTCAAACTACTCATACTCATGTGGGAAGTTAACCAAACGTGTTTCCATTTGGTTTGCAGTAAGTACTTTGGAGTAAAATTGAAATGTATAGTATTTGTATTGTCTTCGTATAGCATGCACTGAGATAACAACTTTTTTGTTATCATGTGTAGAGCCATAATACAACGTTCAAGCAACTCAGAAACATGTGAGAAGTTAACCAAAGGTGTTTCCATTAGGTTTGCAGTAAGTACTTTGGTGGAAAATTGAAATCTATGCTATTTGCATTGTAAAAGCATTGTATGCACTGAGAGATCAACTTTTTTGTCTTTATGTGCACAGGTATGAAACAACCTGCAGACATCTCAGAATCATGTCGGAAGTTAACCTAAGGTGTTTCCATTAGGTTTGCAGTAAGTACTTTGGTGTAAAATTGAAATGTATACGATTTGCATTATCTAAGTATTGTATGCACTGAGATAACAACTTTTTTGTGTTGATGTGTGGAGCCATGAAAAAACTTTCAAACTACTCATAATCATTTGGGAAGTTAACCTAAGGTGTTTCCATTAGGTTTGTAGCAAGTACTTTGGTATAAAATTGAAATGTATACTATTTGTATTATCTAAGGATAGTATGCACTGAGATAACAACTTTTTTGTGTTGATGTGTGGAGCCATGAAAAAACTTTCAAACTACTCATAATCATTTGGGAAGTTAACCTAAGGTGTTTCCATTAGGTTTGCAGTAAGTACTTTGGTGTAAAATTGAAATGCATACTATTTGTATTGTCTAAGCATTAAAAGCACTGAGATGACAACTTTTTTGTGTTGATGTGTGGAGCCACGACAAAACTTTCAAACTACTCATAATCATTTGGGAAGTTAACCTAAGGTGTTTCCATTAGCTTTGCAGTAAGTACTTTGGTGTAAAATTGAAATGTATACTATTTGTAGTATCTAAGCATTGTATGCACTGAGATAACAACATTTTTGTGTTGATGTGTAGAGGCATGAAACAACGTTCAAACTATTCATAATCATGTGGGAAGTTAACTTAAAATGTTTCCAAATGGTTCGCGCTCTGCACTTTGGTGGAAAATTGAGATATATACTACCTTAATGTCAGAACATAGTATGCACTGAGAAAGTAACTTTTTTGTCTTGATGAACAGAGGCATGAAACAACTTTCAACCTACTCATACTCATGTGGAAAGTTAATCAAAGGTGTTTCCATTTGGTTTGCAGTAAGTACTTTGGAGTAAAATTGAAATGTATAGTATTTGTATTGTCTTCGTATAGTATGCACTGAGATAACAACTTTTTTGTTATCATCTGTAGAGCCATAATACAACTTTCAAGCAACTCAGAAACATGTGGGAAGTTAACCAAAGGTGTTTCCATTAGGATTGCAGTAAGTACTTTGGTGTAAAATTGAAATGAATGCTATTTGTATTGTAAAAGCATTGCATGCACTGAGAGATCAACTTTTTTGTCTTTATGTGCACAGGTATGAAACAACTTGCAGACATCTCAGAATCATGTGCGAAGTTAACCTAAGGTGTTTCCATTCGGTTTGCAGTAAGTAGTTTGGTGTAAAATTGAAATGTATTCTATTTGTATTGTCTAAGCATTGTATGCACTGAGATAACAACATTTTTGTGTTGATGTGTAGAGCCATGAAACAACGTTCAAACTATTCATAATCATGTGGGAAGTTAACTTAAAATGTTTCCCAATGGTTCGCGCTCTGCCCTTTGGTGGAAAATTGACATATATACTACCTTAATGTCAGAACATAGTATGCACTGAGAAAGTAACTTTTTTGTCTTGATGAACAGAGGCATGAAACAACTTTCAAACTACTCATACTCATGTGGAAAGTTAACCAAAGGTGTTTCCATTAGGTTTGCAGTAAGTACTTTGTTGTAAAATTGAAATGTATACTATTTGTATTATCTAAGCATTGTATGCACTGAGATAACAACTTTTTTTTGTTGATGTGTGGAGCCATGAAAAAGCTTTCAAACTACTCATAATCATGTGGGAAGTTGACCTAAGGTGTTTCCATGAGGTTTGCAGTAAGTACTTTGGTGTAAAATTGAAATGTATGCTATTTGCACTGTAAAAGCATTGTATGCACTGAGAAAACAACTTTTTTCTCTTGATGTGCAGAGCCATAATACAATTTTCAAACTATTCATAATCATGTGGGAAGTTAATTTAAAATGTTTCCCAATGGTTTGCACTCTACACTTTGGTGGAAAATTGAGATGTATACTACCTTAATGTCAGAACATAGTATGCACTGAGAAAGTAACTTTTTTGTCTTGATGAACAGAGGCATGAAACAACTTTCAAACTACTCATACTCATGTGGGAAGTTAACCAAACGTGTTTCCATTTGGTTTGCAGTAAGTACTTTGGAGTAGAATTGAAATGTATAGTATTTGTATTGTCTTCGTATAGCATGCACTGAGATAACAACTTTTTTGCTATCATGTGTAGAGCCATAATACAACTTTCAAGCAACTCAGAAACATGTGGGATGTTAGCCAAAGGTGTTTCCATTAGGTTTGCAGTAAGTACTTTGGTGGAAAATTGAAATCTATGCTATTTGCATTGTAAAAGCATTGTATGCACTGAGAGATCAACTTTTTTGTCTTTATGTGCACAGGTATGAAACAACTTGCAGACATCTCAGAATCATGTCGGAAGTTAACCTAAGGTGTTTCCATTAGGTTTGCAGTAAGTACTTCGGTGTAAAATTGAAATGTATACTATTTGTATTATCTAAGCATTGTATGCACTGAGATAACAACTTTTTTGTGTTGATGTGTGGAGCCATGAAAAAACTTTCAAACTACTCATAATCATTTCGGAAGTTAACCTAAAGTGTTTCCATTAGTTTTGCAGTATGTAGTTTGGTGTAAAATTGAAATGTATACTATTTGCATTATCTAACCATTGTATGCCCTGAGTTAACAACATTTTTGTGTTGATGTGTGGAGCCATGAAAAAACTTTCAAACTACTCATAATCATGTGGGAAGTTAACTTAAAATGTTTCCCAATGGTTTGTACTCTGCACTATGGTGGAAAATTGAGATTTATACTACCTTAATGTCAGAACCTAGTATGAACTGAGAAAGTAACTTTTTTGTCTTGATGAACAGAGGCATGAAACAACTTTCAACCTACTCATACTCATGTGGGAAGTTAACCAAAAGTGTTTCCATTTGGTTTGCAGTAAGTACTTTGGAGTAAAATTGAAATGTATAGTATTTGTATTGTCTTCGTATAGTATGCACTGAGATAACAACTTTTTTGTTATCATCTGTAGAGCCATAATACAACTTTCAAACAACTCAGAAACATGTGGGAAGTTAACCAAAGCTGTTTCCATTAGGTTTGCAGAAAGTACTTTGGTGTAAAATTGAAATGAATGCTATTTGTATTGTAAAAGCATTGTATGCACTGAGAGATCAACTTTTTTGTCTTTATGTGCACAGGTATGAAACAACCTGCAGACATTTCAGAATCATGTCGGAAGTTAACCTAAGGTGTTTCCATTAGGTTTGCAGTAAGTACTTTGGTGTAAAATTGAAATGTATACGATTTGCATTATCTAAGTATTGTATGCACTGAGATAACAACTTTTTTGTGTTGATGTGTGGAGCCATGAAAAAACTTTCAAACTACTCATAATCATTTGGGAAGTTAACCTAAGGTGTTTCCATTAGGTTTGTAGCAAGTACTTTGGTATAAAATTGAAATGTATACTATTTGTATTATCTAAGGATAGTATGCACTGAGATAACAACTTTTTTGTGTTGATGTGTGGAGCCATGAAAAAACTTTCAAACTACTCATAATCATTTGGGAAGTTAACCTAAGGTGTTTCCATTAGGTTTGCAGTAAGTACTTTGGTGTAAAATTGAAACGCATACTATTTGTATTGTCTAAGCATTAAAAGCACTGAGATGACAACTTTTTTGTGTTGATGTGTGGAGCCACGACAAAACTTTCAAACTACTCATAATCATTTGGGAAGTTAACCTAAGGTGTTTCCATTAGCTTTGCAGTAAGTACTTTGGTGTAAAATTGAAATGTATACTATGTGTAGTATCTAAGCATTGTATGCACTGAGATAACAACATTTTTGTGTTGATGTGTAGAGGCATGAAACAACGTTCAAACTATTCATAATCATGTGGGAAGTTAACTTAAAATGTTTCCAAATGGTTCGCGCTCTGCACTTTGGTGGAAAATTGAGATATATACTACCTTAATGTCAGAACATAGTATGCACTGAGAAAGTAACTTTTTTGTCTTGATGAACAGAGGCATGAAACAACTTTCAACCTGCTCATACTCATGTGGAAAGTTAATCAAAGGTGTTTCCATTTGGTTTGCAGTAAGTACTTTGGAGTAAAATTGAAATGTATAGTATTTGTATTGTCTTCGTATAGTATGCACTGAGATAACAACTTTTTTGTTATCATCTGTAGAGCCATAATACAACTTTCAAACAACTCAGAAACATGTGGGAAGATAACCAAAGCTGTTTCCATTAGGTTTGCAGAAAGTACTTTGGTGTAAAATTGAAATGAATGCTATTTGTATTGTAAAAGCATTGCATGCACTGAGAGATCAACTTTTTTGTCTTTATGTGCACAGGTATGAAACAACTTGCAGACATCTCAGAATCATGTGCGAAGTTAACCTAAGGTGTTTCCATTAGGTTTGCAGTAAGTAGTTTGGTGTAAAATTGAAATGTATTCTATTTGTATTGTCTAAGCATTGTATGCACTGAGATAACAACATTTTTGTGTTGATGTGTAGAGCCATGAAACAACGTTCAAACTATTCATAATCATCTGGGAAGTTAATTTAAAATGTTTCCCAATGGTTTGCACTCTACACTTTGGTGGAAAATTGAGATGTATACTACCTTAATGTCAGAACATAGTATGCACTGAGAAAGTAACTTTTTTGTCTTGATGAACAGAGGCATGAAACAACTTTCAAACTACTCATACTCATGTGGGAAGTTAACCAATCGTGTTTCCATTTGGTTTGCAGTAAGTACTTTGGAGTAAAATTGAAATGTATAGTATTTGTATTGTCTTCGTATAGCATGCACTGAGATAACAACTTTTTTGTTATCATGTGTAGAGCCATAATACAACGTTCAAGCAACTCAGAAACATGTGAGAAGTTAACCAAAGGTGTTTCCATTAGGTTTGCAGTAAGTACTTTGGTGGAAAATTGAAATCTATGCTATTTGCATTGTAAAAGCATTGTATGCACTGAGAGATCAACTTTTTTGTCTTTATGTGCACAGGTATGAAACAACCTGCAGACATCTCAGAATCATGTCGGAAGTTAACCTAAGGTGTTTCCATTAGGTTTGCAGTAAGTACTTTGGTGTAAAATTGAAATGTATACGATTTGCATTATCTAAGTATTGTATGCACTGAGATAACAACTTTTTTGTGTTGATGTGTGGAGCCATGAAAAAACTTTCAAACTACTCATAATCATTTGGGAAGTTAACCTAAGGTGTTTCCATTAGGTTTGTAGCAAGTACTTTGGTATAAAATTGAAATGTATACTATTTGTATTATCTAAGGATAGTATGCACTGAGATAACAACTTTTTTGTGTTGATGTGTGGAGCCATGAAAAAACTTTCAAACTACTCATAATCATTTGGGAAGTTAACCTAAGGTGTTTCCATTAGGTTTGCAGTAAGTACTTTGGTGTAAAATTGAAATGCATACTATTTGTATTGTCTAAGCATTAAAAGCACTGAGATGACAACTTTTTTGTGTTGATGTGTGGAGCCACGACAAAACTTTCAAACTACTCATAATCATTTGGGAAGTTAACCTAAGGTGTTTCCATTAGCTTTGCAGTAAGTACTTTGGTGTAAAATTGAAATGTATACTATTTGTAGTATCTAAGCATTGTATGCACTGAGATAACAACATTTTTGTGTTGATGTGTAGAGGCATGAAACAACGTTCAAACTATTCATAATCATGTGGGAAGTTAACTTAAAATGTTTCCAAATGGTTCGCGCTCTGCACTTTGGTGGAAAATTGAGATATATACTACCTTAATGTCAGAACATAGTATGCACTGAGAAAGTAACTTTTTTGTCTTGATGAACAGAGGCATGAAACAACTTTCAACCTACTCATACTCATGTGGAAAGTTAATCAAAGGTGTTTCCATTTGGTTTGCAGTAAGTACTTTGGAGTAAAATTGAAATGTATAGTATTTGTATTGTCTTCGTATAGTATGCACTGAGATAACAACTTTTTTGTTATCATCTGTAGAGCCATAATACAACTTTCAAGCAACTCAGAAACATGTGGGAAGTTAACCAAAGGTGTTTCCATTAGGATTGCAGTAAGTACTTTGGTGTAAAATTGAAATGAATGCTATTTGTATTGTAAAAGCATTGCATGCACTGAGAGATCAACTTTTTTGTCTTTATGTGCACAGGTATGAAACAACTTGCAGACATCTCAGAATCATGTGCGAAGTTAACCTAAGGTGTTTCCATTCGGTTTGCAGTAAGTAGTTTGGTGTAAAATTGAAATGTATTCTATTTGTATTGTCTAAGCATTGTATGCACTGAGATAACAACATTTTTGTGTTGATGTGTAGAGCCATGAAACAACGTTCAAACTATTCATAATCATGTGGGAAGTTAACTTAAAATGTTTCCCAATGGTTCGCGCTCTGCCCTTTGGTGGAAAATTGACATATATACTACCTTAATGTCAGAACATAGTATGCACTGAGAAAGTAACTTTTTTGTCTTGATGAACAGAGGCATGAAACAACTTTCAAACTACTCATACTCATGTGGAAAGTTAACCAAAGGTGTTTCCATTAGGTTTGCAGTAAGTACTTTGTTGTAAAATTGAAATGTATACTATTTGTATTATCTAAGCATTGTATGCACTGAGATAACAACTTTTTTTTGTTGATGTGTGGAGCCATGAAAAAGCTTTCAAACTACTCATAATCATGTGGGAAGTTGACCTAAGGTGTTTCCATGAGGTTTGCAGTAAGTACTTTGGTGTAAAATTGAAATGTATGCTATTTGCACTGTAAAAGCATTGTATGCACTGAGAAAACAACTTTTTTCTCTTGATGTGCAGAGCCATAATACAATTTTCAAACTATTCATAATCATGTGGGAAGTTAATTTAAAATGTTTCCCAATGGTTTGCACTCTACACTTTGGTGGAAAATTGAGATGTATACTACCTTAATGTCAGAACATAGTATGCACTGAGAAAGTAACTTTTTTGTCTTGATGAACAGAGGCATGAAACAACTTTCAACCTACTCATACTCATGTGGGAAGTTAACCAAAAGTGTTTCCATTTGGTTTGCAGTAAGTACTTTGGAGTAAAATTGAAATGTATAGTATTTGTATTGTCTTCGTATACTATGCACTGAGATAACAACTTTTTTGTTATCATCTGTAGAGGCATAATACAACTTTCAAACAACTCAGAAACATGTGGGAAGTTAACCAAAGGTGTTTCCATTAGGTTTGCAGTAAGTACTTTGGTGTAAAATTGTAATGAATGCTATATGTATTCTAAAAGCATTGCATGCACTGAGAGATCAACTTTTTTGTCTTTATGTGCACAGGCATGAAACAACTTGCAGACATCTCAGAATCATATGGGAAGTTAACCTAAGGTGTTTCCATTAGGTTTGCAGTAAGTAGTTTGGTGTAAAATTGAAATGTATTCTATTTGTATTGTCTAAGCATTGTATGCACTGAGATAACAACATTTTTGTGTTGATGTGTAGAGCCATGAAACAACGTTCAAACTATTCATAATCATGTGGGAAGTTAACTTAAAATGTTTCCCAATGGTTCGCGCTCTGCCCTTTGGTGGAAAATTGACATATATACTACCTTAATGTCAGAACATAGTATGCACTCAGAAAGTAACTTTTTTGTCTTGATGAACAGAGGCATGAAACAACTTTCAAACTACTCATACTCATGTGGGAAGTTAACCAAACGTGTTTCCATTTGGTTTGCAGTAAGTACTTTGGAGTAGAATTGAAATGTATAGTATTTGTATTGTCTTCGTATAGCATGCACTGAGATAACAACTTTTTTGCTATCATGTGTAGAGCCATAATACAACTTTCAAGCAACTCAGAAACATGTGGGATGTTAGCCAAAGGTGTTTCCATTAGGTTTGCAGTAAGTACTTTGGTGGAAAATTGAAATCTATGCTATTTGCATTGTAAAAGCATTGTATGCACTGAGAGATCAACTTTTTTGTCTTTATGTGCACAGGTATGAAACAACTTGCAGACATCTCAGAATCATGTCGGAAAATAACCTAAGGTGTTTCCATTAGGTTTGCAGTAAGTACTTCGGTGTAAAATTGAAATGTATACTATTTGTATTATCTAAGCATTGTATGCACTGAGATAACAACTTTTTTGTGTTGATGTGTGGAGCCATGAAAAAACTTTCAAACTACTCATAATCATTTCGGAAGTTAACCTAAAGTGTTTCCATTAGTTTTGCAGTATGTAGTTTGGTGTAAAATTGAAATGTATACTATTTGCATTATCTAACCATTGTATGCCCTGAGTTAACAACATTTTTGTGTTGATGTGTGGAGCCATGAAAAAACTTTCAAACTACTCATAATCATGTGGGAAGTTAACTTAAAATGTTTCCCAATGGTTTGCACTCTGCACTATGGTGGAAAATTGAGATTTATACTACCTTAATGTCAGAACCTAGTATGAACTGAGAAAGTAACTTTTTTGTCTTGATGAACAGAGGCATGAAACAACTTTCAACCTACTCATACTCATGTGGGAAGTTAACCAAAAGTGTTTCCATTTGGTTTGCAGTAAGTACTTTGGAGTAAAATTGAAATGTATAGTATTTGTATTGTCTTCGTATAGTATGCACTGAGATAACAACTTTTTTGTTATCATCTGTAGAGGCATAATACAACTTTCAAACAACTCAGAAACATGTGGGAAGTTAACCAAAGGTGTTTCCATTAGGTTTGCAGTAAGTACTTTGGTGTAAAATTGTAATGAATGCTATATGTATTCTAAAAGCATTGCATGCACTGAGAGATCAACTTTTTTGTCTTTATGTGCACAGGTATGAAACAACTTGCAGACATCTCAGAATCATATGGGAAGTTAACCTAAGGTGTTTCCATTAGGTTTGCAGTAAGTAGTTTGGTGTAAAATTGAAATGTATTCTATTTGTATTGTCTAAGCATTGTATGCACTGAGATAACAACATTTTTGTGTTGATGTGTAGAGCCATGAAACAACGTTCAAACTATTCATAATCATGTGGGAAGTTAACTTAAAATGTTTCCCAATGGTTCGCGCTCTGCACTTTGGTGGAAAATTGACATATATACTACCTTAATGTCAGAACATAGTATGCACTGAGAAAGTAACTTTTTTGTCTTGATGAACAGAGGCATGAAACAACTTTCAAACTACTCATACTCATGTGGAAAGTTAACCAAAGGTGTTTCCATTAGGTTTGCAGTAATAACTTTGTTGTAAAATTGAAGTGTATACTATTTGTATTATCTAAGCATTGTATGCAGTGAGATAACAACTTTTTTTTGTTGATGTGTGGAGCCATGAAAAATCTTTCAAACTACTCATAATCATGTGGGAAGTTGACCTAAGGTGTTTCCATGAGGTTTGCAGTAAGTACTATGGTGTAAAATTGAAATGTATGCTATTTGCACTGTAAAAGCATTGTATGCACTGAGAAAACAACTTTTTTCTCTTGATGTACAGAGCCATAATACAATTTTCAAACTATTCATAATCATGTGGGAAGTTAATTTAAAATGTTTCCCAATGGTTTGCACTCTACACTTTGGTGGAAAATTGAGATGTATACTACCTTAATGTCAGAACATAGTATGCACTGAGAAAGTAACTTTTTTGTCTTGATGAACAGAGGCATGAAACAACTTTCAAACTACTCATACTCATGTGGGAAGTTAACCAAACGTGTTTCCATTTGGTTTGCAGTAAGTACTTTGGAGTAGAATTGAAATGTATAGTATTTGTATTGTCTTCGTATAGCATGCACTGAGATAACAACTTTTTTGCTATCATGTGTAGAGCCATAATACAACTTTCAAGCAACTCAGAAACATGTGGGAAGTTAACCAAAGGTGTTTCCATTAGGTTTGCAGTAAGTACTTTGGTGGAAAATTGAAATCTATGCTATTTGCATTGTAAAAGCATTGTATGCACTGAGAGATCAACTTTTTTGTCTTTATGTGCACAGGTATGAAACAACTTGCAGACATCTCAGAATCATGTCGGAAGTTAACCTAAGGTGTTTCGATTAGGTTTGCAGTAATACTTCGGTGTAAAATTGAAATGTATACTATTTGTATTATCTAAGCATTGTATGCACTGAGATAACAACTTTTTTGTGTTGATGTGTGGAGCCATGAAAAAACTTTCAAACTACTCATAATCATTTGGGAAGTTAACCTAAAGTGTTTCCATTAGTTTTGCAGTATGTAGTTTGGTGTAAAATTGAAATGTATACTATTTGTATTATCTAACCATTGTATGCCCTGAGTTAACAACATTTTTGTGTTGATGTGTGGAGCCATGAAAAAACTTTCAAACTACTCATAATCATGTGGGAAGTTAACTTAAAATGTTTTCCAATGGTTTGCACTCTGCACTTTGGTGGAAAATTGAGATGTATACTACCTTAATTTCAGAACCTAGTATGAACTGAGAAAGTAACTTTTTTGTCTTGATGAACAGAGGCATGAAACAACTTTCAACCTACTCATACTCATGTGGGAAGTTAACCAAAAGTATTTCCATCTGGTTTGCCGTAAGTACTTTGGAGTAAAATTGAAATATATACTATTTGTATTATCCAAGCATTGTATGCACTGAGATAACAACTTTTTTTTGTTGATGTGTGGAGCCATGAAAAAACTTTCAAACTACTCATAATCATGTGGGACGTTGACCTAAGGTGTTTCCATGAGGTTTGCAGTAAGTACTTTGGTGTAAAATTGAAATGTATACTATTTGTATTGTCTAAGCATAGTATGCACTGAGAAAGTAACTTTTTTGTCTTGATGAAGAGAGGCATGAAACAACTTTCAACCTACTCATACTCATGTGGGAAGTTAACCAAAGGTGTTTCCATTAGGTTTGCAGTAAGTACTTTGGTGTAAAATTGAAATGTATACTATTTGTATTATCTAAGCATTGTATGCACTGAGAAAACAACTTTTTTCTCTTGATGCGTGGAGCCATGAAAAAACTTTCAAACTATTCATAATCATGTGGGAAGTTAATTTAAACTGTTTCCCAATGGTTTGCACTCAACACTTTGGTGGAAAATTGAGATGTATACTACCTTAATGTCAGCACATAGTATGCACTGAGAAAGTAACTTTTTTGTCTTGATGAACAGAGGCATCAATCAACATTCGACCTACTCATACTCATGTGACAAGTTAACCAAAAGTGTTTCCATTTGGTTTGCAGTAAGTACTTTGGAGTAAAATTGAAATGTATACTATTTGTATTGTCTTAGTATAGTATGCACTGAGATAACAACTTTTTTGTTTTCATGTGTAGAGCCACAATAGAACTTTCAAACATCTCAGAAACATGTGGGAAGTTAACCAAAGCTGTTTCCATTAGGTTTGCAGTAAGTACTTTGGTGTAAAATTGAAATGTATGCTATTTGTGTTGTAAAAGTATTGTATGCACTGAGAGATCAACGTTTTTGTCTTTATGTGCTCAGGTATGAAACAACTTTCAGACCTCTCAGAATCATGTGGGAAGTTAACCTAAGGTGTTTCCATTAGGTTTGCAGTAAGTACTTTAGTGTAAAATTGAAATGTATACTATTTGTATTATCTAAGCATTGTATGCACTGAGATAACAACTTTTTTGTGTTGATGTATGGAGCCATGAAAAAACGTTCAAACTACTCATAATCATTTGGGAAGTTAACCTAAAGTGTTTCCATTAGTTTTGCAGTATGTAGTTTGGTGTAAAATTGAAATGTATACTATTTGTATTATCTAACCATTGTATGCCCTGAGTTAACAACATTTTTGTGTTGATGTGTGGAGCCATGAAAAAACTTTCAAACTACTCATAATCATGTGGGAAGTTAACTTAAAATATTTTCCAATGGTTTGCACTCAGCACTTTGGTGGAAAATTGAGATGTATACTACCTTAATGTCAGAACCTAGTATGAACTGAGAAAGTAACTTTTTTGTCTTGATGAACAGAGGCATGAAACAACTTTCAACCTACTCATACTCATGTGGAAAGTTAATCAAAGGTGTTTCCATTTGGTTTGCAGTAAGCACTTTGGAGTAAAATTGAAATGTATAGTATTTGTATTGTCTTCGTATAGTATGCACTGAGATAACAACTTTTTTGTTATCATCTGTAGAGCCATAATACAACTTTCAAACAACTCAGAAACATGTGGGAAGTTAACCAAAGGTGTTTCCATTAGGTTTGCAGTAAGTACTTTGGTGTAAAATTGAAATGAATGCTATTTGTATTGTAAAAGCATTGCATGCACTGAGAGATCAACTTTTTTGTCTTTATGTGCACAGGTATGAAACAACTTGCAGACATCTCAGAATCATGTGCGAAGTTAACCTAAGGTGTTTCCATTAGGTTTGCAGTAAGTAGTTTGGTGTAAAATTGAAATGTATACTATTTGTATTATCTAAGCATTGTATGCACTGAGATAACAACTTTTTTTTGTTGATGTGTGGAGCCATGAAAAAACTTTCAAACTACTCATAATCATGTGGGAAGTTGACCTAAGGTGTTTCCATGAGGTTTGCAGTAAGTACTTTGGTGTAAAATTGAAATGTATGCTATTTGCACTGTAAAAGCATTGTATGCACTGAGAAAACAACTTTTTTCTCTTGATGTGCAGAGCCATAATACAATTTTCAAACTATTCATAATCATGTGGGAAGTTAATTTAAAATGTTTCCCAATGGTTTGCACTCTACACTTTGGTGGAAAATTGAGATGTATACTACCTTAATGTCAGAACATATTATGCACTGAGAAAGTAACTTTTTTGTCTTGATGAACAGAGGCATGAAACAACTTTCAAACTACACATACTCATGTGGGAAGTTAACCAAACGTGTTTCCATTTGGTTTGCAGTAAGTACTTTGGAGTAAAATTGAAATGTATAGTATTTGTATTGTCTTCGTATAGCATGCACTGAGATAACAACTTTTTTGTTATCATGTGTAGAGCCATAATACAACTTTCAAGCAACTCAGAAAAATGTGGGAAGTTAACCAAAGGTGTTTCCATTAGGTTTGCAGTAAGTACTTTGGTGGAAAATTGAAATCTATGCTATTTGCATTGTAAAAGCATTGTATGCACTGAGAGATCAACTTTTTTGTCTTTATGTGCACAGGTATGAAACAACTTGCAGACATCTCAGAATCATGTCGGAAGTTAACCTAAGGTGTTTCCATTAGGTTTGCAGTAAGTACTTTGGTGTAAAATTGAAATGTATACGATTTGCATTATCTAAGTATTGTATGCACTGAGATAACAACTTTTTTGTGTTGATGTGTGGAGCCATGAAAAAACTTTCAAACTACTCATAATCATTTGGGAAGTTAACCTAAGGTGTTTCCATTAGGTTTGTAGCAAGTACTTTGGTATAAAATTGAAATGTATACTATTTGTATTATCTAAGGACAGTATCCACTGAGATAACAACTTTTTTGTGTTGATGTGTGGAGCCACGACAAAACTTTCAAACTACTCATAATCATTTGGGAAGTTAACCTAAGGTGTTTCCATTAGCTTTGCAGTAAGTACTTTGGTGTAAAATTGAAATGTATTCTATTTGTATTGTCTAAGCATTGTATGCACTGAGAAAGTAACTTTTTTGTCTTGATGAACAGAGGCATGAAACAACTTTCAAACTACTCATACTCATGTGGAAAGTTAACCAAAGGTGTTTCCATTAGGTTTGCAGTAAGTACTTTGTTGTAAAATTGAAATGTATACTATTTGTATTATCTAAGCATTGTATGCACTGAGATAACAACTTTTTTTTGTTGATGTGTGGAGCCATGAAAAAACTTTCAAACTACTCATAATCATGTGGGAAGTTGACCTAAGGTGTTTCCATGAGGTTTGCAGTAAGTACTTTGGTGTAAAATTGAAATGTATGCTATTTGCACTGTAAAAGCATTGTATGCACTGAGAAAACAACTTTTTTCTCTTGATGTGCAGAGCCACAATACAATTTTCAAACTATTCATAATCATGTGGGAAGTTAATTTAAAATGTTTCCCAATGGTTTGCACTCTACACTTTGGTGGAAAATTGAGATGTATACTACCTTAATGTCAGAACAGAGTATGCACTGAGAAAGTAACTTTTTTGTCTTGATGAACAGAGGCATGAAACAACTTTCAAACTACACATACTCATGTGGGAAGTTAACCAAACGTGTTTCCATTTGGTTTGCAGTAAGTACTTTGGAGTAAAATTGAAATGTATAGTATTTGTATTGTCTTCGTATAGCATGCACTGAGATAACAACTTTTTTGTTATCATGTGTAGAGCCATAATACAACTTTCAAGCAACTCAGAAAAATGTGGGAAGTTAACCAAAGGTGTTTCCATTAGGTTTGCAGTAAGTACTTTGGTGGAAAATTGAAATCTATGCTATTTGCATTGTAAAAGCATTGTATGCACTGAGAGATCAACTTTTTTGTCTTTATGTGCACAGGTATGAAACAACTTGCAGACATCTCAGAATCATGTCGGAAGTTAACCTAAGGTGTTTCCATTAGGTTTGCAGTAAGTACTTTGGTGTAAAATTGAAATGTATACGATTTGCATTATCTAAGTATTGTATGCACTGAGATAACAACTTTTTTGTGTTGATGTGTGGAGCCATGAAAAAACTTTCAAACTACTCATAATCATTTGGGAAGTTAACCTAAGGTGTTTCCATTAGGTTTGTAGCAAGTACTTTGGTATAAAATTGAAATGTATACTATTTGTATTATCTAAGGACAGTATCCACTGAGATAACAACTTTTTTGTGTTGATGTGTGGAGCCACGACAAAACTTTCAAACTACTCATAATCATTTGGGAAGTTAACCTAAGGTGTTTCCATTAGCTTTGCAGTAAGTACTTTGGTGTAAAATTGAAATGTATTCTATTTGTATTGTCTAAGCATTGTATGCACTGAGATAACAACATTTTTGTGTTGATGTGTAGAGCCATGAAACAACGTTCAAACTATTCATAATCATGTGGGAAGTTAACTTAAAATGTTTCCCAATGGTTCGCGCTCTGCACTTTGGTGGAAAATTGACATATATACTACCTTAATGTCAGAACATAGTATGCACTGAGAAAGTAACTTTTTTGTCTTGATGAACAGAGGCATGAAACAACTTTCAAACTACTCATACTCATGTGGAAAGTTAACCAAAGGTGTTTCCATTAGGTTTGCAGTAATAACTTTGTTGTAAAATTGAAATGTATACTATTTGTATTATCTAAGCATTGTATGCACTGAGATAACAACTTTTTTTTGTTGATGTGTGGAGCCATGAAAAATCTTTCAAACTACTCATAATCATGTGGGAAGTTGACCTAAGGTGTTTCCATGAGGTTTGCAGTAAGTACTTTGGTGTAAAATTGAAATGTATGCTATTTGCACTGTAAAAGCATTGTATGCACTGAGAAAACAACTTTTTTCTCTTGATGTACAGAGCCATAATACAATTTTCAAACTATTCATAATCATGTGGGAAGTTAATTTAAAATGTTTCCCAATGGTTTGCACTCTACACTTTGGTGGAAAATTGAGATGTATACTACCTTAATGTCAGAACATAGTATGCACTGAGAAAGTAACTTTTTTGTCTTGATGAACAGAGGCATGAAACAACTTTCAAACTACTCATACTCATGTGGGAAGTTAACCAAACGTGTTTCCATTTGGTTTGCAGTAAGTACTTTGGAGTAGAATTGAAATGTATAGTATTTGTATTGTCTTCGTATAGCATGCACTGAGATAACAACTTTTTTGCTATCATGTGTAGAGCCATAGTACAACTTTCAAGCAACTCAGAAACATGTGGGAAGTTAACCAAAGGTGTTTCCATTAGGTTTGCAGTAAGTACTTTGGTGGAATATTGAAATCTATGCTATTTGCATTGTAAAAGCATTGTATGCACTGAGAGATCAACTTTTTTGTCTTTATGTGCACAGGTATGAAACAACTTGCAGACATCTCAGAATCATGTCGGAAGTTAACCTAAGGTGTTTCCATTAGGTTTGCAGTAAGTACTTCGGTGTAAAATTGAAATGTATACTATTTGTATTACCTAAGCATTGTATGCACTGAGATAACAACTTTTTTGTGTTGATGTGTGGAGCCATGAAAAAACTTTCAAACTACTCATAATCATTTGGGAAGTTAACCTAAAGTGTTTCCATTAGTTTTGCAGTATGTAGATTGGTGTAAAATTGAAATGTATACTATTTGTATTATCTAACCATTGTATGCCCTGAGTTAACAACATTTTTGTGTTGATGTGTGGAGCCATGAAAAAACTTTCAAACTACTCATAATCATGTGGGAAGTTAACTTAAAATGTTTCCCAATGGTTTGCACTCTGCACTTTGGTGGAAAATTGAGATGTATACTACCTTAATGTCAGAACCTAGTATGAACTGAGAAAGTAACTTTTTTGTCTTGATGAACAGAGGCATGAAACAACTTTCAACCTACTCATACTCATGTGGGAAGTTAACCAAAAGTGTTTCCATCTGGTTTGCCGTAAGTACTTTGGAGTAAAATTGAAATGTATAGTATTTGTATTGTCTTCGTATAGTATGCACTGAGATAACAACTTTTTTGTTATCATCTGTAGAGCCATAATACAACTTTCAAACAACTCAGAAACATGTGGGAAGTTAACCAAAGGTATTTCCATTAGGTTTGCAGTAAGTACTTTGGTGTAAAATTGAAATGAATGCTATTTGTATTGTAAAAGCATTGCATGCACTGAGAGATCAACTTTTTTGTCTTTATGTGCACAGGTATGAAACAACTTGCAGACATCTCAGAATCATATGGGAAGTTAACCTAAGGTGTTTCCATTAGGTTTGCAGTAAGTAGTTTGGTTTAAAATTGAAATGTATTCTATTTGTATTGTCTAAGCATTGTATGCACTGAGATAACAACATTTTTGTGTTGATGTGTAGAGCCATGAAACAACGTTCAAACTATTCATAATCATGTGGGAAGTAAACTTAAAATGTTTCCCAATGGTTCACGCTCTGCACTTTGGTGGAAAATTGACATATATACTACCTTAATGTCAGAACATAGTATGCACTGACAAAGTAACTTTTTTGTCTTGATGAACAGAGGAATGAAACAACTTTCAAACTACTCATACTCATGTGGAAAGTTAACCAAAGGTGTTTCCATTAGGTTTGCAGTAAGTACTTTGTTGTAAAATTGAATTATATACTATTTGTATTATCTAAGCATTGTATGCACTGAGATAACAACTTTTTTTTGTTGATGTGTGGAGCCATGAAAAAACTTTCAAAGTACTCATAATCATGTGGGACGTTGACCTAAGGTGTTTCCATGAGGTTTGCAGTAAGTACTTTGGTGTAAAATTGAAATGTATACTATTTGTATTGTCTAAGCATAGTATGCACTGAGAAAGTAACTTTTTTGTCTTGATGAAGAGAGGCATGAAACAACTTTCAACCTACTCATACTCATGTGGGAAGTTAACATAAGGTGTTTCCATTAGGTTTGCAGTAAGTAGTTTTGTGTAAAATTGAAATGTATACTATTTGTATTAATTTACCATTGTATGTCCTGAGTTAACAACATTTTTGTGTTGATGTGTAGAGCCATGAAACAACTTTCAAACTATTCAAAATCATGTGGGAAGTTAACTTAAAATGTTTCCCAATGGTTCGCGCTCTGCACTTTGGTGGAAAATTGACATGTATACTACCTTTATGTCAGAACATAGAACATATACTACCTTTATGTCAGAACACTGAGAAATTAACTTTTTTGTCTTGATGAACACAGGCATGAAACAACTTTCAAACTACTCATACTCATGTGGAAAGTTAACCAAAGGTGTTTCCATTAGGTTTGCAGTAAGTACTTTGGTGTAAAATTGAAATGTATACTATTTGTATTATCTAAGCATTGTATGCACTGAGAAAACAACTTTTTTCTCTTGATGTGTGGAGCCATGAAAAAACTTTCAAACTATTCATAATCATGTGGGAAGTTAATTTAAAATGTTTCCCAATGGTTTGCACTCAACACTTTGGTGGAAAATTGAGATGTATACTACCTTAATGTCAGCACATAGTATGCACTGAGAAAGTAACTTTTTTGTCTTGATGAACAGAGGCATCAAACAACATTCGACCTACTCATACTCATGTGACAAGTTAACCAAAAGTGTTTCCATTTGGTTTGCAGTAAGTACTTTGGAGTAAAATTGAAATGTATACTATTTGTATTGTCTTAGTATAGTATGCACTGAGATAACAACTTTTTTGTTTTCATGTGTAGAGCCACAATACAACTTTCAAACATCTCAGAAACATGTGGGAAGTTAACCAAAGCTGTTTCCATTAGGTTTGCAGTAAGTACTTTGGTGTAAAATTGAAATGTATGCTATTTGTGTTGTAAAAGTATTGTATGCACTGAGAGATCAACGTTTTTGTCTTTATGTGCTCAGGTATGAAACAACTTTCAGACCTCTCAGAATCATGTGGGAAGTTAACCTAAGGTGTTTCCATTAGGTTTGCAGTAAGTACTTTAGTGTAAAATTGAAATGTATACTATTTGTATAATCTAAGCATTGTATGCACTGAGATAACAACTTTTTTGTGTTGATGTATGGAGCCATGAAAAAACGTTCAAACTACTCATAATCATTTGGGAAGTTAACCTAAAGTGTTTCCATTAGTTTTCCAGTATGTAGTTTGGTGTAAAATTGAAATGTATACTATTTGTATTATCTAACCATTGTATGCCCTGAGTTAACAACATTTTTGTGTTGATGTGTGGAGCCATGAAAAAACTTTCAAACAACTCAGAAACATGTGGGAAGTTAACCAAAGGTGTTTCCATTAGGTTTGCAGTAAGTACTTTGGTGTAAATTTGAAATGAATGCTATTTGTATTGTAAAAGCATTGCATGCACTGAGAGATCAACGTTTTGTCTTTATGTGCACAGGTATGAAACAACTTGCAGACATCTCAGAATCATGTGGGAAGTTAACCTAAGGTGTTTCCATTAGGTTTGCAGTAAGTAGTTTGGTGTAAAATTGAAATGTATTCTATTTGTATTGTCTAAGCATTGTATGCACTGAGTAACAACATTTTTGTGTTGATGTGTAGAGCCATGAAACAGTGTTCAAACTATTCATAATCATGTGGGAAGTTAACTTAAAATGTTTCCCAATGGTTCGCGCCCTGCACTTTGGTGGAAAATTGACATATATACTACCTTAATGTCAGAACATAGTATGCACTGAGAAAGTAACTTTTTTGTCTTGATGAACAGAGGCATGAAACAACTTTCAAACTACTCATACTCATGTGGAAAGTTAACCAAAGGTGTTTCCATTAGGTTTGCAGTAAGTACTTTGTTGTAAAATTGAAATGTATACTATTTGTATTATCTAAGCATTGTATGCACTGAGATAACAACTTTTTTGTGTTGATGTGTGGAGCCATGAAAAAACTTTCAAACTACTCATAATCATGTGGGAAGTTGACCTAAGGTGTTTCCATGAGGTTTGCAGTAAGTACTTTGGTGTAAAATTGAAATGTATGCTATTTGCACTGTAAAAGCATTGTATGCACTGAGAAAACAACTTTTTTCTCTTGATGTGCAGAGCCATAATACAATTTTCAAACTATTCATAATCATGTGGGAAGTTAATTTAAAATGTTTCCCAATGGTTTGCACTCTACACTTTGGTGGAAAATTGACATTATTACTACCTTAATGTCAGAACATAGTATGCACTGAGAAAGTAACTTTTTTGTCTTGATGAACAGAGGCATGAAACAACTTTCAAACTACTCATACTCATGTGGGAAGTTAACCAAACGTGTTTCCATTTGGTTTGCAGTAAGTACTTTGGAGTAAAATTGAAATGTATAGTATTTGTATTGTCTTCGTATAGCATGCACTGAGATAACAACTTGTTTGTTATCATGTGTAGAGCCATAATACAACATTCAAGCAACTCAGAAACATGTGGGAAGTTAACCAAAGGTGTTTCCATTAGGTTTGCAGTAAGTACTTTGGTGGAAAATTGAAATCTATGCTATTTGCATTGTAAAAGCATTGTATGCACTGAGAGATCAACTTTTTTGTCTTCATGTGCACAGGTATGAAACAACTTGCAGACATCTCAGAATCATGTGCGAAGTTAACCTAAGGTGTTTCCATTAGGTTTGCAGTAAGTAGTTTGGTGTAAAATTGAAATGTATTCTATTTGTATTGTCTAAGCATTGTATGCACTGAGATAACAACATTTTTGTGTTGATGTGTAGAGCCATGAAACAACGTTCAAACTATTCATAATCATGTGGGAAGTTAATTTAAAATGTTTCCCAATGGTTTGCACTCTACACTTTGGTGGAAAATTGAGATGTATACTACCTTAATGTCAGAACATAGTATGCACTGAGAAAGTAACTTTTTTGTCTTGATGAACAGAGGCATGAAACAACTTTCAAACTACTCATACTCATGTGGGAAGTTAACCAAACGTGTTTCCATTTGGTTTGCAGTAAGTACTTTGGAGTAAAATTGAAATGTATAGTATTTGTATTGTCTTCGTATAGCATGCACTGAGATAACAACTTTTTTGTTATCATGTGTAGAGCCATAATACAACTTTCAAGCAACTCAGAAACATGTGAGAAGTTAACCAAAGGTGTTTCCATTAGGTTTGCAGTAAGTACTTTGGTGGAAAATTGAAATCTATGCTATTTGCATTGTAAAAGCATTGTATGCACTGAGAGATCAACTTTTTTGTCTTTATGTGCACAGGTATGAAACAACCTGCAGACATCTCAGAATCATGTCGGAAGTTAACCTAAGGTGTTTCCATTAGGTTTGCAGTAAGTACTTTGGTGTAAAATTGAAATGTATACGATTTGCATTATCTAAGTATTGTATGCACTGAGATAACAACTTTTTTGTGTTGATGTGTGGAGCCATGAAAAAACTTTCAAACTACTCATAATCATTTGGGAAGTTAACCTAAGGTGTTTCCATTAGGTTTGTAGCAAGTACTTTGGTATAAAATTGAAATGTATACTATTTGTATTATCTAAGGATAGTATGCACTGAGATAACAACTTTTTTGTGTTGATGTGTGGAGCCATGAAAAAACTTTCAAACTACTCATAATCATTTGGGAAGTTAACCTAAGGTGTTTCCATTAGGTTTGCAGTAAGTAGTTTGGTGTAAAATTGAAATGTATTCTATTTGTATTGTCTAAGCATTGTATGCACTGAGTAACAACATTTTTGTGTTGATGTGTAGAGCCATGAAACAGTGTTCAAACTATTCATAATCATGTGGGAAGTTAACTTAAAATGTTTCCCAATGGTTCGCGCCCTGCACTTTGGTGGAAAATTGACATATATACTACCTTAATGTCAGAACATAGTATGCACTGAGAAAGTAACTTTTTTGTCTTGATGAACAGAGGCATGAAACAACTTTCAAACTACTCATACTCATGTGGAAAGTTAACCAAAGGTGTTTCCATTAGGTTTGCAGTAAGTACTTTGTTGTAAAATTGAAATGTATACTATTTGTATTATCTAAGCATTGTATGCACTGAGATAACAACTTTTTTGTGTTGATGTGTGGAGCCATGAAAAAACTTTCAAACTACTCATAATCATGTGGGAAGTTGACCTAAGGTGTTTCCATGAGGTTTGCAGTAAGTACTTTGGTGTAAAATTGAAATGTATGCTATTTGCACTCTAAAAGCATTGTATGCACTGAGAAAACAACTTTTTTCTCTTGATGTGCAGAGCCATAATACAATTTTCAAACTATTCATAATCATGTGGGAAGTTAATTTAAAATGTTTCCCAATGGTTTGCACTCTACACTTTGGTGGAAAATTGACATTATTACTACCTTAATGTCAGAACATAGTATGCACTGAGAAAGTAACTTTTTTGTCTTGATGAACAGAGGCATGAAACAACTTTCAAACTACTCATACTCATGTGGGAAGTTAACCAAACGTGTTTCCATTTGGTTTGCAGTAAGTACTTTGGAGTAAAATTGAAATGTATAGTATTTGTATTGTCTTCGTATAGCATGCACTGAGATAACAACTTGTTTGTTATCATGTGTAGAGCCATAATACAACATTCAAGCAACTCAGAAACATGTGGGAAGTTAACCAAAGGTGTTTCCATTAGGTTTGCAGTAAGTAGTTTGGTGTAAAATTGAAATGTATTCTATTTGTATTGTCTAAGCATTGTATCCACTGAGATAACAACATTTTTGTGTTGATGTGTAGAGCCATGAAACAACGTTCAAACTATTCATAATCATGTGGGAAGTTAACTTAAAATGTTTCCCAATGGTTCGCGCTCTGCACTTTGGTGGAAAATTGACATATATACTACCTTAATGTCAGAACATAGTATGCACTGAGAAAGTAACTTTTTTGTCTTGATGAACAGAGGCATGAAACAACTTTCAAACTACTCATACTCATGTGGAAAGTTAACCAAAGGTGTTTCCATTAGGTTTGCAGTAATAACTTTGTTGTAAAATTGAAATGTATACTATTTGTATTATCTAAGCATTGTATGCACTGAGATAACAACTTTTTTTTGTTGATGTGTGGAGCCATGAAAAATCTTTCAAACTACTCATAATCATGTGGGAAGTTGACCTAAGGTGTTTCCATGAGGTTTGCAGTAAGTACTATGGTGTAAAATTGAAATGTATGCTATTTGCACTGTAAAAGCATTGTATGCACTGAGAAAACAACTTTTTTCTCTTGATGTACAGAGCCATAATACAATTTTCAAACTATTCATAATCATGTGGGAAGTTAATTTAAAATGTTTCCCAATGGTTTGCACTCTACACTTTGGTGGAAAATTGAGATGTATACTACCTTAATGTCAGAACATAGTATGCACTGAGAAAGTAACTTTTTTGTCTTGATGAACAGAGGCATGAAACAACTTTCAAACTACTCATACTCATGTGGGAAGTTAACCAAACGTGTTTCCATTTGGTTTGCAGTAAGTACTTTGGAGTAGAATTGAAATGTATAGTATTTGTATTGTCTTCGTATAGCATGCACTGAGATAACAACTTTTTTGCTATCATGTGTAGAGCCATAATACAACTTTCAAGCAACTCAGAAACATGTGGGAAGTTAACCAAAGGTGTTTCCATTAGGTTTGCAGTAAGTACTTTGGTGAAAAATTGAAATCTATGCTATTTGCATTGTAAAAGCATTGTATGCACTGAGAGATCAACTTTTTTGTCTTTATGTGCACAGGTATGAAACAACTTGCAGACATATCAGAATCATGTCGGAAGTTAACCTAAGGTGTTTCCATTAGGTTTGCAGTAATACTTCGGTGTAAAATTGAAATGTATACTATTTGTATTATCTAAGCATTGTATGCACTGAGATAACAACTTTTTTGTGTTGATGTGTGGAGCCATGAAAAAACTTTCAAACTACTCATAATCATTTGGGAAGTTAACCTAAAGTGTTTCCATTAGTTTTGCAGTATGTAGTTTGGTGTAAAATTGAAATGTATACTATTTGTATTATCTAACCATTGTATGCCCTGAGTTAACAACATTTTTGTGTTGATGTGTGGAGCCATGAAAAAACTTTCAAACTACTCATAATCATGTGGGAAGTTAACTTAAAATGTTTCCCAATGGTTTGCACTCTGCACTTTGGTGGAAAATTGAGATGTATACTACCTTAATTTCAGAACCTAGTATGAACTGAGAAAGTAACTTTTTTGTCTTGATGAACAGAGGCATGAAACAACTTTCAACCTACTCATACTCATGTGGGAAGTTAACCAAAAGTGTTTCCATCTGGTTTGCCGTAAGTACTTTGGAGTAAAATTGAAATGTATAGTATTTGTATTGTCTTCGTATAGTATGCACTGAGATAACAACTTTTTTGTTATCATCTGTAGAGCCATAATACAACTTTCAAACAACTCAGAAACATGTGGGAAGTTAACCAAAGGTATTTCCATTAGGTTTGCAGTAAGTACTTTGGTGTAAAATTGAAATGAATGCTATTTGTATTGTAAAAGCATTGCATGCACTGAGAGATCAACTTTTTTGTCTTTATGTGCACAGGTATGAAACAACTTGCAGACATCTCAGAATCATATGGGAAGTTAACCTAAGGTGTTTCCATTAGGTTTGCAGTAAGTAGTTTGGTTTAAAATTGAAATGTATTCTATTTGTATTGTCTAAGCATTGTATGCACTGAGATAACAACATTTTTGTGTTGATGTGTAGAGCCATGAAACAACGTTCAAACTATTCATAATCATGTGGGAAGTTAACTTAAAATGTTTCCCAATGGTTCACGCTCTGCCCTTTGGTGGAAAATTGACATATATACTACCTTAATGTCAGAACATAGTATGCACTGACAAAGTAACTTTTTTGTCTTGATGAACAGAGGCATGAAACAACTTTCAAACTACTCATACTCATGTGGAAAGTTAACCAAAGGTGTTTCCATTAGGTTTGCAGTAAGTACTTTGGTGTAAAATTGAAATATATACTATTTGTATTATCCAAGCATTGTATGCACTGAGATAACAACTTTTTTTTGTTGATGTGTGGAGCCATGAAAAAACTTTCAAACTACTCATAATCATGTGGGACGTTGACCTAAGGTGTTTCCATGAGGTTTGCAGTAAGTACTTTGGTGTAAAATTGAAATGTATACTATTTGTATTGTCTAAGCATAGTATGCACTGAGAAAGTAACTTTTTTGTCTTGATGAAGAGAGGCATGAAACAACTTTCAACCTACTCATACTCATGTGGGAAGTTAACATAAGGTGTTTCCATTAGGTTTGCAGTAAGTAGTTTTGTGTAAAATTGAAATGTATACTATTTGTATTAATTTACCATTGTATGCCCTGAGTTAACAACATTTTTGTGTTGATGTGTAGAGCCATGAAACAACTTTCAAACTATTCAAAATCATGTGGGAAGTTAACTTAAAATGTTTCCCAATGGTTCGCGCTCTGCACTTTGGTGGAAAATTGACATATATACTACCTTTATGTCAGAACATAGAACATATACTACCTTTATGTCAGAACACTGAGAAATTAACTTTTTTGTCTTGATGAACACAGGCATGAAACAACTTTCAAACTACTCATACTCATGTGGAAAGTTAACCAAAGGTGTTTCCATTAGGTTTGCAGTAAGTACTTTGGTGTAAAATTGAAATGTATACTATTTGTATTATCTAAGCATTGTATGCACTGAGAAAACAACTTCTTTCTCTTGATGCGTGGAGCCGTGAAAAAACTTTCAAACTATTCATAATCATGTGGGAAGTTAATTTAAAATGTTTCCCAATGGTTTGCACTCAACACTTTGGTGGAAAATTGAGATGTATACTACCTTAATGTCAGCACATAGTATGCACTGAGAAAGTAACTTTTTTGTCTTGATGAACAGAGGCATGAAACAACTTTCAAACTACACATACTCATGTGGGAAGTTAACCAAACGTGTTTCCATTTGGTTTGCAGTAAGTACTTTGGAGTAAAATTGAAATGTATAGTATTTGTATTGTCTTCGTATAGCATGCACTGAGATAACAACTTTTTTGTTATCATGTGTAGAGCCATAATACAACTTTCAAGCAACTCAGAAAAATGTGGGAAGTTAACCAAAGGTGTTTCCATTAGGTTTGCAGTAAGTACTTTGGTGGAAAATTGAAATCTATGCTATTTGCATTGTAAAAGCATTGTATGCACTGAGAGATCAACTTTTTTGTCTTTATGTGCACAGGTATGAAACAACTTTCAGACCTCTCAGAATCATGTCGGAAGTTAACCTAAGGTGTTTCCATTAGGTTTGCAGTAAGTACTTTGGTGTAAAATTGAAATGTATACGATTTGCATTATCTAAGTATTGTATGCACTGAGATAACAACTTTTTTGTGTTGATGTGTGGAGCCATGAAAAAACTTTCAAACTACTCATAATCATTTGGGAAGTTAACCTAAGGTGTTTCCATTAGGTTTGTAGCAAGTACTTTGGTATAAAATTGAAATGTATACTATTTGTATTATCTAAGGACAGTATCCACTGAGATAACAACTTTTTTGTGTTGATGTGTGGAGCCACGACAAAACTTTCAAACTACTCATAATCATTTGGGAAGTTAACCTAAGGTGTTTCCATTAGCTTTGCAGTAAGTAGTTTGGTGTAAAATTGAAATGTATTCTATTTGTATTGTCTAAGCATTGTATGCACTGAGATAACAACATTTTTGTGTTGATGTGTAGAGCCATGAAACAACGTTCAAACTATTCATAATCATGTGGGAAGTTAACTTAAAATGTTTCCCAATGGTTCGCGCTCTGCCCTTTGGTGGAAAATTGACATATATACTACCTTAATGTCAGAACATAGTATGCACTGAGAAAGTAACTTTTTTGTCTTGATGAACAGAGGCATGAAACAACTTTCAAACTACTCATACTCATGTGGAAAGTTAACCAAAGGTGTTTCCATTAGGTTTGCAGTAAGTACTTTGTTGTAAAATTGAAATGTATACTATTTGTATTATCTAAGCATTGTATGCACTGAGATAACAACTTTTTTTTGTTGATGTGTGGAGCCATGAAAAAACTTTCAAACTACTCATAATCATGTGGGAAGTTGACCTAAGGTGTTTCCATGAGGTTTGCAGTAAGTACTTTGGTGTAAAATTGAAATGTATGCTATTTGCACTGTAAAAGCATTGTATGCACTGAGAAAACAACTTTTTTCTCTTGATGTGCAGAGCCATAATACAATTTTCAAACTATTCATAATCATGTGGGAAGTTAATTTAAAATGTTTCCCAATGGTTTGCACTCTACACTTTGGTGGAAAATTGAGATGTATACTACCTTAATGTCAGAACATAGTATGCACTGAGAAAGTAACTTTTTTGTCTTGATGAACAGAGGCATGAAACAACTTTCAAACTACACATACTCATGTGGGAAGTTAACCAAAAGTGTTTCCATTTGGTTTGCAGTAAGTACTTTGGAGTAAAATTGAAATGTATAGTATTTGTATTGTCTTCGTATAGCATGCACTGAGATAACAACTTTTTTGTTATCATGTGTAGAGCCATAATACAACTTTCAAGCAACTCAGAAACATGTGGGAAGTTAACCAAAGGTGTTTCCATTAGGTTTGCAGTAAGTACTTTGGTGGAAAATTGAAATCTATGCTATTTGCATTGTAAAAGCATTGTATGCACTGAGAGATCAACTTTTTTGTCTTCATGTGCACAGGTATGAAACAACTTGCAGACATCTCAGAATCATGTCGGAAGTTAACCTAAGGTGTTTCCATTAGGTTTGCAGTAAGTACTTTGGTGTAAAATTGAAATGTATACGATTTGCATTATCTAAGTATTGTATGCACTGAGATAACAACTTTTTTGTGTTGATGTGTGGAGCCATGAAAAAACTTTCAAACTACTCATAATCATTTGGGAAGTTAACCTAAGGTGTTTCCATTAGGTTTGTAGCAAGTACTTTGGTATAAAATTGAAATGTATACTATTTGTATTATCTAAGGATAGTATCCACTGAGATAACAACTTTTTTGTGTTGATGTGTGGAGCCATGAAAAAACTTTCAAACTACTCATAATCATTTGGGAAGTTAACCTAAGGTGTTTCCATTAGCTTTGCAGTAAGTACTTTGGTGTAAAATTGAAATGTATACTATTTGTATTGTCTAAGCATTGTATGCACTGAGATAACAACATTTTTGTGTTGATGTGTAGAGCCATGAAACAACGTTCAAACTATTCATAATCATGTGGGAAGTTAACTTAAAATGTTTCCCAATGGTTCGCTCTCTGCCCTTTGGTGGAAAATTGACATATATACTACCTTAATGTCAGAACATAGTATGCACTGAGAAAGTAACTTTTTTGTCTTGATGAACAGAGGCATGAAACAACTTTCAAACTACTCATACTCATGTGGAAAGTTAACCAAAGGTGTTTCCATTAGGTTTGCAGTAAGTACTTTGTTGTAAAATTGAAATGTATGCTATTTGTATTATCTAAGCATTGTATGCACTGAGATAACAACTTTTTTTTGTTGATGTGTGGAGCCATGAAAAAGCTTTCAAACTACTCATAATCATGTGGGAAGTTGACCTAAGGTGTTTCCATGAGGTTTGCAGTAAGTACTTTGGTGTAAAATTGAAATGTATGCTATTTGCACTGTAAAAGCATTGTATGCACTGAGAAAACAAATTTTTTCTCTTGATGTGCAGAGCCATAATACAATTTTCAAACTATTCATAATCATGTGGGAAGTTAATTTAAAATGTTTCCCAATGGTTTGCACTCTACACTTTGGTGGAAAATTGAGATGTATACTACCTTAATGTCAGAACATAGTATGCACTGAGAAAGTAACTTTTTTGTCTTGATGAACAGAGGCATGAAACAACTTTCAAACTACTCATACTCATGTGGGAAGTTAACCAAACGTGTTTCCATTTGGTTTGCAGTAAGTACTTTGGAGTAGAATTGAAATGTATAGTATTTGTATTGTCTTCGTATAGCATGCACTGAGATAACAACTTTTTTGCTATCATGTGTAGAGCCATAATACAACTTTCAAGCAACTCAGAAACATGTGGGATGTTAGCCAAAGGTGTTTCCATTAGGTTTGCAGTAAGTACTTTGGTGGAAAATTGAAATCTATGCTATTTGCATTGTAAAAGCATTGTATGCACTGAGAGATCAACTTTTTTGTCTTTATGTGCACAGGTATGAAACAACTTGCAGACATCTCAGAATCATGTCGGAAGTTAACCTAAGGTGTTTCCATTAGGTTTGCAGTAAGTACTTCGGTGTAAAATTGAAATGTATACTATTTGTATTATCTAAGCATTGTATGCACTGAGATAACAACTTTTTTGTGTTGATGTGTGGAGCCATGAAAAAACTTTCAAACTACTCATAATCATTTCGGAAGTTAACCTAAAGTGTTTCCATTAGTTTTGCAGTATGTAGTTTGGTGTAAAATTGAAATGTATACTATTTGCATTATCTAACCATTGTATGCCCTGAGTTAACAACCTTTTTGTGTTGATGTGTTGAGCCATGAAAAAACTTTCAAACTACTCATAATCATGTGGGAAGTTAACTTAAAATGTTTCCCAATGGTTTGCACTCTGCACTATGGTGGAAAATTGAGATTTATACTACCTTAATGTCAGAACCTAGTATGAACTGAGAAAGTAACTTTTTTGTCTTGATGAACAGAGGCATGAAACAACTTTCAACCTACTCATACTCATGTGGGAAGTTAACCAAAAGTGTTTCCATTTGGTTTGCAGTAAGTACTTTGGAGTAAAATTGAAATGTATAGTATTTGTATTGTCTTCGTATAGTATGCACTGAGATAACAACTTTTTTGTTATCATCTGTAGAGGCATAATACAACTTTCAAACAACTCAGAAACATGTGGGAAGTTAACCAAAGGTGTTTCCATTAGGTTTGCAGTAAGTACTTTGGTGTAAAATTGTAATGAATGCTATTTGTATTCTAAAAGCATTGCATGCACTGAGAGATCAACTTTTTTGTCTTTATGTACACAGGTATGAAACAACTTGCAGACATCTCAGAATCATATGGGAAGTTAACCTAAGGTGTTTCCATTAGGTTTGCAGTAAGTAGTTTGGTGTAAAATTGAAATGTATTCTATTTGTATTGTCTAAGCATTGTATGCACTGAGATAACAACATTTTTGTGTTGATGTGTAGAGCCATGAAACAACGTTCAAACTATTCATAATCATGTGGGAAGTTAACTTAAAATGTTTCCCAATGGTTCGCGCTCTGCACTTTGGTGGAAAATTGACATATATACTACCTTAATGTCAGAACATAGTATGCACTGAGAAAGTAACTTTTTTGTCTTGATGAACAGAGGCATGAAACAACTTTCAAACTACTCATACTCATGTGGAAAGTTAACCAAAGGTGTTTCCATTAGGTTTGCAGTAATAACTTTGTTGTAAAATTGAAGTGTATACTATTTGTATTATCTAAGCATTGTATGCACTGAGATAACAACTTTTTTTTGTTGATGTGTGGAGCCATGAAAAATCTTTCAAACTACTCATAATCATGTGGGAAGTTGACCTAAGGTGTTTCCATGAGGTTTGCAGTAAGTACTATGGTGTAAAATTGAAATGTATGCTATTTGCACTGTAAAATCATTGTATGCACTGAGAAAGCAACTTTTTTCTCTTGATGTACAGAGCCATAATACAATTTTCAAACTATTCATAATCATGTGGGAAGTTAATTTAAAATGTTTCCCAATGGTTTGCACTCTACACTTTGGTGGAAAATTGAGATGTATACTACCTTAATGTCAGAACATAGTATGCACTGAGAAAGTAACTTTTTTGTCTTGATGAACAGAGGCATGAAACAACTTTCAAACTACTCATACTCATGTGGGAAGTTAACCAAACGTGTTTCCATTTGGTTTGCAGTAAGTACTTTGGAGTAGAATTGAAATGTATAGTATTTGTATTGTCTTCGTATAGCATGCACTGAGATAACAACTTTTTTGCTATCATGTGTAGAGCCATAATACAACTTTCAAGCAACTCAGAAACATGTGGGAAGTTAACCAAAGGTGTTTCCATTAGGTTTGCAGTAAGTACTTTGGTGTAAAATTGAAATGTATGCTATTTGTGTTGTAAAAGTATTGTATGCACTGAGAGATCAACGTTTTTGTCTTTATGTGCTCAGGTATGAAACAACTTTCAGACCTCTCAGAATCATGTGGGAAGTTAACCTAAGGTGTTTCCATTAGGTTTGCAGTAAGTACTTTAGTGTAAAATTGAAATGTATACTATTTGTATTATCTAAGCATTGTATGCACTGAGATAACAACTTTTTTGTGTTGATGTATGGAGCCATGAAAAAACGTTCAAACTACTCATAATCATTTGGGAAGTTAACCTAAAGTGTTTCCATTAGTTTTGCAGTATGTAGTTTGGTGTAAAATTGAAATGTATACTATTTGTATTATCTAACCATTGTATGCCCTGAGTTAACAACATTTTTGTGTTGATGTGTGGAGCCATGAAAAAACTTTCAAACTACTCATAATCATGTGGGAAGTTAACTTAAAATATTTTCCAATGGTTTGCACTCTGCACTTTGGTGGAAAATTGAGATGTATACTACCTTAATGTCAGAACCTAGTATGAACTGAGAAAGTAACTTTTTTGTCTTGACGAACAGAGGCATGAAACAACTTTCAACCTACTCATACTCACGTGGAAAGTTAATCAAAGGTGTTTCCATTTGGTTTGCAGTAAGCACTTTGGAGTAAAATTGAAATGTATAGTATTTGTATTGTCTTCGTATAGTATGCACTGAGATAACAACTTTTTTGTTATCATCTGTAGAGCCATAATACAACTTTCAAACAACTCAGAAACATGTGGGAAGTTAACCAAAGGTGTTTGCATTAGGTTTCCAGTAAGTACTTTGGTGTAAAATTGAAATGAATGCTATTTGTATTGTAAAAGCATTGCATGCACTGAGATCAACTTTTTTGTCTTTATGTGCACAGGTATGAAACAACTTTCAAACTACTCATACTCATGTGGGAAGTTAACCAAAGGTGTTTCCATTAGGTTTGCAGTAAGTACTTTGGTGTAAAATTGAAATGTATACGATTTGCATTATCTAAGTATTGTATGCACTGAGATAACAACTTTTTTGTGTTGATGTGTGGAGCCATGAAAAAACTTTCAAACTACTCATAATCATTTGGGAAGTTAACCTAAGGTGTTTCCATTAGGTTTGTAGCAAGTACTTTGGTATAAAATTGAAATGTATACTATTTGTATTATGTAAGGACAGTATCCACTGAGATAACAACTTTTTTGTGTTGATGTGTGGAGCCACGACAAAACTTTCAAACTACTCATAATCATTTGGGAAGTTAACCTAAGGTGTTTCCATTAGCTTTGCAGTAAGTACTTTGGTGTAAAATTGAAATGTATTCTATTTGTATTGTCTAAGCATTGTATGCACTGAGATAACAACATTTTTGTGTTGATGTGTAGAGCCATGAAACAACGTTCAAACTATTCATAATCATGTGGGAAGTTAACTTAAAATGTTTCCCAATGGTTCGCGCTCTGCCCTTTGGTGGAAAATTGACATATATACTACCTTAATGTCAGAACATAGTAGCACTGAGAAAGTAACTTTTTTGTCTTGATGAACAGAGGCATGAAACAACTTTCAAACTACTCATACTCATGTGGAAAGTTAACCAAAGGTGTTTCCATTAGGTTTGCAGTAAGTACTTTGTTGTAAAATTGAAATGTATACTATTTGTATTATCTAAGCATTGTATGCACTGAGATAACAACTTTTTTTTGTTGATGTGTGGAGCCATGAAAAAACTTTCAAACTACTCATAATCATGTGGGAAGTTGACCTAAGGTGTTTCCATGAGGTTTGCAGTAAGTACTTTGGTGTAAAATTGAAATGTATGCTATTTGCACTGTAAAAGCATTGTATGCACTGAGAAAACAACTTTTTTCTCTTGATGTGCAGAGCCATAATACAATTTTCAAACTATTCATAATCATGTGGGAAGTTAATTTAAAATGTTTCCCAATGGTTTGCACTCTACACTTTGGTGGAAAATTGAGATGTATACTACCTTAATGTCAGAACATAGTATGCACTGAGAAAGTAACTTTTTTGTCTTGATGAACAGAGGCATGAAACAACTTTCAAACTACACATACTCATGTGGGAAGTTAACCAAACGTGTTTCCATTTGGTTTGCAGTAAGTACTTTGGAGTAAAATTGAAATGTATAGTATTTGTATTGTCTTCGTATAGCATGCACTGAGATAACAACTTTTTTGTTATCATGTGTAGAGCCATAATACAACTTTCAAGCAACTCAGAAAAATGTGGGAAGTTAACCAAAGGTGTTTCCATTAGGTTTGCAGTAAGTACTTTGGTGGAAAATTGAAATCTATGCTATTTGCATTGTAAAAGCATTGTATGCACTGAGAGATCAACTTTTTTGTCTTTATGTGCACAGGTATGAAACAACTTGCAGACATCTCAGAATCATGTCGGAAGTTAACCTAAGGTGTTTCCATTAGGTTTGCAGTAAGTACTTTGGTGTAAAATTGAAATGTATACGATTTGCATTATCTAAGTATTGTATGCACTGAGATAACAACTTTTTTGTGTTGATGTGTGGAGCCATGAAAAAACTTTCAAACTACTCATAATCATTTGGGAAGTTAACCTAAGGTGTTTCCATTAGGTTTGTAGTAAGTACTTTGGTATAAAATTGAAATGTATACTATTTGTATTATCTAAGGACAGTATCCACTGAGATAACAACTTTTTTGTGTTGATGTGTGGAGCCACGACAAAACTTTCAAACTACTCATAATCATTTGGGAAGTTAACCTAAGGTGTTTCCATTAGCTTTGCAGTAAGTACTTTGGTGTAAAATTGAAATGTATTCTATTTGTATTGTCTAAGCATTGTATGCACTGAGATAACAACATTTTTGTGTTGATGTGTAGAGCCATGAAACAACGTTCAAACTATTCATAATCATGTGGGAAGTTAACTTAAAATGTTTCCCAATGGTTCGCGCTCTGCCCTTTGGTGGAAAATTGACATATATACTACCTTAATGTCAGAACATAGTATGCACTGAGAAAGTAACTTTTTTGTCTTGATGAACAGAGGCATGAAACAACTTTCAAACTACTCATACTCATGTGGAAAGTTAACCAAAGGTGTTTCCATTAGGTTTGCAGTAAGTACTTTGTTGTAAAATTGAAATGTATACTATTTGTATTATCTAAGCATTGTATGCACTGAGATAACAACTTTTTTTTGTTGATGTGTGGAGCCATGAAAAAACTTTCAAACTACTCATAATCATGTGGGAAGTTGACCTAAGGTGTTTCCATGAGGTTTGCAGTAAGTACTTTGGTGTAAAATTGAAATGTATGCTATTTGCACTGTAAAAGCATTGTATGCACTGAGAAAACAACTTTTTTCTCTTGATGTGCAGAGCCATAATACAATTTTCAAACTATTCATAATCATGTGGGAAGTTAATTTAAAATGTTTCCCAATGGTTTGCACTCTACACTTTGGTGGAAAATTGAGATGTATACTACCTTAATGTCAGAACATAGTATGCACTGAGAAAGTAACTTTTTTGTCTTGATGAACAGAGGCATGAAACAACTTTCAAACTACACATACTCATGTGGGAAGTTAACCAAACGTGTTTCCATTTGGTTTGCAGTAAGTACTTTGGAGTAAAATTGAAATGTATAGTATTTGTATTGTCTTCGTATAGCATGCACTGAGATAACAACTTTTTTGTTATCATGTGTAGAGCCATAATACAACTTTCAAGCAACTCAGAAAAATGTGGGAAGTTAACCAAAGGTGTTTCCATTAGGTTTGCAGTAAGTACTTTGGTGGAAAATTGAAATCTATGCTATTTGCATTGTAAAAGCATTGTATGCACTGAGAGATCAACTTTTTTGTCTTTATGTGCACAGGTATGAAACAACTTGCAGACATCTCAGAATCATGTCGGAAGTTAACCTAAGGTGTTTCCATTAGGTTTGCAGTAAGTACTTTGGTGTAAAATTGAAATGTATACGATTTGCATTATCTAAGTATTGTATGCACTGAGATAACAACTTTTTTGTGTTGATGTGTGGAGCCATGAAAAAACTTTCAAACTACTCATAATCATTTGGGAAGTTAACCTAAGGTGTTTCCATTAGGTTTGTAGCAAGTACTTTGGTATAAAATTGAAATGTATACTATTTGTATTATCTAAGGACAGTATCCACTGAGATAACAACTTTTTTGTGTTGATGTGTGGAGCCACGACAAAACTTTCAAACTACTCATAATCATTTGGGAAGTTAACCTAAGGTGTTTCCATTAGCTTTGCAGTAAGTACTTTGGTGTAAAATTGAAATGTATTCTATTTGTATTGTCTAAGCATTGTATGCACTGAGATAACAACATTTTTGTGTTGATGTGTAGAGCCATGAAACAACGTTCAAACTATTCATAATCATGTGGGAAGTTAACTTAAAATGTTTCCCAATGGTTCGCGCTCTGCCCTTTGGTGGAAAATTGACATATATACTACCTTAATGTCAGAACATAGTATGCACTGAGAAAGTAACTTTTTTGTCTTGATGAACAGAGGCATGAAACAACTTTCAAACTACTCATACTCATGTGGAAAGTTAACCAAAGGTGTTTCCATTAGGTTTGCAGTAAGTACTTTGTTGTAAAATTGAAATGTATACTATTTGTATTATCTAAGCATTGTATGCACTGAGATAGCAACTTTTTTTTGTTGATGTGTGGAGCCATGAAAAAACTTTCAAACTACTCATAATCATGTGGGAAGTTGACCTAAGGTGTTTCCATGAGGTTTGCAGTAAGTACTTTGGTGTAAAATTGAAATGTATGCTATTTGCACTGTAAAAGCATTGTATGCACTGAGAAAACAACTTTTTTCTCTTGATGTGCAGAGCCATAATACAATTTTCAAACTATTCATAATCATGTGGGAAGTTAATTTAAAATGTTTCCCAATGGTTTGCACTCTACACTTTGGTGGAAAATTGAGATGTATACTACCTTAATGTCAGAACATAGTATGCACTGAGAAAGTAACTTTTTTGTCTTGATGAACAGAGGCATGAAACAACTTTCAAACTACTCATACTCATGTGGGAAGTTAACCAAACGTGTTTCCATTTGGTTTGCAGTAAGTACTTTGGCGTAGAATTGAAATGTATAGTATTTGTATTGTCTTCGTATAGCATGCACTGAGATAACAACTTTTTTGCTATCATGTGTAGAGCCATAATACAACTTTCAAGCAACTCAGAAACATGTGGGAAGTTAACCAAAGGTGTTTCCATTAGGTTTGCAGTAAGTACTTTGGTGGAAAATTGAAATCTATGCTATTTGCATTGTAAAAGCATTGTATGCACTGAGAGATCAACTTTTTTGTCTTTATGTGCACAGGTATGAAACAACTTGCAGACATCTCAGAATCATGTCGGAAGTTAACCTAAGGTGTTTCCATTAGGTTTGCAGTAAGTATTTCGGTGTAAAATTGAAATGTATACTATTTGTATTATCTAAGCATTGTATGCACTGAGATAACAACTTTTTTGTGTTGATGTGTGGAGCCATGAAAAAACTTTCAAACTACTCATAATCATTTCGGAAGTTAACCTAAAGTGTTTCCATTAGTTTTGCAGTATGTAGTTTGGTGTAAAATTGAAATGTATACTATTTGCATTATCTAACCATTGTATGCCCTGAGTTAACAACATTTTTGTGTTGATGTGTGGAGCCATGAAAAAACTTTCAAACTACTCATAATCATGTGGGAAGTTAACTTAAAATGTTTCCCAATGGTTTGCACTCTGCACTTTGGTGGAAAATTGAGATGTATACTACCTTAATGGCAGAACCTAGTATGAACTGAGAAAGTAACTTTTTTGTCTTGATGAACAGAATCATGAAACAACTTTCAACCTACTCATACTCATGTGGGAAGTTAACCAAAAGTGTTTCCATTTGGTTTGCAGTAAGTACTTCGGAGTAAAATTGAAATGTATAGTATTTGTATTGTCTTCGTATAGTATGCACTGAGATAACAACTTTTTTGTTATCATCTGTAGAGGCATAATACAACTTTCAGACAACTCAGAAACATGTGGGAAGTTAACCAAAGGTGTTTCCATTAGGTTTGCAGTAAGTACTTTGGTGTAAAATTGTAATGAATGCTATTTGTATTGTAAAAGCATTGCATGCACTGAGAGATCAACTTTTTTGTCTTTATGTGCACAGGTATGAAAGAACTTGCAGACATCTCAGAATCATATGGGAAGTTAACCTAAGGTGTTTCCATTAGGTTTGCAGTAAGTAGTTTGGTTTAAAATTGAAATGTATTCTATTTGTATTGTCTAAGCATTGTATGCACTGAGATAACAACATTTTTGTGTTGATGTGTAGAGCCATGAAACAACGTTCAAACTATTCATAATCATGTGGGAAGTAAACTTAAAATGTTTCCCAATGGTTCACGCTCTGCACTTTGGTGGAAAATTGACATATATACTACCTTAATGTCAGAACATAGTATGCACTGACAAAGTAACTTTTTTGTCTTGATGAACAGAGGAATGAAACAACTTTCAAACTACTCATACTCATGTGGAAAGTTAACCAAAGGTGTTTCCATTAGGTTTGCAGTAAGTACTTTGTTGTAAAATTGAAATATATACTATTTGTATTATCTAAGCATTGTATGCACTGAGATAACAACTTTTTTTTGTTGATGTGTGGAGCCATGAAAAAACTTTCAAAGTACTCATAATCATGTGGGACGTTGACCTAAGGTGTTTCCATGAGGTTTGCAGTAAGTACTTTGGTGTAAAATTGAAATGTATACTATTTGTATTGTCTAAGCATAGTATGCACTGAGAAAGTAACTTTTTTGTCTTGATGAAGAGAGGCATGAAACAACTTTCAACCTACTCATACTCATGTGGGAAGTTAACATAAGGTGTTTCCATTGGGTTTGCAGTAAGTAGTTTTGTGTAAAATTGAAATGTATACTATTTGTATTAATTTACCATTGTATGCCCTGAGTTAACAACATTTTTGTGTTGATGTGTAGAGCCATGAAACAACTTTCAAACTATTCAAAATCATGTGGGAAGTTAACTTAAAATGTTTCCCAATGGTTCGCGCTCTGCACTTTGGTGGAAAATTGACATATATACTACCTTTATGTCAGAACATAGAACATATACTACCTTTATGTCAGAACACTGAGAAATTAACTTTTTTGTCTTGATGAACACAGGCATGAAACAACTTTCAAACTACTCATACTCATGTGGAAAGTTAACCAAAGGTGTTTCCATTAGGTTTGCAGTAAGTACTTTGGTGTAAAATTGAAATGTATACTATTTGTATTATCTAAGCATTGTATGCACTGAGAAAACAACTTTTTTCTCTTGATGTGTGGAGCCATGAAAAAACTTTCAAACTATTCATAATCATGTGGGAAGTTAATTTAAAATGTTTCCCAATGGTTTGCACTCAACACTTTGGTGGAAAATTGAGATGTATACTACCTTAATGTCAGCACATAGTATGCACTGAGAAAGTAACTTTTTTGTCTTGATGAACAGAGGCATCAAACAACATTCGACCTACTCATACTCATGTGACAAGTTAACCAAAAGTGTTTCCATTTGGTTTGCAGTAAGTACTTTGGAGTAAAATTGAAATGTATACTATTTGTATTGTCTTAGTATAGTATGCACTGAGATAACAACTTTTTTGTTTTCATGTGTAGAGCCACAATACAACTTTCAAACATCTCAGAAACATGTGGGAAGTTAACCAAAACTGTTTCCATTAGGTTTGCAGTAAGTACTTTGGTGTAAAATTGAAATGTATGCTATTTGTGTTGTAAAAGTATTGTATGCACTGAGAGATCAACGTTTTTGTCTTTATGTGCTCAGGTATGAAACAACTTTCAGACCTCTCAGAATCATGTGGGAAGTTAACCTAAGGTGTTTCTATTAGGTTTGCAGTAAGTACTTTAGTGTAAAATTGAAATGTATACTATTTGTATAATCCAAGCATTGTATGCACTGAGATAACAACTTTTTTGTGTTGATGTATGGAGCCATGAAAAAACGTTCAAACTACTCATAATCATTTGGGAAGTTAACCTAAAGTGTTTCCATTAGTTTTGCAGTATGTAGTTTGGTGTAAAATTGAAATGTATACTATTTGTATTATCTAACCATTGTATGCCCTGAGTTAACAACATTTTTGTGTTGATGTGTGGAGCCATGAAAAAACTTTCAAACAACTCAGAAACATGTGGGAAGTTAACCAAAGGTGTTTCCATTAGGTTTGCAGTAAGTACTTTGGTGTAAATTTGAAATGAATGCTATTTGTATTGTAAAAGCATTGCATGCACTGAGAGATCAACGTTTTGTCTTTATGTGCACAGGTATGAAACAACTTGCAGACATCTCAGAATCATGTGGGAAGTTAACCTAAGGTGTTTCCATTAGGTTTGCAGTAAGTACTTCGGTGTAAAATTGAAATGTATACTATTTGTATTATCTAAGCATTGTATGCACTGAGATAACAACTTTTTTGTGTTGATCTGTGGAGCCATGAAAAAACTTTCATACTACTCATAATCATTTGGGAAGTTAACCTAAAGTGTTTCCATTAGTTTTGCAGTATGTAGATTGGTGTAAAATTGAAATGTATACTATTTGTATTGTCTAAGCATTGTATGCACTGAGATAACAACATTTTTGTGTTGATGTGTGGAGCCATGAAAAAACTTTCAAACTACTCATAATCATGTGGGAAGTTAACTTAAAATGTTTCCCAATGGTTCGCGCTCTGCACTTTGGTGGAAAATTGACATATATCCTACCTTAATGTCAGAACATAGTATGCACTGAGAAAGTAACTTTTTTGTCTTGATGAACAGAGGCATGAAACAACTTTCAAACTACTCATACTCATGTGGAAAGTTAACCAAAGGTGTTTCCATTAGGTTTGCAGTAAGTACTTTGTTGTAAAATTGAAATGTATACTATTTGTATTATCTAAGCATTGTATGCACTGAGATAACAACTTTTTTTTGTTGATGTGTGCAGCCATGAAAAAACTTTCAAACTACTCATAATCATGTGGGAAGTTGACCTAAGGTGTTTCCATGAGGTTTGCAGTAAGTACTTTGGTGTAAAATTGAAATGTATGCTATTTGCACTGTAAAAGCATTGTATGCACTGAGAAAACAACTTTTTTCTCTTGATGTGCAGAGCCATGATACAATTTTCAAACTATTCATAATCATGTGGGAAGTTAATTTAAAATGTTTCCCAATGGTTTGCACTCTACACTTTGGTGGAAAATTGAGATGTATACTACCTTAATGTCAGAACATAGTATGCACTGAGAAAGTAACTTTTTTGTCTTGATGAACAGAGGCATGAAACAACTTTCAACCTACTCATACTCATGTGGGAAGTTAACCAAAAGTGTTTCCATTTGGTTTGCCGTAAGTACTTTGGAGTAAAATTGAAATGTATAGTATTTGTATTGTCTTCGTATAGTATGCACTGAGATAACAACTTTTTTGTTATCATCTGTAGAGCCATAATACAACTTTCAAACAACTCAGAAACATGTGGGAAGTTAACCAAAGGTATTTCCATTAGGTTTGCAGTAAGTACTTTGGTGTAAAATTGAAATGAATGCTATTTGTATTGTAAAAGCATTGCATGCACTGAGAGATCAACTTTTTTGTCTCTATGTGCACAGGTATGAAACAACTTGCAGACATCTCAGAATCATATGGGAAGTTAACCTAAGGTGTTTCCATTAGGTTTGCAGTGAGTAGTTTGGTGTAAAATTGAAATGTATTCTATTTGTTTTGTCTAAGCATTGTATGCACTGAGATAACAACATTTTTGTGTTCATGTGTAGAGCCATGAAACAACGTTCAAACTATTCATAATCATGTGGGAAGTTAACTTAAAATGTTTCCCATTGGTTCACGCTCTGCACTTTGGTGGAAAATTGACATATATACTACCTTAATGTCAGAACATAGTATGCACTGACAAAGTAACTTTTTTGTCTTGATGAACAGAGGCATGAAACAACTTTCAAACTACTCATACTCATGTAGAAAGTTAACCAAAGGTGTTTCCATTAGGTTTGCAGTAAGTACTTTGTTGTAAAATTGAAATATATACTATTTGTATTATCTAAGCATTGTATGCACTGAGATAACAACTTTTTTTTGTTGATGTGTGGAGCCATGAAAAAACTTTCAAACTACTCATAATCATGTGGGAAGTTGACCTAAGGTGTTTCCATGAGGTTTGCAGTAAGTACTTTGATGTAAAATTGAAATGTATACTATTTGTATTGTCTAAGCATAGTATGCACTGAGAAAGTAACTTTTTTGTCTTGATGAAGAGAGGCATGAAACAACTTTCAACCTACTCATACTCATGTGGGAAGTTAACATAAGGTGTTTCCATTAGGTTTGCAGTAAGTAGTTTGGTGTAAAATTGAAATGTATACTATTTGTATTAATTTACCATTGTATGCCCTGAGTTAACCACATTTTTGTGTTGATGTGTAGAGCCAAGAAACAACTTTCAAACTATTCATAATCATGTGGGAAGTTAACTTAATATGTTTCCCAATGGTTCGCGCTCTGCACTTTGGTGGAAAATTGACATATATACTACCTTTATGTCAGAACATAGTATGCACTGAGAAATTAACTTTTTTGTCTTGATGAACACAGGCATGAAACAACTTTCAAACTACTCATACTCATGTGGAAAGTTAACCAAAGGTGTTTCCATTAGGTTTGCAGTAAGTACTTTGGTGTAAAATTGAAATGTATACTATTTGTATTATCTAAGCATTGTATGCACTGAGAAAACAACTTTTTTCTCTTGATGTGTGGAGCCATGAAAAAACTTTCAAACTATTCATAATCATGTGGGAAGTTAATTTAAAATGTTTCCCAATGGTTTGCACTCAACACTTTGGTGGAAAATTGAGATGTATACTACCTTAATGTCAGCACATAGTATGCACTGAGAAAGTAACTTTTTTGTCTTGATGAACAGAGGCATCAAACAACATTCGACCTACTCATACTCATGTGACAAGTTAACCAAAAGTGTTTCCATTTGGTTTGCAGTAAGTACTTTGGAGTAAAATTGAAATGTATACTATTTGTATTGTCTTAGTATAGTATGCACTGAGATAACAACTTTTTTGTTTTCATGTGTAGAGCCACAATACAACTTTCAAACATCTCAGAAACATGTGGGAAGTTAACCAAAGCTGTTTCCATTAGGTTTGCAGTAAGTACTTTGGTGTAAAATTGAAATGTATGCTATTTGTGTTGTAAAAGTATTGAATGCACTGAGAGATCAACGTTTTTGTCTTTATGTGCTCAGGTATGAAACAACTTTCAGACCTCTCAGAATCATGTGGGAAGTTAACCTAAGGTGTTTCCATTAGGTTTGCAGTAAGTACTTTAGTGTAAAATTGAAATGTATACTATTTGTATTATCTAAGCATTGTATGCACTGAGATAACAACTTTTTTGTGTTGATGTATGGAGCCATGAAAAAACGTTCAAACTACTCATAATCATTTGGGAAGTTAACCTAAAGTGTTTCCATTAGTTTTGCAGTATGTAGTTTGGTGTAAAATTGAAATGTATACCATTTGTATTATCTAACCATTGTATGCCCTGAGTTAACAACATTTTTGTGTTGATGTGTGGAGCCATGAAAAAACTTTCAAACTACTCATAATCATGTGGGAAGTTAACTTAAAATGTTTTCCAATGGTTTGCACTCTGCACTTTGGTGGAAAATTGAGATGTATACTACCTTAATGTCAGAACCTAGGATGAACTGAGAAAGTAACTTTTTTGTCTTGATGAACAGAGGCATGAAACAACTTTCAACCTACTCATACTCATGTGGGAAGTTAACCAAAAGTGTTTCCATTTGGTTTGCAGTAAGTACTTTGGAGTAAAATTGAAATGTATAGTATTTGTATTGTCTTCGTATAGTAAAATTGAAATGTATGCTATTTGTGTTGTAAAAGTATTGTATGCACTGAGAGATCAACGTTTTTGTCTTTATGTGCTCAGGTATGAAACAACTTTCAGACCTCTCAGAATCATGTGGGAAGTTAACCTAAGGTGTTTCCATTAGGTTTGCAGTAAGTACTTTAGTGTAAAATTGAAATGTATACTATTTGTATTGTCTAAGCATTAAATGCACTGAGATGACAACTTTTTTGTGTTGATGTGTGGAGCCACGACAAAACTTTCAAACTACTCATAATCATTTGGGAAGTTAACCTAAGGTGTTTCCATTAGCTTTGCAGTAAGTACTTTGGTGTAAAATTGAAATGTATACTATTTGTATTATCTAAGCATTGTATGCACTGAGATAACAACATTTTTGTGTTGATGTGTAGAGGCATGAAACAACGTTCAAACTATTCATAATCATGTGGGAAGTTAACTTAAAATGTTTCCAAATGGTTCGCGCTCTGCACTTTGGTGGAAAATTGAGATATATACTACCTTAATGTCAGAACATAGTATGCACTGAGAAAGTAACTTTTTTGTCTTGATGAACAGAGGCATGAAACAACTTTCAACCTACTCATACTCATGTGGAAAGTTAATCAAAGGTGTTTCCATTTGGTTTGCAGTAAGTACTTTGGAGTAAAATTGAAATGTACAGTATTTGTATTGTCTTCGTATAGTATGCACTGAGATAACAAATTTTTTGTTATCATTGGTAGAGCTATAATACAACTTTCAAACAGCTCAGAAACATGTGGGAAGTTAACCAAAGGTGTTTCCATTAGGTTTGCAGTAAGTACTTTGGTGTAAAATTGAAATGAATGCTATTTGTATTGTAAAAGCATTGCATGCACTGAGAGATCAACTTTTTTGTCTTTATGTGCACAGGTATGAAACAACTTGCAGACATCTCAGAATCATGTGCGAAGTTAACCTAAGGTGTTTCCATTAGGTTTGCAGTAAGTAGTTTGGTGTAAAATTGAAATGTATTCTATTTGTATTGTCTAAGCATTGTATGCACTGAGATAACAACATTTTTGTGTTGATGTGTAGAGCCATGAAACAACGTTCAAACTATTCATAATCATGTGGGAAGTTAACTTAAAATGTTTCCCAATGGTTCGCTCTCTGCCCTTTGGTGGAAAATTGACATATATACTACCTTAATGTCAGAACATAGTATGCACTGCGAAAGTAACTTTTTTGTCTTGATGAACAGACGCATGAAACAACTTTCAAACTACTCATACTCATGTGGAAAGTTAACCAAAGGTGTTTCCATTAGGTTTGCAGTAAGTACTTTGTTGTAAAATTGAAATGTATACTATTTGTATTATCTAAGCATTGTATGCACTGAGATAACAACTTTTTTTTGTTGATGTGTGGAGCCATGAAAAAGCTTTCAAACTACTCATAATCATGTGGGAAGTTGACCTAAGGTGTTTCCATGAGGTTTGCAGTAAGTACTTTGGTGTAAAATTGAAATGTATGCTATTTGCACTGTAAAAGCATTGTATGCACTGAGAAAACAACTTTTTTCTCTTGATGTGCAGAGCCATAATACAATTTTCAAACTATTCATAATCATGTGGGAAGTTAATTTAAAATGTTTCCCAATGGTTTGCACTCTACACTTTGGTGGAAAATTGAGATGTATACTACCTTAATGTCAGAACATAGTATGCACTGAGAAAGTAACTTTTTTGTCTTGATGAACAGAGGCATGAAACAACTTTCAAACTACTCATACTCATGTGGGAAGTTAACCAAACGTGTTTCCATTTGGTTTGCAGTAAGTACTTTGGAGTAGAATTGAAATGTATAGTATTTGTATTGTCTTCGTATAGCATGCACTGAGATAACAACTTTTTTGCTATCATGTGTAGAGCCATAATACAACTTTCAAGCAACTCAGAAACATGTGGGATGTTAGCCAAAGGTGTTTCCATTAGGTTTGCAGTAAGTACTTTGGTGGAAAATTGAAATCTATGCTATTTGCATTGTAAAAGCATTGTATGCACTGAGAGATCAACTTTTTTGTCTTTATGTGCACAGGTATGAAACAACTTGCAGACATCTCAGAATCATGTCGGAAGTTAACCTAAGGTGTTTCCATTAGGTTTGCAGTAAGTACTTCGGTGTAAAATTGAAATGTATACTATTTGTATTATCTAAGCATTGTATGCACTGAGATAACAACTTTTTTGTGTTGATGTGTGGAGCCATGAAAAAACTTTCAAACTACTCATAATCATTTCGGAAGTTAACCTAAAGTGTTTCCATTAGTTTTGCAGTATGTAGTTTGGTGTAAAATTGAAATGTATACTATTTGCATTATCTAACCATTGTATGCCCTGAGTTAACAACATTTTTGTGTTGATGTGTGGAGCCATGAAAAAACTTTCAAACTACTCATAATCATGTGGGAAGTTAACTTAAAATGTTTCCCAATGGTTTGCACTCTGCACTATGGTGGAAAATTGAGATTTATACTACCTTAATGTCAGAACCTAGTATGAACTGAGAAAGTAACTTTTTTGTCTTGATGAACAGAGGCATGAAACAACTTTCAACCTACTCATACTCATGTGGGAAGTTAACCAAAAGTGTTTCCATTTGGTTTGCAGTAAGTACTTTGGAGTAAAATTGAAATGTATAGTATTTGTATTGTCTTCGTATAGTATGCACTGAGATAACAACTTTTTTGTTATCATCTGTAGAGGCATAATACAACTTTCAAACAACTCAGAAACATGTGGGAAGTTAACCAAAGGTGTTTCCATTAGGTTTGCAGTAAGTACTTTGGTGTAAAATTGTAATGAATGCTATTTGTATTCTAAAAGCATTGCATGCACTGAGAGATCAACTTTTTTGTCTTTATGTACACAGGTATGAAACAACTTGCAGACATCTCAGAATCATATGGGAAGTTAACCTAAGGTGTTTCCATTAGGTTTGCAGTAAGTAGTTTGGTGTAAAATTGAAATGTATTCTATTTGTATTGTCTAAGCATTGTATGCACTGAGATAACAACATTTTTGTGTTGATGTGTAGAGCCATGAAACAACGTTCAAACTATTCATAATCATGTGGGAAGTTAACTTAAAATGTTTCCCAATGGTTCGCGCTCTGCACTTTGGTGGAAAATTGACATATATACTACCTTAATGTCAGAACATAGTATGCACTGAGAAAGTAACTTTTTTGTCTTGATGAACAGAGGCATGAAACAACTTTCAAACTACTCATACTCATGTGGAAAGTTAACCAAAGGTGTTTCCATTAGGTTTGCAGTAATAACTTTGTTGTAAAATTGAAGTGTATACTATTTGTATTATCTAAGCATTGTATGCACTGAGATAACAACTTTTTTGCTATCATGTGTAGAGCCATAATACAACTTTCAAGCAACTCAGAAACATGTGGGAAGTTAACCAAAGGTGTTTCCATTAGGTTTGCAGTAAGTACTTTGGTGGAAAATTGAAATCTATGCTATTTGCATTGTAAAAGCATTGTATGCACTGAGAGATCAACTTTTTTGTCTTTATGTGCACAGGTATGAAACAACTTGCAGACATCTCAGAATCATGTCGGAAGTTAACCTAAGGTGTTTCCATTAGGTTTGCAGTAATACTTCGGTGTAAAATTGAAATGTATACTATTTGTATTATCTAAGCATTGTATGCACTGAGATAACAACTTTTTTGTGTTGATGTGTGGAGCCATGAAAAAACTTTCAAACTACTCATAATCATTTGGGAAGTTAACCTAAAGTGTTTCCATTAGTTTTGCAGTATGTAGTTTGGTGTAAAATTGAAATGTATACTATTTGTATTATCTAACCATTGTATGCCCTGAGTTAACAACATTTTTGTGTTGATGTGTGGAGCCATGAAAAAACTTTCAAACTACTCATAATCATGTGGGAAGTTAACTTAAAATGTTTCCCAATGGTTTGCACTCTGCACTTTGGTGGAAAATTGAGATGTATACTACCTTAATTTCAGAACCTAGTATGAACTGAGAAAGTAACTTTTTTGTCTTGATGAACAGAGGCATGAAACAACTTTCAACCTACTCATACTCATGTGGGAAGTTAACCAAAAGTGTTTCCATCTGGTTTGCCGTAAGTACTTTGGAGTAAAATTGAAATGTATAGTATTTGTATTGTCTTCGTATAGTATGCACTGAGATAACAACTTTTTTGTTATCATCTGTAGAGCCATAATACAACTTTCAAACAACTCAGAAACATGTGGGAAGTTAACCAAAGGTATTTCCATTAGGTTTGCAGTAAGTACTTTGGTGTAAAATTGAAATGAATGCTATTTGTATTGTAAAAGCATTGCATGCACTGAGAGATCAACTTTTTTGTCTTTATGTGCACAGGTATGAAACAACTTGCAGACATCTCAGAATCATATGGGAAGTTAACCTAAGGTGTTTCCATTAGGTTTGCAGTAAGTAGTTTGGTTTAAAATTGAAATGTATTCTATTTGTATTGTCTAAGCATTGTATGCACTGAGATAACAACATTTTTGTGTTGATGTGTAGAGCCATGAAACAACGTTCAAACTATTCATAATCATGTGGGAAGTTAACTTAAAATGTTTCCCAATGGTTCACGCTCTGCCCTTTGGTGGAAAATTGACATATATACTACCTTAATGTCAGAACATAGTATGCACTGACAAAGTAACTTTTTTGTCTTGATGAACAGAGGCATGAAACAACTTTCAAACTACTCATACTCATGTGGAAAGTTAACCAAAGGTGTTTCCATTAGGTTTGCAGTAAGTACTTTGTTGTAAAATTGAAATATATACTATTTGTATTATCCAAGCATTGTATGCACTGAGATAACAACTTTTTTTTGTTGATGTGTGGAGCCATGAAAAAACTTTCAAACTACTCATAATCATGTGGGACGTTGACCTAAGGTGTTTCCATGAGGTTTGCAGTAAGTACTTTGGTGTAAAATTGAAATGTATACTATTTGTATTGTCTAAGCATAGTATGCACTGAGAAAGTAACTTTTTTGTCTTGATGAAGAGAGGCATGAAACAACCTTCAGCCTACTCATACTCATGTGGGAAGTTAACATAAGGTGTTTCCATTAGGTTTGCAGTAAGTAGTTTTGTGTAAAATTGAAATGTATACTATTTGTATTAATTTACCATTGTATGCCCTGAGTTAACAACATTTTTGTGTTGATGTGTAGAGCCATGAAACAACTTTCAAACTATTCAAAATCATGTGGGAAGTTAACTTAAAATGTTTCCCAATGGTTCGCGCTCTGCACTTTGGTGGAAAATTGACATATATACTACCTTTATGTCAGAACATAGAACATATACTACCTTTATGTCAGAACACCGAGAAATTAACTTTTTTGTCTTGATGAACACAGGCATGAAACAACTTTCAAACTACTCATACTCATGTGGAAAATTAACCAAAGGTGTTTCCATTAGGTTTGCAGTAAGTACTTTGGTGTAAAATTGAAATGTATACTATTTGTATTATCTAAGCATTGTATGCACTGAGAAAACAACTTCTTTCTCTTGATGCGTGGAGCCGTGAAAAAACTTTCAAACTATTCATAATCATGTGGGAAGTTAATTTAAAATGTTTCCCAATGGTTTGCACTCAACACTTTGGTGGAAAATTGAGATGTATACTACCTTAATGTCAGCACATAGTATGCACTGAGAAAGTAACTTTTTTGTCTTGATGAACAGAGGCATCAAACAACATTCGACCTACTCATACTCATGTGACAAGTTAACCAAAAGTGTTTCCATTTGGTTTGCAGTAAGTACTTTGGAGTAAAATTGAAATGTATACTATTTGTATTGTCTTAGTATAGAATGCACTGAGATAACAACTTTTTTGTTTTCATGTGTAGAGCCACAATACAACTTTCAAACATCTCAGAAACATGTGGGAAGTTAACCAAAGCTGTTTCCATTAGGTTTGCAGTAAGTACTTTGGTGTAAAATTGAAATGTATGCTATTTGTGTTGTAAAAGTATTGTATGCACTGAGAGATCAACGTTTTTGTCTTTATGTGCTCAGGTATGAAACAACTTTCAGACCTCTCAGAATCATGTGGGAAGTTAACCTAAGGTGTTTCCATTAGGTTTGCAGTAAGTACTTTAGTGTAAAATTGAAATGTATACTATTTGTATTATCTAAGCATTGTATGCACTGAGATAACAACTTTTTTGTGTTGATGTATGGAGCCATGAAAAAACGTTCAAACTACTCATAATCATTTGGGAAGTTAACCTAAAGTGTTTCCATTAGTTTTGCAGTATGTAGTTTGGTGTAAAATTGAAATGTATACCATTTGTATTATCTAACCATTGTATGCCCTGAGTTAACAACATTTTTGTGTTGATGTGTGGAGCCATGAAAAAACTTTCAAACTACTCATAATCATGTGGGAAGTTAACTTAAAATGTTTTCCAATGGTTTGCACTCTGCACTTTGGTGGAAAATTGAGATGTATACTACCTTAATGTCAGAACCTAGTATGAACTGAGAAAGTAACTTTTTTGTCTTGATGAACAGAGGCATGAAACAACTTTCAACCTACTCATACTCATGTGGGAAGTTAACCAAAAGTGTTTCCATTTGGTTTGCAGTAAGTGCTTTGGAGTAAAATTGAAATGTATAGTATTTGTATTGTCTTCGTATAGTATGCACTGAAATAACAACTTTTTTGTTATCATCTGTAGAGCCATAATACAACTTTCAAACAACTCAGAAACATGTGGGAAGTTAACCAAAGGTGTTTCCATTAGGTTTGCAGTAAGTACTTTGGTGTAAATTTGAAATGAATGCTATTTGTATTGTAAAAGCATTGCATGCACTGAGAGATCAACGTTTTGTCTTTATGTGCACAGGTATGAAACAACTTGCAGACATCTCAGAATCATGTGGGAAGTTAACCTAAGGTGTGTCCATTAGGTTTGCAGTAAGTAGTTTGGTGTAAAATTGAAATGTATTCTATTTGTATTGTCTAAGCATTGTATGCACCGAGTAACAACATTTTTGTGTTGATGTGTAGAGCCATGAAACAGCGTTCAAACTATTCATAATCATGTGGGAAGTTAACTTAAAATGTTTCCCAATGGTTCGCGCTCTGCACTTTGGTGGAAAATTGACATATATACTACCTTAATGTCAGAACATAGTATGCACTGAGAAAGTAACTTTTTTGTCTTGATGAACAGAGGCATGAAACAACTTTAAACTACTCATACTCATGTGGAAAGTTAACCAAAGGTGTTTCCATTAGGTTTGCAGTAAGTACTTTGTTGTAAAATTGAAATGTATACTATTTGTATTATCTAAGCATTGTATGCACTGAGATAACAACTTTTTTGTGTTGATGTGTGGAGCCATGAAAAAACTTTCAAACTACTCATAATCATGTGGGAAGTTGACCTAAGGTGTTTCCATGAGGTTTGCAGTAAGTACTTTGGTGTAAAATTGAAATGTATGCTATTTGCACTGTAAAAGCATTGTATGCACTGAGAAAACAACTTTTTTCTCTTGATGTGCAGAGCCATAATACAATTTTCAAACTATTCATAATCATGTGGGAAGTTAATTTAAAATGTTTCCCAATGGTTTGCACTCTACACTTTGGTGGAAAATTGACATGTATACCACCTTAATGTCAGAACATAGTATGCACTGAGAAAGTAACTTTTTTGTCTTGATGAACAGAGGCATGAAACAACTTTCAAACTACTCATACTCATGTGGGAAGTTAACCAAACGTGTTTCCATTTGGTTTGCAGTAAGTACTTTGGAGTAAAATTGAAATGTATAGTATTTGTATTGTCTTCGTATAGCATGCACTGAGATAACAACTTTTTTGTTATCATGTGTAGAGCCATAATACAACTTTCAAGCAACTCAGAAACATGTGGGAAGTTAACCAAAGGTGTTTCCATTAGGTTTGCAGTAAGTACTTTGGTGGAAAATTGAAATCTATGCTATTTGCATTGTAAAAGCATTGTATGCACTGAGAGATCAACTTTTTTGTCTTCATGTGCACAGGTATGAAACAACTTGCAGACATCTCAGAATCATGTCGGAAGTTAACCTAAGGTGTTTCCATTAGGTTTGCAGTAAGTACTTCGGTGTAAAATTGAAATGTATACTATTTGTATTATCTAAGCATTGTATGCACTGAGATAACAACTTTTTTGTGTTGATCTGTGGAGCCATGAAAAAACTTTCATACTACTCATAATCATTTGGGAAGTTAACCTAAAGTGTTTCCATTAGTTTTGCAGTATGTAGATTGGTGTAAAATTGAAATGTATACTATTTGTATTGTCTAAGCATTGTATGCACTCAGATAACAACATTTTTGTGTTGATGTGTGGAGCCATGAAAAAACTTTCAAACTACTCATAATCATGTGGGAAGTTAACTTAAAATGTTTCCCAATGGTTCGCGCTCTGCACTTTGGTGGAAAATTGACATATATCCTACCTTAATGTCAGAACATAGTATGCACTGAGAAAGTAACTTTTTTGTCTTGATGAGCAGAGGCATGAAACAACTTTCAAACTACTCATACTCATGTGGAAAGTTAACCAAAGGTGTTTCCATTAGGTTTGCAGTAAGTACTTTGTTGTAAAATTGAAATGCATACTATTTGTATTGTCTAAGCATTAAATGCACTGAGATGACAACTTTTTTGTGTTGATGTGTGGAGCCACGACAAAACTTTCAAACTACTCATAATCATTTGGGAAGTTAACCTAAGGTGTTTCCATTAGCTTTGCAGTAAGTACTTTGGTGTAAAATTGAAATGTATACTATTTGTATTATCGAAGCATTGTATGCACTGAGATAACAACATTTTTGTGTTGATGTGTAGAGGCATGAAACAACGTTCAAACTATTCATAATCATGTGGGAAGTTAACTTAAAATGTTTCCAAATGGTTCGCGCTCTGCACTTTGGTGGAAAATTGAGATATATACTACCTTAATGTCAGAACATACTATGCACTGAGAAAGTAACTTTTTTGTCTTGATGAACAGAGGCATGAAACAACTTTCAACCTACTCATACTCATGTGGAAAGTTAATCAAAGGTGTTTCCATTTGGTTTGCAGTAAGTACTTTGGAGTAAAATTGAAATGTATAGTATTTGTATTGTCTTCGTATAGTATGCACTGAGATAACAAATTTTTTGTTATCATTGGTAGAGCCATAATACAACTTTCAAACAGCTCAGAAACATGTGGGAAGTTAACCAAAGGTGTTTCCATTAGGTTTGCAGTAAGTACTTTGGTGTAAAATTGAAATGAATGCTATTTGTATTGTAAAAGCATTGCATGCACTGAGAGATCAACTTTTTTGTCTTTATGTGCACAGGTATGAAACAACTTGCAGACATCTCAGAATCATGTGCGAAGTTAACCTAAGGTGTTTCCATTAGGTTTGCAGTAAGTACTTTGTTGTAAAATTGAAATGTATACTATTTGTATTATCTAAGCATTGTATGCACTGAGATAACAACTTTTTTTTGTTGATGTGTGGAGCCATGAAAAAGCTTTCAAACTACTCATAATCATGTGGGAAGTTGACCTAAGGTGTTTCCATGAGGTTTGCAGTAAGTACTTTGGTGTAAAATTGAAATGTATGCTATTTGCACTGTAAAAGCATTGTATGCACTGAGAAAACAAATTTTTTCTCTTGATGTGCAGAGCCATAATACAATTTTCAAACTATTCATAATCATGTGGGAAGTTAATTTAAAATGTTTCCCAATGGTTTGCACTCTACACTTTGGTGGAAAATTGAGATGTATACTACCTTAATGTCAGAACATAGTATGCACTGAGAAAGTAACTTTTTTGTCTTGATGAACAGAGGCATGAAACAACTTTCAAACTACTCATACTCATGTGGGAAGTTAACCAAACGTGTTTCCATTTGGTTTGCAGTAAGTACTTTGGAGTAGAATTGAAATGTATAGTATTTGTATTGTCTTCGTATAGCATGCACTGAGATAACAACTTTTTTGCTATCATGTGTAGAGCCATAATACAACTTTCAAGCAACTCAGAAACATGTGGGATGTTAGCCAAAGGTGTTTCCATTAGGTTTGCAGTAAGTACTTTGGTGGAAAATTGAAATCTATGCTATTTGCATTGTAAAAGCATTGTATGCACTGAGAGATCAACTTTTTTGTCTTTATGTGCACAGGTATGAAACAACTTGCAGACATCTCAGAATCATGTCGGAAGTTAACCTAAGGTGTTTCCATTAGGTTTGCAGTAAGTACTTCGGTGTAAAATTGAAATGTATACTATTTGTATTATCTAAGCATTGTATGCACTGAGATAACAACTTTTTTGTGTTGATGTGTGGAGCCATGAAAAAACTTTCAAACTACTCATAATCATTTCGGAAGTTAACCTAAAGTGTTTCCATTAGTTTTGCAGTATGTAGTTTGGTGTAAAATTGAAATGTATACTATTTGCATTATCTAACCATTGTATGCCCTGAGTTAACAACATTTTTGTGTTGATGTGTGGAGCCATGAAAAAACTTTCAAACTACTCATAATCATGTGGGAAGTTAACTTAAAATGTTTCCCAATGGTTTGCACTCTGCACTATGGTGGAAAATTGAGATTTATACTACCTTAATGTCAGAACCTAGTATGAACTGAGAAAGTAACTTTTTTGTCTTGATGAACAGAGGCATGAAACAACTTTCAACCTACTCATACTCATGTGGGAAGTTAACCAAAAGTGTTTCCATTTGGTTTGCAGTAAGTACTTTGGAGTAAAATTGAAATGTATAGTATTTGTATTGTCTTCGTATAGTATGCACTGAGATAACAACTTTTTTGTTATCATCTGTAGAGGCATAATACAACTTTCAAACAACTCAGAAACATGTGGGAAGTTAACCAAAGGTGTTTCCATTAGGTTTGCAGTAAGTACTTTGGTGTAAAATTGTAATGAATGCTATTTGTATTCTAAAAGCATTGCATGCACTGAGAGATCAACTTTTTTGTCTTTATGTACACAGGTATGAAACAACTTGCAGACATCTCAGAATCATATGGGAAGTTAACCTAAGGTGTTTCCATTAGGTTTGCAGTAAGTAGTTTGGTGTAAAATTGAAATGTATTCTATTTGTATTGTCTAAGCATTGTATGCACTGAGATAACAACATTTTTGTGTTGATGTGTAGAGCCATGAAACAACGTTCAAACTATTCATAATCATGTGGGAAGTTAACTTAAAATGTTTCCCAATGGTTCGCTCTCTGCCCTTTGGTGGAAAATTGACATATATACTACCTTAATGTCAGAACATAGTATGCACTGAGAAAGTAACTTTTTTGTCTTGATGAACAGAGGCATGAAACAACTTTCAAACTACTCATACTCATGTGGAAAGTTAACCAAAGGTGTTTCCATTAGGTTTGCAGTAAGTACTTTGTAGTAAAATTGAAATGTATACTATTTGTATTATCTAAGCATTGTATGCACTGAGATAACAACTTTTTTTTGTTGATGTGTGGAGCCATGAAAAAGCTTTCAAACTACTCATAATCATGTGGGAAGTTGACCTAAGGTGTTTCCATGAGGTTTGCAGTAAGTACTTTGGTGTAAAATTGAAATGTATGCTATTTGCACTGTAAAAGCATTGTATGCACTGAGAAAACAACTTTTTTCTCTTGATGTGCAGAGCCATAATACAATTTTCAAACTATTCATAATCATGTGGGAAGTTAATTTAAAATGTTTCCCAATGGTTTGCACTCTACACTTTGGTGGAAAATTGAGATGTATACTACCTTAATGTCAGAACATAGTATGCACTGAGAAAGTAACTTTTTTGTCTTGATGAACAGAGGCATGAAACAACTTTCAAACTACTCATACTCATGTGGGAAGTTAACCAAACGTGTTTCCATTTGGTTTGCAGTAAGTACTTTGGAGTAGAATTGAAATGTATAGTATTTGTATTGTCTTCGTATAGCATGCACTGAGATAACAACTTTTTTGCTATCATGTGTAGAGCCATAATACAACTTTCAAGCAACTCAGAAACATGTGGGATGTTAGCCAAAGGTGTTTCCATTAGGTTTGCAGTAAGTACTTTGGTGGAAAATTGAAATCTATGCTATTTGCATTGTAAAAGCATTGTATGCACTGAGAGATCAACTTTTTTGTCTTTATGTGCACAGGTATGAAACAACTTGCAGACATCTCAGAATCATGTCGGAAGTTAACCTAAGGTGTTTCCATTAGGTTTGCAGTAAGTACTTCGGTGTAAAATTGAAATGTATACTATTTGTATTATCTAAGCATTGTATGCACTGAGATAACAACTTTTTTGTGTTGATGTGTGGAGCCATGAAAAAACTTTCAAACTACTCATAATCATTTCGGAAGTTAACCTAAAGTGTTTCCATTAGTTTTGCAGTATGTAGTTTGGTGTAAAATTGAAATGTATACTATTTGCATTATCTAACCATTGTATGCCCTGAGTTAACAACATTTTTGTGTTGATGTGTGGAGCCATGAAAAAACTTTCAAACTACTCATAATCATGTGGGAAGTTAACTTAAAATGTTTCCCAATGGTTTGCACTCTGCACTATGGTGGAAAATTGAGATTTATACTACCTTAATGTCAGAACCTAGTATGAACTGAGAAAGTAACTTTTTTGTCTTGATGAACAGAGGCATGAAACAACTTTCAACCTACTCATACTCATGTGGGAAGTTAACCAAAAGTGTTTCCATTTGGTTTGCAGTAAGTACTTTGGAGTAAAATTGAAATGTATAGTATTTGTATTGTCTTCGTATAGTATGCACTGAGATAACAACTTTTTTGTTATCATCTGTAGAGGCATAATACAACTTTCAAACAACTCAGAAACATGTGGGAAGTTAACCAAAGGTGTTTCCATTAGGTTTGCAGTAAGTACTTTGGTGTAAAATTGTAATGAATGCTATTTGTATTCTAAAAGCATTGCATGCACTGAGAGATCAACTTTTTTGTCTTTATGTACACAGGTATGAAACAACTTGCAGACATCTCAGAATCATATGGGAAGTTAACCTAAGGTGTTTCCATTAGGTTTGCAGTAAGTAGTTTGGTGTAAAATTGAAATGTATTCTATTTGTATTGTCTAAGCATTGTATGCACTGAGATAACAACATTTTTGTGTTGATGTGTAGAGCCATGAAACAACGTTCAAACTATTCATAATCATGTGGGAAGTTAACTTAAAATGTTTCCCAATGGTTCGCGCTCTGCACTTTGGTGGAAAATTGACATATATACTACCTTAATGTCAGAACATAGTATGCACTGAGAAAGTAACTTTTTTGTCTTGATGAACAGAGGCATGAAACAACTTTCAAACTACTCATACTCATGTGGAAAGTTAACCAAAGGTGTTTCCATTAGGTTTGCAGTAATAACTTTGTTGTAAAATTGAAATGTATACTATTTGTATTATCTAAGCATTGTATGCACTGAGATAACAACTTTTTTTTGTTGATGTGTGGAGCCATGAAAAATCTTTCAAACTACTCATAATCATGTGGGAAGTTGACCTAAGGTGTTTCCATGAGGTTTGCAGTAAGTACTATGGTGTAAAATTGAAATGTATGCTATTTGCACTGTAAAAGCATTGTATGCACTGAGAAAACAACTTTTTTCTCTTGATGTACAGAGCCATAATACAATTTTCAAACTATTCATAATCATGTGGGAAGTTAATTTAAAATGTTTCCCAATGGTTTGCACTCTACACTTTGGTGGAAAATTGAGATGTATACTACCTTAATGTCAGAACATAGTATGCACTGAGAAAGTAACTTTTTTGTCTTGATGAACAGAGGCATGAAACAACTTTCAAACTACTCATACTCATGTGGGAAGTTAACCAAACGTGTTTCCATTTGGTTTGCAGTAAGTACTTTGGAGTAGAATTGAAATGTATAGTATTTGTATTGTCTTCGTATAGCATGCACTGAGATAACAACTTTTTTGCTATCATGTGTAGAGCCATAATACAACTTTCAAGCAACTCAGAAACATGTGGGAAGTTAACCAAAGGTGTTTCCATTAGGTTTGCAGTAAGTACTTTGGTGAAAAATTGAAATCTATGCTATTTGCATTGTAAAAGCATTGTATGCACTGAGAGATCAACTTTTTTGTCTTTATGTGCACAGGTATGAAACAACTTGCAGACATATCAGAATCATGTCGGAAGTTAACCTAAGGTGTTTCCATTAGGTTTGCAGTAATACTTCGGTGTAAAATTGAAATGTATACTATTTGTATTATCTAAGCATTGTATGCACTGAGATAACAACTTTTTTGTGTTGATGTGTGGAGCCATGAAAAAACTTTCAAACTACTCATAATCATTTGGGAAGTTAACCTAAAGTGTTTCCATTAGTTTTGCAGTATGTAGTTTGGTGTAAAATTGAAATGTATACTATTTGTATTATCTAACCATTGTATGCCCTGAGTTAACAACATTTTTGTGTTGATGTGTGGAGCCATGAAAAAACTTTCAAACTACTCATAATCATGTGGGAAGTTAACTTAAAATGTTTCCCAATGGTTTGCACTCTGCACTTTGGTGGAAAATTGAGATGTATACTACCTTAATTTCAGAACCTAGTATGAACTGAGAAAGTAACTTTTTTGTCTTGATGAACAGAGGCATGAAACAACTTTCAACCTACTCATACTCATGTGGGAAGTTAACCAAAAGTGTTTCCATCTGGTTTGCCGTAAGTACTTTGGAGTAAAATTGAAATGTATAGTATTTGTATTGTCTTCGTATAGTATGCACTGAGATAACAACTTTTTTGTTATCATCTGTAGAGCCATAATACAACTTTCAAACAACTCAGAAACATGTGGGAAGTTAACCAAAGGTATTTCCATTAGGTTTGCAGTAAGTACTTTGGTGTAAAATTGAAATGAATGCTATTTGTATTGTAAAAGCATTGCATGCACTGAGAGATCAACTTTTTTGTCTTTATGTGCACAGGTATGAAACAACTTGCAGACATCTCAGAATCATATGGGAAGTTAACCTAAGGTGTTTCCATTAGGTTTGCAGTAAGTAGTTTGGTTTAAAATTGAAATGTATTCTATTTGTATTGTCTAAGCATTGTATGCACTGAGATAACAACATTTTTGTGTTGATGTGTAGAGCCATGAAACAACGTTCAAACTATTCATAATCATGTGGGAAGTTAACTTAAAATGTTTCCCAATGGTTCACGCTCTGCCCTTTGGTGGAAAATTGACATATATACTACCTTAATGTCAGAACATAGTATGCACTGACAAAGTAACTTTTTTGTCTTGATGAACAGAGGCATGAAACAACTTTCAAACTACTCATACTCATGTGGAAAGTTAACCAAAGGTGTTTCCATTAGGTTTGCAGTAAGTACTTTGTTGTAAAATTGAAATATATACTATTTGTATTATCCAAGCATTGTATGCACTGAGATAACAACTTTTTTTTGTTGATGTGTGGAGCCATGAAAAAACTTTCAAACTACTCATAGTCATGTGGGACGTTGACCTAAGGTGTTTCCATGAGGTTTGCAGTAAGTACTTTGGTGTAAAATTGAAATGTATACTATTTGTATTGTCTAAGCATAGTATGCACTGAGAAAGTAACTTTTTTGTCTTGATGAAGAGAGGCATGAAACAACTTTCAACCTACTCATACTCATGTGGGAAGTTAACATAAGGTGTTTCCATTAGGTTTGCAGTAAGTAGTTTTGTGTAAAATTGAAATGTATACTATTTGTATTAATTTACCATTGTATGCCCTGAGTTAACAACATTTTTGTGTTGATGTGTAGAGCCATGAAACAACTTTCAAACTATTCAAAATCATGTGGGAAGTTAACTTAAAATGTTTTCCCAATGGTTCGCGCTCTGCACTTTGGTGGAAAATTGACATATATACTACCTTTATGTCAGAACATAGAACATATACTACCTTTATGTCAGAACACTGAGAAATTAACTTTTTTGTCTTGATGAACACAGGCATGAAACAACTTTCAAACTACTCATACTCATGTGGAAAGTTAACCAAAGGTGTTTCCATTAGGTTTGCAGTAAGTACTTTGGTGTAAAATTGAAATGTATACTATTTGTATTATCTAAGCATTGTATGCACTGAGAAAACAACTTCTTTCTCTTGATGCGTGGAGCCGTGAAAAAACTTTCAAACTATTCATAATCATGTGGGAAGTTAATTTAAAATGTTTCCCAATGGTTTGCACTCAACACTTTGGTGGAAAATTGAGATGTATACTACCTTAATGTCAGCACATAGTATGCACTGAGAAAGTAAACTTTTTTGTCTTGATGAACAGAGGCATGAAACAACTTTCAAACTACACATACTCATGTGGGAAGTTAACCAAACGTGTTTCCATTTGGTTTGCAGTAAGTACTTTGGAGTAAAAATTGAAATGTATAGTATTTGTATTGTCTTCGTATAGCATGCACTGAGATAACAACTTTTTTGTTATCATGTGTAGAGCCATAATACAACATTCAAGCAACTCAGAAAAATGTGGGAAGTTAACCAAAGGTGTTTCCATTAGGTTTGCAGTAAGTACTTTGGTGGAAAATTGAAATCTATGCTATTTGCATTGTAAAAGCATTGTATGCACTGAGAGATCAACTTTTTTGTCTTTATGTGCACAGGTATGAAACAACTTTCAGACCTCTCAGAATCATGTCGGAAGTTAACCTAAGGTGTTTCCATTAGGTTTGCAGTAAGTACTTTGGTGTAAAATTGAAATGTATACGATTTGCATTATCTAAGTATTGTATGCACTGAAGATAACAACTTTTTTGTGTTGATGTGTGGAGCCATGAAAAAAACTTTCAAACTACTCATAATCATTTGGGAAGTTAACCTAAGGTGTTTCCATTAGGTTTGTAGCAAGTACTTTGGTATAAAATTGAAATGTATACTATTTGTATTATCTAAGGACAGTATCCACTGAGATAACAACTTTTTTGTGTTGATGTGTGGAGCCACGACAAAACTTTCAAACTACTCATAATCATTTGGGAAGTTAACCTAAGGTGTTATCCATTAGCTTTGCAGTAAGTAGTTTGGTGTAAAATTGAAATGTATTCTATTTGTATTGTCTAAGCATTGTATGCACTGAGATAACAACATTTTTGTGTTGATGTGTAGAGCCATGAAACAACGTTCAAACTATTCATAATCATGTGGGAAGTTAACTTAAAATGTTTCCCAATGGTTCGCGCTCTGCCCTTTGGTGGAAAATTGACATATATACTACCTTAATGTCAGAACATAGTATGCACTGAGAAAGTAACTTTTTTGTCTTGATGAACAGAGGCATGAAACAACTTTCAAACTACTCATACTCATGTGGAAAGTTAACCAAAGGTGTTTCCCATTAGGTTTGCAGTAAGTACTTTGTTGTAAAATTGAAATGTATACTATTTGTATTATCTAAGCATTGTATGCACTGAGATAACAACTTTTTTTTTGTTGATGTGTGGAGCCATGAAAAAACTTTCAAACTACTCATAATCATGTGGGAAGTTGACCTAAGGTGTTTCCATGAGGTTTGCAGTAAGTACTTTGGTGTAAAATTGAAATGAAATGTATGCTATTTGCACTGTAAAAGCATTGTATGCACTGAGAAAACAACTTTTTTCTCTTGATGTGCAGAGCCATAATACAATTTTCAAACTATTCATAATCATGTGGGAAGTTAATTTAAAATGTTTCCCAATGGTTTGCACTCTACACTTTGGTGGAAAATTGAGATGTATACTACCTTAATGTCAGAACATAGTATGCACTGAGAAAGTAACTTTTTTGTCTTGATGAACAGAGGCATGAAACAACTTTCAAACTACACATACTCATGTGGGAAGTTAACCAAACGTGTTTCCATTTGGTTTGCAGTAAGTACTTTGGAGTAAAATTGAAATGTATAGTATTTGTATTGTCTTCGTATAGCATGCACTGAGATAACAACTTTTTTGTTATCATGTGTAGAGCCATAATACAACTTTCAAGCAACTCAGAAAAATGTGGGAAGTTAACCAAAGGTGTTTCCATTAGGTTTGCAGTAAGTACTTTGGTGGAAAATTGAAATCTATGCTATTTGCATTGTAAAAGCATTGTATGCACTGAGAGATCAACTTTTTTGTCTTTATGTGCACAGGTATGAAACAACTTGCAGACATCTCAGAATCATGTCGGAAGTTAACCTAAGGTGTTTCCATTAGGTTTGCAGTAAGTACTTTGGTGTAAAATTGAAATGTATACGATTTGCATTATCTAAGTATTGTATGCACTGAGATAACAACTTTTTTGTGTTGATGTGTGGAGCCATGAAAAAACTTTCAAACTACTCATAATCATTTGGGAAGTTAACCTAAGGTGTTTCCATTAGGTTTGTAGCAAGTACTTTGGTATAAAATTGAAATGTATACTATTTGTATTATCTAAGGACAGTATCCACTGAGATAACAACTTTTTTGTGTTGATGTGTGGAGCCACGACAAAACTTTCAAACTACTCATAATCATTTGGGAAGTTAACCTAAGGTGTTTCCATTAGCTTTGCAGTAAGTAGTTTGGTGTAAAATTGAAATGTATTCTATTTGTATTGTCTAAGCATTGTATGCACTGAGATAACAACATTTTTGTGTTGATGTGTAGAGCCATGAAACAACGTTCAAACTATTCATAATCATGTGGGAAGTTAACTTAAAATGTTTCCCAATGGTTCGCGCTCTGCCCTTTGGTGGAAAATTGACATATATACTACCTTAATGTCAGAACATAGTATGCACTGAGAAAGTAACTTTTTTGTCTTGATGAACAGAGGCATGAAACAACTTTCAAACTACTCATACTCATGTGGAAAGTTAACCAAAGGTGTTTCCATTAGGTTTGCAGTAAGTACTTTGTTGTAAAATTGAAATGTATACTATTTGTATTATCTAAGCATTGTATGCACTGAGATAACAACTTTTTTTTGTTGATGTGTGGAGCCATGAAAAAACTTTCAAACTACTCATAATCATGTGGGAAGTTGACCTAAGGTGTTTCCATGAGGTTTGCAGTAAGTACTTTGGTGTAAAATTGAAATGTATGCTATTTGCACTGTAAAAGCATTGTATGCACTGAGAAAACAACTTTTTTCTCTTGATGTGCAGAGCCATAATACAATTTTCAAACTATTCATAATCATGTGGGAAGTTAATTTAAAATGTTTCCCAATGGTTTGCACTCTACACTTTGGTGGAAAATTGAGATGTATACTACCTTAATGTCAGAACATAGTATGCACTGAGAAAGTAACTTTTTTGTCTTGATGAACAGAGGCATGAAACAACTTTCAAACTACTCATACTCATGTGGGAAGTTAACCAAACGTGTTTCCATTTGGTTTGCAGTAAGTACTTTGGAGTAGAATTGAAATGTATAGTATTTGTATTGTCTTCGTATAGCATGCACTGAGATAACAACTTTTTTGCTATCATGTGTAGAGCCATAATACAACTTTCAAGCAACTCAGAAACATGTGGGAAGTTAACCAAAGGTGTTTCCATTAGGTTTGCAGTAAGTACTTTGGTGGAAAATTGAAATCTATGCTATTTGCATTGTAAAAGCATTGTATGCACTGAGAGATCAACTTTTTTGTCTTTATGTGCACAGGTATGAAACAACTTGCAGACATCTCAGAATCATGTCGGAAGTTAACCTAAGGTGTTTCCATTAGGTTTGCAGTAAGTATTTCGGTGTAAAATTGAAATGTATACTATTTGTATTATCTAAGCATTGTATGCACTGAGATAACAACTTTTTTGTGTTGATGTGTGGAGCCATGAAAAAACTTTCAAACTACTCATAATCATTTCGGAAGTTAACCTAAAGTGTTTCCATTAGTTTTGCAGTATGTAGTTTGGTGTAAAATTGAAATGTATACTATTTGCATTATCTAACCATTGTATGCCCTGAGTTAACAACATTTTTGTGTTGATGTGTGGAGCCATGAAAAAACTTTCAAACTACTCATAATCATGTGGGAAGTTAACTTAAAATGTTTCCCAATGGTTTGCACTCTGCACTTTGGTGGAAAATTGAGATGTATACTACCTTAATGGCAGAACCTAGTATGAACTGAGAAAGTAACTTTTTTGTCTTGATGAACAGAATCATGAAACAACTTTCAACCTACTCATACTCATGTGGGAAGTTAACCAAAAGTGTTTCCATTTGGTTTGCAGTAAGTACTTTGGAGTAAAATTGAAATGTATAGTATTTGTATTGTCTTCGTATAGTATGCACTGAGATAACAACTTTTTTGTTATCATCTGTAGAGGCATAATACAACTTTCAGACAACTCAGAAACATGTGGGAAGTTAACCAAAGGTGTTTCCATTAGGTTTGCAGTAAGTACTTTGGTGTAAAATTGTAATGAATGCTATTTGTATTGTAAAAGCATTGCATGCACTGAGAGATCAACTTTTTTGTCTTTATGTGCACAGGTATGAAACAACTTGCAGACATCTCAGAATCATATGGGAAGTTAACCTAAGGTGTTTCCATTAGGTTTGCAGTAAGTAGTTTGGTGTAAAATTGAAATGTATTCTATTTGTATTGTCTAAGCATTGTATGCACTGAGATAACAACATTTTTGTGTTGATGTGTAGAGCCATGAAACAACGTTCAAACTATTCATAATCATGTGGGAAGTTAACTTAAAATGTTTCCCAATGGTTCGCGCTCTGCACTTTGGTGGAAAATTGACATATATACTACCTTAATGTCAGAACATAGTATGCACTGAGAAAGTAACTTTTTTGTTTTGATGAACAGAGGCATGAAACAACTTTCAAACTACTCATACTCATGTGGAAAGTTAACCAAAGGTGTTTCCATTAGGTTTGCAGTAAGTACTTTGGTGTAAAATTGAAATGTATGCTATTTGCACTGTAAAAGCATTGTATGCACTGAGAAAACAACTTTTTTCTCTTGATGTACAGAGCCATAATACAATTTTCAAACTATTCATAATCATGTGGGAAGTTAATTTAAAATGTTTCCCAATGGTTTGCACTCTACACTTTGGTGGAAAATTGAGATGTATACTACCTTAATGTCAGAACATAGTATGCACTGAGAAAGTAACTTTTTTGTCTTGATGAACAGAGGCATGAAACAACTTTCAAACTACTCATACTCATGTGGGAAGTTAACCAAACGTGTTTCCATTTGGTTTGCAGTAAGTACTTCGGAGTAGAATTGAAATGTATAGTATTTGTATTGTCTTCGTATAGCATGCACTGAGATAACAACTTTTTTGCTATCATGTGTAGAGCCATAGTACAACTTTCAAGCAACTCAGAAACATGTGGGAAGTTAACCAAAGGTGTTTCCATTAGGTTTGCAGTAAGTACTTTGGTGGAATATTGAAATCTATGCTATTTGCATTGTAAAAGCATTGTATGCACTGAGAGATCAACTTTTTTGTCTTTATGTGCACAGGTATGAAACAACTTGCAGACATCTCAGAATCATGTCGGAAGTTAACCTAAGGTGTTTCCATTAGGTTTGCAGTAAGTACTTCGGTGTAAAATTGAAATGTATACTATTTGTATTATCTAAGCATTGTATGCACTGAGATAACAACTTTTTTGTGTTGATGTGTGGAGCCATGAAAACACTTTCAAACTACTTATAATCATTTGGGAAGTTAACCTAAAGTGTTTCCATTAGTTTTGCAGTATGTAGTTTGGTGTAAAATTGAAATGTATACTATTTGTATTATCTAACCATTGTATGCCCTGAGTTAACAACATTTTTGTGTTGATGTGTGGAGCCATGAAAAAACTTTCAAACTACTCATAATCATGTGGGAAGTTAACTTAAAATGTTTCCCAATGGTTTGCACTCTGCACTTTGGTGGAAAATTGAGATGTATACTACCTTAATGTCAGAACCTAGTATGAACTGAGAAAGTAACTTTTTTGTCTTGATGAACAGAGGCATGAAACAACTTTCAACCTACTCATACTCATGTGGGAAGTTAACCAAAAGTGTTTCCATCTGGTTTGCCGTAAGTACTTTGGAGTAAAATTGAAATGTATAGTATTTGTATTGTCTTCGTATAGTATGCACTGAGATAACAACTTTTTTGTTATCATCTGTAGAGCCATAATACAACTTTCAAACAACTCAGAAACATGTGGGAAGTTAACCAAAGGTATTTCCATTAGGTTTGCAGTAAGTACTTTGGTGTAAAATTGAAATGAATGCTATTTGTATTGTAAAAGCATTGCATGCACTGAGAGATCAACTTTTTTGTCTTTATGTGCACAGGTATGAAACAACTTGCAGACATCTCAGAATCATATGGGAAGTTAACCTAAGGTGTTTCCATTAGGTTTGCAGTAAGTAGTTTGGTTTAAAATTGAAATGTATTCTATTTGTATTGTCTAAGCATTGTATGCACTGAGATAACAACATTTTTGTGTTGATGTGTAGAGCCATGAAACAACGTTCAAACTATTCATAATCATGTGGGAAGTAAACTTAAAATGTTTCCCAATGGTTCACGCTCTGCACTTTGGTGGAAAATTGACATATATACTACCTTAATGTCAGAACATAGTATGCACTGACAAAGTAACTTTTTTGTCTTGATGAACAGAGGAATGAAACAACTTTCAAACTACTCATACTCATGTGGAAAGTTAACCAAAGGTGTTTCCATTAGGTTTGCAGTAAGTACTTTGTTGTAAAATTGAAATATATACTATTTGTATTATCTAAGCATTGTATGCACTGAGATAACAACTTTTTTTTGTTGATGTGTGGAGCCATGAAAAAACTTTCAAAGTACTCATAATCATGTGGGACGTTGACCTAAGGTGTTTCCATGAGGTTTGCAGTAAGTACTTTGGTGTAAAATTGAAATGTATACTATTTGTATTGTCTAAGCATAGTATGCACTGAGAAAGTAACTTTTTTGTCTTGATGAAGAGAGGCATGAAACAACTTTCAACCTACTCATACTCATGTGGGAAGTTAACATAAGGTGTTTCCATTAGGTTTGCAGTAAGTAGTTTTGTGTAAAATTGAAATGTATACTATTTGTATTAATTTACCATTGTATGCCCTGAGTTAACAACATTTTTGTGTTGATGTGTAGAGCCATGAAACAACTTTCAAACTATTCAAAATCATGTGGGAAGTTAACTTAAAATGTTTCCCAATGGTTCGCGCTCTGCACTTTGGTGGAAAATTGACATATATACTACCTTTATGTCAGAACATAGAACATATACTACCTTTATGTCAGAACACTGAGAAGTTAACTTTTTTGTCTTGATGAACACAGGCATGAAACAACTTTCAAACTACTCATACTCATGTGGAAAGTTAACCAAAGGTGTTTCCATTAGGTTTGCAGTAAGTACTTTGGTGTAAAATTGAAATGTATACTATTTGTATTATCTAAGCATTGTATGCACTGAGAAAACAACTTTTTTCTCTTGATGTGTGGAGCCATGAAAAAACTTTCAAACTATTCATAATCATGTGGGAAGTTAATTTAAAATGTTTCCCAATGGTTTGCACTCAACACTTTGGTGGAAAATTGAGATGTATACTACCTTAATGTCAGCACATAGTATGCACTGAGAAAGTAACTTTTTTGTCTTGATGAACAGAGGCATCAAACAACATTCGACCTACTCATACTCATGTGACAAGTTAACCAAAAGTGTTTCCATTTGGTTTGCAGTAAGTACTTTGGAGTAAAATTGAAATGTATACTATTTGTATTGTCTTAGTATAGTATGCACTGAGATAACAACTTTTTTGTTTTCATGTGTAGAGCCACAATACAACTTTCAAACATCTCAGAAACATGTGGGAAGTTAACCAAAGCTGTTTCCATTAGGTTTGCAGTAAGTACTTTGGTGTAAAATTGAAATGTATGCTATTTGTGTTGTAAAAGTATTGTATGCACTGAGAGATCAACGTTTTTGTCTTTATGTGCTCAGGTATGAAACAACTTTCAGACCTCTCAGAATCATGTGGGAAGTTAACCTAAGGTGTTTCCATTAGGTTTGCAGTAAGTACTTTAGTGTAAAATTGAAATGTATACTATTTGTATAATCTAAGAATTGTATGCACTGAGATAACAACTTTTTTGTGTTGATGTATGGAGCCATGAAAAAACGTTCAAACTACTCATAATCATTTGGGAAGTTAACCTAAAGTGTTTCCATTAGTTTTGCAGTATGTAGTTTGGTGTAAAATTGAAATGTATACTATTTGTATTATCTAACCATTGTATGCCCTGAGTTAACAACATTTTTGTGTTGATGTGTGGAGCCATGAAAAAACTTTCAAACAACTCAGAAACATGTGGGAAGTTAACCAAAGGTGTTTCATTAGGTTTGCAGTAAGTACTTTGGTGTAAATTTGAAATGAATGCTATTTGTATTGTAAAAGCATTGCATGCACTGAGAGATCAACGTTTTGTCTTTATGTGCACAGGTATGAAACAACTTGCAGACATCTCAGAATCATGTGGGAAGTTAACCTAAGGTGTTTCCATTAGGTTTGCAGTAAGTACTTCGGTGTAAAATTGAAATGTATACTATTTGTATTATCTAAGCATTGTATGCACTGAGATAACAACTTTTTTGTGTTGATCTGTGGAGCCATGAAAAAACTTTCATACTACTCATAATCATTTGGGAAGTTAACCTAAAGTGTTTCCATTAGTTTTGCAGTATGTAGATTGGTGTAAAATTGAAATGTATACTATTTGTATTGTCTAAGCATTGTATGCACTGAGATAACAACATTTTTGTGTTGATGTGTGGAGCCATGAAAAAACTTTCAAACTACTCATAATCATGTGGGAAGTTAACTTAAAATGTTTCCCAATGGTTCGCGCTCTGCACTTTGGTGGAAAATTGACATATATCCTACCTTAATGTCAGAACATAGTATGCACTGAGAAAGTAACTTTTTTGTCTTGATGAACAGAGGCATGAAACAACTTTCAAACTACTCATACTCATGTGGAAAGTTAACCAAAGGTGTTTCCATTAGGTTTGCAGTAAGTACTTTGTTGTAAAATTGAAATGTATACTATTTGTATTATCTAAGCATTGTATGCACTGAGATAACAACTTTTTTTTGTTGATGTGTGCAGCCATGAAAAAACTTTCAAACTACTCATAATCATGTGGGAAGTTGACCTAAGGTGTTTCCATGAGGTTTGCAGTAAGTACTTTGGTGTAAAATTGAAATGTATGCTATTTGCACTGTAAAAGCATTGTATGCACTGAGAAAACAACTTTTTTCTCTTGATGTGCAGAGCCATAATACAATTTTCAAACTATTCATAATCATGTGGGAAGTTAATTTAAAATGTTTCCCAATGGTTTGCACTCTACACTTTGGTGGAAAATTGAGATGTATACTACCTTAATGTCAGAACATAGTATGCACTGAGAAAGTAACTTTTTTGTCTTGATGAACAGAGGCATGAAACAACTTTCAACCTACTCATACTCATGTGGGAAGTTAACCAAAAGTGTTTCCATTTGGTTTGCCGTAAGTACTTTGGAGTAAAATTGAAATGTATAGTATTTGTATTGTCTTCGTATAGTATGCACTGAGATAACAACTTTTTTGTTATCATCTGTAGAGCCATAATACAACTTTCAAACAACTCAGAAACATGTGGGAAGTTAACCAAAGGTATTTCCATTAGGTTTGCAGTAAGTACTTTGGTGTAAAATTGAAATGAATGCTATTTGTATTGTAAAAGCATTGCATGCACTGAGAGATCAACTTTTTTGTCTCTATGTGCACAGGTATGAAACAACTTGCAGACATCTCAGAATCATATGGGAAGTTAACCTAAGGTGTTTCCATTAGGTTTGCAGTGAGTAGTTTGGTGTAAAATTGAAATGTATTCTATTTGTTTTGTCTAAGCATTGTATGCACTGAGATAACAACATTTTGTGTTGATGTGTAGAGCCATGAAACAACGTTCAAACTATTCATAATCATGTGGGAAGTTAACTTAAAATGTTTCCCATTGGTTCACGCTCTGCACTTTGGTGGAAAATTGACATATATACTACCTTAATGTCAGAACATAGTATGCACTGACAAAGTAACTTTTTTGTCTTGATGAACAGAGGCATGAAACAACTTTCAAACTACTCATACTCATGTAGAAAGTTAACCAAAGGTGTTTCCATTAGGTTTGCAGTAAGTACTTTGTTGTAAAATTGAAATATATACTATTTGTATTATCTAAGCATTGTATGCACTGAGATAACAACTTTTTTTTGTTGATGTGTGGAGCCATGAAAAAACTTTCAAACTACTCATAATCATGTGGGAAGTTGACCTAAGGTGTTTCCATGAGGTTTGCAGTAAGTACTTTGGTGTAAAATTGAAATGTATACTATTTGTATTGTCTAAGCATAGTATGCACTGAGAAAGTAACTTTTTTGTCTTGATGAAGAGAGGCATGAAACAACTTTCAACCTACTCATACTCATGTGGGAAGTTAACATAAGGTGTTTCCATTAGGTTTGCAGTAAGTAGTTTGGTGTAAAATTGAAATGTATACTATTTGTATTAATTTACCATTGTATGCCCTGAGTTAACCACATTTTTGTGTTGATGTGTAGAGCCAAGAAACAACTTTCAAACTATTCATAATCATGTGGGAAGTTAACTTAATATGTTTCCCAATGGTTCGCGCTCTGCACTTTGGTGGAAAATTGACATATATACTACCTTTATGTCAGAACATAGTATGCACTGAGAAATTAACTTTTTTGTCTTGATGAACACAGCATGAAACAACTTTCAAACTACTCATACTCATGTGGAAAGTTAACCAAAGGTGTTTCCATTAGGTTTGCAGTAAGTACTTTGGTGTAAAATTGAAATGTATACTATTTGTATTATCTAAGCATTGTATGCACTGAGAAAACAACTTTTTTCTCTTGATGTGTGGAGCCATGAAAAAACTTTCAAACTATTCATAATCATGTGGGAAGTTAATTTAAAATGTTTCCCAATGGTTTGCACTCAACACTTTGGTGGAAAATTGAGATGTATACTACCTTAATGTCAGCACATAGTATGCACTGAGAAAGTAACTTTTTTTGTCTTGATGAACAGAGGCATCAAACAACATTCGACCTACTCATACTCATGTGACAAGTTAACCAAAAGTGTTTCCATTTGGTTTGCAGTAAGTACTTTGGAGTAAAATTGAAATGTATACTATTTGTATTGTCTTAGTATAGTATGCACTGAGATAACAACTTTTTTGTTTTCATGTGTAGAGCCACAATACAACTTTCAAACATCTCAGAAACATGTGGGAAGTTAACCAAAGCTGTTTCCATTAGGTTTGCAGTAAGTACTTTGGTGTAAAATTGAAATGTATGCTATTTGTGTTGTAAAAGTATTGTATGCACTGAGAGATCAACGTTTTTGTCTTTATGTGCTCAGGTATGAAACAACTTTCAGACCTCTCAGAATCATGTGGGAAGTTAACCTAAGGTGTTTCCATTAGGTTTGCAGTAAGTACTTTAGTGTAAAATTGAAATGTATACTATTTGTATTATCTAAGCATTGTATGCACTGAGATAACAACTTTTTTGTGTTGATGTATGGAGCCATGAAAAAACGTTCAAACTACTCATAATCATTTGGAAGTTAACCTAAAGTGTTTCCATTAGTTTTGCAGTATGTAGTTTGGTGTAAAATTGAAATGTATACCATTTGTATTATCTAACCATTGTATGCCCTGAGTTAACAACATTTTTGTGTTGATGTGTGGAGCCATGAAAAAACTTTCAAACTACTCATAATCATGTGGGAAGTTAACTTAAAATGTTTTCCAATGGTTTGCACTCTGCACTTTGGTGGAAAATTGAGATGTATACTACCTTAATGTCAGAACCTAGTATGAACTGAGAAAGTAACTTTTTTGTCTTGATGAACAGAGGCATGAAACAACTTTCAACCTACTCATACTCATGTGGGAAGTTAACCAAAAGTGTTTCCATTTGGTTTGCAGTAAGTACTTTGGAGTAAAATTGAAATGTATAGTATTTGTATTGTCTTCGTATAGTATGCACTGAAATAACAACTTTTTGTTATCATCTGTAGAGCCATAATACAACTTTCAAACAACTCAGAAACATGTGGGAAGTTAACCAAAGGTGTTTCCATTAGGTTTGCAGTAAGTACTTTGGTGTAAATTTGAAATGAATGCTATTTGTATTGTAAAAGCATTGCATGCACTGAGAGATCAACGTTTTGTCTTTATGTGCACAGGTATGAAACAACTTGCAGACATCTCAGAATCATGTGGGAAGTTAACCTAAGGTGTGTCCATTAGGTTTGCAGTAAGTAGTTTGGTGTAAAATTGAAATGTATTCTATTTGTATTGTCTAAGCATTGTATGCACTGAGTAACAACATTTTTGTGTTGATGTGTAGAGCCATGAAACAGCGTTCAAACTATTCATAATCATGTGGGAAGTTAACTTAAAATGTTTCCCAATGGTTCGCGCTCTGCACTTTGGTGGAAAATTGACATATATACTACCTCAATGTCAGAACATAGTATGCACTGAGAAAGTAACTTTTTTGTCTTGATGAACAGAGGCATGAAACAACTTTCAAACTACTCATACTCATGTGGAAAGTTAACCAAAGGTGTTTCCATTAGGTTTGCAGTAAGTACTTTGTTGTAAAATTGAAATGTATACTATTTGTATTATCTAAGCATTGTATGCACTGAGATAACAACTTTTTTGTGTTGATGTGTGGAGCCATGAAAAAACTTTCAAACTACTCATAATCATGTGGGAAGTTGACCTAAGGTGTTTCCATGAGGTTTGCAGTAAGTACTTTGGTGTAAAATTGAAATGTATGCTATTTGCACTGTAAAAGCATTGTATGCACTGAGAAAACAACTTTTTTCTCTTGATGTGCAGAGCCATAATACAATTTTCAAACTATTCATAATCATGTGGGAAGTTAATTTAAAATGTTTCCCAATGGTTTGCACTCTACACTTTGGTGGAAAATTGACATGTATACCACCTTAATGTCAGAACATAGTATGCACTGAGAAAGTAACTTTTTTGTCTTGATGAACAGAGGCATGAAACAACTTTCAAACTACTCATACTCATGTGGGAAGTTAACCAAACGTGTTTCCATTTGGTTTGCAGTAAGTACTTTGGAGTAAAATTGAAATGTATAGTATTTGTATTGTCTTCGTATAGCATGCACTGAGATAACAACTTTTTTGTTATCATGTGTAGAGCCATAATACAACTTTCAAGCAACTCAGAAACATGTGGGAAGTTAACCAAAGGTGTTTCCATTAGGTTTGCAGTAAGTACTTTGGTGGAAAATTGAAATCTATGCTATTTGCATTCTAAAAGCATTGTATGCACTGAGAGATCAACTTTTTTGTCTTCATGTGCACAGGTATGAAACAACTTGCAGACATCTCAGAATCATGTCGGAAGTTAACCTAAGGTGTTTCCATTAGGTTTGCAGTAAGTACTTCGGTGTAAAATTGAAATGTATACTATTTGTATTATCTAAGCATTGTATGCACTGAGATAACAACTTTTTTGTGTTGATCTGTGGAGCCATGAAAAAACTTTCATACTACTCATAATCATTTGGGAAGTTAACCTAAAGTGTTTCCATTAGTTTTGCAGTATGTAGATTGGTGTAAAATTGAAATGTATACTATTTGTATTGTCTAAGCATTGTATGCACTGAGATAACAACATTTTTGTGTTGATGTGTGGAGCCATGAAAAAACTTTCAAACTACTCATAATCATGTGGGAAGTTAACTTAAAATGTTTCCCAATGGTTCGCGCTCTGCACTTTGGTGGAAAATTGACATATATCCTACCTTAATGTCAGAACATAGTATGCACTGAGAAAGTAACTTTTTTGTCTTGATGAGCAGAGGCATGAAACAACTTTCAAACTACTCATACTCATGTGGAAAGTTAACCAAAGGTGTTTCCATTAGGTTTGCAGTAAGTACTTTGTTGTAAAATTGAAATGTATACTATTTGTATTATCTAAGCATTGTATGCACTGAGATAACAACTTTTTTTGTTGATGTGTGCAGCCATGAAAAAACTTTCAAACTACTCATAATCATGTGGGAAGTTGACCTAAGGTGTTTCCATGAGGTTTGCAGTAAGTACTTTGGTGTAAAATTGAAATGTATGCTATTTGCACTGTAAAAGCATTGTATGCACTGAGAAAACAACTTTTTTCTCTTGATGTGCAGAGCCATAATACAATTTTCAAACTATTCATAATCATGTGGGAAGTTAATTTAAAATGTTTCCCAATGGTTTGCACTCTACACTTTGGTGGAAAATTGAGATGTATACTACTTTAATGTCAGAACATAGTATGCACTGAGAAAGTAACTTTTTTGTCTTGATGAACAGAGGCATGAAACAACTTTCAACCTACTCATACTCATGTGGGAAGTTAACCAAAAGTGTTTCCATTTGGTTTGCCGTAAGTACTTTGGAGTAAAATTGAAATGTATAGTATTTGTATTGTCTTCGTATAGTATGCACTGAGATAACAACTTTTTTGTTATCATCTGTAGAGCCATAATACAACTTTCAAACAACTCAGAAACATGTGGGAAGTTAACCAAAGGTATTTCCATTAGGTTTGCAGTAAGTACTTTGGTGTAAAATTGAAATGAATGCTATTTGTATTCTAAAAGCATTGCATGCACTGAGAGATCAACTTTTTTGTCTCTATGTGCACAGGTATGAAACAACTTGCAGACATCTCAGAATCATATGGGAAGTTAACCTAAGGTGTTTCCATTAGGTTTGCAGTGAGTAGTTTGGTGTAAAATTGAAATGTATTCTATTTGTTTTGTCTAAGCATTGTATGCACTGAGATAACAACATTTTTGTGTTCATGTGTAGAGCCATGAAACAACGTTCAAACTATTCATAATCATGTGGGAAGTTAACTTAAAATGTTTCCCATTGGTTCACGCTCTGCACTTTGGTGGAAAATTGACATATATACTACCTTAATGTCAGAACATAGTATGCACTGACAAAGTAACTTTTTTGTCTTGATGAACAGAGGCATGAAACAACTTTCAACCTACTCATACTCATGTGGGAAGTTAACCAAAAGTGTTTCCATTTGGTTTGCCGTAAGTACTTTGGAGTAAAATTGAAATGTATAGTATTTGTATTGTCTTCGTATAGTATGCACTGAGATAACAACTTTTTTGTTATCATCTGTAGAGCCATAATACAACTTTCAAACAACTCAGAAACATGTGGGAAGTTAACCAAAGGTATTTCCATTAGGTTTGCAGTAAGTACTTTGGTGTAAAATTGAAATGAATGCTATTTGTATTGTAAAAGCATTGCATGCACTGAGAGATCAACTTTTTTGTCTCTATGTGCACAGGTATGAAACAACTTGCAGACATCTCAGAATCATATGGGAAGTTAACCTAAGGTGTTTCCATTAGGTTTGCAGTGAGTAGTTTGGTGTAAAATTGAAATGTATTCTATTTGTTTTGTCTAAGCATTGTATGCACTGAGATAACAACATTTTTGTGTTGATGTGTAGAGCCATGAAACAACGTTCAAACTATTCATAATCATGTGGGAAGTTAACTTAAAATGTTTCCCATTGGTTCACGCTCTGCACTTTGGTGGAAAATTGACATATATACTACCTTAATGTCAGAACATAGTATGCACTGACAAAGTAACTTTTTTGTCTTGATGAACAGAGGCATGAAACAACTTTCAAACTACTCATACTCATGTAGAAAGTTAACCAAAGGTGTTTCCATTAGGTTTGCAGTAAGTACTTTGTTGTAAAATTGAAATATATACTATTTGTATTATCTAAGCATTGTATGCACTGAGATAACAACTTTTTTTTGTTGATGTGTGGAGCCATGAAAAAACTTTCAAACTACTCATAATCATGTGGGAAGTTGACCTAAGGTGTTTCCATGAGGTTTGCAGTAAGTACTTTGGTGTAAAATTGAAATGTATACTATTTGTATTGTCTAAGCATAGTATGCACTGAGAAAGTAACTTTTTTGTCTTGATGAAGAGAGGCATGAAACAACTTTCAACCTACTCATACTCATGTGGGAAGTTAACATAAGGTGTTTCCATTAGGTTTGCAGTAAGTAGTTTGGTGTAAAATTGAAATGTATACTATTTGTATTAATTTACCATTGTATGCCCTGAGTTAACCACATTTTTGTGTTGATGTGTAGAGCCAAGAAACAACTTTCAAACTATTCATAATCATGTGGGAAGTTAACTTAATATGTTTCCCAATGGTTCGCGCTCTGCACTTTGGTGGAAAATTGACATATATACTACCTTTATGTCAGAACATAGTATGCACTGAGAAATTAACTTTTTTGTCTTGATGAACACAGGCATGAAACAACTTTCAAACTACTCATACTCATGTGGAAAGTTAACCAAAGGTGTTTCCATTAGGTTTGCAGTAAGTACTTTGGTGTAAAATTGAAATGTATACTATTTGTATTATCTAAGCATTGTATGCACTGAGAAAACAACTTTTTTCTCTTGATGTGTGGAGCCATGAAAAAACTTTCAAACTATTCATAATCATGTGGGAAGTTAATTTAAAATGTTTCCCAATGGTTTGCACTCAACACTTTGGTGGAAAATTGAGATGTATACTACCTTAATGTCAGCACATAGTATGCACTGAGAAAGTAACTTTTTTTGTCTTGATGAACAGAGGCATCAAACAACATTCGACCTACTCATACTCATGTGGGAAGTTAACCAAAAGTGTTTCCATTTGGTTTGCAGTAAGTACTTTGGAGTAAAATTGAAATGTATACTATTTGTATTGTCTTAGTATAGTATGCACTGAGATAACAACTTTTTTGTTTTCATGTGTAGAGCCACAATACAACTTTCAAACATCTCAGAAACATGTGGGAAGTTAACCAAAGCTGTTTCCATTAGGTTTGCAGTAAGTACTTTGGTGTAAAATTGAAATGTATGCTATTTGTGTTGTAAAAGTATTGTATGCACTGAGAGATCAACGTTTTTGTCTTTATGTGCTCAGGTATGAAACAACTTTCAGACCTCTCAGAATCATGTGGGAAGTTAACCTAAGGTGTTTCCATTAGGTTTGCAGTAAGTACTTTAGTGTAAAATTGAAATGTATACTATTTGTATTATCTAAGCATTGTATGCACTGAGATAACAACTTTTTTGTGTTGATGTATGGAGCCATGAAAAAACGTTCAAACTACTCATAATCATTTGGGAAGTTAACCTAAAGTGTTTCCATTAGTTTTGCAGTATGTAGTTTGGTGTAAAATTGAAATGTATACCATTTGTATTATCTAACCATTGTATGCCCTGAGTTAACAACATTTTTGTGTTGATGTGTGGAGCCATGAAAAAACTTTCAAACTACTCATAATCATGTGGGAAGTTAACTTAAAATGTTTTCCAATGGTTTGCACTCTGCACTTTGGTGGAAAATTGAGATGTATACTACCTTAATGTCAGAACCTAGTATGAACTGAGAAAGTAACTTTTTTGTCTTGATGAACAGAGGCATGAAACAACTTTCAACCTACTCATACTCATGTGGGAAGTTAACCAAAAGTGTTTCCATTTGGTTTGCAGTAAGTACTTTGGAGTAAAATTGAAATGTATAGTATTTGTATTGTCTTCGTATAGTATGCACTGAAATAACAACTTTTTTGTTATCATCTGTAGAGCCATAATACAACTTTCAAACAACTCAGAAACATGTGGGAAGTTAACCAAAGGTGTTTCCATTAGGTTTGCAGTAAGTACTTTGGTGTAAATTTGAAATGAATGCTATTTGTATTGTAAAAGCATTGCATGCACTGAGAGATCAACGTTTTGTCTTTATGTGCACAGGTATGAAACAACTTGCAGACATCTCAGAATCATGTGGGAAGTTAACCTAAGGTGTGTCCATTAGGTTTGCAGTAAGTAGTTTGGTGTAAAATTGAAATGTATTCTATTTGTATTGTCTAAGCATTGTATGCACTGAGTAACAACATTTTTGTGTTGATGTGTAGAGCCATGAAACAGCGTTCAAACTATTCATAATCATGTGGGAAGTTAACTTAAAATGTTTCCCAATGGTTCGCGCTCTGCACTTTGGTGGAAAATTGACATATATACTACCTTAATGTCAGAACATAGTATGCACTGAGAAAGTAACTTTTTTGTCTTGATGAACAGAGGCATGAAACAACTTTCAAACTACTCATACTCATGTGGAAAGTTAACCAAAGGTGTTTCCATTAGGTTTGCAGTAAGTACTTTGTTGTAAAATTGAAATGTATACTATTTGTATTATCTAAGCATTGTATGCACTGAGATAACAACTTTTTTGTGTTGATGTGTGGAGCCATGAAAAAACTTTCAAACTACTCATAATCATGTGGGAAGTTGACCTAAGGTGTTTCCATGAGGTTTGCAGTAAGTACTTTGGTGTAAAATTGAAATGTATGCTATTTGCACTGTAAAAGCATTGTATGCACTGAGAAAACAACTTTTTTCTCTTGATGTGCAGAGCCATAATACAATTTTCAAACTATTCATAATCATGTGGGAAGTTAATTTAAAATGTTTCCCAATGGTTTGCACTCTACACTTTGGTGGAAAATTGACATGTATACCACCTTAATGTCAGAACATAGTATGCACTGAGAAAGTAACTTTTTTGTCTTGATGAACAGAGGCATGAAACAACTTTCAAACTACTCATACTCATGTGGGAAGTTAACCAAACGTGTTTCCATTTGGTTTGCAGTAAGTACTTTGGAGTAAAATTGAAATGTATAGTATTTGTATTGTCTTCGTATAGCATGCACTGAGATAACAACTTTTTTGTTATCATGTGTAGAGCCGTAATACAACTTTCAAGCAACTCAGAAACATGTGGGAAGTTAACCAAAGGTGTTTCCATTAGGTTTGCAGTAAGTACTTTGGTGGAAAATTGAAATCTATGCTATTTGCATTCTAAAAGCATTGTATGCACTGAGAGATCAACTTTTTTGTCTTCATGTGCACAGGTATGAAACAACTTGCAGACATCTCAGAATCATGTCGGAAGTTAACCTAAGGTGTTTCCATTAGGTTTGCAGTAAGTACTTCGGTGTAAAATTGAAATGTATACTATTTGTATTATCTAAGCATTGTATGCACTGAGATAACAACTTTTTTGTGTTGATCTGTGGAGCCATGAAAAAACTTTCATACTACTCATAATCATTTGGGAAGTTAACCTAAAGTGTTTCCATTAGTTTTGCAGTATGTAGATTGGTGTAAAATTGAAATGTATACTATTTGTATTGTCTAAGCATTGTATGCACTGAGATAACAACATTTTTGTGTTGATGTGTGGAGCCATGAAAAAACTTTCAAACTACTCATAATCATGTGGGAAGTTAACTTAAAATGTTTCCCAATGGTTCGCGCTCTGCACTTTGGTGGAAAATTGACATATATCCTACCTTAATGTCAGAACATAGTATGCACTGAGAAAGTAACTTTTTTGTCTTGATGAGCAGAGGCATGAAACAACTTTCAAACTACTCATACTCATGTGGAAAGTTAACCAAAGGTGTTTCCATTAGGTTTGCAGTAAGTACTTTGTTGTAAAATTGAAATGTATACTATTTGTATTATCTAAGCATTGTATGCACTGAGATAACAACTTTTTTTTGTTGATGTGTGCAGCCATGAAAAAACTTTCAAACTACTCATAATCATGTGGGAAGTTGACCTAAGGTGTTTCCATGAGGTTTGCAGTAAGTACTTTGGTGTAAAATTGAAATGTATGCTATTTGCACTGTAAAAGCATTGTATGCACTGAGAAAACAACTTTTTTCTCTTGATGTGCAGAGCCATAATACAATTTTCAAACTATTCATAATCATGTGGGAAGTTAATTTAAAATGTTTCCCAATGGTTTGCACTCTACACTTTGGTGGAAAATTGAGATGTATACTACTTTAATGTCAGAACATAGTATGCACTGAGAAAGTAACTTTTTTGTCTTGATGAACAGAGGCATGAAACAACTTTCAACCTACTCATACTCATGTGGGAAGTTAACCAAAAGTGTTTCCATTTGGTTTGCCGTAAGTACTTTGGAGTAAAATTGAAATGTATAGTATTTGTATTGTCTTCGTATAGTATGCACTGAGATAACAACTTTTTTGTTATCATCTGTAGAGCCATAATACAACTTTCAAACAACTCAGAAACATGTGGGAAGTTAACCAAAGGTATTTCCATTAGGTTTGCAGTAAGTACTTTGGTGTAAAATTGAAATGAATGCTATTTGTATTCTAAAAGCATTGCATGCACTGAGAGATCAACTTTTTTGTCTCTATGTGCACAGGTATGAAACAACTTGCAGACATCTCAGAATCATATGGGAAGTTAACCTAAGGTGTTTCCATTAGGTTTGCAGTGAGTAGTTTGGTGTAAAATTGAAATGTATTCTATTTGTTTTGTCTAAGCATTGTATGCACTGAGATAACAACATTTTTGTGTTCATGTGTAGAGCCATGAAACAACGTTCAAACTATTCATAATCATGTGGGAAGTTAACTTAAAATGTTTCCCATTGGTTCACGCTCTGCACTTTGGTGGAAAATTGACATATATACTACCTTAATGTCAGAACATAGTATGCACTGACAAAGTAACTTTTTTGTCTTGATGAACAGAGGCATGAAACAACTTTCAAACTACTCATACTCATGTGGAAAGTTAACCAAAGGTGTTTCCATTAGGTTTGCAGTAAGTACTTTGTTGTAAAATTGAAATATATACTATTTGTATTATCTAAGCATTGTATGCACTGAGATAACAACTTTTTTTTGTTGATGTGTGGAGCCATGAAAAAACTTTCAAACTACTCATAATCATGTGGGAAGTTGACCTAAGGTGTTTCCATGAGGTTTGCAGTAAGTACTTTGGTGTAAAATTGAAATGTATACTATTTGTACTGTCTAAGCATAGTATGCACTGAGAAAGTAACTTTTTTGTCTTGATGAAGAGAGGCATGAAACAACTTTCAACCTACTCATACTCATGTGGGAAGTTAACATAAGGTGTTTCCATTAGGTTTGCAGTAAGTAGTTTGGTGTAAAATTGAAATGTATACTATTTGTATTAATTTACCATTGTATGCCCTGAGTTAACCACATTTTTGTGTTGATGTGTAGAGCCATGAAACAACTTTCAAACTATTCATAATCATGTGGGAAGTTAACTTAATATGTTTCCCAATGGTTCGCGCTCTGCACTTTGGTGGAAATTTGACATATATACTACCTTTATGTCAGAACATAGTATGCACTGAGAAATTAACTTTTTTGTCTTGATGAACACAGGCATGAAACAACTTTCAAACTACTCATACTCATGTGGAAAGTTAACCAAAGGTGTTTCCATTAGGTTTGCAGTAAGTACTTTGGTGTAAAATTGAAATGTATACTATTTGTATTATCTAAGCATTGTATGCACTGAGAAAACAACTTTTTTCTCTTGATGTGTGGAGCCATGAAAAAACTTTCAAACTATTCATAATCATGTGGGAAATTAATTTAAAATGTTTCCCAATGGTTTGCACTCAACACTTTGGTGGAAAATTGAGATGTATACTACCTTAATGTCAGCACATAGTATGCACTGAGAAAGTAACTTTTTTGTCTTGATGAACAGAGGCATCAAACAACATTCGACCTACTCATACTCATGTGACAAGTTAACCAAAAGTGTTTCCATTTGGTTTGCAGTAAGTACTTTGGAGTAAAATTGAAATGTATGCTATTTGTATTGTCTTAGTATAGTATGCACTGAGATAACAACTTTTTTGTTTTCATGTGTAGAGCCACAATAGAACTTTCAAACATCTCAGAAACATGTGGGAAGTTAACCAAAGCTGTTTCCATTAGGTTTGCAGTAAGTACTTTGGTGTAAAATTGAAATGCATGCTATTTGTGTTGTAAAAGTATTGTATGCACTGAGAGATCAACGTTTTTGTCTTTATGTGCTCAGGTATGAAACAACTTTCAGACCTCTCAGAATCATGTGGGAAGTTAACCTAAGGTGTTTCCATTAGGTTTGCAGTAAGTACTTTAGTGTAAAATTGAAATGTATACTATTTGTATTATCTAAGCATTGTATGCACTGAGATAACAACTTTTTTGTGTTGATGTATGGAGCCATGAAAAAACGTTCAAACTACTCATAATCATTTGGGAAGTTAACCTAAAGTGTTTCCATTAGTTTTGCAGTATGTAGTTTGGTGTAAAATTGAAATGTATACTATTTGTATTATCTAACCATTGTATGCCCTGAGTTAACAACATTTTTGTGTTGATGTGTGGAGCCATGAAAAAACTTTCAAACTACTCATAATCATGTGGGAAGTTAACTTAAAATGTTTTCCAATGGTTTGCACTCTGCACTTTGGTGGAAAATTGAGATGTATACTACCTTAATGTCAGAACATAGTATGCACTGAGAAAGTAACTTTTTTGTCTTGATGAACAGAGGCATGAAACAACTTTCAAACTACTCATACTCATGTGGAAAGTTCACCAAAGGTGTTTCCATTAGGTTTGCAGTAAGTACTTTGTTGTAAAATTGAAATGTATACTATTTGTATTGTCTTAGTATAGTATGCACTGAGATAACAACTTTTTTGTTTTCATGTGTAGAGCCACAATACAACTTTCAAACATCTCAGAAACATGTGGGAAGTTAACCAAAGCTGTTTCCATTAGGTTTGCAGTAAGTACTTTGGTGTAAAATTGAAATGTATGCTATTTGTGTTGTAAAAGTATTGTATGCACTGAGAGATCAACGTTTTTGTCTTTATGTGCTCAGGTATGAAACAACTTTCAGACCTCTCAGAATCATGTGGGAAGTTAACCTAAGGTGTTTCCATTAGGTTTGCAGTAAGTAGTTTGGTGTAAAATTGAAATGTATTCTATTTGTATTGTCTAAGCATTGTATGCACTGAGTAACAACATTTTTGTGTTGATGTGTAGAGCCATGAAACAGCGTTCAAAGTATTCATAATCATGTGGGAAGTTAACTTAAAATGTTTCCCAATGGTTCGCGCTCTGCACTTTGGTGGAAAATTGACATATATACTACCTTAATGTCAGAACATAGTATGCACTGAGAAAGTAACTTTTTTGTCTTGATGAACAGAGGCATGAAACAACTTTCAAACTACTCATACTCATGTGGGAAGTTAACCAAACGTGTTTCCATTTGGTTTGCAGTAAGTACTTTGGAGTAAAATTGAAATGTATAGTATTTGTATTGTCTTCGTATAGCATGCACTGAGATAACAACTTTTTTGTTATCATGTGTAGAGCCATAATACAACTTTCAAGCAACTCAGAAACATGTGGGAAGTTAACCAAAGGTGTTTCCATTAGGTTTGCAGTAAGTACTTTGGTGGAAAATTGAAATCTATGCTATTTGCATTGTAAAAGCATTGTATGCACTGAGAGATCAACTTTTTTGTCTTCATGTGCACAGGTATGAAACAACTTGCAGACATCTCAGAATCATGTCGGAAGTTAACCTAAGGTGTTTCCATTAGGTTTGCAGTAAGTACGTCGGTGTAAAATTGAAATGTATACTATTTGTATTATCTAAGCATTGTATGCACTGAGATAACAACTTTTTTGTGTTGATCTGTGGAGCCATGAAAAAACTTTCATACTACTCATAATCATTTGGGAAGTTAACCTAAAGTGTTTCCATTAGTTTTGCAGTATGTAGATTGGTGTAAAATTGAAATGTATACTATTTGTATTGTCTAAGCATTGTATGCACTGAGGTAACAACATTTTTGTGTTGATGTGTGGAGCCATGAAAAAACTTTCAAACTACTCATAATCATGTGGGAAGTTAACTTAAAATGTTTCCCAATGGTTCGCGCTCTGCACTTTGGTGGAAAATTGACATATATCCTACCTTAATGTCAGAACATAGTATGCACTGAGAAAGTAACTTTTTTGTCTTGATGAACAGAGGCATGAAACAACTTTCAAACTACTCATACTCATGTGGAAAGTTAACCAAAGGTGTTTCCATTAGGTTTGCAGTAAGTACTTTGTTGTAAAATTCAAATGTATACTATTTGTATTATCTAAGCATTGTATGCACTGAGATAACAACTTTTTTTTGTTGATGTGTGCAGCCATGAAAAAACTTTCAAACTACTCATAATCATGTGGGAAGTTGACCTAAGGTGTTTCCATGAGGTTTGCAGTAAGTACTTTGGTGTAAAATTGAAATGTATGCTATTTGCACTGTAAAAGCATTGTATGCACTGAGAAAACAACTGTTTTCTCTTGATGTGCAGAGCCATAATACAATTTTCAAACTATTCATAATCATGTGGGAAGTTAATTTAAAATGTTTCCCAATGGTTTGCACTCTACACTTTGGTGGAAAATTGAGATGTATACTACCTTAATGTCAGAACATAGTATGCACTGAGAAAGTAACTTTTTTGTCTTGATGAACAGAGGCATGAAACAACTTTCAACCTACTCATACTCATGTGGGAAGTAAACCAAAAGTGTTTCCATTTGGTTTGCCGTAAGTACTTTGGAGTAAAATTGAAATGTATAGTATTTGTATTGTCTTCGTATAGTATGCACTGAGATAACAACTTTTTTGTTATCATCTGTAGAGCCATAATACAACTTTCAAACAACTCAGAAACATGTGGGAAGTTAACCAAAGGTATTTCCATTAGGTTTGCAGTAAGTACTTTGGTGTAAAATTGAAATGAATGCTATTTGTATTGTAAAAGCATTGTATGCACTGAGAGATCAACTTTTTTGTCTCTATGTGCACAGGTATGAAACAACTTGCAGACATCTCAGAATCATATGGGAAGTTAACCTAAGGTGTTTCCATTAGGTTTGCAGTAAGTAGTTTGGTGTAAAATTGAAATGGATTCTATTTGTTTTGTCTAAGCATTGTATGCACTGAGATAACAACATTTTTGTGTTCATGTGTAGAGCCATGAAACAACGTTCAAACTATTCATAATCATGTGGGAAGTTAACTTAAAATGTTTCCCAATGGTTCACGCTCTGCACTTTGGTGGAAAATTGACATATATACTACCTTAATGTCAGAACATAGTATGCACTGACAAAGTAACTTTTTTGTCTTGATGAACAGAGGCATGAAACAACTTTCAAACTACTCATACTCATGTGGAAAGTTAACCAAAGGTGTTTCCATTAGGTTTGCAGTAAGTACTTTGTTGTAAAATTGAAATATATACTATTTGTATTATCTAAGCATTGTATGCACTGAGATAACAACTTCTTTTTGTTGATGTGTGGAGCCATGAAAAAACTTTCAAACTACTCATAATCATGTGGGAAGTTGACCTAAGGTGTTTCCATGAGGTTTGCAGTAAGTACTTTGGTGTAAAATTGAAATGTATACTATTTGTATTCTCTAAGCATAGTATGCACTGAGAAAGTAACTTTTTTGTCTTGATGAAGAGAGGCATGAAACAACTTTCAACCTACTCATACTCATGTGGGAAGTTAACATAAGGTGTTTCCATTAGGTTTGCAGTAAGTAGTTTGGTGTAAAATTGAAATGTATACTATTTGTATTATTTACCATTGTATGCCCTGAGTTAACCACATTTTTGTGTTGATGTGTAGAGCCATGAAACAACTTTCAAACTATTCATAATCATGTGGGAAGTTAACTTAATATGTTTCCCAATGGTTCGCGCTCTCCACTTTGGTGGAAAATTGACATATATACTACCTTTATGTCAGAACATAGTATGCACTGAGAAATTAACTTTTTTGTCTTGATGAACACAGGCATGAAACAACTTTCAAACTACTCATACTCATGTGGAAAGTTAACCAAAGGTGTTTCCATTAGGTTTGCAGTAAGTACTTTGGTGTAAAATTGAAATGTATACTATTTGTATTATCTAAGCATTGTATGCACTCAGAAAACAACTTTTTTCTCTTGATGTGTGGAGCCATGAAAAAACTTTCAAACTATTCATAATCATGTGGGAAGTTAATTTAAAATGTTTCCCAATGGTTTGCACTCAACACTTTGGTGGAAAATTGAGATGTATACTACCTTAATGTCAGCACATAGTATGCACTGAGAAAGTAACTTTTTTGTCTTGATGAACAGAGGCATCAAACAACATTCGACCTACTCATACTCATGTGACAAGTTAACCAAAAGTGTTTCCATTTGGTTTGCAGTAAGTACTTTGGAGTAAAATTGAAATGTATACTATTTGTATTGTCTTAGTATAGTATGCACTGAGATAACAACTTTTTTGTTTTCATGTGTAGAGCCACAATACAACTTTCAAACATCTCAGAAACATGTGGGAAGTTAACCAAAGCTGTTTCCATTAGGTTTGCAGTAAGTACTTTGGTGTAAAATTGAAATGTATGCTATTTGTGTTGTAAAAGTATTGTATGCACTGAGAGATCAACGTTTTTGTCTTTATGTGCTCAGGTATGAAACAACTTTCAGACCTCTCAGAATCATGTGGGAAGTTAACCTAAGGTGTTTCCATTAGGTTTGCAGTAAGTACTTTAGTGTAAAATTGAAATGTATACTATTTGTATTATCTAACCATTGTATGCCCTGAGTTAACAACATTTTTGTGTTGATGTGTGGAGCCATGAAAAAACTTTCAAACTACTCATAATCATGTGGGAAGTTAACTTAAAATGTTTTCCAATGGTTTGCACTCTGCACTTTGGTGGAAAATTGAGATGTATACTACCTTAATGTCAGAACCTAGTATGAACTGAGAAAGTAACTTTTTTGTCTTGATGAACAGAGGCATGAAACAACTTTCAACCTACTCATACTCATGTGGGAAGTTAACCAAAAGTGTTTCCATTTGGTTTGCAGTAAGTACTTTGGAGTAAAATTGAAATGTATAGTATTTGTATTGTCTTCGTATAGTATGCACTGAGATAACAACTTTTTTGTTATCATCTGTAGAGCCATAATACAACTTTCAAACAACTCAGAAACATGTGGGAAGTTAACCAAAGGTGTTTCCATTAGGTTTGCAGTAAGTACTTTGGTGTAAATTTGAAATGAATGCTATTTGTATTGTAAAAGCATTGCATGCAGTGTGAGATCAACGTTTTGTCTTTATGTGCACAGGTATGAAACAACTTGCAGACATCTCATAATCATGTGGGAAGTTAACTTAAAATGTTTCCCAATGGTTCGCGCTCTGCACTTTGGTGGAAAATTGACATATATACTACCTTAATGTCAGAACATAGTATGCACTGAGAAAGTAACTTTTTTGTCTTGATGAACAGAGGCATGAAACAACTTTCAAACTACTCATACTCATGTGGAATGTTAACCAAAGGTGTTTCCATTAGGTTTGCAGTAAGTACTTTGTTGTAAAATTGAAATGTATACTATTTGTATTATCTAAGCATTGTATGCACTGAGATAACAATTTTTTTTTGTTGATGTGTGCAGCCATGAAAAAACTTTCAAACTACTCATAATCATGTGGGAAGTTGACCTAAGGTGTTTCCATGAGGTTTGCAGTAAGTACTTTGGTGTAAAATTGAAATCTATGCTATTTGCACTGTAAAAGCATTGTATGCACTGAGAAAACAACTTTTTTCTCTTGATGTGCAGAGCCATAATACAATTTTCAAACTATTCATAATCATGTGGGAAGTTAATTTAAAATGTTTCCCAATGGTTTGCACTCTACACTTTGGTGGAAAATTGACATGTATACTACCTTAATGTCAGAACATAGTATGCACTGAGAAAGTAACTTTTTTGTCTTGATGAACAGAGGCATGAAACAACTTTCAAACTACTCATACTCATGTGGGAAGTTAACCAAATGTGTTTCCATTTGGTTTGCAGTAAGTACTTTGGAGTAAAATTGAAATGTATAGTATTTGTATTGTCTTCGTATAGCATGCACTGAGATAACAACTTTTTTGTTATCATGTGTAGAGCCATAATACAACTTTCAAGCAACTCAGAAACATGTGGGAAGTTAACCAAAGGTGTTTCCATTAGGTTTGCAGTAAGTACTTTGGTGGAAAATTGAAATCTATGCTATTTGCATTGTAAAAGCATTGTATGCACTGAGAGATCAACTTTTTTGTCTTTATGTGCACAGGTATGAAACAACTTGCAGACATCTCAGAATCATGTCGGAAGTTAACCTACGGTGTTTCCATTAGGTTTGCAGTAAGTACTTCGGTCTAAAATTGAAATGTATACGATTTGCATTATCTAAGTATTGTATGCACTGAGATAACAACTTTTTTGTGTTGATGTGTGGAGCCATGAAAAAACTTTCAAACTACTCATAATCATTTGGGAAGTTAACCTAAGGTGTTTCCATTAGGTTTGCAGTAAGTACTTTGGTGTAAAATTGAAATGCATACTATTTGTATTGTCTAAGCATTAAATGCACTGAGATGACAACTTTTTTGTGTTGATGTGTGGAGCCACGACAAAACTTTCAAACTACTCATAATCATGTGGGAAGTTAACTTAAAATGTTTCCCAATGGTTCGCGCTCTGCACTTTGGTGGAAAATTGACATATATACTACCTTAATGTCAGAACATAGTATGCACTGAGAAAGTAACTTTTTTGTCTTGATGAACAGAGGCATGAAACAACTTTCAAACTACTCATACTCATGTGGAATGTTAACCAAAGGTGTTTCCATTAGGTTTGCAGTAAGTACTTTGTTGTAAAATTGAAATGTATACTATTTGTATTATCTAAGCATTGTATGCACTGAGATAACAATTTTTTTTTGTTGATGTGTGCAGCCATGAAAAAACTTTCAAACTACTCATAATCATGTGGGAAGTTGACCTAAGGTGTTTCCATGAGGTTTGCAGTAAGTACTTTGGTGGAAAATTGAAATCTATGCTATTTGCACTGTAAAAGCATTGTATGCACTGAGAAAACAACTTTTTTCTCTTGATGTGCAGAGCCATAATACAATTTTCAAACTATTCATAATCATGTGGGAAGTTAATTTAAAATGTTTCCCAATGGTTTGCACTCTACACTTTGGTGGAAAATTGACATGTATACTACCTTAATGTCAGAACATAGTATGCACTGAGAAAGTAACTTCTTTGTCTTGATGAACAGAGGCATGAAACAACTTTCAAACTACTCATACTCATGTGGGAAGTTAACCAAACGTGTTTCCATTTGGTTTGCAGTAAGTACTTTGGAGTAAAATTGAAATGTATAGTATTTGTATTGTCTTCGTATAGCATGCACTGAGATAACAACTTTTTTGTTATCATGTGTAGAGCCATAATACAACTTTCAAGCAACTCAGAAACATGTGGGAAGTTAACCAAAGGTGTTTCCATTAGGTTTGCAGTAAGTACTTTGGTGGAAAATTGAAATCTATGCTATTTGCATTGTAAAAGCATTGTATGCACTGAGAGATCAACTTTTTTGTCTTTATGTGCACAGGTATGAAACAACTTGCAGACATCTCAGAATCATGTCGGAAGTTAACCTACGGTGTTTCCATTAGGTTTGCAGTAAGTACTTCGGTCTAAAATTGAAATGTATACGATTTGCATTATCTAAGTATTGTATGCACTGAGATAACAACTTTTTTGTGTTGATGTGTGGAGCCATGAAAAAACTTTCAAACTACTCATAATCATTTGGGAAGTTAACCTAAGGTGTTTCCATTAGGTTTGTAGCAAGTACATTGGTATAAAATTGAAATGTATACTATTTGTATTATCTAAGGATAGTATGCACTGAGATAACAACTTTTTTGTGTTGATGTGTGGAGCCACGACAAAACTTTCAAACTACTCATAATCATTTGGGAAGTTAACCTAAGGTGTTTCCATTAGCTTTGCAGTAAGTACCTTGGTGTAAAATTGAAATGTATACTATTTGTAGTATCTAAGCATTGTATGCACTGAGATAACAACATTTTTGTGTTGATGTGTAGAGGCATGAAACAACGTTCAAACTATTCATAATCATGTGGGAAGTTAACTTAAAATGTTTCCAAATGTTTCGCGCTCTGCACTTTGGTGGAAAATTGAGATATATACTACCTTAATGTCAGAACATAGTATGCACTGAGAAAGTAACTTTTTTGTCTTGATGAACAGAGGCATGAAACAACTTTCAACCTACTCATACTCATGTGGAAAGTTAATCAAAGGTGTTTCCATTTGGTTTGCAGTAAGTACTTTGGTGTAAAATTGAAATGTATGCTATTTGTGTTGTAAAAGTATTGTATGCACTGAGAGATCAACGTTTTTGTCTTTATGTGCTCAGGTATGAAACAACTTTCAGACCTCTCAGAATCATGTGGGAAGTTAACCTAAGGTGTTTCCATTAGGTTTGCAGTAAGTACTTTAGTGTAAAATTGAAATGTATACTATTTGTATTATCTAAGCATTGTATGCACTGAGATAACAACTTTTTTGTGTTGATGTATGGAGCCATGAAAAAACGTTCAAACTACTCATAATCATTTGGGAAGTTAACCTAAAGTGTTTCCATTAGTTTTGCAGTATGTAGTTTGGTGTAAAATTGAAATGTATACCATTTGTATTATCTAACCATTGTATGCCCTGAGTTAACAACATTTTTGTGTTGATGTGTGGAGCCATGAAAAAACTTTCAAACTACTCATAATCATGTGGGAAGTTAACTTAAAATGTTTTCCAATGGTTTGCACTCTGCACTTTGGTGGAAAATTGAGATGTATACTACCTTAATGTCAGAACCTAGTATGAACTGAGAAAGTAACTTTTTTGTCTTGATGAACAGAGGCATGAAACAACTTTCAACCTACTCATACTCATGTGGGAAGTTAACCAAAAGTGTTTCCATTTGGTTTGCAGTAAGTACTTTGGAGTAAAATTGAAATGTATAGTATTTGTATTGTCTTCGTATAGTATGCACTGAGATAACAACTTTTTTGTTATCATCTGTAGAGCCATAATACAACTTTCAAACAACTCAGAAACATGTGGGAAGTTAACCAAAGGTGTTTCCATTAGGTTTGCAGTAAGTACTTTGGTGTAAATTTGAAATGAATGCTATTTGTATTGTAAAAGCATTGCATGCACTGAGAGATCAACGTTTTGTCTTTATGTGCACAGGTATGAAACAACTTGCAGACATATCAGAATCATGTGGGAAGTTAACCTGAGGTGTTTCCATTAGGTTTGCAGTAAGTAGTTTGGTGTAAAATTGAAATGTATTCTATTTGTATTGTCTAAGCATTGTATGCACTGAGTAACAACATTTTTGTGTTGATGTGTAGAGCCATGAAACAGCGTTCAAACTATTCATAATCATGTGGGAAGTTAACTTAAAATGTTTCCCAATGGTTCGCGCTCTGCACTTTGGTGGAAAATTGACATATATACTACCTTAATGTCAGAACATAGTATGCACTGAGAAAGTAACTTTTTTGTCTTGATGAACAGAGGCATGAAACAACTTTCAAACTACTCATACTCATGTGGAAAGTTAACCAAAGGTGTTTCCATTAGGTTTGCAGTAAGTACTTTGTTGTAAAATTGAAATGTATACTATTTGTATTATCTAAGCATTGTATGCACTGAGATAACAACTTTTTTGTGTTGATGTGTGGAGCCATGAAAAAACTTTCAAACTACTCATAATCATGTGGGAAGTTGACCTAAGGTGTTTCCATGAGGTTTGCAGTAAGTACTTTGGTGTAAAATTGAAATGTATCCTATTTGCACTGTAAAAGCATTGTATGCACTGAGAAAACAACTTTTTTCTCTTGATGTGCAGAGCCATAATACAATTTTCAAACTATTCATAATCATGTGGGAAGTTAATTTAAAATGTTTCCCAATGGTTTGCACTCTACACTTTGGTGGAAAATTGACATGTATACTACCTTAATGTCAGAACATAGTATGCACTGAGAAAGTAACTTTTTTGTCTTGATGAACAGAGGCATGAAACAACTTTCAAACTACTCATACTCATGTGGGAAGTTAACCAAACGTGTTTCCATTTGGTTTGCAGTAAGTACTTTGGAGTAAAATTGAAATGTATAGTATTTGTATTGTCTTCGTATAGCATGCACTGAGATAACAACTTTTTTGTTATCATGTGTAGAGCCATAATACAACTTTCAAGCAACTCAGAAACATGTGGGAAGTTAACCAAAGGTGTTTCCATTAGGTTTGCAGTAAGTACTTTGGTGGAAAATTGAAATCTATGCTATTTGCATTGTAAAAGCATTGTATGCACTGAGAGATCAACTTTTTTGTCTTCATGTGCACAGGTATGAAACAACTTGCAGACATCTCAGAATCATGTCGGAAGTTAACCTAAGGTGTTTCCATTAGGTTTGCAGTAAGTACTTCGGTGTAAAATTGAAATGTATACTATTTGTATTATCTAAGCATTGTATGCACTGAGATAACAACTTTTTTGTGTTGATCTGTGGAGCCATGAAAAAACTTTCATACTACTCATAATCATTTGGGAAGTTAACCTAAAGTGTTTCCATTAGTTTTGCAGTATGTAGATTGGTGTAAAATTGAAATGTATACTATTTGTATTGTCTAAGCATTGTATGCACTGAGATAACAACATTTTTGTGTTGATGTGTGGAGCCATGAAAAAACTTTCAAACTACTCATAATCATGTGGGAAGTTAACTTAAAATGTTTCCCAATGGTTCGCGCTCTGCACTTTGGTGGAAAATTGACATATATCCTACCTTAATGTCAGAACATAGTATGCACTGAGAAAGTAACTTTTTTGTCTTGATGAACAGAGGCATGAAACAACTTTCAAACTACTCATACTCATGTGGAAAGTTAACCAAAGGTGTTTCCATTAGGTTTGCAGTAAGTACTTTGTTGTAAAATTGAAATGTATACTATTTGTATTATCTAAGCATTGTATGCACTGAGATAACAACTTTTTTTTGTTGATGTGTGCAGCCATGAAAAAACTTTCAAACTACTCATAATCATGTGGGAAGTTGACCTAAGGTGTTTCCATGAGGTTTGCAGTAAGTACTTTGGTGTAAAATTGAAATGTATGCTATTTGCACTGTAAAAGCATTGTATGCACTGAGAAAACAACTTTTTTCTCTTGATGTGCAGAGCCATAATACAATTTTCAAACTATTCATAATCATGTGGGAAGTTAATTTAAAATGTTTCCCAATGGTTTGCACTCTACGCTTTGGTGGAAAATTGAGATGTATACTACCTTAATGTCAGAACATAGTATGCACTGAGAAAGTAACTTTTTTGTCTTGATGAACAGAGGCATGAAACAACTTTCAACCTACTCATACTCATGTGGGAAGTTAACCAAAAGTGTTTCCATTTGGTTTGCCGTAAGTACTTTGGAGTAAAATTGAAATGTATAGTATTTGTATTGTCTTCGTATAGTATGCACTGAGATAACAACTTTTTTGTTATCATCTGTAGAGCCATAATACAACTTTCAAACAACTCAGAAACATGTGGGAAGTTAACCAAAGGTATTTCCATTAGGTTTGCAGTAAGTACTTTGGTGTAAAATTGAAATGAATGCTATTTGTATTGTAAAAGCATTGCATGCACTGAGAGATCAACTTTTTTGTCTCTATGTGCACAGGTATGAAACAACTTGCAGACATCTCAGAATCATATGGGAAGTTAACCTAAGGTGTTTCCATTAGGTTTGCAGTAAGTAGTTTGGTGTAAAATTGAAATGTATTCTATTTGTTTTGTCTAAGCATTGTATGCACTGAGATAACAACATTTTTGTGTTCATGTGTAGAGCCATGAAACAACGTTCAAACTATTCATAATCATGTGGGAAGTTAACTTAAAATGTTTCCCAATGGTTCACGCTCTGCACTTTGGTGGAAAATTGACATATATACTACCTTAATGTCAGAACATAGTATGCACTGACAAAGTAACTTTTTTGTCTTGATGAACAGAGGCATGAAACAACTTTCAAACTACTCATACTCATGTGGAAAGTTAACCAAAGGTGTTTCCATTAGGTTTGCAGTAAGTACTTTGTTGTAAAATTGAAATATATACTATTTGTATTATCTAAGCATTGTATGCACTGAGATAACAACTTTTTTTTGTTGATGTGTGGAGCCATGAAAAAACTTTCAAACTACTCATAATCATGTGGGAAGTTGACCTAAGGTGTTTCCATGAGGTTTGCAGTAAGTACTTTGGTGTAAAATTGAAATGTATACTATTTGTATTGTCTAAGCATAGTATGCACTGAGAAAGTAACTTTTTTGTCTTGATGAAGAGAGGCATGAAACAACTTTCAACCTACTCATACTCATGTGGGAAGTTAACATAAGGTGTTTCCATTAGGTTTGCAGTAAGTAGTTTGGTGTAAAATTGAAATGTATACTATTTGTATTAATTTACCATTGTATGCCCTGAGTTAAGCACATTTTTGTGTTGATGTGTAGAGCCATGAAACAACTTTCAAACTATTCATAATCATGTGGGAAGTTAACTTAATATGTTTCCCAATGGTTCGCGCTCTGCACTTTGGTGGAAAATTGACATATATACTACCTTTATGTCAGAACATAGTATGCACTGAGAAATTAACTTTTTTGTCTTGATGAACACAGGCATGAAACAACTTTCAAACTACTCATACTCATGTGGAAAGTTAACCAAAGGTGTTTCCATTAGGTTTGCAGTAAGTACTTTGGTGTAAAATTGAAATGTATACTATTTGTATTATCTAAGCATTGTATGCACTGAGAAAACAACTTTTTTCTCTTGATGTGTGGAGCCATGAAAAAACTTTCAAACTATTCATAATCATGTGGGAAGTTAATTTAAAATGTTTCCCAATGGTTTGCACTCAACACTTTGGTGGAAAATTGAGATGTATACTACCTTAATGTCAGCACATAGTATGCACTGAGAAAGTAACTTTTTTGTCTTGATGAACAGAGGCATCAAACAACATTCGACCTACTCATACTCATGTGACAAGTTAACCAAAAGTGTTTCCATTTGGTTTGCAGTAAGTACTTTGGAGTAAAATTGAAATGTATACTATTTGTATTGTCTTAGTATAGTATGCACTGAGATAACAACTTTTTTGTTTTCATGTGTAGAGCCACAATAGAACTTTCAAACATCTCAGAAACATGTGGGAAGTTAACCAAAGCTGTTTCCATTAGGTTTGCAGTAAGTACTTTGGTGTAAAATTGAAATGTATGCTATTTGTGTTGTAAAAGTATTGTATGCACTGAGAGATCAACGTTTTTGTCTTTATGTGCTCAGGTATGAAACAACTTTCAGACCTCTCAGAATCATGTGGGAAGTTAACCTAAGGTGTTTCCATTAGGTTTGCAGTAAGTACTTTAGTGTAAAATTGAAATGTATACTATTTGTATTATCTAAACATTGTATGCACTGAGATAACAACTTTTTTGTGTGGATGTATGGAGCCATGAAAAAACGTTCAAACTACTCATAATCATTTGGGAAGTTAACCTAAAGTGTTTCCATTAGTTTTGCAGTATGTAGTTTGGTGTAAAATTGAAATGTATACTATTTGTATTATCTAACCATTGTATGCCCTGAGTTAACAAGATTTTTGTGTTGATGTGTGGAGCCATGAAAAAACTTTCAAACTACTCATAATCATGTGGGAAGTTAACTTAAAATGTTTTCCAATGGTTTGCACTCTGCACTTTGGTGGAAAATTGAGATGTATACTACCTTAATGTCAGAACATAGTATGCACTGAGAAAGTAACTTTTTTGTCTTGATGAACAGAGGCATGAAACAACTTTCAAACTACTCATACTCATGTGGACAGTTCACCAAAGGTGTTTCCATTAGGTTTGCAGTAAGTACTTTGGTGTAAAATTGAAATGTATACTATTTGTATTATCTAAGCATTGTATGCACTGAGATAACAACTTTTTTGTGTTGATGTGTGGAGCCATGAAAAAACTTTCAAACTACTCATAATCATGTGGGAAGTTGACCTAAGGTGTTTCCATGAGGTTTGCAGTAAGTACTTTGGTGTAAAATTGAAATGTATGCTATTTGCACTGTAAAAGCATTGTATGCACTGAGAAAACAACTTTTTTCTCTTGATGTGCAGAGCCATAATACAATTTTCAAACTATTCATAATCATGTGGGAAGTTAATTTAAAATGTTTCCCAATGGTTTGCACTCTACACTTTGGTGGAAAATTGACAAGTATACTACCTTAATGTCAGAACATAGTATGCACTGAGAAAGTAACTTTTTTGTCTTGATGAACAGAGGCATGAAACAACTTTCAAACTACTCATACTCATGTGGGAAGTTAACCAAACGTGTTTCCATTTGGTTTGCAGTAAGTACTTTGGAGTAAAATTGAAATGTATAGTATTTGTATTGTCTTCGTATAGCATGCACTGAGATAACAACTTTTTTGTTATCATGTGTAGAGCCATAATACAACTTTCAAGCAACTCAGAAACATGTGGGAAGTTAACCAAAGGTGTTTCCATTAGGTTTGCAGTAAGTACTTTGGTGGAAAATTGAAATCTATGCTATTTGCATTGTAAAAGCATTGTATGCACTGAGAGATCAACTTTTTTGTCTTCATGTGCACAGGTATGAAACAACTTGCAGACATCTCAGAATCATGTCGGAAGTTAACCTAAGGTGTTTCCATTAGGTTTGCAGTAAGTTCTTCGGTGTAAAATTGAAATGTATACTATTTGTATTATCTAAGCATTGTATGCACTGAGATAACAACTTTTTTGTGTTGATCTGTGGAGCCATGAAAAAACTTTCATACTACTCATAATCATTTGGGAAGTTAACCTAAAGTGTTTCCATTAGTTTTGCAGTATGTAGATTGGTGTAAAATTGAAATGTATACTATTTGTATTGTCTAAGCATTGTATGCACTGAGATAACAACATTTTTGTGTTGATGTGTGGAGCCATGAAAAAACTTTCAAACTACTCATAATCATGTGGGAAGTTAACTTAAAATGTTTCCCAATGGTTCGCGCTCTGCACTTTGGTGGAAAATTGACATATATCCTACCTTAATGTCAGAACATAGTATGCACTGAGAAAGTAACTTTTTTGTCTTGATGAACAGAGGCATGAAACAACTTTCAAACTACTCATACTCATGTGGAAAGTTAACCACAGGTGTTTCCATTAGGTTTGCAGTAAGTACTTTGTTGTAAAATTGAAATGTATACTATTTGTATTATCTAAGCATTGTATGCACTGAGATAACAACTTTTTTTTGTTGATGTGTGCAGCCATGAAAAAACTTTCAAACTACTCATAATCATGTGGGAAGTTGACCTAAGGTGTTTCCATGAGGTTTGCAGTAAGTACTTTGGTGTAAAATTGAAATGTATGCTATTTGCACTGTAAAAGCATTGTATGCACTGAGAAAACAACTTTTTTCTCTTGATGTGCAGAGCCATAATACAATTTTCAAACTATTCATAATCATGTGGGAAGTTAATTTAAAATGTTTCCCAATGGTTTGCACTCTACACTTTGGTGGAAAATTGAGATGTATACTACCTTAATGTCAGAACATAGTATGCACTGAGAAAGTAACTTTTTTGTCTTGATGAACAGAGGCATGAAACAACTTTCAACCTACTCATACTCATGTGGGAAGTTAACCAAAAGTGTTTCCATTTGGTTTGCCGTAAGTACTTTGGAGTAAAATTGAAATGTATAGTATTTGTATTGTCTTCGTATAGTATGCACTGAGATAACAACTTTTTTGTTATCATCTGTAGAGCCATAATAGAACTTTCAAACAACTCAGAAACATGTGGGAAGTTAACCAAAGGTATTTCCATTAGGTTTGCAGTAAGTACTTTGGTGTAAAATTGAAATGAATGCTATTTGTATTGTAAAAGCATTGCATGCACTGAGAGATCAACTTTTTTGTCTCTATGTGCACAGGTATGAAACAACTTGCAGACATCTCAGAATCATATGGGAAGTTAACCTAAGGTGTTTCCATTAGGTTTGCAGTAAGTAGTTTGGTGTAAAATTGAAATGTATTCTATTTGTTTTGTCTAAGCATTGTATGCACTGAGATAACAACATTTTTGTGTTCATGTGTAGAGCCATGAAACAACGTTCAAACTATTCATAATCATGTGGGAAGTTAACTTAAAATGTTTCCCAATGGTTCACGCTCTGCACTTTGGTGGAAAATTGACATATATACTACCTTAATGTCAGAACATAGTATGCACTGACAAAGTAACTTTTTTGTCTTGATGAACAGAGGCATGAAACAACTTTCAAACTACTCATACTCATGTGGAAGGTTAACCAAAGGTGTTTCCATTAGGTTTGCAGTAAGTACTTTGTTGTAAAATTGAAAGATATACTATTTGTATTATCTAAGCATTGTATGCACTGAGATAACAACTTTTTTTTGTTGATGTGTGGAGCCATGAAAAAACTTTCAAACTACTCATAATCATGTGGGAAGTTGACCTAAGGTGTTTCCATGAGGTTTGCAGTAAGTACTTTGGTGTAAAATTGAAATGTATACTATTTGTATTGTCTAAGCATAGTATGCACTGAGAAAGTAACTTTTTTGTCTTGATGAAGAGAGGCATGAAACAACTTTCAACCTACTCATACTCATGTGGGAAGTTAACATAAGGTGTTTCCATTAGGTTTGCAGTAAGTAGTTTGGTGTAAAATTGAAATGTATACTATTTGTATTAATTTACCATTGTATGCCCTGAGTTAACCACATTTTTGTGTTGATGTGTAGAGCCATGAAACAACTTTCAAACTATTCATAATCATGTGGGAAGTTAACTTAATATGTTTCCCAATGGTTCGCGCTCTGAACTTTGGTGGAAAATTGACATATATACTACCTTTATGTCAGAACATAGTATGCACTGAGAAATTAACTTTTTTGTCTTGATGAACACAGGCATGAAACAACTTTCAAACTACTCATACTCATGTGGAAAGTTAACCAAAGGTGTTTCCATTAGGTTTGCAGTAAGTACTTTGGTGTAAAATTGAAATGTATACTATTTGTATTATCTAAGCATTGTATGCACTGAGAAAACAACTTTTTTCTCTTGATGTGTGGAGCCATGAAAAAACTTTCAAACTATTCATAATCATGTGGGAAGTTAATTTAAAATGTTTCCCAATGGTTTGCACTCAACACTTTGGTGGAAAATTGAGATGTATACTACCTTAATGTCAGCACATAGTATGCACTGAGAAAGTAACTTTTTTGTCTTGATGAACAGAGGCATCAAACAACATTCGACCTACTCATACTCATGTGACAAGTTAACCAAAAGTGTTTCCATTTGGTTTGCAGTAAGTACTTTGGAGTAAAATTGAAATGTATACTATTTGTATTGTCTTAGTATAGTATGCACTGAGATAACAACTTTTTTGTTTTCATGTGTAGAGCCACAATACAACTTTCAAACATCTCAGAAACATGTGGGAAGTTAACCAAAGCTGTTTCCATTAGGTTTGCAGTAAGTACTTTGGTGTAAAATTGAAATGTATGCTATTTGTGTTGTAAAAGTATTGTATGCACTGAGAGATCAACGTTTTTGTCTTTATGTGCTCAGGTATGAAACAACTTTCAGACCTCTCAGAATCATGTGGGAAGTTAACCTAAGGTGTTTCCATTAGGTTTGCAGTAAGTACTTTAGTGTAAAATTGAAATGTATACTATTTGTATTATCTAAGCATTGTATGCACTGAGATAACAACTTTTTTGTGTTGATGTATGGAGCCATGAAAAAACTTTCAAACTACTCATAATCATTTGGGAAGTTAACCTAAACTGTTTCCATTAGTTTTGCAGTATGTAGTTTGGTGTAAAATTGAAATGTATACTATTTGTATTATCTAACCATTGTATGCCCTGAGTTAACAACATTTTTGTGTTGATGTGTGGAGCCATGAAAAAACTTTCAAACTACTCATAATCATGTGGGAAGTTAACTTAAAATGTTTTCCAATGGTTTGCACTCTGCACTTTGGTGGAAAATTGAGATGTATACTACCTTAATGTCAGAACCTAGTATGAACTGAGAAAGTAACTTTTTTGTCTTGATGAACAGAGGCATGAAACAACTTTCAACCTACTCATACTCATGTGGGAAGTTAACCAAAAGTGTTTCCATTTGGTTTGCAGTAAGTACTTTGGAGTAAAATTGAAATGTATAGTATTTGTATTGTCTTCGTATAGTATGCACTGAGATAACAACTTTTTTGTTATCATCTGTAGAGCCATAATACAACTTTCAAACAACTCAGAAACATGTGGGAAGTTAACCAAAGGTGTTTCCATTAGGTTTGCAGTAAGTACTTTGGTGTAAATTTGAAATGAATGCTATTTGTATTGTAAAAGCATTGCATGCACTGAGAGATCAACGTTTTGTCTTTATGTGCACAGGTATGAAACAACTTGCAGACATCTCAGAATCATGTGGGAAGTTAACCTAAGGTGTTTCCATTAGGTTTGCAGTAAGTAGTTTGGTGTAAAATTGAAATGTATTCTATTTGTATTGTCTAAGCATTGTATGCACTGAGTAACAACATTTTTGTGTTGATGTGTAGAGCCATGAAACAGCGTTCAAACTATTCATAATCATGTGGGAAGTTAACTTAAAATGTTTCCCAATGGTTCGCGCTCTGCACTTTGGTGGAAAATTGACATATATACTACCTTAATGTCAGAACATAGAATGCACTGAGAAAGTAACTTTTTTGTCTTGATGAACAGAGGCATGAAACAACTTTCAAACTACTCATACTCATGTGGAAAGTTAACCAAAGGTGTTTCCATTAGGTTTGCAGTAAGTACTTTGTTGTAAAATTGAAATGTATACTATTTGTATCATCTAAGCATTGTATGCACTGAGATAACAACTTTTTTGTGTTGATGTGTGGAGCCATGAAAAAACTTTCAAACTACTCATAATCATGTGGGAAGTTGACCTAAGGTGTTTCCATGAGGTTTGCAGTTAGTACTTTGGTGTAAAATTGAAATGTATGCTATTTGCACTGTAAAAGCATTGTATGCACTGAGAAAACAACTTTTTTCTCTTGATGTGCAGAGCCATAATACAATTTTCAAACTATTCATAATCATGTGGGAAGTTAATTTAAAATGTTTCCCAATGGTTTGCACTCTACACTTTGGTGGAAAATTGACATGTATACTACCTTAATGTCAGAACATAGTATGCACTGAGAAAGTAACTTTTTTGTCTTGATGAACAGAGGCATGAAACAACTTTCAAACTACTCATACTCATGTGGGAAGTTAACCAAACGTGTTTCCATTTGGTTTGCAGTAAGTACTTTGGAGTAAAATTGAAATGTATAGTATTTGTATTGTCTTCGTATAGCATGCACTGAGATAACAACTTTTTTGTTATCATGTGTCGAGCCATAATACAACTTTCAAGCAACTCAGAAACATGTGGGAAGTTAACCAAAGGTGTTTCCATTAGGTTTGCAGTAAGTACTTTGGTGGAAAATTGAAATCTATGCTATTTGCATTGTAAAAGCATTGTATGCACTGAGAGATCAACTTTTTTGTCTTCATGTGCACAGGTATGAAACAACTTGCAGACATCTCAGAATCATGTCGGAAGTTAACCTAAGGTGTTTCCATTAGGTTTGCAGTAAGTACGTCGGTGTAAAATTGAAATGTATACTATTTGTATTATCTAAGCATTGTATGCACTGAGATAACAACTTTTTTGTGTTGATCTGTGGAGCCATGAAAAAACTTTCATACTACTCATAATCATTTGGGAAGTTAACCTAAAGTGTTTCCATTAGTTTTGCAGTATGTAGATTGGTGTAAAATTGAAATGTATACTATTTGTATTGTCTAAGCATTGTATGCACTGAGGTAACAACATTTTTGTGTTGATGTGTGGAGCCATGAAAAAACTTTCAAACTACTCATAATCATGTGGGAAGTTAACTTAAAATGTTTCCCAATGGTTCGCGCTCTGCACTTTGATGGAAAATTGACATATATCCTACCTTAATGTCAGAACATAGTATGCACTGAGAAAGTAACTTTTTTGTCTTGATGAACAGAGGCATGAAACAACTTTCAAACTACTCATACTCATGTGGAAAGTTAACCAAAGGTGTTTCCATTAGGTGTGCAGTAAGTACTTTGTTGTAAAATTGAAATGTATACTATTTGTATTATCTAAGCATTGTATGCACTGAGATAACAACTTTTTTTTGTTGATGTGTGCAGCCATGAAAAAACTTTCAAACTACTCATAATCATGTGGGAAGTTGACCTAAGGTGTTTCCATGAGGTTTGCAGTAAGTACTTTGGTGTAAAATTGAAATGTATGCTATTTGCACTGTAAAAGCATTGTATGCACTGAGAAAACAACATTTTTCTCTTGATGTGCAGAGCCATAATACAATTTTCAAACTATTCATAATCATGTGGGAAGTTAATTTAAAATGTTTCCCAATGGTTTGCACTCTACACTTTGGTGGAAAATTGAGATGTATACTACCTTAATGTCAGAACATAGTATGCACTGAGAAAGTAACTTTTTTGTCTTGATGAACAGAGGCATGAAACAACTTTCAACCTACTCATACTCATGTGGGAAGTAAACCAAAAGTGTTTCCATTTGGTTTGCCGTAAGTACTTTGGAGTAAAATTGAAATGTATAGTATTTGTATTGTCTTCGTATAGTATGCACTGAGATAACAACTTTTTTGTTATCATCTGTAGAGCCATAATACAACTTTCAAACAACTCAGAAACATGTGGGAAGTTAACCAAAGGTATTTCCATTAGGTTTGCAGTAAGTACTTTGGTGTAAAATTGAAATGAATGCTATTTGTATTGTAAAAGCATTGCATGCACTGAGAGATCAACTTTTTTGTCTCTATGTGCACAGGTATGAAACAACTTGCAGACATCTCAGAATCATATGGGAAGTTAACCTAAGGTGTTTCCATTAGGTTTGCAGTAAGTAGTTTGGTGTAAAATTGAAATGGATTCTATTTGTTTTGTCTAAGCATTGTATGCACTGAGATAACAACATTTTTGTGTTCATGTGTAGAGCCATGAAACAACGTTCAAACTATTCATAATCATGTGGGAAGTTAACTTAAAATGTTTCCCAATGGTTCACTCTCTGCACTTTGGTGGAAAATTGACATATATACTACCTTAATGTCAGAACATAGTATGCACTGACAAAGTAACTTTTTTGTCTTGATGAACAGAGGCATGAAACAACTTTCAAACTACTCATACTCATGTGGAAAGTTAACCAAAGGTGTTTCCATTAGGTTTGCAGTAAGTACTTTGTTGTAAAATTGAAATATATACTATTTGTATTATCTAAGCATTGTATGCACTGAGATAACAACTTTTTTTTGTTGATGTGTGGAGCCATGAAAAAACTTTCAAACTACTCATAATCATGTGGGAAGTTGACCTAAGGTGTTTCCATGAGGTTTGCAGTAAGTACTTTGGTGTAAAATTGAAATGTATACTATTTGTATTCTCTAAGCATAGTATGCACTGAGAAAGTAACTTTTTTGTCTTGATGAAGAGAGGCATGAAACAACTTTCAACCTACTCATACTCATGTGGGAAGTTAACATAAGGTGTTTCCATTAGGTTTGCAGTAAGTAGTTTGGTGTAAAATTGAAATGTATACTATTTGTATTAATTTACCATTGTGTGCCCTGAGTTAACCACATTTTTGTGTTGATTTGTAGAGCCATGAAACAACTTTCAAACTATTCATAATCATGTGGGAAGTTAACTTAATATGTTTCCCAATGGTTCGCGCTCTGCACTTTGGTGGAAAATTGACATATATACTACCTTTATGTCAGAACATAGTATGCACTGAGAAATTAACTTTTTTGTCTTGATGAACACAGGCATGAAACAACTTTCAAACTACTCATACTCATGTGGAAAGTTAACCAAAGGTGTTTCCATTAGGTTTGCAGTAAGTACTTTGGTGTAAAATTGAAATGTATACTATTTGTATTATCTAAGCATTGTATGCACTGAGAAAACAACTTTTTTCTCTTGATGTGTGGAGCCATGAAAAAACTTTCAAACTATTCATAATCATGTGGGAAGTTAATTTAAAATGTTTCCCAATGGTTTGCACTCAACACTTTGGTGGAAAATTGAGATGTATACTACCTTAATGTCAGCACATAGTATGCACTGAGAAAGTAACTTTTTTGTCTTGATGAACAGAGGCATCAAACAACATTCGACCTACTCATACTCATGTGACAAGTTAACCAAAAGTGTTTCCATTTGGTTTGCAGTAAGTACTTTGGAGTAAAATTGAAATGTATACTATTTGTATTGTCTTAGTATAGTATGCACTGAGATAACAACTTTTTTGTTTTCATGTGTAGAGCCACAATACAACTTTCAAACATCTCAGAAACATGTGGGAAGTTAACCAAAGCTGTTTCCATTAGGTTTGCAGTAAGTACTTTGGTGTAAAATTGAAATGTATGCTATTTGTGTTGTAAAAGTATTGTATGCACTGAGAGATCAACGTTTTTGTCTTTATGTGCTCAGGTATGAAACAACTTTCAGACCTCTCAGAATCATGTGGGAAGTTAACCTAAGGTGTTTCCATTAGGTTTGCAGTAAGTACTTTAGTGTAAAATTGAAATGTATACTATTTGTATTATCTAACCATTGTATGCCCTGAGTTAACAACATTTTTGTGTTGATGTGTGGAGCCATGAAAAAACTTTCAAACTACTCATAATCATGTGGGAAGTTAACTTAAAATGTTTTCCAATGGTTTGCACTCTGCACTTTGGTGGAAAATTGAGATGTATACTACCTTAATGTCAGAACCTAGTATGAACTGAGAAAGTAACTTTTTTGTCTTGATGAACAGAGGCATGAAACAACTTTCAACCTACTCATACTCATGTGGGAAGTTAACCAAAAGTGTTTCCATTTGGTTTGCAGTAAGTACTTTGGAGTAAAATTGAAATGTATAGTATTTGTATTGTCTTCGTATAGTATGCACTGAGATAACAACTTTTTTGTTATCATCTGTAGAGCCATAATACAACTTTCAAACAACTCAGAAACATGTGGGAAGTTAACCAAAGGTGTTTCCATTAGGTTTGCAGTAAGTACTTTGGTGTAAATTTGAAATGAATGCTATTTGTATTGTAAAAGCATTGCATGCACTGTGAGATCAACGTTTTGTCTTTATGTGCACAGGTATGAAACAACTTGCAGACATCTCAGAATCATGTGGGAAGTTAACCTAAGGTGTTTCCATTAGGTTTGCAGTAAGTAGTTTGGTGTAAAGTTGAAATGTATTCTATTTGTATTGTCTAAGCATTGTATGCACTGAGTAACAACATTTTTGTGTTCATGTGTAGAGCCATGAAACAGCGTTCAAACTATTCATAATCATGTGGGAAGTTAACTTAAAATGTTTCCCAATGGTTCGCTCTCTGCACTTTGGTGGAAAATTGACATATATACTACCTTAATGTCAGAACATAGTATGCACTGAGAAAGTAACTTTTTTGTCTTGATGAACAGAGGCATGAAACAACTTTCAAACTACTCATACTCATGTGGAAAGTTCACCAAAGGTGTTTCCATTAGGTTTGCAGTAAGTACTTTGTTGTAAAATTGAAATGTATACTATTTGTATTATCTAAGCATTGTATGCACTGAGATAACAACTTTTTTGTGTTGATGTGTGGAGCCATGAAAAAACTTTCAAACTACTCATAATCATGTGGGAAGTTGACCTAAGGTGTTTCCATGAGGTTTGCAGTAAGTACTTTGGTGTAAAATTGAAATGTATGCTATTTGCACTGTAAAAGCATTGTATGCACTGAGAAAACAAATTTTTTCTCTTGATGTGCAGAGCCATAATACAATTTTCAAACTATTCATAATCATGTGGGAAGTTAATTTAAAATGTTTCCCAATGGTTTGCACTCTACACTTTGGTGGAAAATTGACATGTATACTACCTTAATGTCAGAACATAGTATGCACTGAGAAAGTAACTTTTTTGTCTTGATGAACAGAGGCATGAAACAACTTTCAAACTACTCATACTCATGTGGGAAGTTAACCAAACGTGTTTCCATTTGGTTTGCAGTAAGTACTTTGGAGTAAAATTGAAATGTATAGTATTTGTATTGTCTTCGTATAGCATGCACTGAGATAACAACTTTTTTGTTATCATGTGTAGAGCCATAATACAACTTTCAAGCAACTCAGAAACATGTGGGAAGTTAACCAAAGGTGTTTCCATTAGGTTTGCAGTAAGTACTTTGGTGGAAAATTGAAATCTATGCTATTTGCATTGTAAAAGCATTGTATGCACTGAGAGATCAACTTTTTTGTCTTCATGTGCACAGGTATGAAACAACTTGCAGACATCTCAGAATCATGTCGGAAGTTAACCTAAGGTGTTTCCATTAGGTTTGCAGTAAATACTTCGGTGTAAAATTGAAATGTATACTATTTGTATTATCTAAGCATTGTATGCACTGAGATAACAACTTTTTTGTGTTGATCTGTGGAGCCATGAAAAAACTTTCATACTACTCATAATCATTTGGGAAGTTAACCTAAAGTGTTTCCATTAGTTTTGCAGTATGTAGATTGGTGTAAAATTGAAATGTATACTATTTGTATTGTCTAAGCATTGTATGCAGTGAGATAACAACATTTTTGTGTTGATGTGTGGAGCCATGAAAAAACTTTCAAACTACTCATAATCATGTGGGAAGTTAACTTAAAATGTTTCCCAATGGTTCGCGCTCTGCACTTTGGTGGAAAATTGACATATATCCTACCTTAATGTCAGAACATAGTATGCACTGAGAAAGTAACTTTTTTGTCTTGATGAACAGAGGCATGAAACAACTTTCAAACTGCTCATACTCATGTGGAAAGTTAACCAAAGGTGTTTCCATTAGGTTTGCAGTAAGTACTTTGTTGTAAAATTGAAATGTATACTATTTGTATTATCTAAGCATTGTATGCACTGAGATAACAACTTTTTTTTATTGATGTGTGGAGCCATGAAAAAACTTTCAAACTACTCATAATCATGTGGGAAGTTGACCTAAGGTGTTTCCATGAGGTTTGCAGTAAGTACTTTGGTGTAAAATTGAAATGTATGCTATTTGCACTGTAAAAGCATTGTATGCACTGAGAAAACAACTTTTTTCTCTTGATGTGCAGAGCCATAATACAATTTTCAAACTATTCATAATCATGTGGGAAGTTAATTTAAAATGTTTCCCAATGGTTTGCACTCTACACTTTGGTGGAAAATTGAGATGTATACTACCTTAATGTCAGAACATAGTATGCACTGAGAAAGTAACTTTTTTGTCTTGATGAACAGAGGCATGAAACAACTTTCAACCTACTCATACTCATGTGGGAAGTTAACCAAAAGTGTTTCCATTTGGTTTGCCGTAAGTACTTTGGAGTAAAATTGAAATGTATAGTATTTGTATTGTCTTCGTATAGTATGCACTGAGATAACAACTTTTTTGTTATCATCTGTAGAGCCATAATACAACTTTCAAACAACTCAGAAACATGTGGGAAGTTAACCAAAGGTGTTTCCATTAGGTTTGCAGTAAGTACTTTGGTGTAAAATTGAAATGAATGCTATTTGTATTGTAAAAGCATTGCATGCACTGAGAGATCAACTTTTTTGTCTTTATGTGCACAGGTATGAAACAACTTGCAGACATCTCAGAATCATGTGGGAAGTTAACCTAAGGTGTTTCCATTAGGTTTGCAGTAAGTAGTTTGGTGTAAAATTGAAATGTATTCTATTTGTATTCTCTAAGCATTGTATGCACTGAGTAACAACATTTTTGTGTTGATGTGTAGAGCCATGAAACAACGTTCAAACTATTCATAATCATGTGGGAAGTTAACTTAAAATGTTTCCCAATGGGTCGCGCTCTGTACTTTGGTGGAAAATTGACATATATACTACCTTAATGTCAGAACATAGTATGCACTGAGAAAGTAACTTTTTTGTCTTCATGAACAGAGGCATGAAACAACTTTCAAACTACTCATACTCATGTGGAAAGTTAACCAAAGGTGTTTCCATTAGGTTTGCAGTAAGTACTTTGTTGTAAAATTGAAATGTATACTATTTGTATTATCTAAGCATTGTATGCACTGAGATAACAACTTTTTTGTGTTGATGTGTGGAGCCATGAAAAAACTTTCAAACTACTCATAATCATGTGGGAAGTTGACCTAAGGTGTTTCCATGAGGTTTGCAGTAAGTACTTTGGTGTAAAATTGAAATGTATGCTATTTGCACTGTAAAAGCATTGTATGTACTGAGAAAACAACTTTTTTCTCTTGATGTGCAGAGCCATAATACAATTTTCAAACTATTCATAATCATGTGGGAAGTTAATTTAAAATGTTTCCCAATGGTTTGCACTCTGCACTTTGGTGGAAAATTGAGATGTATACTACCTTAATGTCTAACATAGTATGCACTGAGAAAGTAAGTTTTTTCTCTTGATGAACAGAGGCATGAAACAACTTTTAACCTACTCATACTCATGTGGAAAGTTAACCTAAGTTGTTTCCATTAGGTTTGTAGTAAGTACTTTGTTGTAAAATTGAAATGTATACTATTTGTATTATCTAAGCATTGTATGCACTGAGATAACAACTTTTTTGTGTTGATGTGTGGAGCAATGAAAAAACTTTCAAACTACTCATAATCATTTGGGAAGTTAACCTAAGGTGTTTCCACTAGGTTTGCAGTAAGTACTTTGGTGTAAAATTGAAATGTATTCTATTTGTATTGTCTAAGCATAGTATGCACTGAGAAAGTAACTTTTTGTCTTGATGAACAGAGGCATGAAACACCTTTTAACCTACTCATACTCATGTGGAAAGTTAACCAAAGGTGTTTGCATTAGGTTTGCAGTAAGTACTTTGGTGTAAAATTGAAATGTATACGATTTGCATTATCTAAGCATTGTATGCACTGAGATAACAACTTTTTTGTGTTGATGTGTGAAGCCATGAAAAAACTTTCAAACTACTCATAATCATTTGGGAAGTTAACCTAAGGTGTTTCCATTAGGTTTGTAGCAAGTACTTTGGTGTAAAATTGAAATGTATACTATTTGTATTATCTAAGGATAGTATGCACTGAGATAACAACTTTTTTGTGTTGATGTGTGGAGCCATGAAAAAACTTTCAAACTACTCATAATCATTTGGGAAGTTAACCTAAGGTGTTTCCATTAGGTTTGCAGTAAGTACTTTGGTGTAAAATTGAAATGCATACTATTTGTATTGTCTAAGCATTAAATGCACTGAGATGACAACTTTTTTGTGTTGATGTGTGGAGCCACGACAAAACTTTCAAACTACTCATAATCATTTGGGAAGTTAACCTAAGGTGTTTCCATTAGGTTTGCAGAAAGTACTTTGGTGTAAAATTGAAATGTATACTATTTGTATTATCTAAGCATTCTATGCACTGAGATAACAACATTTTTGTGTTGATGTGTAGAGGCATGAAACAACGTTCAAACTATTCATAATCATGTGGGAAGTTAACTTAAAATGTTTCCAAATGGTTCGCGCTCTGCACTTTGGTGGAAAATTGAGATATATACTACCTTAATGTCAGAACATAGTATGCACTGAGAAAGTAACTTTTTTGTCTTGATGAACAGAGGCATGAAACAACTTTCAACCAACTCATACTCATGTGGAAAGTTAATCAAAGGTGTTTGCATTTGGTTTGCAGTAAGTACTTTGGAGTAAAATTGAAATGTATAGTATTTGTATTGTCTTCGTATAGTATGCACTGAGATAACAACTTTTTTGTTATCATCTGTAGAGGCATAATACAACTTTCAAACAACTCAGAAACATGTGGGAAGTTAACCAAAGGTGTTTCCATTAGGTTTGCAGTAAGTACTTTGGTGTAAAATTGAAATGAATGCTATTTGTATTGTAAAAGCATTGCATGCACTGAGAGATCAACTTTTTTGTCTTTATGTGCACAGGTATGAAACAACTTGCAGACATCTCAGAATCATGTGCGAAGTTAACCTACGGTGTTTCCATTAGGTTTGCAGTAAGTAGTTTGGTGTAAAATTGAAATGTATTCTATTTGTATTGTCTAAGCATTGTATGCACTGAGATAACAACATTTTTGTGTTGATGTGTAGAGCCATGAAACAACGTTCAAACTATTCATAATCATGTGGGAAGTTAACTTAAAATGTTTCCCAATGGTTCGCGCTCTGCACTTTGGTGGAAAATTGACATATATACTACCTTAATGTCAGAACATAGTATGCACTGAGAAAGTAACTTTTTTGTCCTGATGAACAGAGGCATGAAACAACTTTCAAACTACTCATACTCATGTGGAATGTTAACCAAAGGTGTTTCCATTAGGTTTGCAGTAAGTACTTTGTTGTAAAATTGAAATGTATACTATTTGTATTATCTAAGCATTGTATGCACTGAGATAACAATTTTTTTTTGTTGATGTGTGCAGCCATGAAAAAACTTTCAAACTACTCATAATCATGTGGGAAGTTGACCTAAGGTGTTTCCATGAGGTTTGCAGTAAGTACTTTGGTGTAAAATTGAAATCTATGCTATTTGCACTGTAAAAGCATTGTATGCACTGAGAAAACAACTTTTTTCTCTTGATGTGCAGAGCCATAATACAATTTTCAAACTATTCATAATCATGTGGGAAGTTAATTTAAAATGTTTCCCAATGGTTTGCACTCTACACTTTGGTGGAAAATTGACATGTATACTACCTTAATGTCAGAACATAGCATGCACTGAGATAACAACTTTTTTGTTATCATGTGTAGAGCCATAATACAACTTTAAAGCAACTCAGAAACATGTGGGAAGTTAACCAAAGGTGTTTCCATTAGGTTTGCAGTAAGTACTTTGGTGGAAAATTGAAATCTATGCTATTTGCATTGTAAAAGCATTGTATGCACTGAGAGATCAACTTTTTTGTCTTTATGTGCACAGGTATGAAACAACTTGCAGACATCTCAGAATCATGTCGGAAGTTAACCTACGGTGTTTCCATTAGGTTTGCAGTAAGTACTTCGGTCTAAAATTGAAATGTATACGATTTGCATTATCTAAGTATTGTATGCACTGAGATAACAACTTTTTTGTGTTGATGTGTGGAGCCATGAAAAAACTTTCAAACTACTCATAATCATTTGGGAAGTTAACCTAAGGTGTTTCCATTAGGTTTGTAGCAAGTACATTGGTATAAAATTGAAATGTATACTATTTGTATTATCTAAGGATAGTATGCACTGAGATAACAACTTTTTTGTGTTGATGTGTGGAGCCATGAAAAACCTTTCAAACTACTCATAATCATTTGGGAAGTTAACCTAAGGTGTTTCCATTAGGTTTGCAGTAAGTACTTTGGTGTAAAATTGAAATGTATACTATTTGTAGTATGTAAGCATTGTATGCACTGAGATAACAACATTTTTGTGTTGATGTGTAGAGGCATGAAACAACGTTCAAACTATTCATAATCATGTGGGAAGTTAACTTAAAATGTTTCCAAATGTTTCGCGCTCTGCACTTTGGTGGAAAATTGAGATATATACTACCTTAATGTCAGAACATAGTATGCACTGAGAAAGTAACTTTTTTGTCTTGATGAACAGAGGCATGAAACAACTTTCAACCTACTCATACTCATGTGGAAAGTTAATCAAAGGTGTTTCCATTTGGTTTGCAGTAAGTACTTTGGAGTAAAATTGAAATGTATAGTATTTGTATTGTCTTCGTATAGTATGCACTGAGATAACAACTTTTTTGTTATCATCTGTAGAGCCATAATACAACTTTCAAAGAACTCAGAAACATGTGGGAAGTTAACCAAAGGTGTTTCCATTAGGTTTGCAGTAAGTACTTTGGTGTAAAATTGAAATGTATGCTATTTGCATTGTAAAAGCATTGTATGCACTGAGAGATCAACTTTTTTGTCTTTATGTGCACAGGTATGAAACAACTTGCAGACATCTCAGAATCATGTCGGAAGTTAACCTAAGGTGTTTCCATTAGGTTTGCAGTAAGTAGTTTGCTGTAAAATTGAAATGTATTCTATATGTATTGTCTAAGCATTGTATGCCCTGAGATAACAACTTTTTTGTGTTGATGTGTGGAGCCACGAAAAAACTTTCAAATTACTCATAATCATTTGGGAAGTTAAGCTAAGGTGTTTCCATTTGGTTTCCAGTAAGTACTTTGGTGTAAAATTGAAATATATACTATTTGTATTATCTAAGCATTGTATGCACTGAGATAACAACTTTTTTCTGTTGATGTGTGGAGCCATGAAAAAACTTTCAAACTACGCAGAATCATTTGGGAAGTTAACCTAAGGTGTTTCCATTAGGTTTGCAGTAAGTACTTTGGTGTAAAATTGAAATGTATACGATTTGCATTATCAATGTATTGTATGCACTGAGGTAACAACTTTTTTGTGTTGATGTGTAGAGCCATGAAAAAACTTTCAAACTACTCATAATCATTTGGGAAGTTAACCTAAGGTCTTTCCATTAGGTTTGTAGCAAATACTTTGGTGTAAAATTGAATTGTATGCTATTTGTTTTGTAAAAGCATTGTATGCACTGAGAGATCAACTTTTTTGTCTTTATGTGCACAGGTATGAAACAACTTTCAGACATCTCAGAATCATGTGGGAAGTTAACCTAAGGTGTTTCCATTAGGTTTGCAGTAAGTACTTTGGTGTAAAATTGAAATGTATACTATTTGTATTATCTAAGCATTGTATGCACTGAGATAACAACTTTTTTGTGTTGATGTGTGGAGCCATGAAAAAACTTTCAAACTACTCAGAATCATTTGGGAAGTTAACCTGAGGTGTTTCCATTAGGTTTGCAGTATGTAGTTTGGTGTAAAATTGAAATGTATACTATTTGTATTATCTAAGCATTGTATGCACTGAGATAACAACATTTTTGTGTTGATGTGTAGAGCCATGAAACAACTTTCAAACTATTCATAATCATGTGGGAAGTTAACTTAAAATGTTTCCCAATGGTTTGCACTCTGCACTTTGGTGGAAAATTGAGATGTATACTACCTTAATGTCTAACATAGTATGCACTGAGAAAGTAAGTTTTTTCTCTTGATGAACAGAGGCATGAAACTACTTTTAACCTACTCATACTCATGTGGAAAGTTAACCTAAGTTGTTTCCATTAGGTTTGTAGTAAGTACTTTGTTGTAAAATTGAAATGTATACTATTTGTATTATCTAAGCATTGTATGCACTGAGATAACAACTTTTTTGTGTTGATGTGTGGAGCAATGAAAAAACTTTCAAACTACTCATAATCATTTGGGAAGTTAACCTAAGGTGTTTCCATTAGGTTTGCAGTAAGTACTTTGGTGTAAAATTGAAATGTATTCTATTTGTATTGTCTAAGCATAGTATGCACTGAGAAAGTAACTTTTTGTCTTGATGAACAGAGGCATGAAACACCTTTTAACCTACTCATACTCATGTGGAAAGTTAACCAAAGGTGTTTGCATTAGGTTTGCAGTAAGTACTTTGGTGTAAAATTGAAATGTATACGATTTGCATTATCTAAGCATTGTATGCACTGAGATAACAACTTTTTTGTGTTGATGTGTGAAGCCATGAAAAAACTTTCAAACTACTCATAATCATTTGGGAAGTTAACCTAAGGTGTTTCCATTAGGTTTGTAGCAAGTACTTTGGTGTAAAATTGAAATGCATACTATTTGTATTGTCTAAGCATTAAATGCACTGAGATGACAACTTTTTTGTGTTGATGTGTGGAGCCACGACAAAACTTTCAAACTACTCATAATCATTTGGGAAGTTAACCTAAGGTGTTTCCATTAGGTTTGCAGAAAGTACTTTGGTGTAAAATTGAAATGTATACTATTTGTATTATCTAAGCATTCTATGCACTGAGATAACAACATTTTTGTGTTGATGTGCAGAGGCATGAAACAACGTTCAAACTATTCATAATCATGTGGGAAGTTAACTTAAAATGTTTCCAAATGGTTCGCGCTCTGCACTTGGTGGAAAATTGAGATATATACTACCTTAATGTCAGAACATAGTATGCACTGAGAAAGTAACTTTTTTGTCTTGATGAACAGAGGCATGAAACAACTTTCAACCTACTCATACTCATGTGGAAAGTTAATCAAAGGTGTTTGCATTTGGTTTGCAGTAAGTACTTTGGAGTAAAATTGAAATGTATAGTATTTGTATTGTCTTCGTATAGTATGCACTGAGATAACAACTTTTTTGTTATCATCTGTAGAGGCATAATACAACTTTCAAACAACTCAGAAACATGTGGGAAGTTACCCAAAGGTGTTTCCATTAGGTTTGCAGTAAGTACTTTGGTGTAAAATTGAAATGAATGCTATTTGTATTGTAAAAGCATTGCATGCACTGAGAGATCAACTTTTTTGTCTTTATGTGCACAGGTATGAAACAACTTTCAGACATCTCAGAATCATGTCGGAAGTTAACCTACGGTGTTTCCATTAGGTTTGCAGTAAGTACTTCGGTATAAAATTGAAATGTATACTATTTGTATTATCTAAGGATAGTATGCACTGAGATAACAACTTTTTTGTGTTGATGTGTGGAGCCATGAAAAAACTTTCAAACTACTCATAATCATTTGGGAAGTTAACCTAAGGTGTTTCCATTAGGTTTGCAGTAAGTACTTTGGTGTAAAATTGAAATGCATACTATTTGTATTGTCTAAGCATTAAATGCACTGAGATGACAACTTTTTTGTGTTGATGTGTGGAGCCACGACAAAACTTTCAAACTACTCATAATCATTTGGGAAGTTAACCTAAGGTGTTTCCATTAGCTTTGCAGTAAGTACTTTGGTGTAAAATTGAAATGTATACTATTTGTAGTATCTAAGCATTGCATGCACTGAGATAACAACATTTTTGTGTTGATGTGTAGAGGCATGAAACAACGTTCAAACTATTCATAATCATGTGGGAAGTTACCTTAAAATGTTTCCAAATGGTTCGCGCTCTGCACTTTGGTGGAAAATTGAGATATATACTACCTTAAAGTCAGAACATAGTATGCACTGAGAAAGTAACTTTTTTGTCTTGATGAACAGAGGCATGAAACAACTTTCAACCTACTCATACTCATGTGGAAAGTTAATCAAAGGTGTTTCCATTTGGTTTGCAGTAAGTACTTTGGAGTAAAATTGAAATGTATAGTATTTGTATTGTCTTCGTATAGTATGCACTGAGATAACAACTTTTTTGTTATCATCTGTAGAGCCATAATACAACTTTCAAACAACTCAGAAACATGTGGGAAGTTAACCAAAGGTGTTTCCATTAGGTTTGCAGTAAGTACTTTGGTGTAAAATTGAAATGAATGCTATTTGTATTGTAAAAGCATTGCATGCACTGAGAGATCAACTTTTTTGTCTTTATGTGCACAGGTATGAAACAACTTGCAGACATCTCAGAATCATGTGCGAAGTTAACCTAAGGTGTTTCCATTAGGTTTGCAGTAAGTAGTTTGGTGTAAAATTGAAATGTATTCTATTTGTATTGTCTAAGCATTGTATGCACTGAGATAACAACATTTTTGTGTTGATGTGTAGAGCCATGAAACAACGTTCAAACTATTCATAATCATGTGGGAAGTTAACTTAAAATGTTTCCCAATGGTTCGCGCTCTGCACTTTGGTGGAAAATTGACATATATACTACGTTAATGTCAGAACATAGTATGCACTGAGAAAGTAACTTTTTTGTCTTGATGAACAGAGGCATGAAACAACTTTCAAACTACTCATACTCATGTGGAAAGTTAACCAAAGGTGTTTCCATTAGGTGTGCAGTAAGTACTTTGTTGTAAAATTGAAATGTATACTATTTGTATTATCTAAGCATTGTATGCACTGAGATAACAATTTTTTTTTGTTGATGTGTGCAGCCATGAAAAAACTGTCAAACTACTCATAATCATGTGGGAAGTTGACCTAAGGTGTTTCCATGAGGTTTGCAGTAAGTACTTTGGTGTAAAATTGAAATCTATGCTATTTGCACTGTAAAAGCATTGTATGCACTGAGAAAACAAATTTTTTCTCTTGATGTGCAGAGCCATAATACAATTTTCAAACTATTCATAATCATGTAGGAAGTTAATTTAAAATGTTTCCCAATGGTTTGCACTCTACACTTTGGTGGAAAATTGACATGTATACTACCTTAATGTCAGAACATAGTATGCACTGAGAAAGTAACTTTTTTGTCTTGATGAACAGAGGCATGAAACAACTTTCAAACTACTCATACTCATGTGGGAAGTTAACCAAACGTGTTTCCATTTGGTTTGCAGTAAGTACTTTGGAGTAAAATTGAAATGTATAGTATTTGTATTGTCTTCGTATAGCATGCACTGAGATAACAACTTTTTTGTTATCATGTGTAGAGCCATAATACAACTTTCAAGCAACTCAGAAACATGTGGGAAGTTAACCAAAGGTGTTTCCATTAGGTTTGCAGTAAGTACTTTGGTGGAAAATTGAAATCTATGCTATTTGCATTGTAAAAGCATTGTATGCACTGAGATATCAACTTTTTTGTCTTTATGTGCACAGGTATGAAACCACTTGCAGACATCTCAGAATCATGTCGGAAGTTAACCTACGGTGTTTCCATTAGATTTGCAGTAAGTACTTCGGTCTAAAATTGAAATGTATACGATTTGCATTATCTAAGTATTGTATGCACTGAGATAACAACTTTTTTGTGTTGATGTGTGGAGCCATGAAAAAACTTTCAAACTACTCATAATCATTTGGGAAGTTAACCTAAGGTGTTTCCATTAGGTTTGTAGCAAGTACATTGGTATAAAATTGAAATGTATACTATTTGTATTATCTAAGGATAGTATGCACTGAGATAACAACTTTTTTGTGTTGATGTGTGGAGCCATGAAAAACCTTTCAAACTACTCATAATCATTTGGGAAGTTAACCGAAGGTGTTTCCATTAGGTTTGCAGTAAGTACTTTGGTGTAAAATTGAAATGCATACTATTTGTATTGTCTAAGCATTAAATGCACTGAGATGACAACTTTTTTGTGTTGATGTGTGGAGCCACGACAAAACTTTCAAACTACTCATAATCATTTGGGAAGTTAACCTAAGGTGTTTCCATTAGCTTTGCAGTAAGTACTTTGGTGTAAAATTGAAATGTATACTATTTGTAGTATCTAAGCATTGTATGCACTGAGATAACAACATTTTTGTGTTGATGTGTAGAGGCATGAAACAACGTTCAAACTATTCATAATCATGTGGGAAGTTAACTTAAAATGTTTCCAAATGTTTCGCGCTCTGCACTTTGGTGGAAAATTGAGATATATACTACCTTAATGTCAGAACATAGTATGCACTGAGAAAGTAACTTTTTTGTCTTGATGAACAGAGGCATGAAACAACTTTCAACCTACTCATACTCATGTGGAAAGTTAATCAAAGGTGTTTCCATTTGGTTTGCAGTAAGTACTTTGGAGTAAAATTGAAATGTATAGTATTTGTATTGTCTTCGTATAGTATGCACTGAGATAACAACTTTTTTGTTATCATCTGTAGAGCCATAATACAACTTTCAAACAACTCAGAAACATGTGGGAAGTTAACCAAAGGTGTTTCCATTAGGTTTGCAGTAAGTACTTTCGTGGAAAATTGAAATATATGCTATTTGCATTGTAAAAGCATTGTATGCACTGAGAGATCAACTTTTTTGTCTTTATGTGCACAGGTATGAAACAACTTGCAGACATCTCAGAATCATGTCGGAAGTTAACCTAAGGTGTTTCCATTAGGTTTGCAGTAAGTAGTTTGCTGTAAAATTGAAATGTATTCTATTTGTATTGTCTAAGCATTGTATGCCCTGAGATAACAACTTTTTTGTGTTGATGTGTGGAGCCACGAAAAAACTTTCAAATTACTCATAATCATTTGGGAAGTTAAGCTAAGGTGTTTCCATTTGGTTTCCAGTAAGTACTTTGGTGTAAAATTGAAATATATACTATTTGTATTATCTAAGCATTGTATGCACTGAGATAACAACTTTTTTCTGTTGATGTGTGGAGCCATGAAAAAACTTTCAAACTACGCAGAATCATTTGGGAAGTTAACCTAAGGTGTTTCCATTAGGTTTGCAGTAAGTACTTTGGTGTAAAATTGAAATGTATACGATTTGCATTATCAAAGTATTGTATGCACTGAGGTAACAACTTTTTTGTGTTGATGTGTAGAGCCATGAAAAAACTTTCAAACTACTCATAATCATTTGGGAAGTTAACCTAAGGTCTTTCCATTAGGTTTGTAGCAAATACTTTGGTGTAAAATTGAATTGTATGCTATTTGTATTGTAAAAGCATTGTATGCACTGAGAGATCAACTTTTTTGTCTTTATGTGCACAGGTATGAAACAACTTTCAGACATCTCAGAATCATGTGGGAAGTTAACCTAAGGTGTTTCCATTAGGTTTGCAGTAAGTACTTTGGTGTAAAATTGAAATGTATACTATTTGTATTATCTAAGCATTGTATGCACTGAGATAACAACTTTTTTGTGTTGATGTGTGGAGCCATGAAAAAACTTTCAAACTACTCAGAATCATTTGGGAAGTTAACCTGAGGTGTTTCCATTAGGTTTGCAGTATGTAGTTTGGTGTAAAATTGAAATGTATACTATTTGTATTATCTAAGCATTGTATGGACTGAGATAACAACATTTTTGTGTTGATGTGTAGAGCCATGAAACAACTTTCAAACTATTCATAATCATGTGGGAAGTTAACTTAAAATGTTTCCCAATGGTTTGCACTCTGCACTTTGGTGGAAAATTGAGATGTATACTACCTTAATGTCTAACATAGTATGCACTGAGAAAGTAAGTTTTTTCTCTTGATGAACAGAGGCATGAAACTACTTTTAACCTACTCATACTCATGTGGAAAGTTAACCTAAGTTGTTTCCATTAGGTTTGTAGTAAGTACTTTGTTGTAAAATTGAAATGTATACTATTTGTATTATCTAAGCATTGTATGCACTGAGATAACAACTTTTTTGTGTTGATGTGTGAAGCCATGAAAAAACTTTCAAACTACTCATAATCATTTGGGAAGTTAACCTAAGGTGTTTCCATTAGGTTTGTAGCAAGTACTTTGGTGTAAAATTGAAATGTATACTATTTGTATTATCTAAGGATAGTATGCACTGAGATAACAACTTTTTTGTGTTGATGTGTGGAGCCATGACAAAACTTTCAAACTACTCATAATCATTTGGGAAGTTAACCTAAGGTGTTTCCATTAGGTTTGCAGTAAGTACTTTGGTGTAAAATTGAAATGCATACTATTTGTATTGTCTAAGCATTAAATGCACTGAGATGACAACTTTTTTGTGTTGATGTGTGGAGCCACGACAAAACTTTCAAACTACTCATAATCATTTGGGAAGTTAACCTAAGGTGTTTCCATTAGGTTTGCAGAAAGTACTTTGGTGTAAAATTGAAATGTATACTATTTGTATTATCTAAGCATTCTATGCACTGAGATAACAACATTTTTGTGTTGATGTGCAGAGGCATGAAACAACGTTCAAACTATTCATAATCATGTGGGAAGTTAACTTAAAATGTTTCCAAATGGTTCGCGCTCTGCACTTGGTGGAAAATTGAGATATATACTACCTTAATGTCAGAACATAGTATGCACTGAGAAAGTAACTTTTTTGTCTTGATGAACAGAGGCATGAAACAACTTTCAACCTACTCATACTCATGTGGAAAGTTAATCAAAGGTGTTTGCATTTGGTTTGCAGTAAGTACTTTGGAGTAAAATTGAAATGTATAGTATTTGTATTGTCTTCGTATAGTATGCACTGAGATAACAACTTTTTTGTTATCATCTGTAGAGGCATAATACAACTTTCAAACAACTCAGAAACATGTGGGAAGTTACCCAAAGGTGTTTCCATTAGGTTTGCAGTAAGTACTTTGGTGTAAAATTGAAATGAATGCTATTTGTATTGTAAAAGCATTGCATGCACTGAGAGATCAACTTTTTTGTCTTTATGTGCACAGGTATGAAACAACTTTCAGACATCTCAGAATCATGTCGGAAGTTAACCTACGGTGTTTCCATTAGGTTTGCAGTAAGTACTTCGGTCTAAAATTGAAATGTATACGATTTGCATTATCTAAGTATTGTATGCACTGAGATAACAACTTTTTTGTTTTGATGTGTGGAGCCATGAAAAATCTTTCAAACTACTCATAATCATTTGGGAAGTTAACCTAAGGTGTTTCCATTAGGTTTGTAGCAAGTACTTTGGTATAAAATTGAAATGTATACTATTTGTATTATCTAAGGATAGTATGCACTGAGATAACAACTTTTTTGTGTTGATGTGTGGAGCCATGAAAAAACTTTCAAACTACTCATAATCATTTGGGAAGTTAACCTAAGGTGTTTCCATTAGGTTTGCAGTAAGTACTTTGGTGTAAAATTGAAATGCATACTATTTGTAGTATCTAAGCATTGCATGCACTGAGATAACAACATTTTTGTGTTGATGTGTAGAGGCATGAAACAACGTTCAAACTATTCATAATCATGTGGGAAGTTACCTTAAAATGTTTCCAAATGGTTCGCGCTCTGCACTTTGGTGGAAAATTGAGATATATACTACCTTAAAGTCAGAACATAGTATGCACTGAGAAAGTAACTTTTTTGTCTTGATGAACAGAGGCATGAAACAACTTTCAACCTACTCATACTCATGTGGAAAGTTAATCAAAGGTGTTTCCATTTGGTTTGCAGTAAGTACTTTGGAGTAAAATTGAAATGTATAGTATTTGTATTGTCTTCGTATAGTATGCACTGAGATAACACCTTTTTTGTTATCATATGTAGAGCCATAATACAACTTTCAAAGAACTCAGAAACATGTGGGAAGTTAACCAAAGGTGTTTCCATTAGGTTTGCAGAAAGTACTTTGGTGTAAAATTGAAATGTATACTATTTGTATTATCTAAGCATTCTATGCACTGAGATAACAACATTTTTGTGTTGATGTGCAGAGGCATGAAACAACGTTCAAACTATTCATAATCATGTGGGAAGTTAACTTAAAATGTTTCCCAATGGTTCGCGCTCTGCACTTTGGTGGAAAATTGACATATATACTACGTTAATGTCAGAACATAGTATGCACTGAGAAAGTAACTTTTTTGTCTTGATGAACAGAGGCATGAAACAACTTTCAAACTACTCATACTCATGTGGAAAGTTAACCAAAGGTGTTTCCATTAGGTGTGCAGTAAGTACTTTGTTGTAAAATTGAAATGTATACTATTTGTATTATCTAAGCATTGTATGCACTGAGATAACAATTTTTTTTTGTTGATGTGTGCAGCCATGAAAAAACTGTCAAACTACTCATAATCATGTGGGAAGTTGACCTAAGGTGTTTCCATGAGGTTTGCAGTAAGTACTTTGGTGTAAAATTGAAATCTATGCTATTTGCACTGTAAAAGCATTGTATGCACTGAGAAAACAAATTTTTTCTCTTGATGTGCAGAGCCATAATACAATTTTCAAACTATTCATAATCATGTAGGAAGTTAATTTAAAATGTTTCCCAATGGTTTGCACTCTACACTTTGGTGGAAAATTGACATGTATACTACCTTAATGTCAGAACGTAGTATGCACTGAGAAAGTAACTTTTTTGTCTTGATGAACAGAGGCATGAAACAACTTTCAAACTACTCATACTCATGTGGGAAGTTAACCAAACGTGTTTCCATTTGGTTTGCAGTAAGTACTTTGGAGTAAAATTGAAATGTATAGTATTTGTATTGTCTTCGTATAGCATGCACTGAGATAACAACTTTTTGTTATCATGTGTAGAGCCATAATACAACTTTCAAGCAACTCAGAAACATGTGGGAAGTTAACCAAAGGTGTTTCCATTAGGTTTGCAGTAAGTACTTTGGTGGAAAATTGAAATCTATGCTATTTGCATTGTAAAAGCATTGTATGCACTGAGATATCAACTTTTTTGTCTTTATGTGCACAGGTATGAAACAACTTGCAGACATCTCAGAATCATGTCGGAAGTTAACCTACGGTGTTTCCATTAGATTTGCAGTAAGTACTTCGGTCTAAAATTGAAATGTATACGATTTGCATTATCTAAGTATTGTATGCACTCAGATAACAACTTTTTTGTGTTGATGTGTGGAGCCATGAAAAAACTTTCAAACTACTCATAATCATTTGGGAAGTTAACCTAAGGTGTTTCCATTAGGTTTGTAGCAAGTACATTGGTATAAAATTGAAATGTATACTATTTGTATTATCTAAGGATAGTATGCACTGAGATAACAACTTTTTTGTGTTGATGTGTGGAGCCATGAAAAACCTTTCAAACTACTCATAATCATTTGGGAAGTTAACCGAAGGTGTTTCCATTAGGTTTGCAGTAAGTACTTTGGTGTAAAATTGAAATGCATACTATTTGTATTGTCTAAGCATTAAATGCACTGAGATGACAACTTTTTTGTGTTGATGTGTGGAGCCACGACAAAACTTTCAAACTACTCATAATCATTTGGGAAGTTAACCTAAGGTGTTTCCATTAGCTTTGCAGTAAGTACTTTGGTGTAAAATTGAAATGTATACTATTTGTAGTATCTAAGCATTGTATGCACTGAGATAACAACATTTTTGTGTTGATGTGTAGAGGCATGAAACAACGTTCAAACTATTCATAATCATGTGGGAAGTTAACTTAAAATGTTTCCAAATGTTTCGCGCTCTGCACTTTGGTGGAAAATTGAGATATATACTACCTTAATGTCAGAACATAGTATGTACTGAGAAAGTAACTTTTTTGTCTTGATGAACAGAGGCATGAAACAACTTTCAACCTACTCATACTCATGTGGAAAGTTAATCAAAGGTGTTTCCATTTGGTTTGCAGTAAGTACTTTGGAGTAAAATTGAAATGTATAGTATTTGTATTGTCTTCGTATAGTATGCACTGAGATAACAACTTTTTTGTTATCATCTGTAGAGCCATAATACAACTTTCAAACAACTCAGAAACATGTGGGAAGTTAACCAAAGGTGTTTCCATTAGGTTTGCAGTAAGTACTTTGGTGGAAAATTGAAATCTATGCTATTTGCATTGTAAAAGCATTGTATGCACTGAGAGATCAACTTTTTTGTCTTTATGTGCACAGGTATGAAACAACTTGCAGACATCTCAGAATCATGTCGGAAGTTAACCTAAGGTGTTTCCATTAGGTTTGCAGTAAGTAGTTTGCTGTAAAATTGAAATGTATTCTATTTGTATTGTCTAAGCATTGTATGCCCTGAGATAACAACTTTTTTGTGTTGATGTGTGGAGCCACGAAAAAACTTTCAAATTACTCATAATCATTTGGGAAGTTAAGCTAAGGTGTTTCCATTTGGTTTCCAGTAAGTACTTTGGTGTAAAATTGAAATATATACTATTTGTATTATCTAAGCATTGTATGCACTGAGATAACAACTTTTTTCTGTTGATGTGTGGAGCCATGAAAAAACTTTCAAACTACTCAGAATCATTTGGGAAGTTAACCTAAGGTGTTTCCATTAGGTTTGCAGTAAGTACTTTGGTGTAAAATTGAAATGTATACGATTTGCATTATCTAAGTATTGTATGCACTGAGGTAACAACTTTTTTGTGTTGATGTGTAGAGCCATGAAAAAACTTTCAAACTACTCATAATCATTTGGGAAGTTAACCTAAGGTCTTTCCATTAGGTTTGTAGCAAATACTTTGGTGTAAAATTGAAATGTATACTATTTGTATTATCTAAGCATTGTATGAACTGAGATAACAACTTTTTTCTGTTGATGTGTGGAGCCATGAAAAAACTTTCAAACTACTCATAATCATTTGGGAAGTTAACCTAAGGTGTTTCCATTAGGTTTGCAGTAAGTACTATGGTGTAAAATTGAAATGTATACAATTTGTATTGTCTAAGCATAGTATGCACTGAGAAAGTAACTTTTTTGTCTTGATGAAGAGAGGCATGAAACAACTTTCAACCTACTCATACTCATGTGGGAAGTTAACCTAAGGTGTTTCCATTAGGTTTGCAGTAAGTACTTTACTGTAAAATTGAAATGTATACTATTTGTATTGTCTAAGCATAGCCTGCACTGAGTAAGTAATTTTTTTGTCTTGATGAACAGAGGCATGAAACAACTTTCAACCTGCTCATACTCATGTGGGAAGTTCACCAAACGTTTTTCCATTAGGTTTGCAGTAAGTACTTTGGTGTAAAATTGAAATGTATGCTATTTGTATTGTAAAAGCATTGTATGCACTGAGAGATCAACTTTTTTGTCTTTATGTGCACAGGTATGAAACAACTTTCAGACATCTCAGAATCATGTGGGAAGTTAACCTAAGGTGTTTCCATTAGGTTTGCAGTAAGTACTTTGGTGTAAAATTGAAATGTATACTATTTGTATTATCTAAGCATTGTATGCACTGAGATAACAACTTTTTTGTGTTGATGTGTGGAGCCATGAAAAAACTTTCAAACTACTCAGAATCATTTGGGAAGTTAACCTAAGGTGTTTCCATTAGGTTTGCAGTATGTAGTTTGGTGTAAAATTGAAATGTATACTATTTGTATTATCTAAGCATTGTATGCACTGAGATAACAACATTTTTGTGTTGATGTGTAGAGCCATGAAACAACTTTCAAACTATTCATCATCATGTGGGAAGTTAACTTAAAATGTTTCCCAATGGTTTGCACTCTGCACTTTGGTGGAAAATTGAGATGTATACTACCTTAATGTCTAACATAGTATGCACTGAGAAAGTAAGTTTTTTCTCTTGATGAACAGAGGCATGAAACAACTTTTAACCTACTCATACTCATGTGGAAAGTTAATCTAAGTTGTTTCCATTAGGTTTGTAGTAAGTACTTTGTTGTAAAATTGAAATGTATACTATTTGTATTATCTAAGCATTGTATGCACTGAGATAACAACTTTTTTGTGTTGATGTGTGGAGCAATGAAAAAACTTTCAAACTACTCATAATCATTTGGGAAGTTAACCTAAGGTGTTTCCATTAGGTTTGCAGTAAGTACTTTGGTGTAAAATTGAAATGTATTCTATTTGTATTGTCTAAGCATAGTATGCACTGAGAAAGTAACTTTTTGTCTTGATGAACAGAGGCATGAAACACCTTTTAACCTACTCATACTCATGTGGAAAGTTAACCAAAGGTGTTTGCATTAGGTTTGCAGTAAGTACTTTGGTGTAAAATTGAAATGTATACGATTTGCATTATCTAAGCATTGTATGCACTGAGATAACAACTTTTTTGTGTTGATGTGTGAAGCCATGAAAAAACTTTCAAACTACTCATAATCATTTGGGAAGTTAACCTAAGGTGTTTCCATTAGGTTTGTAGCAAGTACTTTGGTGTAAAATTGAAATGTATACTATTTGTATTATCTAAGGATAGTATACACTGAGATAACAACTTTTTTGTGTTGATGTGTGGAGCCATGAAAAAACTTTCAAACTACTCATAATCATTTGGGAAGTTAACCTAAGGTGTTTCCATTAGGTTTGCAGTAAGTACTTTGGTGTAAAATTGAAATGCATACTATTTGTATTGTCTAAGCATTAAATGCACTGAGATGACAACTTTTTTGTGTTGATGTGTGGAGCCACGACAAAACTTTCAAACTACTCATAATCATTTGGGAAGTTAACCTAAGGTGTTTCCATTAGGTTTGCAGAAAGTACTTTGGTGTAAAATTGAAATGTATACTATTTGTATTATCTAAGCATTCTATGCACTGAGATAACAACATTTTTGTGTTGATGTGTAGAGGCATGAAACAACGTTCAAACTATTCATAATCATGTGGGAAGTTAACTTAAAATGTTTCCAAATGGTTCGCGCTCTGCACTTGGTGGAAAATTGAGATATATACTACCTTAATGTCAGAACATAGTATGCACTGAGAAAGTAACTTTTTTGTCTTGATGAACAGAGGCATGAAACAACTTTCAACCTACTCATACTCATGTGGAAAGTTAATCAAAGGTGTTTGCATTTGGTTTGCAGTAAGTACTTTGGAGTAGAATTGAAATGTATAGTATTTGTATTGTCTTCGTATAGTATGCACTGAGATAACAACTTTTTTGTTATCATCTGTAGAGGCATAATACAACTTTCAAACAACTCAGAAACATGTGGGAAGTTAACCAAAGGTGTTTCCATTAGGTTTGCAGTAAGTACTTTGGTGTAAAATTGAAATGAATGCTATTTGTATTGTAAAAGCATTGCATGCACTGAGAGATCAACTTTTTTGTCTTTATGTGCACAGGTATGAAACAACTTTCAGACATCTCAGAATCATGTCGGAAGTTAACCTACGGTGTTTCCATTAGGTTTGCAGTAAGTACTTCGGTCTAAAATTGAAATGTATACGATTTGCATTATCTAAGTATTGTATGCACTGAGATAACAACTTTTTTGTGTTGATGTGTGGAGCCATGAAAAAACTTTCAAACTACTCATAATCATTTGGGAAGTTAACCTAAGGTGTTTCCATTAGGTTTGTAGCAAGTACTTTGGTATAAAATTGAAATGTATACTATTTGTATTATCTAAGGATAGTATGCACTGAAATAACAACTTTTTTGTGTTGATGTGTGGAGCCATGAAAAAACTTTCAAACTACTCATAATCATTTGGGAAGTTAACCTAAGGTGTTTCCATTAGGTTTGCAGTAAGTACTTTGGTGTAAAATTGAAATGCATACTATTTGTATTGTCTAAGCATTAAATGCACTGAGATGACAACTTTTTTGTGTTGATGTGTGGAGCCACGACAAAACTTTCAAACTACTCATAATCATTTGGGAAGTTAACCTAAGGTGTTTCCATTAGCTTTGCAGTAAGTACTTTGGTGTAAAATTGAAATGTATACTATTTGTAGTATCTAAGCATTGCATGCACTGAGATAACAACATTTTTGTGTTGATGTGTAGAGGCATGAAACAACGTTCAAACTATTCATAATCATGTGGGAAGTTACCTTAAAATGTTTCCAAATGGTTCGCGCTCTGCACTTTGGTGGAAAATTGAGATATATACTACCTTAATGTCAGAACATAGTATGCACTGAGAAAGTAACTTTTTTGTCTTGATGAACAGAGGCATGAAACAACTTTCAACCTACTCATACTCATGTGGAAAGTTAATCAAAGGTGTTTCCATTTGGTTTGCAGTAAGTACTTTGGAGTAAAATTGAAATGTATAGTATTTGTATTGTCTTCGTATAGTATGCACTGAGATAACAACTTTTTTGTTATCATCTGTAGAGCCATAATACAACTTTCAAACAACTCAGAAACATGTGGGAAGTTAACCAAAGGTGTTTCCATTAGGTTTGCAGTAAGTACTTTGGTGTAAAATTGAAATGAATGCTATTTGTATTGTAAAAGCATTGCATGCACTGAGAGATCAACTTTTTTGTCTTTATGTGCACAGGTATGAAACAACTTGCAGACATCTCAGAATCATGTGCGAAGTTAACCTAAGGTGTTTCCATTAGGTTTGCAGTAAGTAGTTTGGTGTAAAATTGAAATGTATTCTATTTGTATTGTCTAAGCATTGTATGCACTGAGATAACAACATTTTTGTGTTGATGTGTAGAGCCATGAAACAACGTTCAAACTATTCATAATCATGTGGGAAGTTAACTTAAAATGTTTCCCAATGGTTCGCGCTCTGCACTTTGGTGGAAAATTGACATATATACTACCTTAATGTCAGAACATAGTATGCACTGAGAAAGTAACTTTTTTGTCTTGATGAACAGAGGCATGAAACAACTTTCAAACTACTCATACTCATGTGGAAAGTTAACCAAAGGTGTTTCCATTAGGTGTGCAGTAAGTACTTTGTTGTAAAATTGAAATGTATACTATTTGTATTATCTAAGCATTGTATGCACTGAGATAACAACTTTTTTTTGTTGATGTGTGGAGCCATGAAAAAACTTTCAAACTACTCATAATCATGTGGGAAGTTGACCTAAGGTATTTCCATGAGGTTTGCAGTAAGTACTTTGGTGTAAAATTGAAATGTATGCTATTTGCACTGTAAAAGCATTGTATGCACTGAGAAAACAACTTTTTTCTCTTGATGTGCAGAGCCATAATACAATTTTCAAACTATTCATAATCATGTGGGAAGTTAATTTAAAATGTTTCCCAATGGTTTGCACTCTACACTTTGGTGGAAAATTGAGATGTATACTACCTTAATGTCAGAACATAGTATGCACTGAGAAAGTAACTTTTTTGTCTTGATAAACAGAGGCATGAAACAACTTTCAAACTACTCATACTCATGTGGGAAGTTAACCAAACGTGTTTCCATTTGGTTTGCAGTAAGTACTTTGGAGTAAAATTGAAATGTATAGTATTTGTATTGTCTTCGTATAGCATGCACTGAGATAACAACTTTTTTGTTATCATGTGTAGAGCCATAATACAACTTTCAAGCAACTCAGAAACATGTGGGAAGTTAACCAAAGGTGTTTCCATTAGGTTTGCAGTAAGTACTTTGGTGGAAAATTGAAATCTATGCTATTTGCATTATAAAAGCATTGTATGCACTGAGAGATCAACTTTTTTGTCTTTATGTGCACAGGTATGAAACAACTTGCAGACATCTCAGAATCATGTCGGAAGTTAACCTACGGTGTTTCCATTAGGTTTGCAGTAAGTACTTCGGTCTAAAATTGAAACGTATACGATTTGCATTATCTAAGTATTGTATGCACTGAGATAACAACTTTTTTGTGTTGATGTGTGGAGCCATGAAAAAACTTTCAAACTACTCATCATCATTTGGGAAGTTAACCTAAGGTGTTTCCATTAGGTTTGTAGCAAGTACTTTGGTATAAAATTGAAATGTATACTATTTGTATTATCTAAGGATAGTATGCACTGAGATAACAACTTTTTTGTGTTGATGTGTGGAGCCATGAAAAAACTTTCAAACTACTCATAATCATTTGGGAAGTTAACCTAAGGTGTTTCCATTAGGTTTGCAGTAAGTACTTTGGTGTAAAATTGAAATGCATACTATTTGTATTGTCTAAGCATTAAATGCACTGAGATGACAACTTTTTTGTGTTGATGTGTGAAGCCATGAAAAAACTTTCAAACTACTCATAATCATTTGGGAAGTTAACCTAAGGTGTTTCCATTAGGTTTGTAGCAAGTACTTTGGTATAAAATTGAAATGTATACTATTTGTATTATCTAAGGATAGTATGCACTGAGATAACAACTTTTTTGTGTTGATGTGTGGAGCCATGAAAAAACTTTCAAACTACTCATAATCATTTGGGAAGTTAACCTAAGGTGTTTCCATTAGGTTTGCAGTAAGTACTTTGGTGTAAAATTGAAATGCATACTATTTGTATTGTCTAAGCATTAAATGCACTGAGATGACAACTTTTTTGTGTTGATGTGTGGAGCCACGACAAAACTTTCAAACTACTCATAATCATTTGGGAAGTTAACCTAAGGTGTTTCCATTAGCTTTGCAGTAAGTACTTTGGTGTAAAATTGAAATGTATACTATTTGTAGTATCTAAGCATTGCATGCACTGAGATAACAACATTTTTGTGTTGATGTGTAGAGGCATGAAACAACGTTCAAACTATTCATAATCATGTGGGAAGTTACCTTAAAATGTTTCCAAATGGTTCGCGCTCTGCACTTTGGTGGAAAATTGAGATATATACTACCTTAATGTCAGAACATAGTATGCACTGAGAAAGTAACTTTTTTGTCTTGATGAACAGAGGCATGAAACAACTTTCAACCTACTCATACTCATGTGGAAAGTTAATCAAAGGTGTTTCCATTTGGTTTGCAGTAAGTACTTTGGAGTAAAATTGAAATGTATAGTATTTGTATTGTCTTCGTATAGTATGCACTGAGATAACAACTTTTTTGTTATCATCTGTAGAGCCATAATACAACTTTCAAACAACTCAGAAACATGTGGGAAGTTAACCAAAGGTGTTTCCATTAGGTTTGCAGTAAGTACTTTGGTGTAAAATTGAAATGAATGCTATTTGTATTGTAAAAGCATTGCATGCACTGAGAGATCAACTTTTTTGTCTTTATGTGCACAGGTATGAAACAACTTGCAGACATCTCAGAATCATGTGCGAAGTTAACCTAAGGTGTTTCCATTAGGTTTGCAGTAAGTAGTTTGGTGTAAAATTGAAATGTATTCTATTTGTATTGTCTAAGCATTGTATGCACTGAGATAACAACATTTTTGTGTTGATGTGTAGAGCCATGAAACAACGTTCAAACTATTCATAATCATGTGGGAAGTTAACTTAAAATGTTTCCCAATGGTTCGCGCTCTGCACTTTGGTGGAAAATTGACATATATACTACGTTAATGTCAGAACATAGTATGCACTGAGAAAGTAACTTTTTTGTCTTGATGAAAAGAGGCATGAAACAACTTTCAAACTACTCATACTCATGTGGAAAGTTAACCAAAGGTGTTTCCATTAGGTGTGCAGTAAGTACTTTGTTGTAAAATTGAAATGTATACTATTTGTATTATCTAAGCATTGTATGCACTGAGATAACAACTTTTTTTTGTTGATGTGTGGAGCCATGAAAAAACTTTCAAACTACTCATAATCATGTGGGAAGTTGACCTAAGGTGTTTCCATGAGGTTTGCAGTAAGTACTTTGGTGTAAAATTGAAATGTATGCTATTTGCACTGTAAAAGCATTGTATGCACTGAGAAAACAACTTTTTTCTCTTGATGTGCAGAGCCATAATACAATTTTCAAACTATTCATAATCATGTGGGAAGTTAATTTAAAATGTTTCCCAATGGTTTGCACTCTACACTTTGGTGGAAAATTGAGATGTATACTACCTTAATGTCAGAACATAGTATGCACTGAGAAAGTAACTTTTTTGTCTTGATGAACAGAGGCATGAAACAACTTTCAACCTACTCATACTCATGTGGAAAGTTAATCAAAGGTGTTTCCATTTGGTTTGCAGTAAGTACTTTGGAGTAAAATTGAAATGTATAGTATTTGTATTGTCTTCGTATAGTATGCACTGAGATAACAACTTTTTTGTTATCATCTGTAGAGCCATAATACAACTTTCAAAGAACTCAGAAACATGTGGGAAGTTAACCAAAGGTGTTTCCATTAGGTTGGCAGAAAGTACTTTGGTGTAAAATTGAAATGTATACTATTTGTATTATCTAAGCATTCTATGCACTGAGATAACAACATTTTTGTGTTGATGTGCAGAGGCATGAAACAACGTTCAAACTATTCATAATCATGTGGGAAGTTAACTTAAAATGTTTCCCAATGGTTCGCGCTCTGCACTTTGGTGGAAAATTGACATATATACTACGTTAATGTCAGAACATAGTATGCACTGAGAAAGTAACTTTTTTGTCTTGATGAACAGAGGCATGAAACAACTTTCAAACTACTCATACTCATGTGGAAAGTTAACCAAAGGTGTTTCCATTAGGTGTGCAGTAAGTACTTTGTTGTAAAATTGAAATGTATACTATTTGTATTATCTAAGCATTGTATGCACTGAGATAACAATTTTTTTTTGTTGATGTGTGCAGCCATGAAAAAACTGTCAAACTACTCATAATCATGTGGGAAGTTGACCTAAGGTGTTTCCATGAGGTTTGCAGTAAGTACTTTGGTGTAAAATTGAAATCTATGCTATTTGCACTGTAAAAGCATTGTATGCACTGAGAAAACAAATTTTTTCTCTTGATGTGCAGAGCCATAATACAATTTTCAAACTATTCATAATCATGTAGGAAGTTAATTTAAAATGTTTCCCAATGGTTTGCACTCTACACTTTGGTGGAAAATTGACATGTATACTACCTTAATGTCAGAACGTAGTATGCACTGAGAAAGTAACTTTTTTGTCTTGATGAACAGAGGCATGAAACAACTTTCAAACTACTCATACTCATGTGGGAAGTTAACCAAACGTGTTTCCATTTGGTTTGCAGTAAGTACTTTGGAGTAAAATTGAAATGTATAGTATTTGTATTGTCTTCGTATAGCATGCACTGAGATAACAACTTTTTTGTTATCATGTGTAGAGCCATAATACAACTTTCAAGCAACTCAGAAACATGTGGGAAGTTAACCAAAGGTGTTTCCATTAGGTTTGCAGTAAGTACTTTGGTGGAAAATTGAAATCTATGCTATTTGCATTGTAAAAGCATTGTATGCACTGAGATATCAACTTTTTTGTCTTTATGTGCACAGGTATGAAACAACTTGCAGACATCTCAGAATCATGTCGGAAGTTAACCTACGGTGTTTCCATTAGATTTGCAGTAAGTACTTCGGTCTAAAATTGAAATGTATACGATTTGCATTATCTAAGTATTGTATGCACTGAGATAACAACTTTTTTGTGTTGATGTGTGGAGCCATGAAAAAACTTTCAAACTACTCATAATCATTTGGGAAGTTAACCTAAGGTGTTTCCATTAGGTTTGTAGCAAGTACATTGGTATAAAATTGAAATGTATACTATTTGTATTATCTAAGGATAGTATGCACTGAGATAACAACTTTTTTGTGTTGATGTGTGGAGCCATGAAAAACCTTTCAAACTACTCATAATCATTTGGGAAGTTAACCGAAGGTGTTTCCATTAGGTTTGCAGTAAGTACTTTGGTGTAAAATTGAAATGCATACTATTTGTATTGTCTAAGCATTAAATGCACTGAGATGACAACTTTTTTGTGTTGATGTGTGGAGCCACGACAAAACTTTCAAACTACTCATAATCATTTGGGAAGTTAACCTAAGGTGTTTCCATTAGCTTTGCAGTAAGTACTTTGGTGTAAAATTGAAATGTATACTATTTGTAGTATCTAAGCATTGTATGCACTGAGATAACAACATTTTTGTGTTGATGTGTAGAGGCATGAAACAACGTTCAAACTATTCATAATCATGTGGGAAGTTAACTTAAAATGTTTCCAAATGTTTCGCGCTCTGCACTTTGGTGGAAAATTGAGATATATACTACCTTAATGTCAGAACATAGTATGCACTGAGAAAGTAACTTTTTTGTCTTGATGAACAGAGGCATGAAACAACTTTCAACCTACTCATACTCATGTGGAAAGTTAATCAAAGGTGTTTCCATTTGGTTTGCAGTAAGTACTTTGGAGTAAAATTGAAATGTATAGTATTTGTATTGTCTTCGTATAGTATGCACTGAGATAACAACTTTTTTGTTATCATCTGTAGAGCCATAATACAACTTTCAAACAACTCAGAAACATGTGGGAAGTTAACCAAAGGTGTTTCCATTAGGTTTGCAGTAAGTACTTTGGTGGAAAATTGAAATCTATGCTATTTGCATTGTAAAAGCATTGTATGCACTGAGAGATCAACTTTTTTGTCTTTATGTGCACAGGTATGAAACAACTTGCAGACATCTCAGAATCATGTCGGAAGTTAACCTAAGGTGTTTCCATTAGGTTTGCAGTAAGTAGTTTGCTGTAAAATTGAAATGTATTCTATTTGTATTGTCTAAGCATTGTATGCCCTGAGATAACAACTTTTTTGTGTTGATGTGTGGAGCCACGAAAAAACTTTCAAATTACTCATAATCATTTGGGAAGTTAAGCTAAGGTGTTTCCATTTGGTTTCCAGTAAGTACTTTGGTGTAAAATTGAAATATATACTATTTGTATTATCTAAGCATTGTATGCACTGAGATAACAACTTTTTTCTGTTGATGTGTGGAGCCATGAAAAAACTTTCAAACTACTCAGAATCATTTGGGAAGTTAACCTAAGGTGTTTCCATTAGGTTTGCAGTAAGTACTTTGGTGTAAAATTGAAATGTATACGATTTGCATTATCTAAGTATTGTATGCACTGAGGTAACAACTTTTTTGTGTTGATGTGTAGAGCCATGAAAAAACTTTCAAACTACTCATAATCATTTGGGAAGTTAACCTAAGGTCTTTCCATTAGGTTTGTAGCAAATACTTTGGTGTAAAATTGAAATGTATACTATTTGTATTATCTAAGCATTGTATGAACTGAGATAACAACTTTTTTCTGTTGATGTGTGGAGCCATGAAAAAACTTTCAAACTACTCATAATCATTTGGGAAGTTAACCTAAGGTGTTTCCATTAGGTTTGCAGTAAGTACTATGGTGTAAAATTGAAATGTATACTATTTGTATTGTCTAAGCATAGTATGCACTGAGAAAGTAACTTTTTTGTCTTGATGAAGAGAGGCATGAAACAACTTTCAACCTACTCATACTCATGTGGGAAGTTAACCTAAGGTGTTTCCATTAGGTTTGCAGTAAGTACTTTACTGTAAAATTGAAATGTATACTATTTGTATTGTCTAAGCATAGCCTGCACTGAGTAAGTAATTTTTTTGTCTTGATGAACAGAGGCATGAAACAACTTTCAACCTGCTCATACTCATGTGGGAAGTTCACCAAACGTTTTTCCATTAGGTTTGCAGTAAGTACTTTGGTGTAAAATTGAAATGTATGCTATTTGTATTGTAAAAGCATTGTATGCACTGAGAGATCAACTTTTTTGTCTTTATGTGCACAGGTATGAAACAACTTTCAGACATCTCAGAATCATGTGGGAAGTTAACCTAAGGTGTTTCCATTAGGTTTGCAGTAAGTACTTTGGTGTAAAATTGAAATGTATACTATTTGTATTATCTAAGCATTGTATGCACTGAGATAACAACTTTTTTGTGTTGATGTGTGGAGCCATGAAAAAACTTTCAAACTACTCAGAATCATTTGGGAAGTTAACCTGAGGTGTTTCCATTAGGTTTGCAGTATGTAGTTTGGTGTAAAATTGAAATGTATACTATTTGTATTATCTAAGCATTGTATGCACTGAGATAACAACATTTTTGTGTTGATGTGTAGAGCCATGAAACAACTTTCAAACTATTCATCATCATGTGGGAAGTTAACTTAAAATGTTTCCCAATGGTTTGCACTCTGCACTTTGGTGGAAAATTGAGATGTATACTACCTTAATGTCTAACATAGTATGCACTGAGAAAGTAAGTTTTTTCTCTTGATGAACAGAGGCATGAAACAACTTTTAACCTACTCATACTCATGTGGAAAGTTAATCTAAGTTGTTTCCATTAGGTTTGTAGTAAGTACTTTGTTGTAAAATTGAAATGTATACTATTTGTATTATCTAAGCATTGTATGCACTGAGATAACAACTTTTTTGTGTTGATGTGTGGAGCAATGAAAAAACTTTCAAACTACTCATAATCATTTGGGAAGTTAACCTAAGGTGTTTCCATTAGGTTTGCAGTAAGTACTTTGGTGTAAAATTGAAATGTATTCTATTTGTATTGTCTAAGCATAGTATGCACTGAGAAAGTAACTTTTTGTCTTGATGAACAGAGGCATGAAACACCTTTTAACCTACTCATACTCATGTGGAAAGTTAACCAAAGGTGTTTGCATTAGGTTTGCAGTAAGTACTTTGGTGTAAAATTGAAATGTATACGATTTGCATTATCTAAGCATTGTATGCACTGAGATAACAACTTTTTTGTGTTGATGTGTGAAGCCATGAAAAAACTTTCAAACTACTCATAATCATTTGGGAAGTTAACCTAAGGTGTTTCCATTAGGTTTGTAGCAAGTACTTTGGTGTAAAATTGAAATGTATACTATTTGTATTATCTAAGGATAGTATACACTGAGATAACAACTTTTTTGTGTTGATGTGTGGAGCCATGAAAAAACTTTCAAACTACTCATAATCATTTGGGAAGTTAACCTAAGGTGTTTCCATTAGGTTTGCAGTAAGTACTTTGGTGTAAAATTGAAATGCATACTATTTGTATTGTCTAAGCATTAAATGCACTGAGATGACAACTTTTTTGTGTTGATGTGTGGAGCCACGACAAAACTTTCAAACTACTCATAATCATTTGGGAAGTTAACCTAAGGTGTTTCCATTAGGTTTGCAGAAAGTACTTTGGTGTAAAATTGAAATGTATACTATTTGTATTATCTAAGCATTCTATGCACTGAGATAACAACATTTTTGTGTTGATGTGTAGAGGCATGAAACAACGTTCAAACTATTCATAATCATGTGGGAAGTTAACTTAAAATGTTTCCAAATGGTTCGCGCTCTGCACTTGGTGGAAAATTGAGATATATACTACCTTAATGTCAGAACATAGTATGCACTGAGAAAGTAACTTTTTTGTCTTGATGAACAGAGGCATGAAACAACTTTCAACCTACTCATACTCATGTGGAAAGTTAATCAAAGGTGTTTGCATTTGGTTTGCAGTAAGTACTTTGGAGTAGAATTGAAATGTATAGTATTTGTATTGTCTTCGTATAGTATGCACTGAGATAACAACTTTTTTGTTATCATCTGTAGAGGCATAATACAACTTTCAAACAACTCAGAAACATGTGGGAAGTTAACCAAAGGTGTTTCCATTAGGTTTGCAGTAAGTACTTTGGTGTAAAATTGAAATGAATGCTATTTGTATTGTAAAAGCATTGCATGCACTGAGAGATCAACTTTTTTGTCTTTATGTGCACAGGTATGAAACAACTTTCAGACATCTCAGAATCATGTCGGAAGTTAACCTACGGTGTTTCCATTAGGTTTGCAGTAAGTACTTCGGTCTAAAATTGAAATGTATACGATTTGCATTATCTAAGTATTGTATGCACTGAGATAACAACTTTTTTGTGTTGATGTGTGGAGCCATGAAAAAACTTTCAAACTACTCATAATCATTTGGGAAGTTAACCTAAGGTGTTTCCATTAGGTTTGTAGCAAGTACTTTGGTATAAAATTGAAATGTATACTATTTGTATTATCTAAGGATAGTATGCACTGAGATAACAACTTTTTTGTGTTGATGTGTGGAGCCATGAAAAAACTTTCAAACTACTCATAATCATTTGGGAAGTTAACCTAAGGTGTTTCCATTAGGTTTGCAGTAAGTACTTTGGTGTAAAATTGAAATGCATACTATTTGTATTGTCTAAGCATTAAATGCACTGAGATGACAACTTTTTTGTGTTGATGTGTGGAGCCACGACAAAACTTTCAAACTACTCATAATCATTTGGGAAGTTAACCTAAGGTGTTTCCATTAGCTTTGCAGTAAGTACTTTGGTGTAAAATTGAAATGTATACTATTTGTAGTATCTAAGCATTGCATGCACTGAGATAACAACATTTTTGTGTTGATGTGTAGAGGCATGAAACAACGTTCAAACTATTCATAATCATGTGGGAAGTTACCTTAAAATGTTTCCAAATGGTTCGCGCTCTGCACTTTGGTGGAAAATTGAGATATATACTACCTTAATGTCAGAACATAGTATGCACTGAGAAAGTAACTTTTTTGTCTTGATGAACAGAGGCATGAAACAACTTTCAACCTACTCATACTCATGTGGAAAGTTAATCAAAGGTGTTTCCATTTGGTTTGCAGTAAGTACTTTGGAGTAAAATTGAAATGTATAGTATTTGTATTGTCTTCGTATAGTATGCACTGAGATAACAACTTTTTTGTTATCATCTGTAGAGCCATAATACAACTTTCAAACAACTCAGAAACATGTGGGAAGTTAACCAAAGGTGTTTCCATTAGGTTTGCAGTAAGTACTTTGGTGTAAAATTGAAATGAATGCTATTTGTATTGTAAAAGCATTGCATGCACTGAGAGATCAACTTTTTTGTCTTTATGTGCACAGGTATGAAACAACTTGCAGACATCTCAGAATCATGTGCGAAGTTAACCTAAGGTGTTTCCATTAGGTTTGCAGTAAGTAGTTTGGTGTAAAATTGAAATGTATTCTATTTGTATTGTCTAAGCATTGTATGCACTGAGATAACAACATTTTTGTGTTGATGTGTAGAGCCATGAAACAACGTTCAAACTATTCATAATCATGTGGGAAGTTAACTTAAAATGTTTCCCAATGGTTCGCGCTCTGCACTTTGGTGGAAAATTGACATATATACTACGTTAATGTCAGAACATAGTATGCACTGAGAAAGTAACTTTTTTGTCTTGATGAACAGAGGCATGAAACAACTTTCAAACTACTCATACTCATGTGGAAAGTTAACCAAAGGTGTTTCCATTAGGTGTGCAGTAAGTACTTTGTTGTAAAATTGAAATGTATACTATTTGTATTATCTAAGCATTGTATGCACTGAGATAACAACTTTTTTTTGTTGATGTGTGGAGCCATGAAAAAACTTTCAAACTACTCATAATCATGTGGGAAGTTGACCTAAGGTATTTCCATGAGGTTTGCAGTAAGTACTTTGGTGTAAAATTGAAATGTATGCTATTTGCACTGTAAAAGCATTGTATGCACTGAGAAAACAACTTTTTTCTCTTGATGTGCAGAGCCATAATACAATTTTCAAACTATTCATAATCATGTGGGAAGTTAATTTAAAATGTTTCCCAATGGTTTGCACTCTACACTTTGGTGGAAAATTGAGATGTATACTACCTTAATGTCAGAACATAGTATGCACTGAGAAAGTAACTTTTTTGTCTTGATAAACAGAGGCATGAAACAACTTTCAAACTACTCATACTCATGTGGGAAGTTAACCAAACGTGTTTCCATTTGGTTTGCAGTAAGTACTTTGGAGTAAAATTGAAATGTATAGTATTTGTATTGTCTTCGTATAGCATGCACTGAGATAACAACTTTTTTGTTATCATGTGTAGAGCCATAATACAACTTTCAAGCAACTCAGAAACATGTGGGAAGTTAACCAAAGGTGTTTCCATTAGGTTTGCAGTAAGTACTTTGGTGGAAAATTGAAATCTATGCTATTTGCATTATAAAAGCATTGTATGCACTGAGAGATCAACTTTTTTGTCTTTATGTGCACAGGTATGAAACAACTTGCAGACATCTCAGAATCATGTCGGAAGTTAACCTACGGTGTTTCCATTAGGTTTGCAGTAAGTACTTCGGTCTAAAATTGAAACGTATACGATTTGCATTATCTAAGTATTGTATGCACTGAGATAACAACTTTTTTGTGTTGATGTGTGGAGCCATGAAAAAACTTTCAAACTACTCATCATCATTTGGGAAGTTAACCTAAGGTGTTTCCATTAGGTTTGTAGCAAGTACTTTGGTATAAAATTGAAATGTATACTATTTGTATTATCTAAGGATAGTATGCACTGAGATAACAACTTTTTTGTGTTGATGTGTGGAGCCATGAAAAAACTTTCAAACTACTCATAATCATTTGGGAAGTTAACCTAAGGTGTTTCCATTAGGTTTGCAGTAAGTACTTTGGTGTAAAATTGAAATGCATACTATTTGTATTGTCTAAGCATTAAATGCACTGAGATGACAACTTTTTTGTGTTGATGTGTGAAGCCATGAAAAAACTTTCAAACTACTCATAATCATTTGGGAAGTTAACCTAAGGTGTTTCCATTAGGTTTGTAGCAAGTACTTTGGTATAAAATTGAAATGTATACTATTTGTATTATCTAAGGATAGTATGCACTGAGATAACAACTTTTTTGTGTTGATGTGTGGAGCCATGAAAAAACTTTCAAACTACTCATAATCATTTGGGAAGTTAACCTAAGGTGTTTCCATTAGGTTTGCAGTAAGTACTTTGGTGTAAAATTGAAATGCATACTATTTGTATTGTCTAAGCATTAAATGCACTGAGATGACAACTTTTTTGTGTTGATGTGTGGAGCCACGACAAAACTTTCAAACTACTCATAATCATTTGGGAAGTTAACCTAAGGTGTTTCCATTAGCTTTGCAGTAAGTACTTTGGTGTAAAATTGAAATGTATACTATTTGTAGTATCTAAGCATTGCATGCACTGAGATAACAACATTGTTGTGTTGATGTGTAGAGGCATGAAACAACGTTCAAACTATTCATAATCATGTGGGAAGTTACCTTAAAATGTTTCCAAATGGTTCGCGCTCTGCACTTTGGTGGAAAATTGAGATATATACTACCTTAATGTCAGAACATAGTATGCACTGAGAAAGTAACTTTTTTGTCTTGATGAACAGAGGCATGAAACAACTTTCAACCTACTCATACTCATGTGGAAAGTTAATCAAAGGTGTTTCCATTTGGTTTGCAGTAAGTACTTTGGAGTAAAATTGAAATGTATAGTATTTGTATTGTCTTCGTATAGTATGCACTGAGATAACAACTTTTTTGTTATCATCTGTAGAGCCATAATACAACTTTCAAACAACTCAGAAACATGTGGGAAGTTAACCAAAGGTGTTTCCATTAGGTTTGCAGTAAGTACTTTGGTGTAAAATTGAAATGAATGCTATTTGTATTGTAAAAGCATTGCATGCACTGAGAGATCAACTTTTTTGTCTTTATGTGCACAGGTATGAAACAACTTGCAGACATCTCAGAATCATGTGCGAAGTTAACCTAAGGTGTTTCCATTAGGTTTGCAGTAAGTAGTTTGGTGTAAAATTGAAATGTATTCTATTTGTATTGTCTAAGCATTGTATGCACTGAGATAACAACATTTTTGTGTTGATGTGTAGAGCCATGAAACAACGTTCAAACTATTCATAATCATGTGGGAAGTTAACTTAAAATGTTTCCCAATGGTTCGCGCTCTGCACTTTGGTGGAAAATTGACATATATACTACGTTAATGTCAGAACATAGTATGCACTGAGAAAGTAACTTTTTTGTCTTGATGAAAAGAGGCATGAAACAACTTTCAAACTACTCATACTCATGTGGAAAGTTAACCAAAGGTGTTTCCATTAGGTGTGCAGTAAGTACTTTGTTGTAAAATTGAAATGTATACTATTTGTATTATCTAAGCATTGTATGCACTGAGATAACAACTTTTTTTTGTTGATGTGTGGAGCCATGAAAAAACTTTCAAACTACTCATAATCATGTGGGAAGTTGACCTAAGGTGTTTCCATGAGGTTTGCAGCAAGTACTTTGGTGTAAAATTGAAATGTATGCTATTTGCACTGTAAAAGCATTGTATGCACTGAGAAAACAACTTTTTTCTCTTGATGTGCAGAGCCATAATACAATTTTCAAACTATTCATAATCATGTGGGAAGTTAATTTAAAATGTTTCCCAATGGTTTGCACTCTACACTTTGGTGGAAAATTGAGATGTATACTACCTTAATGTCAGAACATAGTATGCACTGAGAAAGTAACTTTTTTGTCTTGATAAACAGAGGCATGAAACAACTTTCAAACTACTCATACTCATGTGGGAAGTTAACCAAACGTGTTTCCATTTGGTTTGCAGTAAGTACTTTGGAGTAAAATTGAAATGTATAGTATTTGTATTGTCTTCGTATAGCATGCACTGAGATAACAACTTTTTTGTTATCATGTGTAGAGCCATAATACAACTTTCAAGCAACTCAGAAACATGTGGGAAGTTAACCAAAGGTGTTTCCATTAGGTTTGCAGTAAGTACTTTGGTGGAAAATTGAAATCTATGCTATTTGCATTATAAAAGCATTGTATGCACTGAGAGATCAACTTTTTTGTCTTTATGTGCACAGGTATGAAACAACTTGCAGACATCTCAGAATCATGTCGGAAGTTAACCTACGGTGTTTCCATTAGGTTTGCAGTAAGTACTTCGGTCTAAAATTGAAACGTATACGATTTGCATTATCTAAGTATTGTATGCACTGAGATAACAACTTTTTTGTGTTGATGTGTGGAGCCATGAAAAAACTTTCAAACTACTCATAATCATTTGGGAAGTTAACCTAAGGTGTTTCCATTAGGTTTGTAGCAAGTACTTTGGTATAAAATTGAAATGTATACTATTTGTATTATCTAAGGATAGTATGCACTGAGATAACAACTTTTTTGTGTTGATGTGTGGAGCCATGAAAAAACTTTCAAACTACTCATAATCATTTGGGAAGTTAACCTAAGGTGTTTCCATTAGGTTTGCAGTAAGTACTTTGGTGTAAAATTGAAATGCATACTATTTGTATTGTCTAAGCATTAAATGCACTGAGATGACAACTTTTTTGTGTTGATGTGTGGAGCCACGACAAAACATTCAAACTACTCATAATCATTTGGGAAGTTAACCTAAGGTGTTTCCATTAGCTTTGCAGTAAGTACTTTGGTGTAAAATTGAAATGTATACTATTTGTAGTATCTAAGCATTGTATGCACTGAGATAACAACATTTTTGTGTTGATGTGTAGAGGCATGAAACAACGTTCAAACTATTCATAATCATGTGGGAAGTTAACTTAAAATGTTTCCAAATGGTTCGCGCTCTGCACTTTGGTGGAAAATTGAGATATATACTACCTTAATGTCAGAACATAGTATGCACTGAGAAAGTAACTTTTTTGTCTTGATGAACAGAGGCATGAAACAACTTTCAACCTACTCATACTCATGTGCAAAGTTAATCAAAGGTGTTTCCATTTGGTTTGCAGTAAGTACTTTGGAGTAAAATTGAAATGTATAGTATTTGTATTGTCTTCGTATAGTATGCACTGAGATAACAACTTTTTTGTTATCATTTGTAGAGCCATAATACAACTTTCAAACAACTCAGAAACATGTGGGAAGTTAACCAAAGGTGTTTCCATTAGGTTTGCAGTAAGTACTTTGGTGTAAAATTGAAATGAATGCTATTTGTATTGTAAAAGCATTGCATGCACTGAGAGATCAACTTTTTTGTCTTTATGTGCACAGGTATGAAACAACTTGCAGACATCTCAGAATCATGTGCGAAGTTAACCTAAGGTGTTTCCATTAGGTTTGCAGTAAGTAGTTTGGTGTAAAATTGAAATGTATTCTATTTGTATTGTCTAAGCATTGTATGCACTGAGATAACAACATTTTTGTGTTGATGTGTAGAGCCATGAAACAACGTTCAAACTATTCATAATCATGTGGGAAGTTAACTTAAAATGTTTCCCAATGGTTCGCGCTCTGCACTTTGGTGGAAAATTGACATATATACTACGTTAATGTCAGAACATAGTATGCACTGAGAAAGTAACTTTTTTGTCTTGATGAACAGAGGCATGAAACAACTTTCAAACTACTCATACTCATGTGGAAAGTTAACCAAAGGTGTTTCCATTAGGTGTGCAGTAAGTACTTTGCTGTAAAATTGAAATGTATACTATTTGTATTATCTAAGCATTGTATGCACTGAGATAACAACTTTTTTTTGTTGATGTGTGGAGCCATGAAAAAACTTTCAAACTACTCATAATCATGTGGGAAGTTGACCTAAGGTGTTTCCATGAGGTTTGCAGTAAGTACCTTGGTGTAAAATTGAAATGTATGCTATTTGCACTGTAAAAGCATTGTATGCACTGAGAAAACAACTTTTTTCTCTTGATGTGCAGAGCCATAATACAATTTTCAAACTATTCATAATCATGTGGGAAGTTAATTTAAAATGTTTCCCAGTGGTTTGCACTCTACACTTTGGTGGAAAATTGAGATGTATACTACCTTAATGTCAGAACATAGTATGCACTGAGAAAGTAACTTTTTTGTCTTGATGAACAGAGGCATGAAACAACTTTCAAACTACTCATACTCATGTGGGAAGTTAACCAAACGTGTTTCCATTTGGTTTGCAGTAAGTACTTTGGTGTAAAATTGAAATGTATGCTATTTGCACTGTAAAAGCATTGTATGCACTGAGAAAACAACTTTTTTTTCTTGATGTGCAGAGCCATAATACAATTTTCAAACTATTCATAATCATGTGGGAAGTTGACCTAAGGTGTTTCCATGAGGTTTGCAGTAAGTACTTTGTTGTAAAATTGAAATGTATACTATTTGTATTATCTAAGCATTGTATGCACTGAGATAACAACTTTTTTTTGTTGATGTGTGGAGCCATGAAACAACTTTCAAACTACTCATACTCATGTGGGAAGTTAACCAAACGTGTTTCCATTTGGTTTGCAGTAAGTACTTTGGAGTAAAATTGAAATGTATAGTATTTGTATTGTCTTCGTATGGCATGCACTGAGATAACAACTTTTTTGTTATCATGTGTAGAGCCATAATACAACTTTCAAGCAACTCAGAAACATGTGGGAAGTTAACCAAAGGTGTTTCCATTAGGTTTGCAGTAAGTAGTTTCGTGGAAAATTGAAATCTATGCTATTTGCATTGTAAAAGCATTGTATGCACTGAGAGATCAACTTTTTTGTCTTTATGTGCACAGGTATGAAACAACTTGCAGACATCTCAGAATCATGTCGGAAGTTAACCTAAGGTGTTTCCATTAGGTTTGCAGTAAGGACTTCGGTGTAAAATTGAAATGTATACTATTTGTATTATCTAAGCATTGTATGCACTGAGATAACAACTTTTTTGTGTTGATGTGTGGAGCCATGAAAAAACTTTCAAACTACTCATAATCATTTGGGAAGTTAACCTAAGGTGTTTCCATTAGGTTTGTAGCAAGTACTTTGGTATAAAATTGAAATGTATACTATTTGTATTATCTAAGGATAGTATGCACTGAGATAACAACTTTTTTGTGTTGATGTGTGGAGCCATGAAAAAACTTTCAAACTACTCATAATCATTTGGGAAGTTAACCTAAGGTGTTTCCATTAGGTTTGCAGTAAGTACTTTGGTGTAAAATTGAAATGCATACTATTTGTATTGTCTAAGCATTAAATGCACTGAGATGACAACTTTTTTGTGTTGATGTGTGGAGCCACGACAAAACATTCAAACTACTCATAATCATTTGGGAAGTTAACCTAAGGTGTTTCCATTAGCTTTGCAGTAAGTACTTTGGCGTAAAATTGAAATGTATACTATTTGTAGTATCTAAGCATTGTATGCACTGAGATAACAACATTTTTGTGTTGATGTGTAGAGGCATGAAACAACGTTCAAACTATTCATAATCATGTGGGAAGTTAACTTAAAATGTTTCCAAATGGTTCGCGCTCTGCACTTTGGTGGAAAATTGAGATATATACTACCTTAATGTCAGAACATAGTATGCACTGAGAAAGTAACTTTTTTGTCTTGATGAACAGAGGCATGAAACAACTTTCAACCTACTCATACTCATGTGCAAAGTTAATCAAAGGTGTTTCCATTTGGTTTGCAGTAAGTACTTTGGAGTAAAATTGAAATGTATAGTATTTGTATTGTCTTCGTATAGTATGCACTGAGATAACAACTTTTTTGTTATCATTTGTAGAGCCATAATACAACTTTCAAACAACTCAGAAACATGTGGGAAGTTAACCAAAGGTGTTTCCATTAGGTTTGCAGTAAGTACTTTGGTGTAAAATTGAAATGAATGCTATTTGTATTGTAAAAGCATTGCATGCACTGAGAGATCAACTTTTTTGTCTTTATGTGCACAGGTATGAAACAACTTGCAGACATCTCAGAATCATGTGCGAAGTTAACCTAAGGTGTTTCCATTAGGTTTGCAGTAAGTAGTTTGGTGTAAAATTGAAATGTATTCTATTTGTATTGTCTAAGCATTGTATGCACTGAGATAACAACATTTTTGTGTTGATGTGTAGAGCCATGAAACAACGTTCAAACTATTCATAATCATGTGGGAAGTTAACTTAAAATGTTTCCCAATGGTTCGCGCTCTGCACTTTGGTGGAAAATTGACATATATACTACGTTAATGTCAGAACATAGTATGCACTGAGAAAGTAACTTTTTTGTCTTGATGAACAGAGGCATGAAACAACTTTCAAACTACTCATACTCATGTGGAAAGTTAACCAAAGGTGTTTCCATTAGGTGTGCAGTAAGTACTTTGTTGTAAAATTGAAATGTATACTATTTGTATTATCTAAGCATTGTATGCACTGAGATAACAACTTTTTTTTGTTGATGTGTGGAGCCATGAAAAAACTTTCAAACTACTCATAATCATGTGGGAAGTTGACCTAAGGTGTTTCCATGAGGTTTGCAGTAAGTACTTTGGTGTAAAATTGAAATGTATGCTATTTGCACTGTAAAAGCATTGTATGCACTGAGAAAACAACTTTTTTCTCTTGATGTGCAGAGCCATAATACAATTTTCAAACTATTCATAATCATGTGGGAAGTTAATTTAAAATGTTTCCCAATGGTTTGCACTCTACACTTTGGTGGAAAATTGAGATGTATACTACCTTAATGTCAGAACATAGTATGCACTGAGAAAGTAACTTTTTTGTCTTGATGAACAGAGGCATGAAACAACTTTCAAACTACTCATACTCATGTGGGAAGTTAACCAAACGTGTTTCCATTTGGTTTGCAGTAAGTACTTTGGTGTAAAATTGAAATGTATGCTATTTGCACTGTAAAAGCATTGTATGCACTGAGAAAACAACTTTTTTTTCTTGATGTGCAGAGCCATAATACAATTTTCAAACTATTCATAATCATGTGGGAAGTTGACCTAAGGTGTTTCCATGAGGTTTGCAGTAAGTACTTTGTTGTAAAATTGAAATGTATACTATTTGTATTATCTAAGCATTGTATGCACTGAGATAACAACTTTTTTTTGTTGATGTGTGGAGCCATGAAACAACTTTCAAACTACTCATACTCATGTGGGAAGTTAACCAAACGTGTTTCCATTTGGTTTGCAGTAAGTACTTTGGAGTAAAATTGAAATGTATAGTATTTGTATTGTCTTCGAATAGTATGCACTGAGATAACAACTTTTTTGTTATCATCTGTAGAGCCATAATACAACTTTCAAACAACTCAGAAACATGTGGGAAGTTAACCAAAGGTGTTTCCATTAGGATTGCAGTAAGTACTTTGGTGTAAAATTGAAATGAATGCTATTTGTATTGTAAAAGCATTGCATGCACTGAGAGATCAACTTTTTTGTCTTTATGTGCACAGGTATGAAACAACTTGCAGACATCTCAGAATCATGTGCGAAGTTAACCTAAGGTGTTTCCATTAGGTTTGCAGTAAGTAGTTTGGTGTAAAATTGAAATGTATACTATTTGTATTATCTAAGCATTCTATGCACTGAGATAACAACTTTTTTGTGTTGATGTGTGGAGCCATGAAAAAGCTTCCAAACTACTCATAATCATGTGGGAAGTTAAGCTAAGGTGTTTCCATGAGGGTTGCAGTAAATACTTTGGTGTAAAATCTGAAAAGGATGCTATTTGTATTGTAAAAGCATTGCATGCACTGAGAGATCAACTTTTTTGTCTTTATGTGCACAGGTATAAAACAACTTGCAGACATCTCAGAATCATGTGCGAAGTTAACCTAAGGTGTTTCCATTAGGTTTGCAGTAAGTAGTTTGGTGTAAAATTGAAATGTATTCTATTTGTATTGTCTAAGCATTGTATGCACTGAGATAACAACATTTTTGTGTTGATGTGTAGAGCCATGAAACAACGTTCAAACTATTCATAATCATGTGGGAAGTTAACTTAAAATGTTTCCCAATGGTTCGCGCTCTGCACTTTGGTGGAAAATTGACATATATACTACCTTAATGTCAGAACATAGTATGCACTGAGAAAGTAACTTTTTTGTCTTGATGAACAGAGGCATGAAACAACTTTCAAACTACTCATACTCATGTGGAAAGTTAACCAAAGGCGTTTCCATTAGGTTTGCGGTAAGTACTTTGTTGTAAAATTGAAATGTATACTATTTGTATTATCTAAGCATTCTATGCACTGAGATAACAACTTTTTTTTGTTGATGTGTGGAGCCATGAAAAAACTTTCAAACTACTCATAATCATGTGGGAAGTTGACCTAAGGTGTTTCCATGAGGTTTGCAGTAAGTACTTTGGTGTAAAATTGAAATGTATGCTATTTGCACTGTAAAAGCATTGTATGCACTGAGAAAACAACTTTTTTCTCTTGATGTGCAGAGCCATAATACAATTTTCAAACTATTCATAATCATGTGGGAAGTTAATTTAAAATGTTTCCCAATGGTTTGCACTCTACACTTTGGTGGAAAATTGAGATGTGTACTACCTTAATGTCAGAACATAGTATGCACTGAGAAAGTAACTTTTTTGTCATGATGAACAGAGGCATGAAACAACTTTCAAACTACTCATACTCATGTGGGAAGTTAACCAAACGTGTTTCCATTTGGTTTGCAGTAAGTACTTTGGAGTAAAATTGAAATGTATAGTATTTGTATTGTCTTCGTATAGCATGCACTGAGATAACAACTTTTTTGTTATCATGTGTAGAGCCATAATACAACTTTCAAGCAACTCAGAAACATGTGGGAAGTTAACCAAAGGTGTGTCCATTAGGTTTGCAGTAAGTACTTTGGTGGAAAATTGAAATCTATGCTATTTGCATTGTAAAAGCATAGTATGCACTGAGAGATCAACTTTTTTGTCTTTATGTGCACAGGTATGAAACAACTTGCAGACATCTCAGAATCATGTCGGAAGTTAACCTAAGGTGTTTCCATTAGGTTTGCAGTAAGTACTTTGGTGTAAAATTGAAATGTATACTATTTGTATTATCTAACCATTGTATGCCCTGAGTTAACAACATTTTTGTGTTGATGTGTGGAGCCATGAAAAAACTTTCAAACTACTCATAATCATGTGGGAAGTTAACTTAAAATGTTTCCCAATGGTTTGCACTCTGCACTTTGGTGGAAAATTGAGATGTATACTACCTTAATGTCAGAACCTAGTATGAACTGAGAAAATAACTTTTTTGTCTTGATGAACAGAGGCATGAAACAACTTTAAACCTACTCATACTCATGTGGGAAGTTAACCAAAAGTGTTTCCAATTGGTTTGCAGTAAGTACTTTGGAGTAAAATTGAAATGTAGTCTATTTGTATTGTCTAAGCATTGTATGCCCTGAGATAACAACTTTTTTGTGTTGATGTGTGGAGCCACGAAAAAACTTTCAAATTACTCATAATCATTTGGGAAGTTAACCTAAGGTGTTTCCATTAGGTTTGCAGTAAGTACTTTGGTGTAAAATTGAAATGTATACGATTTGCATTATCTAAGTATTGTATGCACTGAGATAACAACTTTTTTGTGTTGATGTGTGGAGCCATGAAAAAACTTTCAAACTACTCATAATCATTTGGGAAGATAACCTAAGGTCTTTCCATTAGGTTTGTAGCAAATACTTTGGTGTAAAATTGGAATGTATACTATTTGTATTATCTAAGCATAGTATGCACTGAGAAAGTAACTTTTTTGTCTTGATGAAGAGAGGCATGAAACAACTTTCAACCTACTCATACTCATGTGGGAAGTTAACCTAAGGTGTTTCCATTAGGTTTGCAGTAAGTACTTTGGTGTAAAATTGAAATGTATAGTATTTGTATTGTCTAAGCATAGTCTGCACTGAGAAAGTAATTTTTTTGTCTTGATGAACAGAAGCATGAAACAACTCTCAACCTGCTCATACTCATGTGGGAAGTTCACCAAACGTTTTTCCATTAGGTTTGCATTAAGTACTTTGGTGTAAAATTGAAATGTATACTATTTGTATTATCTAAGCATTATATGCACTGAGAAAACAACTTTTTTCTCTTGATGTGTGGAGCCATGAAAAAACTTTCAAACTATTCATAATCATGTGGGAAGTTAATTTAAAATGTTTCCCAATGGTTTGCACTCTACACTTTGGTGGAAAATTGAGATGTATACTACCTTAATGTCAGAACATAGTATGCACTGAGAAAGTAACTTTTTTGTCTTGATGAACAGAGGCATCAAACAACATTCAACCTACTCATACTCATGTGGAAAGTTAACCAAAAGTGTTTCCATTTGGTTTGCAGTAAGAACTTTGGTGTAAAATTGAAATGTATACTATTTGTATTCTCTTAGTATAGTAGGCACTGCAATAACAACTTTTTTGTTTTCATGTGTAGAGCCACAATACAACTTTCAAACATCTCAGAAACATGTGGGAAGTTAACCAAAGCTGTTTCCACTAGGTTTGCAGTAAGTACTTTGGTGTAAAATTGAAATGTATGCTATTTGTATTGTAAAAGCATTGTATGCACTGAGAGATCAACGTTTTTGTCTTTATGTGCACAGGTATGAAACAACTTGCAGACATCTCAGAATCATGTCGGAAGTTAACCTAAGGTGTTTCCATTAGGTTTGCAGTAAGTAGTTTGCTGTAAAATTGAAATGTATTCTATTTGTATTGTCTAAGCATTGTATGCCCTGAGATAACAACTTTTTTGTGTTGATGTGTGGAGCCACGAAAAAACTTTCAAACTACTCATAATCATTTGGGAAGTTAATCTAAGGTCTTTCCATTAGGTTTGTAACAAATACTTTGGTGTAAAATTGGAATGTATACTATTTGTATTATCTAAGCATTGTATGCACTGAGATAACAACTTTTTTCTGTTGATGTGTGGAGCCATGAAAAAACTTTCAAACTACTCATAATCATTTGGGAAGTTAACCTAAGGTGTTTCCATTAGGTTTGCAGTAAGTACTATGGTGTAAAATTGAAATGTATACTATTTGTATTGTCTAAGCATAGTATGCACTGAGAAAGTAACTTTTTTGTCTTGATGAAGAGAGGCATGAAACAACTTTCAACCTACTCATACTCATGTGGGAAGTTAACCTAAGGTGTTTCCATTAGGTTTGCAGTAAGTACTTTGGTGTAAAATTGAAATGTATAATATTTGTATTGTCTAAGCATAGTCTGCACTGAGAAAGTAATTTTTTTGTCTTGATGAACAGAAGCATGAAACAACTTTCAACCTGCTCATACTCATGTGGGAAGTTCACCAAACGTTTTTCCATTAGGTTTGCAGTAAGTACTTTGGTGTAAAATTGAAATGTATGCTATTTGTATTGTAAAAGCATTGTATGCACTGAGAAATCAACTTTTTTCTCTTTATGTGCACAGGTATGAAACAACTTTCAGACATCTCAGAATCATGTGGGAAGTTAACTTAAAATGTTTCCCAATGGTTTGCACTCTGCACGTTGGTGGAAAATTGAGATGTATACTACCTTAATGTCTAACATAGTATGCACTGAGAAATTAAGTTTTTTCTCTTGATGAACAGAGGCATGAAACAACTTTTAACCTACTCATACTCATGTGGAAAGTTAACCTAAGTTGTTTCCATTAGGTTTGTAGTAAGTACTTTGTTGTAAAATTGAAATGTATACTATTTGTATTATCTAAGCATTGTATGCACTGAGATAACAACTTTTTTGTGTTGATGTGTGGAGCAATGAAAAAACTTTCAAACTACTCATAATCATTTGGGAAGTTAACCTAAGGTGTTTCCATTAGGTTTGCAGTAAGTACTTTGGTGTAAAATTGAAATATATACTATTTGTATTGTCTAAGCATAGTATGCACTGAGAAAGTAACTTCTTTGTCTTGATGAAGAGAGGCATGAAACAACTTTCAACCTACTCATACTCATGTGGGAAGTTAACATAAGGTGTTTCCATTAGGTTTGCAGTAAGTACTTTGGTGTAAAATTCAAATGTATACTATTTGTATTAATTTACCATTGTATGCCCTGAGATAACAACATTTTTGTGTTGATGTGTAGAGCCATGAAACAACTTTCAAACTATTCATAATCATGTGGGAAGTTAACTTAAAATGTTTCCCAATGGTTCGCGCTCTGCACTTTGGTGGAAAATTGACATATATACTACCTTAATGTCAGAACATAGTATGCACTGAGAAATTAACTTTTTTGTCTTGATGAACAGAGGCATGAAACAACTTTCAAACTACTCATACTCATGTGGAAAGTTAACCAAAGGTTTTTCCATTAGGTTTGCAGTAAGTACTTTGGTGTAAAATTGAAATGTATACTCTATGTATTATCTAAGCATTGTATGCACTGAGAAAACAACTTTTTTCTCTTGATGTGTGGAGCCATGAAAAAACTTTCAAACTATTCATAATCATGTGGGAAGTTAATTTAAAATGTTTCCCAATGGTTTGCACTCTGCACTTTGGTGGAAAATTGAGATGTATACTACCTTAATGTCAGAACATAGTATGCACTGAGAAAGTAACTTTTTTGTCTTGATGTACAGAGGCATCAAACAACATTCAACCTACTCATACTCATGTGGAAAGTTAACCAAAGGTATTTCCATTTGGTTTGCAGTAAGTACTTTGGAGTAAAATTGAAATGTATAGTATTTGTATTGTCTTCGTATAGCATGCACTGAGATAACAACTTTTTTGTTATCATGTGTAGAGCCATAATACAACTTTCAAGCAACTGAGAAACATGTGGGAAGTTAACCAAAGGTGTTTCCATTAGGTTTGCAGTAAGTACTTTGGTGCAAAATTGAAATCTATGCTATTTGCATTGTAAAAGCATTGTATGCACTGAGAGATCAACTTTTTTGTCTTTATGTGCACAGGTATGAAACAACTTGCAGACATCTCAGAATCATGTCGGAAGTTAACCTAAGGTGTTTCCATTAGGTTTGCAGTAAGTAGTTTGCTGTAAAATTGAAATGTATTCTATTTGTATTGTCTAAGCATTGTATGCCCTGAGATAACAACTTTTTTGTGTTGATGTGTGGAGCCACGAAAAACCTTTCAAATTACTCATAATCATTTGGGAAGTTAACCTAACGTGTTTCCATTAGGTTTGCAGTAAGTACTTTGGTGTAAAATTGAAATGCATACTATTTGCATTGTCTAAGCATTAAATGCACTGAGATAACAACTTTTTTGTGTTGATGTGTAGAGGCATGAAACAACGTTCAAAATATTCATAATCATGTTGGAAGTTAACTTAAAATGTTTCCAAATGGTTCGCGCTCTGCACTTTGGTGGAAAATTGAGATATATACTACCTTAATGTCAGAACATGGAATGCACTGAGAAAGTAACTTTTTTGTCTTGATGAACAGAGGCATGAAACAACTTTCAACCTACTCATACTGATGTGGAAAGTTAATCAAAGGTGTTTCCATTAGGTTTGCAGTAAGTACTTTGGTGTAAAATTGAAATGTATACTTTTTGTATTATCTAAGCATTCTATGCACTGAGATAACAACTTTTTTGTGTTGATGTGTGGAGCCATGAAAAAACTTTCAAACTACTCATAATCATTTGGAAAGTTAACCTAAAGTGTTTCCATTAGTTTTGCAGTATGTTGTTTGGTGTAAAATTGAAATGTATACTATTTGTATTATCTAACCATTGTATGCCCTGAGTTAACAACATTTTTGTGTTGATGTGTGGAGCCATGAAAAAGCTTCCAAACTACTCATAATCATGTGGGAAGTTAAGCTAAGGTGTTTCCATGAGGTTTGCAGTAAATACTTTGGTGTAAAATTGAAATGAATGCTATTTGTATTGTAAAAGCATTGCATGCACTGAGAGATCAACTATTTTGTCTTTATGTGCACAGGTATGAAACAACTTGCAGACATCTCAGAATCATGTGCGAAGTTAACCTAAGGTGTTTCCATTAGGTTTGCAGTAAGTAGTTTGGTGTAAAATTGAAATGTATTCTATTTGTATTGTCTAAGCATTGTATGCACCGAGATAACAACATTTTTGTGTTGATGTGTAGAGCCATGAAACAACGTTCAAACTATTCATAATCATGTGGGAAGTTAACTTAAAATGTTTCCCAATGGTTCGCCCTCTGCACTTTGGTGGAAAATTGACATATATACTACCTTAATGTCAGAACATAGTATGCACTGAGAAAGTAACTTTTTTGTCTTGATGAACAGAGGCATGAAACAACTTTCAAACTACTCATACTCATGTGGAAAGTTAACCAAAGGTGTTTCCATTAGGTTTGCAGTAAGTACTTTGGTGTAAAATTGAAATATATACTATTTGTATTATCTAAGCATTGTATGCACTGAGAAAACAACTTTTTTCTCTTGATGTTTGGAGCCATGAAAAAACTTTCAAACTATTCATAATCATGTGGGAAGTTGACCTAAGGTGTTTCCATGAGGTTTGCAGTAAGTACTTTGGTGTAAAATTGAAATGTATGCTATTTGCACTGTAAAAGCAATGTATGCACTGAGAAAACAACTTTTTTCTCTTGATGTGCAGAGCCATAATACAATTTTCAAACTATTCATAATCATGTGGGAAGTTAATTTAAAATGTTTCCCAATGGTTTGCACTCTACACTTTGGTGGAAAATTGAGATGTATACTACCTTAATGTCAGAACATAGTATGCACTGAGAAAGTAACTTTTTTGTCTTGATGAACAGAGGCATGAAACAACTTTCAAACTACGCATACTCATGTGGCAAGTTAACCAAACGTGTTTCCATTTGGTTTGCAGTAAGTACTTTGGAGTAAAATTGAAATGTATAGTATTTGTATTGTCTTCGTATAGCATGCACTGAGATAACAACTTTTTTGTTATCATGTGTAGAGCCATAATACAACTTTCAAGCAACTCAGAAACATGTGGGAAGTTAACCTAAGGTGTTTCCATTAGGTTTGCAGTAAGTACTTTGGTGTAAAATTGAAATGTATACTATTTGTATTGTCTAAGCACAGTCTGCACTGAGAAAGTAATTTTTTTGTCTTGATGAACAGAAGCATGAAACAACTTTCAACCTGCTCATACTCATGTGGGAAGTTCACCAAACGTTTTTCCATTAGGTTTGCAGTAAGTACTTTGGTGTAAAATTGAAATGTATGCTATTTGTATTGTAAAAGCATTGTATGCACTGAGAGATCAACTTTTTTGTCTTTATGTGCACAGGTATGAAACAACTTTCAGACATCTCAGAATCATGTGGGAAGTTAACTTAAAATGTTTCCCAATGGTTTGCACTCTGCACTTTGGTGGAAAATTGAGATGTATACTACCTTAATGTCTAACATAGTATGCACTGAGAAAGTAAGTTTTTTCTCTTGATGAACAGAGGCATGAAACAACTTTTAACCTACTCATACTCATGTGGAAAGTTAACCTAAGTTGTTTCCATTAGGTTTGTAGTAAGTACTTTGTTGTAAAATTGAAATGTATACTATTTGTATTATCTAAGCATTCTATGCACTGAGATAACAACTTTTTTGTGTTGATGTGTGGAGCCATGAAAAAACTTACAAACTACTCATAATCATTGGGGAAGTTAACCTAAAGTGTTTCCATTAGTTTTGCAGTATGTAGTTTGGTGTAAAATTGAAATGTATACTATTTGTATTATCGAACCATTGTATGCCCTGAGTTAACAACATTTTTGTGTTGATGTGTGGAGCCACGAAAAAACTTTCAAACTACTCATAATCATTTGGGAAGTTAACCTAAGGTGTTTCCATTAGGTTTGCAGTAAGTACTTTGGTGTAAAATTGAAATGTATACTATTTGTATTATCTAAGCATTCTATGCACTGAGATAACAACTTTTTTGTGTTGATGTATGGAGCCATGAAAAAACTTTCAAACTACTCATAATCATTTGGGAAGTTAACCTAAGGTGTTTCCTTTAGGTTTGTAGTGAGTACTTTGGTGTAAAATTGAAATGTATACTATTTGTATTATCTAAGCATTGTAAGCACTGAGATAACAACTTTTCTGTGCTGATGTGTGGAGCCATGAAAAAACTTTCAAACTACTCATAATCATTTGGGAAGTTAACCTAAGGTGTTTCCATTAGGTTTGCAGTAAGTACTTTGGTGTAAAATTGAAATGTATACTATTTGTATTGTCTAAGCATTGTATGCACTGAGAAAGTAACTTTTTTGTCTTGATGAAGAGAGGCATGAAACAACTTTCAACCTACTCATGCTCATGTGGGAAGTTAACATAAGGTGTTTCCATTAGGTTTGAAGTACTTTGGTGTAAAATTGAAATGTATACTATTTGTATTATCTAAGCATTGTATGCACTGAGAAAACAACTTTTTTCTATCTCTTGATGTGTGGAGCCATGAAAAAACTTTCAAACAATTCATAATCAAGTGGGAAGTTAATTTAAAATGTTTCACAATGGTTTGCACTCTACACTTTGGTGGAAAATTGAGATGTATACTACCTTAATGTCAGAACTTGTATGCACTGAGAAAGTAACTTTTTTGTCTTGATGAACAGAGGCATCAAACAACATTCAACCTACTCATACTCATGTGGAAAGTTAACCAAAAGTGTTTCCATTTGGTTTGCAGTAAGAACTTTGGTGTAAAATTGAAATGTATACTATTTGTATTCTCTTAGTATAGTAGGCACTGCAATAACAACTTTTTTGTTTTCATGTGTAGAGCCACAATACAACTTTCAAACATCTCAGAAACATGTGGGAAGTTAACCAAAGCTGTTTCCACTAGGTTTGCAGTAAGTACTTTGGTGTAAAATTGAAATGTATGCTATTTGTATTGTAAAAGCATTGTATGCACTGAGAGATCAACGTTTTTGTCTTTATGTGCACAGGTATGAAACAACTTGCAGACATCTCAGAATCATGTCGGAAGTTAACCTAAGGTGTTTCCATTAGGTTTGCAGTAAGTAGTTTGCTGTAAAATTGAAATGTATTCTATTTGTATTGTCTAAGCATTGTATGCCCAGAGATAACAACTTTTTTGTGTTGATGTGTGGAGCCACGAAAAAACTTTCAAATTACTCATAATCATTTGGGAAGTTAACCTAAGGTGTTTCCATTAGGTTTGCAGTAAGTACTTTGGTGTAAAATTGAAATGTATACTATTTGTATTATCTAAGCATTGTATGCACTGAGATAACAACTTTTTTCTGTTGATGTGTGGAGCCATGAAAAAACTTTCAAACTACTCAGAATCATTTGGGAAGTTAACCTAATGTGTTTCCATTAGGTTTGCAGTAAGTACTTTGGTGTAAAATTGAAATGTATACGATTTGCATTATCTAAGTATTGTATGCACTGAGATAACAACTTTTTTGTGTTGATGTGTGGAGCCATGAAAAAACTTTCAAACTACTCATAATCATTTGGGAAGTTAACCTAAAGTGTTTCCATTAGTTTTGCAGTATGTAGTTTGGTGTAAAATTGAAATGTATACTATTTGTATTATCTAACCATTGTATGCCCTGAGTTAACAACATTTTTGTGTTGATGTGTGGAGCCATGAAAAAACTTTCAAACTACTCATAATCATGTGGGAAGTTAACTTAAAATGTTTCCCAATGGTTTGCACTCTGCACTTTGGTGGAAAATTGAGTTGTATACTACCTTAATGTCAGAACCTAGTATGAACTGAGAAAGTAACTTTTTTGTCTTGATGAACAGAGGCATGAAACAACTTTCAACCTACTCATACTAATGTGGGAAGTTAACCAAAAGTGTTTCCATTTGGTTTGCAGTAAGTACTTTGGAGTAAAATTGAAATGTATAGTATTTGTACTGTCTTCGTATAGTATGCACTGAGATAACAACTTTTTTGTTATCATCTGTAGAGCCATAATACAACTTTCAAACAACTCAGAAACATGTGGGAAGTTAACCAAAGGTGTTTCCATTAGGTTTGCAGTAAGTACTTTGGTGTAAAATTGAAATGAATGCTATTTGTATTGTAAAAGCATTGCATGCACTGAGAGATCAACTTTTTTGTCTTTATGTGCACAGGTATGAAACCACTTGCAGACATCTCAGAATCATGTGCGAAGTTAACCTAAGGTGTTTCCATTAGGTTTGCAGTAAGTAGTTCGGTGTAAAATTGAAATGTATTCTATTTGTATTGTCTAAGCATTGTATGCACTGAGATAAGAACATTTTTGTGTTGATGTGTAGAGCCATGAAACAACGTTCAAACTATTCATAATCATGTGGGAAGTTAACTTAAAATGTTTCCCAATGGTTCGCGCTCTGCACTTTGGTGGAAAATTGACATATATACTACCTTAATGTCAGAACATAGTATGCACTGAGAAAGTAACTTTTTTGTCTTGATGAACAGAGGCATGAAACAACTTTCAAACTACTCATACTCATGTGGAAAGTTAACCAAAGGTGTTTCCATTAGGTTTGCAGTAAGTACTTTGGTGTAAAATTGAAATGTATACTATTTGTATTATCTAAGCATTGTATGCACTGAGAAAACAACTTTTTTCTCTTGATGTGTGGAGCCATGAAAAAACTTTCAAACTATTCATAATCATGTGGGAAGTTGACCTAAGGTGTTTCCATGAGGTTTGCAGTAAGTACTTTGGTGTAAAATTGAAATGTATGCTATTTGCACTGTAAAAGCATTGTATGCACTTAGAAAACAACTTTTTTCTCTTGATGTGCAGAGCCATAATACAATTTTCAAACTATTCATAATCATGTGGGAAGTTAATTTAAAATGTTTCCCAATGGTTTGCACTCTACGCTTTGGTGGAAATTGAGATGTATACTACCTTAATGTCAGAACATAGTATGCACTGAGAAAGTAACTTTTTTGTCTTGATGAACAGAGGCATGAAACAGCTTTCAACCTATCATACTCATGTGGAAAGTTAATCAAAGGTGTTTCCATTTGGTTTGCAGTAAGTACTTTGGAGTAAAATTGAAATGTATAGTATTTGTATTGTCTTCGTATAGTATGCACTGAGATAACAACTTTTTTGTTATCATCTGTAGAGCCATAATACAACTTTCAAACAACTCAGAAACATGTGGGAAGTTAACCAAAGGTGTTTCCATTAGGTTTGCAGTAAGTACTTTGGTGTAAAATTGAAATGTATGCTATTTGCATTGTAAAAGCATTGTATGCACTCAGAGATCAACTTTTTTGTCTTTATCTGCACAGGTATGAAACAACTTGCAGACATCTCAGAATCATGTCGGAAGTTAACCTAAGGTGTTTCCATTAGGTTTGCAGTAAGTAGTTTGCTGTAAAATTGAAATGTATTCTATTTGTATTGTCTAAGCATTGTATGCCCTGAGATAACAACTTTTTTGTGTTGATGTGTGGAGCCACGAAAAAACTTTCAAATTACTCATAATCATTTGGGAAGTTAAGCTAAGGTGTTTCCATTTGGTTTCCAGTAAGTACTTTGGTGTAAAATTGAAATATATACTATTTGTATTATCTAAGCATTGTATGCACTGAGATAACAACTTTTTTCTGTTGATGTGTGGAGCCATGAATAAACTTTCAAACTACTCAGAATCATTTGGGAAGTTAACCTAAGGTGTTTCCATTAGGTTTCCAGTAAGTACTTTGGTGTAAAATTGAAATGTATACGATTTGCATTATCTAAGTATTGTATGCACTGAGAAAGTAACTTTTTTGTCTTGATGAAGAGAGGCATGAAACAACTTTCAACCTACTCATACTCATGTGGGAAGTTAACCTAAGGTGTTTCCATTAGGTTTGCAGTAAGTACTTTACTGTAAAATTGAAATGTATACTATTTGTATTGTCTAAGCATAGCCTGCACTGAGTAAGTAATTTTTTTGTCTTGATGAACAGAGGCATGAAACAACTTTCAACCTGCTCATACTCATGTGGGAAGTTCACCAAACGTTTTTCCATTAGGTTTGCAGTAAGTACTTTGGTGTAAAATTGAAATGTATGCTATTTGTATTGTAAAAGCATTGTATGCACTGAGAGATCAACGTTTTTGTCTTTATGTGCACAGGTATGAAACAACTTGCAGACATCTCAGAATCATGTCGGAAGTTAACCTAAGGTGTTTCCATTAGGTTTGCAGTAAGTAGTTTGCTGTAAAATTGAAATGTATTCTATTTGTATTGTCTAAGCATTGTATGCCCAGAGATAACAACTTTTTTGTGTTGATGTGTGGAGCCACGAAAAAACTTTCAAATTACTCATAATCATTTGGGAAGTTAACCTAAGGTGTTTCCATTAGGTTTGCAGTAAGTACTTTGGTGTAAAATTGAAATGTATACTATTTGTATTATCTAAGCATTGTATGCACTGAGATTACAACTTTTTTCTGTTGATGTGTGGAGCCATGAAAAAACTTTCAAACTACTCAGAATCATTTGGGAAGTTAACCTAATGTGTTTCCATTAGGTTTGCAGTAAGTACTTTGGTGTAAAATTGAAATGTATACGATTTGCATTATCTAAGTATTGTATGCACTGAGATAACAACTTTTTTGTGTTGATGTGTGGAGCCATGAAAAAACTTTCAAACTACTCATAATCATTTGGGAAGTTAACCTAAAGTGTTTCCATTAGTTTTGCAGTATGTAGTTTGGTGTAAAATTGAAATGTATACTATTTGTATTATCTAACCATTGTATGCCCTGAGTTAACAACATTTTTGTGTTGATGTGTGGAGCCATGAAAAAACTTTCAAACTACTCATAATCATGTGGGAAGTTAACTTAAAATGTTTCCCAATGGTTTGCACTCTGCACTTTGGTGGAAAATTGAGTTGTATACTACCTTAATGTCAGAACCTAGTATGAACTGAGAAAGTAACTTTTTTGTCTTGATGAACAGAGGCATGAAACAACTTTCAACCTACTCATACTAATGTGGGAAGTTAACCAAAAGTGTTTCCATTTGGTTTGCAGTAAGTACTTTGGAGTAAAATTGAAATGTATAGTATTTGTACTGTCTTCGTATAGTATGCACTGAGATAACAACTTTTTTGTTATCATCTGTAGAGCCATAATACAACTTTCAAACAACTCAGAAACATGTGGGAAGTTAACCAAAGGTGTTTCCATTAGGTTTGCAGTAAGTACTTTGGTGTAAAATTGAAATGAATACTATTTGTATTATCTAAGCATTGTATGCACTGAGAAAACAACTTTTTTCTCTTGATGTGTGGAGCCATGAAAAAACTTTCAAACTATTCATAATCATGTGGGAAGTTGACCTAAGGTGTTTCCATGAGGTTTGCAGTAAGTACTTTGGTGTAAAATTGAAATGTATGCTATTTGCACTGTAAAAGCATTGTATGCACTTAGAAAACAACTTTTTTCTCTTGATGTGCAGAGCCATAATACAATTTTCAAACTATTCATAATCATGTGGGAAGTTAATTTAAAATGTTTCCCAATGGTTTGCACTCTACACTTTGGTGGAAAATTGAGATGTATACTACCTTAATGTCAGAACATAGTATGCACTGAGAAAGTAACTAACTTTTTTGTCTTGATGAACAGAGGCATGAAACAACTTTCAACCTACTCATACTCATGTGGAAAGTTAATCAAAGGTGTTTCCATTTGGTTTGCAGTAAGTACTTTGGAGTAAATTGAAATGTATAGTATTTGTATTGTCTTCGTATAGTATGCACTGAGATAACAACTTTTTTGTTATCATCTGTAGAGCCATAATACAACTTTCAAACAACTCAGAAACATGTGGGAAGTTAACCAAAGGTGTTTCCATTAGGTTTGCAGTAAGTACTTTGGTGTAAAATTGAAATGTATGCTATTTGCATTGTAAAAGCATTGTATGCACTCAGAGATCAACTTTTTTGTCTTTATCTGCACAGGTATGAAACAACTTGCAGACATCTCAGAATCATGTCGGAAGTTAACCTAAGGTGTTTCCATTAGGTTTGCAGTAAGTAGTTTGCTGTAAAATTGAAATGTATTCTATTTGTATTGTCTAAGCATTGTATGCCCTGAGATAACAACTTTTTTGTGTTGATGTGTGGAGCCACGAAAAAACTTTCAAATTACTCATAATCATTTGTGGAAGTTAAGCTAAGGTGTTTCCATTTGGTTTCCAGTAAGTACTTTGGTGTAAAATTGAAATATATACTATTTGTATTATCTAAGCATTGTATGCACTGAGATAACAACTTTTTTCTGTTGATGTGTGGAGCCATGAAAAAACTTTCAAACTACTCAGAATCATTTGGGAAGTTAACCTAAGGTGTTTCCATTAGGTTTCCAGTAAGTACTTTGGTGTAAATTGAAATGTATACGATTTGCATTATCTAAGTATTGTATGCACTGAGAAAGTAACTTTTTTGTCTTGATGAAGAGAGGCATGAAACAACTTTCAACCTACTCATACTCATGTGGGAAGTTAACCTAAGGTGTTTCCATAGGTTTGCAGTAAGTACTTTACTGTAAAATTGAAATGTATACTATTTGTATTGTCTAAGCATAGCCTGCACTGAGTAAGTAATTTTTTTGTCTTGATGAACAGAGGCATGAAACAACTTTCAACCTGCTCATACTCATGTGGGAAGTTCACAAACGTTTTTCCATTAGGTTTGCAGTAAGTACTTTGGTGTAAAATTGAAATGTATTCTATTTGTATTGTAAAAGCATTGTATGCACTGAGAGATCAACTTTTTTGTCTTTATGTGCACAGGTATGAAACAACTTTCAGACATCTCAGAATCATGTGGGAAGTTAACCTAAGGTGTTTCCATTAGGTTTGCAGTAAGTACTTTGGTGTAAATTGAAATGTATACTATTTGTATTATCTAAGCATTCTATGCACTGAGATAACAACTTTTTTGTGTTGATGTGTGGAGCCATGAAAAAACTTTCAAACTACTCAGAATCATTTGGGAAGTTAACCTAAGGTGTTTCCATTAGGTTTGCAGTATGTAGTTTGGTGTAAAATTGAAATGTATACTATTTGTATTATCTAAGCATTGTATGCACTGAGATAACAACATTTTTGTGTTGATGTGTAGAGCCATGAAACAACTTTCAAACTATTCATAATCATGTGGGAAGTTAACTTAAAATGTTTCCCAATGGTTTGCACTCTGCACTTTGTTGGAAAATTGAGATGTATACTACCTTAATGTCTAACATAGTATGCACTGAGAAAGTAAGTTTTTTCTCTTGATGAACAGAGGCATGAAACAACTTTTAACCTACTCATACTCATGTGGAAAGTTAACCTAAGTTGTTTCCATTAGGTTTGTAGTAAGTACTTTGTTGTAAAATTGAAATGTATACTATTTGTATTATCTAAGCATTGTATGCACTGAGATAACAACTTTTTTGTGTTGATGTGTGGAGCAATGAAAAAACTTTCAAACTACTCATAATCATTTGGGAAATTAACCTAAGGTGTTTCCATTAGGTTTCCAGTAAGTACTTTGGTGTAAAATTGAAATGTATTCTATTTGTATTGTCTAAGCATAGTATGCACTGAGAAAGTAACTTTTTGTCTTGATGAACAGAGGCATGAAACACCTTTTAACCTACTCATACTCATGTGGAAAGTTAACCAAAGGTGTTTGCATTAGGTTTGCAGTAAGTACTTGGTGTAAAATTGAAATGTATACGATTTGCATTATCTAAGCATTGTATGCACTGAGATAACAACTTTTTTGTGTTGATGTGTGAAGCCATGAAAAAACTTTCAAACTACTCATAATCATTTGGGAAGTTAACCTAAGGTGTTTCCATTAGGTTTGTAGCAAGTACTTTGGTGTAAAATTGAAATGTATACTATTTGTATTATCTAAGGATAGTATGCACTGAGATAACAACTTTTTTGTGTTGATGTGTGGAGCCATGAAAAATCTTTCAAACTACTCATAATCATTTGGGAAGTTAACCTAAGGTGTTTCCATTAGGTTTGTAGCAAGTACTTTGGTATAAAATTGAAATGTATACTATTTGTATTATCTAAGGATAGTATGCACTGAGATAACAACTTTTTGTGTTGATGTGTGGAGCCATGAAAAAACTTTCAACTACTCATAATCATTTGGGAAGTTAACCTAAGGTGTTTCCATTAGGTTTGCAGTAAGTACTTTGGTGTAAAATTGAAATGCATACTATTTGTATTGTCTAAGCATTAAATGCACTGAGATGACAACTTTTTTGTGTTGATGTGTGGAGCCACGACAAAACTTTCAAACTACTCATAATCATTTGGGAAGTTAACCTAAGGTGTTTCCATTAGCTTTGCAGTAAGTACTTCGGTGTAAAACTGAACTGTATACTATTTGTAGTATCTAAGCATTGCATGCACTGAGATAACAACATTTTTGTGTTGATGTGTAGAGGCATGAAACAACGTTCAAACTATTCATAATCATGTGGGAAGTTACCTTAAAAGGTTTCCAAATGGTTCGCGCTCTGCACTTTGGTGGAAAATTGAGATATATACTACCTTAAAGTCAGAACATAGTATGCACTGAGAAAGTAACTTTTTTGTCTTGATGAACAGAGGCATGAAACAACTTTCAACCTACTCATACTCATGTGGAAAGTTAATCAAAGGTGTTTCCATTTGGTTTGCAGTAAGTACTTTGGAGTAAAATTGAAATGTATAGTATTTGTATTGTCTTCGTATAGTATGCACTGAGATAACAACTTTTTTGTTATCATCTGTAGAGCCATAATACAACTTTCAAACAACTCAGAAACATGTGGGAAGTTAACCAAAGGTGTTTCCATTAGGTTTGCAGTAAGTACTTTGGTGTAAAATTGAAATGAATGCTATTTGTATTGTAAAAGCATTGCATGCACTGAGAGATCAACTTTTTTGTCTTTATGTGCACAGGTATGAAACAACTTGCAGACATCTCAGAATCATGTGCGAAGTTAACCTAACGTGTTTCCATTAGGTTTGCAGTAAGTAGTTTGGTGTAAAATTGAAATGTATTCTATTTGTATTGTCTAAGCATTGTATGCACTGAGATAACAACATTTTTGTGTTGATGTGTAGAGCCATGAAACAACGTTCAAACTATTCATAATCATGTGGGAAGTTAACTTAAAATGTTTCCCAATGGTTCGCGCTCTGCACTTTGGTGGAAAATTGACATATATACTACGTTAATGTCAGAACATAGTATGCACTGAGAAAGTAACTTTTTTGTCTTGATGAACAGAGGCATGAAACAACTTTCAAACTACTCATACTCATGTGGAAAGTTAACCAAAGGTGTTTCCATTAGGTGTGCAGTAAGTACTTTGTTGTAAAATTGAAATGTATACTATTTGTATTATCTAAGCATTGTATGCACTGAGATAACAATTTTTTTTTGTTGATGTGTGCAGCCATGAAAAAACTTTCAAACTACTCATAATCATGTGGGAAGTTGACCTAAGGTGTTTCCATGAGGTTTGCAGTAAGTACTTTGGTGTAAAATTGAAATCTATGCTATTTGCACTGTAAAAGCATTGTATGCACTGAGAAAACAAATTTTTTCTCTTGATGTGCAGAGCCAGAATACAATTTTCAAACTATTCATAATCATGTAGGAAGTTAATTTAAAATGTTTCCCAATGGTTTGCACTCTACACTTTGGTGGAAAATTGACATGTATACTACCTTAATGTCAGAACATAGTATGCACTGAGAAAGTAACTTTTTTGTCTTGATGAACAGAGGCATGAAACAACTTTCAAACTACTCATACTCATGTGGGAAGTTAACCAAACGTGTTTCCATTTGGTTTGCAGTAAGTACTTTGGAGTAAAATTGAAATGTATAGTATTTGTATTGTCTTCGTATAGCATGCACTGAGATAACAACTTTTTTGTTATCATGTGTAGAGCCATAATACAACTTTCAAGCAACTCAGAAACATGTGGGAAGTTAACCAAAGGTGTTTCCATTAGGTTTGCAGTAAGTACTTTGGTGGAAAATTGAAATCTATGCTATTTGCATTGTAAAAGCATTGTATGCACTGAGATATCAACTTTTTTGTCTTTATGTGCACAGGTATGAAACAACTTGCAGACATCTCAGAATCATGTCGGAAGTTAACCTACGGTGTTTCCATTAGGTTTGCAGTAAGTTCTTCGGTCTAAAATTGAAATGTATACGATTTGCATTATCTAAGTATTGTATGCACTGAGATAACAACTTTTTTGTGTTGATGTGTGGAGCCATGAAAAAACTTTCAAACTACTCATAATCATTTGGGAAGTTAACCTAAGGTGTTTCCATTAGGTTTGTAGCAAGTACATTGGTATAAAATTGAAATGTATACTATTTGTATTATCTAAGGATAGTATGCACTGAGATAACAACTTTTTTGTGTTGATGTGTGGAGCCATGAAAAACTTTCAAACTACTCATAATCATTTGGGAAGTTAACCTAAGGTGTTTCCATTAGGTTTGCAGTAAGTACTTTGGTGTAAAATTGAAATGCATACTATTCGTATTGTCTAAGCATTAAATGCACTGAGATGACAACTTTTTTGTGTTGATGTGTGGAGCCACGACAAAACTTTCAAACTACTCATAATCATTTGGGAAGTTAACCTAAGGTGTTTCCATTAGCTTTGCAGTAAGTACTTTGGTGTAAAATTGAAATGTATACTATTTGTAGTATCTAAGCATTGTATGCACTGAGATAACAACATTTTTGTGTTGATGTGTAGAGGCATGAAACAACGTTCAAACTATTCATAATCATGTGGGAAGTTAACTTAAAATGTTTCCAAATGTTTCGCGCTCTGCACTTTGGTGGAAAATTGAGATATATACTACCTTAATGTCAGAACATAGTATGCACTGAGAAAGTAACTTTTTTGTCTTGATGAACAGAGGCATGAAACAACTTTCAACCTACTCATACTCATGTGGAAAGTTAATCAAAGGTGTTTCCATTTGGTTTGCAGTAAGTACTTTGGAGTAAAATTGAAATGTATAGTATTTGTATTGTCTTCGTATAGTATGCACTGAGATAACAACTTTTTTGTTATCATCTGTAGAGCCATAATACAACTTTCAAACAACTCAGAAACATGTGGGAAGTTAACCAAAGGTGTTTCCATTAGGTTTGCAGTAAGTACTTTGGTGTAAAATTGAAATGTATGCTATTTGCATTGTAAAAGCATTGTATGCACTCAGAGATCAACTTTTTTGTCTTTATGTGCACAGGTATGAAACAACTTGCAGACATCTCAGAATCATGTCGGAAGTTAACCTAAGGTGTTTCCATTAGGTTTGCAGTAAGTAGTTTGCTGTAAAATTGAAATGTATTCTATTTGTATTGTCTAAGCATTGTATGCCCTGAGATAACAACTTTTTTGTGTTGATGTGTGGAGCCACGAAAAAACTTTCAAACTACTCATAATCATTTGGGAAGTTAATCTAAGGTCTTTCCATTAGGTTTGTAACAAATACTTTGGTGTAAAATTGGAATGTATACTATTTGTATTATCTAAGCATTGTATGCACTGAGATAACAACTTTTTTCTGTTGATGTGTGGAGCCATGAAAAAACTTTCAAACTACTCATAATCATTTGGGAAGTTAACCTAAGGTGTTTCCATTAGGTTTGCAGTAAGTGCTATGGTGTAAAATTGAAATGTATACTATTTGTATTGTCTAAGCATAGTATGCACTGAGAAAGTAACTTTTTTGTCTTGATGAAGAGAGGCATGAAACAACTTTCAACCTACTCATACTCATGTGGGAAGTTAACCTAAGGTGTTTCCATTAGGTTTGCAGTAAGTACTTTGGTGTAAAATTGAAATGTATAATATTTGTATTGTCTAAGCATAGTCTGCACTGAGAAAGTAATTTTTTTGTCTTGATGAACAGAAGCATGAAACAACTTTCAACCTGCTCATACTCATGTGGGAAGTTCACCAAACGTTTTTCCATTAGGTTTGCAGTAAGTACTTTGGTGTAAAATTGAAATGTATGCTATTTGTATTGTAAAAGCATTGTATGCACTGAGAAATCAACTTTTTTCTCTTTATGTGCACAGGTATGAAACAACTTTCAGACATCTCAGAATCATGTGGGAAGTTAACTTAAAATGTTTCCCAATGGTTTGCACTCTGCACGTTGGTGGAAAATTGAGATGTATACTACCTTAATGTCTAACATAGTATGCACTGAGAAAGTAAGTTTTTTCTCTTGATGAACAGAGGCATGAAACAACTTTTAACCTACTCATACTCATGTGGAAAGTTAACCTAAGTTGTTTCCATTAGGTTTGTAGTAAGTACTTTGTTGTAAAATTGAAATGTATACTATTTGTATTATCTAAGCATTGTATGCACTGAGATAACAACTTTTTTGTGTTGATGTGTGGAGCAATGAAAAAACTTTCAAACTACTCATAATCATTTGGGAAGTTAACCTAAGGTGTTTCCATTAGGTTTGCAGTAAGTACTTTGGTGTAAAATTGAAATATATACTATTTGTATTGTCTAAGCATAGTATGCACTGAGAAAGTAACTTCTTTGTCTTGATGAAGAGAGGCATGAAACAACTTTCAACCTACTCATACTCATGTGGGAAGTTAACATAAGGTGTTTCCATTAGGTTTGCAGTAAGTACTTTGGTGTAAAATTCAAATGTATACTATTTGTATTAATTTACCATTGTATGCCCTGAGATAACAACATTTTTGTGTTGATGTGTAGAGCCATGAAACAACTTTCAAACTATTCATAATCATGTGGGAAGTTAACTTAAAATGTTTCCCAATGGTTCGCGCTCTGCACTTTGGTGGAAAATTGACATATATACTACCTTAATGTCAGAACATAGTATGCACTGAGAAATTAACTTTTTTGTCTTGATGAACAGAGGCATGAAACAACTTTCAAACTACTCATACTCATGTGGAAAGTTAACCAAAGGTTTTTCCATTAGGTTTGCAGTAAGTACTTTGGTGTAAAATTGAAATGTATACTCTATGTATTATCTAAGCATTGTATAACACTGAGAAAACAACTTTTTTCTCTTGATGTGTGGAGCCATGAAAAAACTTTCAAACTATTCATAATCATGTGGGAAGTTAATTTAAAATGTTTCCCAATGGTTTGCACTCTGCACTTTGGTGGAAAATTGAGATGTATACTACCTTAATGTCAGAACATAGTATGCACTGAGAAAGTAACTTTTTTGTCTTGATGTACAGAGGCATCAAACAACATTCAACCTACTCATACTCATGTGGAAAGTTAACCAAAGGTATTTCCATTTGGTTTGCAGTAAGTACTTTGGAGTAAAATTGAAATGTATAGTATTTGTATTGTCTTCGTATAGCATGCACTGAGATAACAACTTTTTTGTTATCATGTGTAGAGCCATAATACAACTTTCAAGCAACTGAGAAACATGTGGGAAGTTAACCAAAGGTGTTTCCATTAGGTTTGCAGTAAGTACTTTGGTGCAAAATTGAAATCTATGCTATTTGCATTGTAAAAGCATTGTATGCACTGAGAGATCAACTTTTTTGTCTTTATGTGCACAGGTATGAAACAACTTGCAGACATCTCAGAATCATGTCGGAAGTTAACCTAAGGTGTTTCCATTAGGTTTGCAGTAAGTAGTTTGCTGTAAAATTGAAATGTATTCTATTTGTATTGTCTAAGCATTGTATGCCCTGAGATAACAACTTTTTTGTGTTGATGTGTGGAGCCACGAAAAACCTTTCAAATTACTCATAATCATTTGGGAAGTTAACCTAACGTGTTTCCATTAGGTTTGCAGTAAGTACTTTGGTGTAAAATTGAAATGCATACTATTTGCATTGTCTAAGCATTAAATGCACTGAGATAACAACTTTTTTGTGTTGATGTGTAGAGGCATGAAACAACGTTCAAAATATTCATAATCATGTTGGAAGTTAACTTAAAATGTTTCCAAATGGTTCGCGCTCTGCACTTTGGTGGAAAATTGAGATATATACTACCTTAATGTCAGAACATGGAATGCACTGAGAAAGTAACTTTTTTGTCTTGATGAACAGAGGCATGAAACAACTTTCAACCTACTCATACTGATGTGGAAAGTTAATCAATGGTGTTTCCATTAGGTTTGCAGTAAGTACTTTGGTGTAAAATTGAAATGTATACTTTTTGTATTATCTAAGCATTCTATGCACTGAGATAACAACTTTTTTGTGTTGATGTGTGGAGCCATGAAAAAACTTTCAAACTACTCATAATCATTTGGAAAGTTAACCTAAAGTGTTTCCATTAGTTTTGCAGTATGTAGTTTGGTGTAAAATTGAAATGTATACTATTTGTATTATCTAACCATTGTATGCCCTGAGTTAACAACATTTTTGTGTTGATGTGTGGAGCCATGAAAAAGCTTCCAAACTACTCATAATCATGTGGGAAGTTAAGCTAAGGTGTTTCCATGAGGTTTGCAGTAAATACTTTGGTGTAAAATTGAAATGAATGCTATTTGTATTGTAAAAGCATTGCATGCACTGAGAGATCAACTATTTTGTCTTTATGTGCACAGGTATGAAACAACTTGCAGACATCTCAGAATCATGTGCGAAGTTAACCTAAGGTGTTTCCATTAGGTTTGCAGTAAGTAGTTTGGTGTAAAATTGAAATGTATTCTATTTGTATTGTCTAAGCATTGTATGCACCGAGATAACAACATTTTTGTGTTGATGTGTAGAGCCATGAAACAACGTTCAAACTATTCATAATCATGTGGGAAGTTAACTTAAAATGTTTCCCAATGGTTCGCCCTCTGCACTTTCGTGGAAAATTGACATATATACTACCTTAATGTCAGAACATAGTATGCACTGAGAAAGTAACTTTTTTGTCTTGATGAACAGAGGCATGAAACAACTTTCAAACTACTCATACTCATGTGGAAAGTTAACCAAAGGTGTTTCCATTAGGTTTGCAGTAAGTACTTTGGTGTAAAATTGAAATATATACTATTTGTATTATCTAAGCATTGTATGCACTGAGAAAACAACTTTTTTCTCTTGATGTTTGGAGCCATGAAAAAACTTTCAAACTATTCATAATCATGTGGGAAGTTGACCTAAGGTGTTTCCATGAGGTTTGCAGTAAGTACTTTGGTGTAAAATTGAAATGTATGCTATTTGCACTGTAAAAGCAATGTATGCACTGAGAAAACAACTTTTTTCTCTTGATGTGCAGAGCCATAATACAATTTTCAAACTATTCATAATCATGTGGGAAGTTAATTTAAAATGTTTCCCAATGGTTTGCACTCTACACTTTGGTGGAAAATTGAGATGTATACTACCTTAATGTCAGAACATAGTATGCACTGAGAAAGTAACTTTTTTGTCTTGATGAACAGAGGCATGAAACAACTTTCAAACTACGCATACTCATGTGGCAAGTTAACCAAACGTGTTTCCATTTGGTTTGCAGTAAGTACTTTGGAGTAAAATTGAAATGTATAGTATTTGTATTGTCTTCGTATAGCATGCACTGAGATAACAACTTTTTTGTTATCATGTGTAGAGCCATAATACAACTTTCAAGCAACTCAGAAACATGTGGGAAGTTAACCTAAGGTGTTTCCATTAGGTTTGCAGTAAGTACTTTGGTGTAAAATTGAAATGTATACTATTTGTATTGTCTAAGCACAGTCTGCACTGAGAAAGTAATTTTTTTGTCTTGATGAACAGAAGCATGAAACAACTTTCAACCTGCTCATACTCATGTGGGAAGTTCACCAAACGTTTTTCCATTAGGTTTGCAGTAAGTACTTTGGTGTAAAATTGAAATGTATGCTATTTGTATTGTAAAAGCATTGTATGCACTGAGAGATCAACTTTTTTGTCTTTATGTGCACAGGTATGAAACAACTTTCAGACATCTCAGAATCATGTGGGAAGTTAACTTAAAATGTTTCCCAATGGTTTGCACTCTGCACTTTGGTGGAAAATTGAGATGTATACTACCTTAATGTCTAACATAGTATGCACTGAGAAAGTAAGTTTTTTCTCTTGATGAACAGAGGCATGAAACAACTTTTAACCTACTCATACTCATGTGGAAAGTTAACCTAAGTTGTTTCCATTAGGTTTGTAGTAAGTACTTTGTTGTAAAATTGAAATGTATACTATTTGTATTATCTAAGCATTCTATGCACTGAGATAACAACTTTTTTGTGTTGATGTGTGGAGCCATGAAAAAACTTACAAACTACTCATAATCATTGGGGAAGTTAACCTAAAGTGTTTCCATTAGTTTTGCAGTATGTAGTTTGGTGTAAAATTGAAATGTATACTATTTGTATTATCGAACCATTGTATGCCCTGAGTTAACAACATTTTTGTGTTGATGTGTGGAGCCACGAAAAAACTTTCAAACTACTCATAATCATTTGGGAAGTTAACCTAAGGTGTTTCCATTAGGTTTGCAGTAAGTACTTTGGTGTAAAATTGAAATGTATACTATTTGTATTATCTAAGCATTCTATGCACTGAGATAACAACTTTTTTGTGTTGATGTATGGAGCCATGAAAAAACTTTCAAACTACTCATAATCATTTGGGAAGTTAACCTAAGGTGTTTCCTTTAGGTTTGTAGTGAGTACTTTGGTGTAAAATTGAAATGTATACTATTTGTATTATCTAAGCATTGTAAGCACTGAGATAACAACTTTTCTGTGCTGATGTGTGGAGCCATGAAAAAACTTTCAAACTACTCATAATCATTTTGGAAGTTAACCTAAGGTGTTTCCATTAGGTTTGCAGTAAGTACTTTGGTGTAAAATTGAAATGTATACTATTTGTATTGTCTAAGCATTGTATGCACTGAGAAAGTAACTTTTTTGTCTTGATGAAGAGAGGCATGAAACAACTTTCAACCTACTCATGCTCATGTGGGAAGTTAACATAAGGTGTTTCCATTAGGTTTGCAGTAAGTACTTTGGTGTAAAATTGAAATGTATACTATTTGTATTATCTAAGCATTGTATGCACTGAGAAAACAACTTTTTTCTCTTGATGTGTGGAGCCATGAAAAAACTTTCAAACAATTCATAATCAAGTGGGAAGTTAATTTAAAATGTTTCACAATGGTTTGCACTCTACACTTTGGTGGAAAATTGAGATGTATACTACCTTAATGTCAGAACTTGTATGCACTGAGAAAGTAACTTTTTTGTCTTGATGAACAGAGGCATCAAACAACATTCAACCTACTCATACTCATGTGGAAAGTTAACCAAAAGTGTTTCCATTTGGTTTGCAGTAAGAACTTTGGTGTAAAATTGAAATGTATACTATTTGTATTCTCTTAGTATAGTAGGCACTGCAATAACAACTTTTTTGTTTTCATGTGTAGAGCCACAATACAACTTTCAAACATCTCAGAAACATGTGGGAAGTTAACCAAAGCTGTTTCCACTAGGTTTGCAGTAAGTACTTTGGTGTAAAATTGAAATGTATGCTATTTGTATTGTAAAAGCATTGTATGCACTGAGAGATCAACGTTTTTGTCTTTATGTGCACAGGTATGAAACAACTTGCAGACATCTCAGAATCATGTCGGAAGTTAACCTAAGGTGTTTCCATTAGGTTTGCAGTAAGTAGTTTGCTGTAAAATTGAAATGTATTCTATTTGTATTGTCTAAGCATTGTATGCCCAGAGATAACAACTTTTTTGTGTTGATGTGTGGAGCCACGAAAAAACTTTCAAATTACTCATAATCATTTGGGAAGTTAACCTAAGGTGTTTCCATTAGGTTTGCAGTAAGTACTTTGGTGTAAAATTGAAATGTATACTATTTGTATTATCTAAGCATTGTATGCACTGAGATAACAACTTTTTTCTGTTGATGTGTGGAGCCATGAAAAAACTTTCAAACTACTCAGAATCATTTGGGAAGTTAACCTAATGTGTTTCCATTAGGTTTGCAGTAAGTACTTTGGTGTAAAATTGAAATGTATACGATTTGCATTATCTAAGTATTGTATGCACTGAGATAACAACTTTTTTGTGTTGATGTGTGGAGCCATGAAAAAACTTTCAAACTACTCATAATCATTTGGGAAGTTAACCTAAAGTGTTTCCATTAGTTTTGCAGTATGTAGTTTGGTGTAAAATTGAAATGTATACTATTTGTATTATCTAACCATTGTATGCCCTGAGTTAACAACATTTTTGTGTTGATGTGTGGAGCCATGAAAAAACTTTCAAACTACTCATAATCATGTGGGAAGTTAACTTAAAATGTTTCCCAATGGTTTGCACTCTGCACTTTGGTGGAAAATTGAGTTGTATACTACCTTAATGTCAGAACCTAGTATGAACTGAGAAAGTAACTTTTTTGTCTTGATGAACAGAGGCATGAAACAACTTTCAACCTACTCATACTAATGTGGGAAGTTAACCAAAAGTGTTTCCATTTGGTTTGCAGTAAGTACTTTGGAGTAAAATTGAAATGTATAGTATTTGTACTGTCTTCGTATAGTATGCACTGAGATAACAACTTTTTTGTTATCATCTGTAGAGCCATAATACAACTTTCAAACAACTCAGAAACATGTGGGAAGTTAACCAACGGTGTTTCCATTAGGTTTGCAGTAAGTACTTTGGTGTAAAATTGAAATGAATGCTATTTGTATTGTAAAAGCATTGCATGCACTGAGAGATCAACTTTTTTGTCTTTATGTGCACAGGTATGAAACCACTTGCAGACATCTCAGAATCATGTGCGAAGTTAACCTAAGGTGTTTCCATTAGGTTTGCAGTAAGTAGTTCGGTGTAAAATTGAAATGCATTCTATTTGTATTGTCTAAGCATTGTATGCACTGAGATAAGAACATTTTTGTGTTGATGTGTAGAGCCATGAAACAACGTTCAAACTATTCATAATCATGTGGGAAGTTAACTTAAAATGTTTCCCAATGGTTCGCGCTCTGCACTTTGGTGGAAAATTGACATATATACTACCTTAATGTCAGAACATAGTATGCACTGAGAAAGTAACTTTTTTGTCTTGATGAACAGAGGCATGAAACAACTTTCAAACTACTCATACTCATGTGGAAAGTTAACCAAAGGTGTTTCCATTAGGTTTGCAGTAAGTACTTTGGTGTAAAATTGAAATGTATACTATTTGTATTATCTAAGCATTGTATGCACTGAGAAAACAACTTTTTTCTCTTGATGTGTGGAGCCATGAAAAAACTTTCAAACTATTCATAATCATGTGGGAAGTTGACCTAAGGTGTTTCCATGAGGTTTGCAGTAAGTACTTTGGTGTAAAATTGAAATGTATGCTATTTGCACTGTAAAAGCATTGTATGCACTTAGAAAACAACTTTTTTCTCTTGATGTGCAGAGCCATAATACAATTTTCAAACTATTCATAATCATGTGGGAAGTTAATTTAAAATGTTTCCCAATGGTTTGCACTCTACACTTTGGTGGAAAATTGAGATGTATACTACCTTAATGTCAGAACATAGTATGCACTGAGAAAGTAACTTTTTTGTCTTGATGAACAGAGGCATGAAACAACTTTCAACCTACTCATACTCATGTGGAAAGTTAATCAAAGGTGTTTCCATTTGGTTTGCAGTAAGTACTTTGGAGTAAAATTGAAATGTATAGTATTTGTATTGTCTTCGTATAGTATGCACTGAGATAACAACTTTTTTGTTATCATCTGTAGAGCCATAATACAACTTTCAAACAACTCAGAAACATGTGGGAAGTTAACCAAAGGTGTTTCCATTAGGTTTGCAGTAAGTACTTTGGTGTAAAATTGAAATGTATGCTATTTGCATTGTAAAAGCATTGTATGCACTCAGAGATCAACTTTTTTGTCTTTATCTGCACAGGTATGAAACAACTTGCAGACATCTCAGAATCATGTCGGAAGTTAACCTAAGGTGTTTCCATTAGGTTTGCAGTAAGTAGTTTGCTGTAAAATTGAAATGTATTCTATTTGTATTGTCTAAGCATTGTATGCCCTGAGATAACAACTTTTTTGTGTTGATGTGTGGAGCCACGAAAAAACTTTCAAATTACTCATAATCATTTGGGAAGTTAAGCTAAGGTGTTTCCATTTGGTTTCCAGTAAGTACTTTGGTGTAAAATTGAAATATATACTATTTGTATTATCTAAGCATTGTATGCACTGAGATAACAACTTTTTTCTGTTGATGTGTGGAGCCATGAATAAACTTTCAAACTACTCAGAATCATTTGGGAAGTTAACCTAAGGTGTTTCCATTAGGTTTCCAGTAAGTACTTTGGTGTAAAATTGAAATGTATACGATTTGCATTATCTAAGTATTGTATGCACTGAGAAAGTAACTTTTTTGTCTTGATGAAGAGAGGCATGAAACAACTTTCAACCTACTCATACTCATGTGGGAAGTTAACCTAAGGTGTTTCCATTAGGTTTGCAGTAAGTACTTTACTGTAAAATTGAAATGTATACTATTTGTATTGTCTAAGCATAGCCTGCACTGAGTAAGTAATTTTTTTGTCTTGATGAACAGAGGCATGAAACAACTTTCAACCTGCTCATACTCATGTGGGAAGTTCACCAAACGTTTTTCCATTAGGTTTGCAGTAAGTACTTTGGTGTAAAATTGAAATGTATGCTATTTGTATTGTAAAAGCATTGTATGCACTGAGAGATCAACGTTTTTGTCTTTATGTGCACAGGTATGAAACAACTTGCAGACATCTCAGAATCATGTCGGAAGTTAACCTAAGGTGTTTCCATTAGGTTTGCAGTAAGTAGTTTGCTGTAAAATTGAAATGTATTCTATTTGTATTGTCTAAGCATTGTATGCCCAGAGATAACAACTTTTTTGTGTTGATGTGTGGAGCCACGAAAAAACTTTCAAATTACTCATAATCATTTGGGAAGTTAACCTAAGGTGTTTCCATTAGGTTTGCAGTAAGTACTTTGGTGTAAAATTGAAATGTATACTATTTGTATTATCTAAGCATTGTATGCACTGAGATAACAACTTTTTTCTGTTGATGTGTGGAGCCATGAAAAAACTTTCAAACTACTCAGAATCATTTGGGAAGTTAACCTAAGGTGTTTCCATTAGGTTTGCAGTAAGTACTTTGGTGTAAAATTGAAATGTATACTATTTGTATTATCTAAGCATTGTATGCACTGAGATAACAACTTTTTTCTGTTGATGTGTGGAGCCATGAAAAAACTTTCAAACTACTCAGAATCATTTGGGAAGTTAACCTAATGTGTTTCCATTAGTTTTGCAGTATGTAGTTTGGTGTAAAATTGAAATGTATACTATTTGTATTATCTAACCATTGTATGCCCTGAGTTAACAACATTTTTGTGTTGATGTGTGGAGCCATGAAAAAACTTTCAAACTACTCATAATCATGTGGGAAGTTAACTTAAAATGTTTCCCAATGGTTTGCACTCTGCACTTTGGTGGAAAATTGAGTTGTATACTACCTTAATGTCAGAACCTAGTATGAACTGAGAAAGTAACTTTTTTGTCTTGATGAACAGAGGCATGAAACAACTTTCAACCTACTCATACTAATGTGGGAAGTTAACCAAAAGTGTTTCCATTTGGTTTGCAGTAAGTACTTTGGAGTAAAATTGAAATGTATAGTATTTGTACTGTCTTCGTATAGTATGCACTGAGATAACAACTTTTTTGTTATCATCTGTAGAGCCATAATACAACTTTCAAACAACTCAGAAACATGTGGGAAGTTAACCAAAGGTGTTTCCATTAGGTTTGCAGTAAGTACTTTGGTGTAAAATTGAAATGAATGCTATTTGTATTGTAAAAGCATTGCATGCACTGAGAGATCAACTTTTTTGTCTTTATGTGCACAGGTATGAAATCACTTGCAGACATCTCAGAATCATGTGCGAAGTTAACCTAAGGTGTTTCCATTAGGTTTGCAGTAAGTAGTTCGGTGTAAAATTGAAATGCATTCTATTTGTATTGTCTAAGCATTGTATGCACTGAGATAAGAACATTTTTGTGTTGATGTGTAGAGCCATGAAACAACGTTCAAACTATTCATAATCATGTGGGAAGTTAACTTAAAATGTTTCCCAATGGTTCGCGCTCTGCACTTTGGTGGAAAATTGACATATATACTACCTTAATGTCAGAACATAGTATGCACTGAGAAAGTAACTTTTTTGTCTTGATGAACAGAGGCATGAAACAACTTTCAAACTACTCATACTCATGTGGAAAGTTAACCAAAGGTGTTTCCATTAGGTTTGCAGTAAGTACTTTGGTGTAAAATTGAAATGTATACTATTTGTATTATCTAAGCATTGTATGCACTGAGAAAACAACTTTTTTCTCTTGATGTGTGGAGCCATGAAAAAACTTTCAAACTATTCATAATCATGTGGGAAGTTGACCTAAGGTGTTTCCATGAGGTTTGCAGTAAGTACTTTGGTGTAAAATTGAAATGTATGCTATTTGCACTGTAAAAGCATTGTATGCACTTAGAAAACAACTTTTTTCTCTTGATGTGCAGAGCCATAATACAATTTTCAAACTATTCATAATCATGTGGGAAGTTAATTTAAAATGTTTCCCAATGGTTTGCACTCTACACTTTGGTGGAAAATTGAGATGTATACTACCTTAATGTCAGAACATAGTATGCACTGAGAAAGTAACTTTTTTGTCTTGATGAACAGAGGCATGAAACAACTTTCAACCTACTCATACTCATGTGGAAAGTTAATCAAAGGTGTTTCCATTTGGTTTGCAGTAAGTACTTTGGAGTAAAATTGAAATGTATAGTATTTGTATTGTCTTCGTATAGTATGCACTGAGATAACAACTTTTTTGTTATCATCTGTAGAGCCATAATACAACTTTCAAACAACTCAGAAACATGTGGGAAGTTAACCAAAGGTGTTTCCATTAGGCTTGCAGTAAGTACTTTGGTGTAAAATTGAAATGTATGCTATTTGCATTGTAAAAGCATTGTATGCACTCAGAGATCAACTTTTTTGTCTTTATCTGCACAGGTATGAAACAACTTGCAGACATCTCAGAATCATGTCGGAAGTTAACCTAAGGTGTTTCCATTAGGTTTGCAGTAAGTAGTTTGCTGTAAAATTGAAATGTATTCTATTTGTATTGTCTAAGCATTGTATGCCCTGAGATAACAACTTTTTTGTGTTGATGTGTGGAGCCACGAAAAAACTTTCAAATTACTCATAATCATTTGGGAAGTTAAGCTAAGGTGTTTCCATTTGGTTTCCAGTAAGTACTTTGGTGTAAAATTGAAATATATACTATTTGTATTATCTAAGCATTGTATGCACTGAGATAACAACTTTTTTCTGTTGATGTGTGGAGCCATGAAAAAACTTTCAAACTACTCAGAATCATTTGGGAAGTTAACCTAAGGTGTTTCCATTAGGTTTCCAGTAAGTACTTTGGTGTAAAATTGAAATGTATACGATTTGCATTATCTAAGTATTGTATGCACTGAGAAAGTAACTTTTTTGTCTTGATGAAGAGAGGCATGAAACAACTTTCAACCTACTCATACTCATGTGGGAAGTTAACCTAAGGTGTTTCCATTAGGTTTGCAGTAAGTACTTTACTGTAAAATTGAAATGTATACTATTTGTATTGTCTAAGCATAGCCTGCACTGAGTAAGTAATTTTTTTGTCTTGATGAACAGAGGCATGAAACAACTTTCAACCTGCTCATACTCATGTGGGAAGTTCACCAAACGTTTTTCCATTAGGTTTGCAGTAAGTACTTTGGTGTAAAATTGAAATGTATGCTATTTGTATTGTAAAAGCATTGTATGCACTGAGAGATCAACTTTTTTGTCTTTATGTGCACAGGTATGAAACAACTTTCAGACATCTCAGAATCATGTGGGAAGTTAACCTAAGGTGTTTCCATTAGGTTTGCAGTAAGTACTTTGGTGTAAAATTGAAATGTATACTATTTGTATTATCTAAGCATTCTATGCACTGAGATAACAACTTTTTTGTGTTGATGTGTGGAGCCATGAAAAAACTTTCAAACTACTCAGAATCATTTGGGAAGTTAACCTAAGGTGTTTCCATTAGGTTTGCAGTATGTAGTTTGGTGTAAAATTGAAATGTATACTATTTGTATTATCTAAGCATTGTATGCACTGAGATTACAACATTTTTGTGTTGATGTGTAGAGCCATGAAACAACTTTCAAACTATTCATAATCATGTGGGAAGTTAACTTAAAATGTTTCCCAATGGTTTGCACTCTGCACTTTGTTGGAAAATTGAGATGTATACTACCTTAATGTCTAACATAGTATGCACTGAGAAAGTAAGTTTTTTCTCTTGATGAACAGAGGCATGAAACAACTTTTAACCTACTCATACTCATGTGGAAAGTTAACCTAAGTTGTTTCCATTAGGTTTGTAGTAAGTACTTTGTTGTAAAATTGAAATGTATACTATTTGTATTATCTAAGCATTGTATGCACTGAGATAACAACTTTTTTGTGTTGATGTGTGGAGCAATGAAAAAACTTTCAAACTACTCATAATCATTTGGGAAGTTAACCGAAGGTGTTTCCATTAGGTTTGCAGTAAGTACTTTGGTGTAAAATTGAAATGTATTCTATTTGTATTGTCTAAGCATAGTATGCACTGAGAAAGTAACTTTTTGTCTTGATGAACAGAGGCATGAAACACCTTTTAACCTACTCATACTCATGTGGAAAGTTAACCAAAGGTGTTTGCATTAGGTTTGCAGTAAGTACTTTGGTGTAAAATTGAAATGTATACGATTTGCATTATCTAAGCATTGTATGCACTGAGATAACAACTTTTTTGTGTTGATGTGTGAAGCCATGAAAAAACTTTCAAACTACTCATAATCATTTGGGAAGTTAACCTAAGGTGTTTCCATTAGGTTTGTAGCAAGTACTTTGGTGTAAAATTGAAATGTATACTATTTGTATTATCTAAGGATAGTATGCACTGAGATAACAACTTTTTTGTGTTGATGTGTGGAGCCATGAAAAATCTTTCAAACTACTCATAATCATTTGGGAAGTTAACCTAAGGTGTTTCCATTAGGTTTGTAGCAAGTACTTTGGTATAAAATTGAAATGTATACTATTTGTATTATCTAAGGATAGTATGCACTGAGATAACAACTTTTTGTGTTGATGTGTGGAGCCATGAAAAAACTTTCAACTACTCATAATCATTTGGGAAGTTAACCTAAGGTGTTTCCATTAGGTTTGCAGTAAGTACTTTGGTGTAAAATTGAAATGCATACTATTTGTATTGTCTAAGCATTCAATGCACTGAGATGACAACTTTTTTGTGTTGATGTGTGGAGCCACGACAAAACTTTCAAACTACTCATAATCATTTGGGAAGTTAACCTAAGGTGTTTCCATTAGCTTTGCAGTAAGTACTTCGGTGTAAAACTGAAATGTATACTATTTGTAGTATCTAAGCATTGCATGCACTGAGATAACAACATTTTTGTGTTGATGTGTAGAGGCATGAAACAACGTTCAAACTATTCATAATCATGTGGGAAGTTACCTTAAAAGGTTTCCAAATGGTTCGCGCTCTGCACTTTGGTGGAAAATTGAGATATATACTACCTTAAAGTCAGAACATAGTATGCACTGAGAAAGTAACTTTTTTGTCTTGATGAACAGAGGCATGAAACAACTTTCAACCTACTCATACTCATGTGGAAAGTTAATCAAAGGTGTTTCCATTTGGTTTGCAGTAAGTACTTTGGAGTAAAATTGAAATGTATAGTATTTGTATTGTCTTCGTATAGTATGCACTGAGATAACAACTTTTTTGTTATCATCTGTAGAGCCATAATACAACTTTCAAACAACTCAGAAACATGTGGGAAGTTAACCAAAGGTGTTTCCATTAGGTTTGCAGTAAGTACTTTGGTGTAAAATTGAAATGAATGCTATTTGTATTGTAAAAGCATTGCATGCACTGAGAGATCAACTTTTTTGTCTTTATGTGCACAGGTATGAAACAACTTGCAGACATCTCAGAATCATGTGCGAAGTTAACCTAACGTGTTTCCATTAGGTTTGCAGTAAGTAGTTTGGTGTAAAATTGAAATGTATTCTATTTGTATTGTCTAAGCATTGTATGCACTGAGATAACAACATTTTTGTGTTGATGTGTAGAGCCATGAAACAACGTTCAAACTATTCATAATCATGTGGGAAGTTAACTTAAAATGTTTCCCAATGGTTCGCGCTCTGCACTTTGGTGGAAAATTGACATATATACTACGTTAATGTCAGAACATAGTATGCACTGAGAAAGTAACTTTTTTGTCTTGATGAACAGAGGCATGAAACAACTTTCAAACTACTCATACTCATGTGGAAAGTTAACCAAAGGTGTTTCCATTAGGTGTGCAGTAAGTACTTTGTTGTAAAATTGAAATGTATACTATTTGTATTATCTAAGCATTGTATGCACTGAGATAACAATTTTTTTTTGTTGATGTGTGCAGCCATGAAAAAACTTTCAAACTACTCATAATCATGTGGGAAGTTGACCTAAGGTGTTTCCATGAGGTTTGCAGTAAGTACTTTGGTGTAAAATTGAAATCTATGCTATTTGCACTGTAAAAGCATTGTATGCACTGAGAAAACAAATTTTTTCTCTTGATGTGCAGAGCCATAATACAATTTTCAAACTATTCATAATCATGTAGGAAGTTAATTTAAAATGTTTCCCAATGGTTTGCACTCTACACTTTGGTGGAAAATTGACATGTATACTACCTTAATGTCAGAACATAGTATGCACTGAGAAAGTAACTTTTTTGTCTTGATGAACAGAGGCATGAAACAACTTTCAAACTACTCATACTCATGTGGGAAGTTAACCAAACGTGTTTCCATTTGGTTTGCAGTCAGTACTTTGGAGTAAAATTGAAATGTATAGTATTTGTATTGTCTTCGTATAGCATGCACTGAGATAACAACTTTTTTGTTATCATGTGTAGAGCCATAATACAACTTTCAAGCAACTCAGAAACATGTGGGAAGTTAACCAAAGGTGTTTCCATTAGGTTTGCAGTAAGTACTTTGGTGGAAAATTGAAATCTATGCTATTTGCATTGTAAAAGCATTGTATGCACTGAGATATCAACTTTTTTGTCTTTATGTGCACAGGTATGAAACAACTTGCAGACATCTCAGAATCATGTCGGAAGTTAACCTACGGTGTTTCCATTAGGTTTGCAGTAAGTTCTTCGGTCTAAAATTGAAATGTATACGATTTGCATTATCTAAGTATTGTATGCACTGAGATAACAACTTTTTTGTGTTGATGTGTGGAGCCATGAAAAAACTTTCAAACTACTCATAATCATTTGGGAAGTTAACCTAAGGTGTTTCCATTAGGTTTGTAGCAAGTACATTGGTATAAAATTGAAATGTATACTATTTGTATTATCTAAGGATAGTATGCACTGAGATAACAACTTTTTTGTGTTGATGTGTGGAGCCATGAAAAACTTTCAAACTACTCATAATCATTTGGGAAGTTAACCTAAGGTGTTTCCATTAGGTTTGCAGTAAGTACTTTGGTGTAAAATTGAAATGCATACTATTCGTATTGTCTAAGCATTAAATGCACTGAGATGACAACTTTTTTGTGTTGATGTGTGGAGCCACGACAAAACTTTCAAACTACTCATAATCATTTGGGAAGTTAACCTAAGGTGTTTCCATTAGCTTTGCAGTAAGTACTTTTGTGTAAAATTGAAATGTATACTATTTGTATTATCTAAGCATTGTATGCACTGAGAAAACAACTTTTTTCTCTTGATGTGTGGAGCCATGAAAAAACTTTCAAACTATTCATAATCATGTGGGAAGTTGACCTAAGGTGTTTCCATGAGGTTTGCAGTAAGCACTTTGGTGTAAAATTGAAATGTATGCTATTTGCACTGTAAAAGCATTGTATGCACTTAGAAAACAACTTTTTTCTCTTGATGTGCAGAGCCATAATACAATTTTCAAACTATTCATAATCATGTGGGAAGTTAATTTAAAATGTTTCCCAATGGTTTGCACTCTACACTTTGGTGGAAAATTGAGATGTATACTACCTTAATGTCAGAACATAGTATGCACTGAGAAAGTAACTTTTTTGTCTTGATGAACAGAGGCATGAAACAACTTTCAACCTACTCATACTCATGTGGAAAGTTAATCAAAGGTGTTTCCATTTGGTTTGCAGTAAGTACTTTGGAGTAAAATTGAAATGTATAGTATTTGTATTGTCTTCGTATAGTATGCACTGAGATAACAACTTTTTTGTTATCATCTGTAGAGCCATAATACAACTTTCAAACAACTCAGAAACATGTGGGAAGTTAACCAAAGGTGTTTCCATTAGGTTTGCAGTAAGTACTTTGGTGTAAAATTGAAATGTATGCTATTTGCATTGTAAAAGCATTGTATGCACTCAGAGATCAACTTTTTTGTCTTTATCTGCACAGGTATGAAACAACTTGCAGACATCTCAGAATCATGTCGGAAGTTAACCTAAGGTGTTTCCATTAGGTTTGCAGTAAGTAGTTTGCTGTAAAATTGAAATGTATTCTATTTGTATTGTCTAAGCATTGTATGCCCTGAGATAACAACTTTTTTGTGTTGATGTGTGGAGCCACGAAAAAACTTTCAAATTACTCATAATCATTTGGGAAGTTAAGCTAAGGTGTTTCCATTTGGTTTCCAGTAAGTACTTTGGTGTAAAATTGAAATATAAACTATTTGTATTATCTAAGCATTGTATGCACTGAGATAACAACTTTTTTCTGTTGATGTGTGGAGCCATGAATAAACTTTCAAACTACTCAGAATCATTTGGGAAGTTAACCTAAGGTGTTTCCATTAGGTTTCCAGTAAGTACTTTGGTGTAAAATTGAAATGTATACGATTTGCATTATCTAAGTATTGTATGCACTGAGAAAGTAACTTTTTTGTCTTGATGAAGAGAGGCATGAAACAACTTTCAACCTACTCATACTCATGTGGGAAGTTAACCTAAGGTGTTTCCATTAGGTTTGCAGTAAGTACTTTACTGTAAAATTGAAATGTATACTATTTGTATTGTCTAAGCATAGCCTGCACTGAGTAAGTAATTTTTTTGTCTTGATGAACAGAGGCATGAAACAACTTTCAACCTGCTCATACTCATGTGGGAAGTTCACCAAACGTTTTTCCATTAGGTTTGCAGTAAGTACTTTGGTGTAAAATTGAAATGTATGCTATTTGTATTGTAAAAGCATTGTATGCACTGAGAGATCAACGTTTTTGTCTTTATGTGCACAGGTATGAAACAACTTGCAGACATCTCAGAATCATGTCGGAAGTTAACCTAAGGTGTTTCCATTAGGTTTGCATTAAGTAGTTTGCTGTAAAATTGAAATGTATTCTATTTGTATTGTCTAAGCATTGTATGCCCAGAGATAACAACTTTTTTGTGTTGATGTGTGGAGCCACGAAAAAACTTTCAAATTACTCATAATCATTTGGGAAGTTAACCTAAGGTGTTTCCATTAGGTTTGCAGTAAGTACTTTGGTGTAAAATTGAAATGTATACTATTTGTATTATCTAAGCATTGTATGCACTGAGATAACAACTTTTTTCTGTTGATGTGTGGAGCCATGAAAAAACTTTCAAACTACTCAGAATCATTTGGGAAGTTAACCTAATGTGTTTCCATTAGGTTTGCAGTAAGTACTTTGGTGTAAAATTGAAATGTATACGATTTGCATTATCTAAGTATTGTATGCACTGAGATAACAACTTTTTTGTGTTGATGTGTGGAGCCATGAAAAAACTTTCAAACTACTCATAATCATTTGGGAAGTTAACCTAAAGTGTTTCCATTAGTTTTGCAGTATGTAGTTTGGTGTAAAATTGAAATGTATACTATTTGTATTATCTAACCATTGTATGCCCTGAGTTAACAACATTTTTGTGTTGATGTGTGGAGCCATGAAAAAACTTTCAAACTACTCATAATCATGTGGGAAGTTAACTTAAAATGTTTCCCAATGGTTTGCACTCTGCACTTTGGTGGAAAATTGAGTTGTATACTACCTTAATGTCAGAACCTAGTATGAACTGAGAAAGTAACTTTTTTGTCTTGATGAACAGAGGCATGAAACAACTTTCAACCTACTCATACTAATGTGGGAAGTTAACCAAAAGTGTTTCCATTTGGTTTGCAGTAAGTACTTTGGAGTAAAATTGAAATGTATAGTATTTGTACTGTCTTCGTATAGTATGCACTGAGATAACAACTTTTTTGTTATCATCTGTAGAGCCATAATACAACTTTCAAACAACTCAGAAACATGTGGGAAGTTAACCAAAGGTGTTTCCATTAGGTTTGCAGTAAGTACTTTGGTGTAAAATTGAAATGAATGCTATTTGTATTGTAAAAGCATTGCATGCACTGAGAGATCAACTTTTTTGTCTTTATGTGCACAGGTATGAAACCACTTGCAGACATCTCAGAATCATGTGCGAAGTTAACCTAAGGTGTTTCCATTAGGTTTGCAGTAAGTAGTTCGGTGTAAAATTGAAATGCATTCTATTTGTATTGTCTAAGCATTGTATGCACTGAGATAAGAACATTTTTGTGTTGATGTGTAGAGCCATGAAACAACGTTCAAACTATTCATAATCATGTGGGAAGTTAACTTAAAATGTTTCCCAATGGTTCGCGCTCTGCACTTTGGTGGAAAATTGACATATATACTACCTTAATGTCAGAACATAGTATGCACTGAGAAAGTAACTTTTTTGTCTTGATGAACAGAGGCATGAAACAACTTTCAAACTACTCATACTCATGTGGAAAGTTAACCAAAGGTGTTTCCATTAGGTTTGCAGTAAGTACTTTGGTGTAAAATTGAAATGTATACTATTTGTATTATCTAAGCATTGTATGCACTGAGAAAACAACTTTTTTCTCTTGATGTGTGGAGCCATGAAAAAACTTTCAAACTATTCATAATCATGTGGGAAGTTGACCTAAGGTGTTTCCATGAGGTTTGCAGTAAGTACTTTGGTGTAAAATTGAAATGTATGCTATTTGCACTGTAAAAGCATTGTATGCACTTAGAAAACAACTTTTTTCTCTTGATGTGCAGAGCCATAATACAATTTTCAAACTATTCATAATCATGTGGGAAGTTAATTTAAAATGTTTCCCAATGGTTTGCACTCTACACTTTGGTGGAAAATTGAGATGTATACTACCTTAATGTCAGAACATAGTATGCACTGAGAAAGTAACTTTTTTGTCTTGATGAACAGAGGCATGAAACAACTTTCAACCTACTCATACTCATGTGGAAAGTTAATCAAAGGTGTTTCCATTTGGTTTGCAGTAAGTACTTTGGAGTAAAATTGAAATGTATAGTATTTGTATTGTCTTCGTATAGTATGCACTGAGATAACAACTTTTTTGTTATCATCTGTAGAGCCATAATACAACTTTCAAACAACTCAGAAACATGTGGGAAGTTAACCAAAGGTGTTTCCATTAGGTTTGCAGTAAGTACTTTGGTGTAAAATTGAAATGTATGCTATTTGCATTGTAAAAGCATTGTATGCACTCAGAGATCAACTTTTTTGTCTTTATCTGCACAGGTATGAAACAACTTGCAGACATCTCAGAATCATGTCGGAAGTTAACCTAAGGTGTTTCCATTAGGTTTGCAGTAAGTAGTTTGCTGTAAAATTGAAATGTATTCTATTTGTATTGTCTAAGCATTGTATGCCCTGAGATAACAACTTTTTTGTGTTGATGTGTGGAGCCACGAAAAAACTTTCAAATTACTCATAATCATTTGGGAAGTTAAGCTAAGGTGTTTCCATTTGGTTTCCAGTAAGTACTTTGGTGTAAAATTGAAATATATACTATTTGTATTATCTAAGCATTGTATGCACTGAGATAACAACTTTTTTCTGTTGATGTGTGGAGCCATGAAAAAACTTTCAAACTACTCAGAATCATTTGGGAAGTTAACCTAAGGTGTTTCCATTAGGTTTCCAGTAAGTACTTTGGTGTAAAATTGAAATGTATACGATTTGCATTATCTAAGTATTGTATGCACTGAGAAAGTAACTTTTTTGTCTTGATGAAGAGAGGCATGAAACAACTTTCAACCTACTCATACTCATGTGGGAAGTTAACCTAAGGTGTTTCCATTAGGTTTGCAGTAAGTACTTTACTGTAAAATTGAAATGTATACTATTTGTATTGTCTAAGCATAGCCTGCACTGAGTAAGTAATTTTTTTGTCTTGATGAACAGAGGCATGAAACAACTTTCAACCTGCTCATACTCATGTGGGAAGTTCACCAAACGTTTTTCCATTAGGTTTGCAGTAAGTACTTTGGTGTAAAATTGAAATGTATGCTATTTGTATTGTAAAAGCATTGTATGCACTGAGAGATCAACTTTTTTGTCTTTATGTGCACAGGTATGAAACAACTTTCAGACATCTCAGAATCATGTGGGAAGTTAACCTAAGGTGTTTCCATTAGGTTTGCAGTAAGTACTTTGGTGTAAAATTGAAATGTATACTATTTGTATTATCTAAGCATTCTATGCACTGAGATAACAACTTTTTTGTGTTGATGTGTGGAGCCATGAAAAAACTTTCAAACTACTCAGAATCATTTGGGAAGTTAACCTAAGGTGTTTCCATTAGGTTTGCAGTATGTAGTTTGGTGTAAAATTGAAATGTATACTATTTGTATTATCTAAGCATTGTATGCACTGAGATTACAACATTTTTGTGTTGATGTGTAGAGCCATGAAACAACTTTCAAACTATTCATAATCATGTGGGAAGTTAACTTAAAATGTTTCCCAATGGTTTGCACTCTGCACTTTGTTGGAAAATTGAGATGTATACTACCTTAATGTCTAACATAGTATGCACTGAGAAAGTAAGTTTTTTCTCTTGATGAACAGAGGCATGAAACAACTTTTAACCTACTCATACTCATGTGGAAAGTTAACCTAAGTTGTTTCCATTAGGTTTGTAGTAAGTACTTTGTTGTAAAATTGAAATGTATACTATTTGTATTATCTAAGCATTGTATGCACTGAGATAACAACTTTTTTGTGTTGATGTGTGGAGCAATGAAAAAACTTTCAAACTACTCATAATCATTTGGGAAGTTAACCGAAGGTGTTTCCATTAGGTTTGCAGTAAGTACTTTGGTGTAAAATTGAAATGTATTCTATTTGTATTGTCTAAGCATAGTATGCACTGAGAAAGTAACTTTTTGTCTTGATGAACAGAGGCATGAAACACCTTTTAACCTACTCATACTCATGTGGAAAGTTAACCAAAGGTGTTTGCATTAGGTTTGCAGTAAGTACTTTGGTGTAAAATTGAAATGTATACGATTTGCATTATCTAAGCATTGTATGCACTGAGATAACAACTTTTTTGTGTTGATGTGTGAAGCCATGAAAAAACTTTCAAACTACTCATAATCATTTGGGAAGTTAACCTAAGGTGTTTCCATTAGGTTTGTAGCAAGTACTTTGGTGTAAAATTGAAATGTATACTATTTGTATTATCTAAGGATAGTATGCACTGAGATAACAACTTTTTTGTGTTGATGTGTGGAGCCATGAAAAATCTTTCAAACTACTCATAATCATTTGGGAAGTTAACCTAAGGTGTTTCCATTAGGTTTGTAGCAAGTACTTTGGTATAAAATTGAAATGTATACTATTTGTATTATCTAAGGATAGTATGCACTGAGATAACAACTTTTTGTGTTGATGTGTGGAGCCATGAAAAAACTTTCAACTACTCATAATCATTTGGGAAGTTAACCTAAGGTGTTTCCATTAGGTTTGCAGTAAGTACTTTGGTGTAAAATTGAAATGCATACTATTTGTATTGTCTAAGCATTAAATGCACTGAGATGACAACTTTTTTGTGTTGATGTGTGGAGCCACGACAAAACTTTCAAACTACTCATAATCATTTGGGAAGTTAACCTAAGGTGTTTCCATTAGCTTTGCAGTAAGTACTTCGGTGTAAAACTGAAATGTATACTATTTGTAGTATCTAAGCATTGCATGCACTGAGATAACAACATTTTTGTGTTGATGTGTAGAGGCATGAAACAACGTTCAAACTATTCATAATCATGTGGGAAGTTACCTTAAAAGGTTTCCAAATGGTTCGCGCTCTGCACTTTGGTGGAAAATTGAGATATATACTACCTTAAAGTCAGAACATAGTATGCACTGAGAAAGTAACTTTTTTGTCTTGATGAACAGAGGCATGAAACAACTTTCAACCTACTCATACTCATGTGGAAAGTTAATCAAAGGTGTTTCCATTTGGTTTGCAGTAAGTACTTTGGAGTAAAATTGAAATGTATAGTATTTGTATTGTCTTCGTATAGTATGCACTGAGATAACAACTTTTTTGTTATCATCTGTAGAGCCATAATACAACTTTCAAACAACTCAGAAACATGTGGGAAGTTAACCAAAGGTGTTTCCATTAGGTTTGCAGTAAGTACTTTGGTGTAAAATTGAAATGAATGCTATTTGTATTGTAAAAGCATTGCATGCACTGAGAGATCAACTTTTTTGTCTTTATGTGCACAGGTATGAAACAACTTGCAGACATCTCAGAATCATGTGCGAAGTTAACCTAACGTGTTTCCATTAGGTTTGCAGTAAGTAGTTTGGTGTAAAATTGAAATGTATTCTATTTGTATTGTCTAAGCATTGTATGCACTGAGATAACAACATTTTTGTGTTGATGTGTAGAGCCATGAAACAACGTTCAAACTATTCATAATCATGTGGGAAGTTAACTTAAAATGTTTCCCAATGGTTCGCGCTCTGCACTTTGGTGGAAAATTGACATATATACTACGTTAATGTCAGAACATAGTATGCACTGAGAAAGTAACTTTTTTGTCTTGATGAACAGAGGCATGAAACAACTTTCAAACTACTCATACTCATGTGGAAAGTTAACCAAAGGTGTTTCCATTAGGTGTGCAGTAAGTACTTTGTTGTAAAATTGAAATGTATACTATTTGTATTATCTAAGCATTGTATGCACTGAGATAACAATTTTTTTTTGTTGATGTGTGCAGCCATGAAAAAACTTTCAAACTACTCATAATCATGTGGGAAGTTGACCTAAGGTGTTTCCATGAGGTTTGCAGTAAGTACTTTGGTGTAAAATTGAAATCTATGCTATTTGCACTGTAAAAGCATTGTATGCACTGAGAAAACAAATTTTTTCTCTTGATGTGCAGAGCCATAATACAATTTTCAAACTATTCATAATCATGTAGGAAGTTAATTTAAAATGTTTCCCAATGGTTTGCACTCTACACTTTGGTGGAAAATTGACATGTATACTACCTTAATGTCAGAACATAGTATGCACTGAGAAAGTAACTTTTTTGTCTTGATGAACAGAGGCATGAAACAACTTTCAAACTACTCATACTCATGTGGGAAGTTAACCAAATGTGTTTCCATTTGGTTTGCAGTAAGTACTTTGGAGTAAAATTGAAATGTATAGTATTTGTATTGTCTTCGTATAGCATGCACTGAGATAACAACTTTTTTGTTATCATGTGTAGAGCCATAATACAACTTTCAAGCAACTCAGAAACATGTGGGAAGTTAACCAAAGGTGTTTCCATTAGGTTTGCAGTAAGTACTTTGGTGGAAAATTGAAATCTATGCTATTTGCATTGTAAAAGCATTGTATGCACTGAGATATCAACTTTTTTGTCTTTATGTGCACAGGTATGAAACAACTTGCAGACATCTCAGAATCATGTCGGAAGTTAACCTACGGTGTTTCCATTAGGTTTGCAGTAAGTTCTTCGGTCTAAAATTGAAATGTATACGATTTGCATTATCTAAGTATTGTATGCACTGAGATAACAACTTTTTTGTGTTGATGTGTGGAGCCATGAAAAAACTTTCAAACTACTCATAATCATTTGGGAAGTTAACCTAAGGTGTTTCCATTAGGTTTGTAGCAAGTACATTGGTATAAAATTGAAATGTATACTATTTGTATTATCTAAGGATAGTATGCACTGAGATAACAACTTTTTTGTGTTGATGTGTGGAGCCATGAAAAACTTTCAAACTACTCATAATCATTTGGGAAGTTAACCTAAGGTGTTTCCATTAGGTTTGCAGTAAGTACTTTGGTGTAAAATTGAAATGCATACTATTCGTATTGTCTAAGCATTAAATGCACTGAGATGACAACTTTTTTGTGTTGATGTGTGGAGCCACGACAAAACTTTCAAACTACTCATAATCATTTGGGAAGTTAACCTAAGGTGTTTCCATTAGCTTTGCAGTAAGTACTTTGGTGTAAAATTGAAATGTATACTATTTGTAGTATCTAAGCATTGTATGCACTGAGATAACAACATTTTTGTGTTGATGTGTAGAGGCATGAAACAACGTTCAAACTATTCATAATCATGTGGGAAGTTAACTTAAAATGTTTCCAAATGTTTCGCGCTCTGCACTTTGGTGGAAAATTGAGATATATACTACCTTAATGTCAGAACATAGTATGCACTGAGAAAGTAACTTTTTTGTCTTGATGAACAGAGGCATGAAAAAACTTTCAACCTACTCATACTCATGTGGAAAGTTAATCAAAGGTGTTTCCATTTGGTTTGCAGTAAGTACTTTGGAGTAAAATTGAAATGTATAGTATTTGTATTGTCTTCGTATAGTATGCACTGAGATAACAACTTTTTTGTTATCATCTGTAGAGCCATAATACAACTTTCAAACAACTCAGAAACATGTGGGAAGTTAACCAAAGGTGTTTCCATTAGGTTTGCAGTAAGTACTTTGGTGTAAAATTGAAATGTATGCTATTTGCATTGTAAAAGCATTGTATGCACTCAGAGATCAACTTTTTTGTCTTTATGTGCACAGGTATGAAACAACTTGCAGACATCTCAGAATCATGTCGGAAGTTAACCTAAGGTGTTTCCATTAGGTTTGCAGTAAGTAGTTTGCTGTAAAATTGAAATGTATTCTATTTGTATTGTCTAAGCATTGTATGCCCTGAGATAACAACTTTTTTGTGTTGATGTGTGGAGCCACGAAAAAACTTTCAAATTACTCATAATCATTTGGGAAGTTAAGCTAAGGTGTTTCCATTTGGTTTCCAGTAAGTACTTTGGTGTAAAATTGAAATATATACTATTTGTATTATCTAAGCATTGTATGCACTGAGATAACAACTTTTTTCTGTTGATGTGTGGAGCCATGAAAAAACTTTCAAACTACTCAGAATCATTTGGGAAGTTAACCTAAGGTGTTTCCATTAGGTTTGCAGTAAGTACTTTGGTGTAAAATTGAAATGTATACGATTTGCATTATCTAAGTATTGTATGCACTGAGGTAACAACTTTTTTGTGCTGATGTGTAGAGCCATGAAAAAACTTTCAAACTACTCATAATCATTTGGGAAGTTAACCTAAGGTCTTTCCATTAGGTTTGTAGCAAATACTTTGGTGTAAAATTGAAATGTATACTATTTGTATTATCTAAGCATTGTATGAACTGAGATAACAACTTTTTTCTGTTGATGTGTGGAGCCATGAAAAAACTTTCAAACTACTCATAATCATTTGGGAAGTTAACCTAAGGTGTTTCCATTAGGTTTGCAGTAAGTACTATGGTGTAAAATTGAAATGTATACTATTTGTATTGTCTAAGCATAGTATGCACTGAGAAAGTAACTTTTTTGTCTTGATGAAGAGAGGCATGAAACAACTTTCAACCTACTCATACTCATGTGGGAAGTTAACCTAAGGTGTTTCCATTAGGTTTGCAGTAAGTACTTTACTGTAAAATTGAAATGTATACTATTTGTATTGTCTAAGCATAGCCTGCACTGAGTAAGTAATTTTTTTGTCTTGATGAACAGAGGCATGAAACAACTTTCAACCTGCTCATACTCATGTGGGAAGTTCACCAAACGTTTTTCCATTAGGTTTGCAGTAAGTACTTTGGTGTAAAATTGAAATGTATGCTATTTGTATTGTAAAAGCATTGTATGCACTGAGAGATCAACTTTTTTGTCTTTATGTGCACAGGTATTAAACAACTTTCAGACATCTCAGAATCATGTGGGAAGTTAACCTAAGGTGTTTCCATTAGGTTTGCAGTAAGTACTTTGGTGTAAAATTGAAATGTATACTATTTGTATTATCTAAGCATTGTATGCACTGAGATAACAACTTTTTTGTGTTGATGTGTAGAGCCATGAAACAACTTTCAAACTATTCATAATCATGTGGGAAGTTAACTTAAAATGTTTCCCAATGGTTTGCACTCTGCACTTTGGTGGAAAATTGAGATGTATACTACCTTAATGTCTAACATAGTATGCACTGAGAAAGTAAGTTTTTTCTCTTGATGAACAGAGGCATGAAACAACTTTTAACCTACTCATACTCATGTGGAAAGTTAATCTAAGTTGTTTCCATTAGGTTTGTAGTAAGTACTTTGTTGTAAAATTGAAATGTATACTATTTGTATTATCTAAGCATTGTATGCACTGAGATAACAACTTTTTTGTTATCATCTGTAGAGGCATAATACAACTTTCAAACAACTCAGAAACATGTGGGAAGTTAACCAAAGGTGTTTCCATTAGGTTTGCAGTAAGTACTTTGGTGTAAAATTGAAATGAATGCTATTTGTATTGTAAAAGCATTGCATGCACTGAGAGATCAACTTTTTTGTCTTTATGTGCACAGGTATGAAACAACTTTCAGACATCTCAGAATCATGTCGGAAGTTAACCTACGGTGTTTCCATTAGGTTTGCAGTAAGTACTTCGGTCTAAAATTGAAATGTATACGATTTGCATTATCTAAGTATTGTATGCACTGAGATAACAACTTTTTTGTGTTGATGTGTGGAGCCATGAAAAAACTTTCAAACTACTCATAATCATTTGGGAAGTTAACCTAAGGTGTTTCCATTAGGTTTGTAGCAAGTACTTTGGTATAAAATTGAAATGTATACTATTTGTATTATCTAAGGATAGTATGCACTGAGATAACAACTTTTTTGTGTTGATGTGTGGAGCCATGAAAAAACTTTCAAACTACTCATAATCATTTGGGAAGTTAACCTAAGGTGTTTCCATTAGGTTTGCAGTAAGTACTTTGGTGTAAAATTGAAATGCATACTATTTGTATTGTCTAAGCATTAAATGCACTGAGATGACAACTTTTTTGTGTTGATGTGTGGAGCCACGACAAAACTTTCAAACTACTCATAATCATTTGGGAAGTTAACCTAAGGTGTTTCCATTAGCTTTGCAGTAAGTACTTTGGTGTAAAATTGAAATGTATACTATTTGTAGTATCTAAGCATTGCATGCACTGAGATAACAACATTTTTGTGTTGATGTGTAGAGGCATGAAACAACGTTCAAACTATTCATAATCATGTGGGAAGTTACCTTAAAATGTTTCCAAATGGTTCGCGCTCTGCACTTTGGTGGAAAATTGAGATATATACTACCTTAATGTCAGAACATAGTATGCACTGAGAAAGTAACTTTTTTGTCTTGATGAACAGAGGCATGAAACAACTTTCAACCTACTCATACTCATGTGGAAAGTTAATCAAAGGTGTTTCCATTTGGTTTGCAGTAAGTACTTTGGAGAAAAATTGAAATGTATAGTATTTGTATTGTCTTCGTATAGTATGCACTGAGATAACAACTTTTTTGTTATCATCTGTAGAGCCATAATACAACTTTCAAACAACTCAGAAACATGTGGGAAGTTAACCAAAGGTGTTTCCATTAGGTTTGCAGTAAGTACTTTGGTGTAAAATTGAAATGAATGCTATTTGTATTGTAAAAGCATTGCATGCACTGAGAGATCAACTTTTTGTCTTTATGTGCACAGGTATGAAACAACTTGCAGACATCTCAGAATCATGTGCGAAGTTAACCTAAGGTGTTTCCATTAGGTTTGCAGTAAGTAGTTTGGTGTAAAATTGAAATGTATTCTATTTGTATTGTCTAAGCATTGTATGCACTGAGATAACAACATTTTTGTGTTGATGTGTAGAGCCATGAAACAACGTTCAAACTATTCATAATCATGTGGGAAGTTAACTTAAAATGTTTCCCAATGGTTCGCGCTCTGCACTTTGGTGGAAAATTGACATATATACTACGTTAATGTCAGAACATAGTATGCACTGAGAAAGTAACTTTTTTGTCTTGATGAACAGAGGCATGAAACAACTTTCAAACTACTCATACTCATGTGGAAAGTTAACCAAAGGTGTTTCCATTAGGTGTGCAGTAAGTACTTTGTTGTAAAATTGAAATGTATACTATTTGTATTATCTAAGCATTGTATGCACTGAGATAACAACTTTTTTTTGTTGATGTGTGGAGCCATGAAAAAACTTTCAAACTACTCATAATCATGTGGGAAGTTGACCTAAGGTGTTTCCATGAGGTTTGCAGTAAGTACTTTGGTGTAAAATTGAAATGTATGCTATTTGCACTGTAAAAGCATTGTATGCACTGAGAAAACAACTTTTTTCTCTTGATGTGCAGAGCCATAATACAATTTTCAAACTATTCATAATCATGTGGGAAGTTAATTTAAAATGTTTCCCAATGGTTTGCACTCTACACTTTGGTGGAAAATTGAGATGTATACTACCTTAATGTCAGAACATAGTATGCACTGAGAAAGTAACTTTTTTGTCTTGATGAACAGAGGCATGAAACAACTTTCAAACTACTCATACTCATGTGGGAAGTTAACCAAACGTGTTTCCATTTGGTTTGCAGTAAGTACTTTGGTGTAAAATTGAAATGTATGCTATTTGCACTGTAAAAGCATTGTATGCACTGAGAAAACAACTTTTTTTTCTTGATGTGCAGAGCCATAATACAATTTTCAAACAATTCATAATCATGTGGGAAGTTGACCTAAGGTGTTTCCATGAGGTTTGCAGTAAGTACTTTGTTGTAAAATTGAAATGTATACTATTTGTATTATCTAAGCATTGTATGCACTGAGATAACAACTTTTTTTTGTTGATGTGTGGAGCCATGAAACAACTTTCAAACTACTCATACTCATGTGGGAAGTTAACCAAACGTGTTTCCATTTGGTTTGCAGTAAGTACTTTGGAGTAAAATTGAAATCTATGCTATTTGCATTGTAAAAGCATTGTATGCACTGAGAGATCAACTTTTTTGTCTTTATGTGCACAGGTATGAAACAACTTGCAGACATCTCAGAATCATGTCGGAAGTTAACCTAAGGTGTTTCCATTAGGTTTGCAGTAAGGACTTCGGTGTAAAATTGAAATGTATACTATTTGTATTATCTAAGCATTGTATGCACTGAGATAACAACTTTTTTGTGTTGATTTGTGGAGCTATGAAAAAACTTTCAAACTACTCATAATCATTTGGGAAGTTAACCTAAAGTGTTTCCATTAGTTTTGCAGTATGTAGTTTGGTGTAAAATTGAAATGTATACTATTTGTATTATCTAACCATTGTATGCCCTGAGTTAACAACATTTTTGTGTTGATGTGTAGAGCCATGAAAAAACTTTCAAACTACTCATAATCATGTGGGAAGTTAACTTAAAATGTTTCCCAATGGTTTGCACTCTGCACTTTGGTGGAAAATTGAGATGTATACTACCTTAATGTCAGAACCTAGTATGAACTGAGAAAGTAACTTTTTTGTCTTGATGAACAGAGGCATGAACCAACTTTCAACCTACTCATACTCATGTGGGAAGTTAACCAAAAGTGTTTCCATTTGGTTTGCAGTAAGTACTTTGGAGTAAAATTGAAATGTATAGTATTTGTATTGTCTTCGAATAGTATGCACTGAGATAACAACTTTTTTGTTATCATCTGTAGAGCCATAATACAACTTTCAAACAACTCAGAAACATGTGGGAAGTTAACCAAAGTTGTTTCCATTAGGATTGCAGTAAGTACTTTGGTGTAAAATTGAAATGAATGCTATTTGTATTGTAAAAGCATTGCATGCACTGAGAGATCAACTTTTTTGTCTTTATGTGCACAGGTATGAAACAACTTGCAGACATCTCAGAATCATGTGCGAAGTTAACCTAAGGTGTTTCCATTAGGTTTGCAGTAAGTAGTTTGGTGTAAAATTGAAATGTATACTATTTGTATTATCTAAGCATTCTATGCACTGAGATAACAACTTTTTTGTGTTGATGTGTGGAGCCATGAAAAAGCTTCCAAACTACTCATAATCATGTGGGAAGTTAAGCTAAGGTGTTTCCATGAGGGTTGCAGTAAATACTTTGGTGTAAAATCTGAAAAGGATGCTATTTGTATTGTAAAAGCATTGCATGCACTGAGAGATCAACTTTTTTGTCTTTATGTGCACAGGTATAAAACAACTTGCAGACATCTCAGAATAATGTGCGAAGTTAACCTAAGGTGTTTCCATTAGGTTTGCAGTAAGTAGTTTGGTATAAAATTGAAATGTATTCTATTTGTATTGTCTAAGCATTGTATGCACTGAGATAACAACATTTTTGTGTTGATGTGTAGAGCCATGAAACAACGTTCAAACTATTCATAATCATGTGGGAAGTTAACTTAAAATGTTTCCCAATGGTTCGCGCTCTGCACTTTGGTGGAAAATTGACATATATACTACCTTAATGTCAGAACATAGTATGCACTGAGAAAGTAACTTTTTTGTCTTGATGAACAGAGGCATGAAACAACTTTCAAACTACTCATACTCATGTGGAAAGTTAACCAAAGGCGTTTCCATTAGGTTTGCGGTAAGTACTTTGGTGTAAAATTGAAATGTATACTATTTGTATTATCTAAGCATTGTATGCACTGAGATAACAACTTTTTTTTGTTGATGTGTGGAGCCATGAAAAAACTTTCAAACTACTCATAATCATGTGGGAAGTTGACCTAAGGTGTTTCCATGAGGTTTGCAGTAAGTACTTTGGTGTAAAATTGAAATCTATGCTATTTGCACTGTAAAAGCATTGTATGCACTGAGAAAACAAATTTTTTCTCTTGATGTGCAGAGCCATAATACAATTTTCAAACTATTCATAATCATGTAGGAAGTTAATTTAAAATGTTTCCCAATGGTTTGCACTCTACACTTTGGTGGAAAATTGACATGTATACTACCTTAATGTCAGAACATAGTATGCACTGAGAAAGTAACTTTTTTGTCTTGATGAACAGAGGCATGAAACAACTTTCAAACTACTCATACTCATGTGGGAAGTTAACCAAACGTGTTTCCATTTGGTTTGCAGTAAGTACTTTGGAGTAAAATTGAAATGTATAGTATTTGTATTGTCTTCGTATAGCATGCACTGAGATAACAACTTTTTTGTTATCATGTGTAGAGCCATAATACAACTTTCAAGCAACTCAGAAACATGTGGGAAGTTAACCAAAGGTGTTTCCATTAGGTTTGCAGTAAGTACTTTGGTGGAAAATTGAAATCTATGCTATTTGCATTGTAAAAGCATTGTATGCACTGAGATATCAACTTTTTTGTCTTTATGTGCACAGGTATGAAACAACTTGCAGACATCTCAGAATCATGTCGGAAGTTAACCTACGGTGTTTCCATTAGGTTTGCAGTAAGTTCTTCGGTCTAAAATTGAAATGTATACGATTTGCATTATCTAAGTATTGTATGCACTGAGATAACAACTTTTTTGTGTTGATGTGTGGAGCCATGAAAAAACTTTCAAACTACTCATAATCATTTGGGAAGTTAACCTAAGGTGTTTCCATTAGGTTTGTAGCAAGTACATTGGTATAAAATTGAAATGTATACTATTTGTATTATCTAAGGATAGTATGCACTGAGATAACAACTTTTTTGTGTTGATGTGTGGAGCCATGAAAAACTTTCAAACTACTCATAATCATTTGGGAAGTTAACCTAAGGTGTTTCCATTAGGTTTGCAGTAAGTACTTTGGTGTAAAATTGAAATGCATACTATTCGTATTGTCTAAGCATTAAATGCACTGAGATGACAACTTTTTTGTGTTGATGTGTGGAGCCACGACAAAACTTTCAAACTACTCATAATCATTTGGGAAGTTAACCTAAGGTGTTTCCATTAGCTTTGCAGTAAGTACTTTGGTGTAAAATTGAAATGTATACTATTTGTAGTATCTAAGCATTGTATGCACTGAGATAACAACATTTTTGTGTTGATGTGTAGAGGCATGAAACAACGTTCAAACTATTCATAATCATGTGGGAAGTTAACTTAAAATGTTTCCAAATGTTTCGCGCTCTGCACTTTGGTGGAAAATTGAGATATATACTACCTTAATGTCAGAACATAGTATGCACTGAGAAAGTAACTTTTTTGTCTTGATGAACAGAGGCATGAAACAACTTTCAACCTACTCATACTCATGTGGAAAGTTAATCAAAGGTGTTTCCATTTGGTTTGCAGTAAGTACTTTGGAGTAAAATTGAAATGTATAGTATTTGTATTGTCTTCGTATAGTATGCACTGAGATAACAACTTTTTTGTTATCATCTGTAGAGCCATAATACAACTTTCAAACAACTCAGAAACATGTGGGAAGTTAACCAAAGGTGTTTCCATTAGGTTTGCAGTAAGTACTTTGGTGTAAAATTGAAATGTATGCTATTTGCATTGTAAAAGCATTGTATGCACTCAGAGATCAACTTTTTTGTCTTTATGTGCACAGGTATGAAACAACTTGCAGACATCTCAGAATCATGTCGGAAGTTAACCTAAGGTGTTTCCATTAGGTTTGCAGTAAGTAGTTTGCTGTAAAATTGAAATGTATTCTATTTGTATTGTCTAAGCATTGTATGCCCTGAGATAACAACTTTTTTGTGTTGATGTGTGGAGCCACGAAAAAACTTTCAAATTACTCATAATCATTTGGGAAGTTAAGCTAAGGTGTTTCCATTTGGTTTCCAGTAAGTACTTTGGTGTAAAATTGAAATATATACTATTTGTATTATCTAAGCATTGTATGCACTGAGATAACAACTTTTTTCTGTTGATGTGTGGAGCCATGAAAAAACTTTCAAACTACTCAGAATCATTTGGGAAGTTAACCTAAGGTGTTTCCATTAGGTTTGCAGTAAGTACTTTGGTGTAAAATTGAAATGTATACGATTTGCATTATCTAAGTATTGTATGCACTGAGGTAACAACTTTTTTGTGTTGATGTGTAGAGCCATGAAAAAACTTTCAAACTACTCATAATCATTTGGGAGTTAACCTAAGGTCTTTCCATTAGGTTTGTAGCAAATACTTTGGTGTAAAATTGAAATGTATACTATTTGTATTATCTAAGCATTGTATGAACTGAGATAACAACTTTTTTCTGTTGATGTGTGGAGCCATGAAAAAACTTTCAAACTACTCATAATCATTTGGGAAGTTAACCTAAGGTGTTTCCATTAGGTTTGCAGTAAGTACTATGGTGTAAAATTGAAATGTATACTATTTGTATTGTCTAAGCATAGTATGCACTGAGAAAGTAACTTTTTTGTCTTGATGAAGAGAGGCATGAAACAACTTTCAACCTACTCATACTCATGTGGGAAGTTAACCTAAGGTGTTTCCATTAGGTTTGCAGTAAGTACTTTACTGTAAAATTGAAATGTATACTATTTGTATTGTCTAAGCATAGCCTGCACTGAGTAAGTAATTTTTTGTCTTGATGAACAGAGGCATGAAACAACTTTCAACCTGCTCATACTCATGTGGGAAGTTCACCAAACGTTTTTCCATTAGGTTTGCAGTAAGTACTTTGGTGTAAAATTGAAATGTATGCTATTTGTATTGTAAAAGCATTGTATGCACTGAGAGATCAACTTTTTTGTCTTTATGTGCACAGGTATTAAACAACTTTCAGACATCTCAGAATCATGTGGGAAGTTAACCTAAGGTGTTTCCATTAGGTTTGCAGTAAGTACTTTGGTGTAAAATTGAAATGTATACTATTTGTATTATCTAAGCATTGTATGCACTGAGATAACAACTTTTTTGTGTTGATGTGTAGAGCCATGAAACAACTTTCAAACTATTCATAATCATGTGGGAAGTTAACTTAAAATGTTTCCCAATGGTTTGCACTCTGCACTTTGGTGGAAAATTGAGATGTATACTACCTTAATGTCTAACATAGTATGCACTGAGAAAGTAAGTTTTTTCTCTTGATGAACAGAGGCATGAAACAACTTTTAACCTACTCATACTCATGTGGAAAGTTAATCTAAGTTGTTTCCATTAGGTTTGTAGTAAGTACTTTGTTGTAAAATTGAAATGTATACTATTTGTATTATCTAAGCATTGTATGCACTGAGATAACAACTTTTTTGTGTTGATGTGTGGAGCAATGAAAAAACTTTCAAACTACTCATAATCATTTGGGAAGTTAACCTAAGGTGTTTCCATTAGGTTTGCAGTAAGTACTTTGGTGTAAAATTGAAATGTATTCTATTTGTATTGTCTAAGCATAGTATGCACTGAGAAAGTAACTTTTTGTCTTGATGAACAGAGGCATGAAACACCTTTTAACCTACTCATACTCATGTGGAAAGTTAACCAAAGGTGTTTGCATTAGGTTTGCAGTAAGTACTTTGGTGTAAAATTGAAATGTATACGATTTGCATTATCTAAGCATTGTATGCACTGAGATAACAACTTTTTTGTGTTGATGTGTGAAGCCATGAAAAAACTTTCAAACTACTCATAATCATTTGGGAAGTTAACCTAAGGTGTTTCCATTAGGTTTGCAGAAAGTACTTTGGTGTAAAATTGAAATGTATACTATTTGTATTATCTAAGCATTCTATGCACTGAGATAACAACATTTTTGTGTTGATGTGTAGAGGCATGAAACAACGTTCAAACTATTCATAATCATGTGGGAAGTTAACTTAAAATGTTTCCAAATGGTTCGCGCTCTGCACTTGGTGGAAAATTGAGATATATACTACCTTAATGTCAGAACATAGTATGCACTGAGAAAGTAACTTTTTTGTCTTGATGAACAGAGGCATGAAACAACTTTCAACCTACTCATACTCATGTGGAAAGTTAATCAAAGGTGTTTGCATTTGGTTTGCAGTAAGTACTTTGGAGTAAAATTGAAATGTATAGTATTTGTATTGTCTTCGTATAGTATGCACTGAGATAACAACTTTTTTGTTATCATCTGTAGAGGCATAATACAACTTTCAAACAACTCAGAAACATGTGGGAAGTTAACCAAAGGTGTTTCCATTAGGTTTGCAGTAAGTACTTTGGTGTAAAATTGAAATGAATGCTATTTGTATTGTAAAAGCATTGCATGCACTGAGAGATCAACTTTTTTGTCTTTATGTGCACAGGTATGAAACAACTTTCAGACATCTCAGAATCATGTCGGAAGTTAACCTACGGTGTTTCCATTAGGTTTGCAGTAAGTACTTCGGTCTAAAATTGAAATGTATACGATTTGCATTATCTAAGTATTGTATGCACTGAGATAACAACTTTTTTGTGTTGATGTGTGGAGCCATGAAAAAACTTTCAAACTACTCATAATCATTTGGGAAGTTAACCTAAGGTGTTTCCATTAGGTTTGTAGCAAGTACTTTGGTATAAAATTGAAATGTATACTATTTGTATTATCTAAGGATAGTATGCACTGAGATAACAACTTTTTTGTGTTGATGTGTGGAGCCATGAAAAAACTTTCAAACTACTCATAATCATTTGGGAAGTTAACCTAAGGTGTTTCCATTAGGTTTGCAGTAAGTACTTTGGTGTAAAATTGAAATGCATACTATTTGTATTGTCTAAGCATTAAATGCACTGAGATGACAACTTTTTTGTGTTGATGTGTGGAGCCACGACAAAACTTTCAAACTACTCATAATCATTTGGGAAGTTAACCTAAGGTGTTTCCATTAGCTTTGCAGTAAGTACTTTGGTGTAAAATTGAAATGTATACTATTTGTAGTATCTAAGCATTGCATGCACTGAGATAACAACATTTTTGTGTTGATGTGTAGAGGCATGAAACAACGTTCAAACTATTCATAATCATGTGGGAAGTTACCTTAAAATGTTTCCAAATGGTTCGCGCTCTGCACTTTGGTGGAAAATTGAGATATATACTACCTTAATGTCAGAACATAGTATGCACTGAGAAAGTAACTTTTTTGTCTTGATGAACAGAGGCATGAAACAACTTTCACCCTACTCATACTCATGTGGAAAGTTAATCAAAGGTGTTTCCATTTGGTTTGCAGTAAGTACTTTGGAGAAAAATTGAAATGTATAGTATTTGTATTGTCTTCGTATAGTATGCACTGAGATAACAACTTTTTTGTTATCATCTGTAGAGCCATAATACAACTTTCAAACAACTCAGAAACATGTGGGAAGTTAACCAAAGGTGTTTCCATTAGGTTTGCAGTAAGTACTTTGGTGTAAAATTGAAATGAATGCTATTTGTATTGTAAAAGCATTGCATGCACTGAGAGATCAACTTTTTGTCTTTATGTGCACAGGTATGAAACAACTTGCAGACATCTCAGAATCATGTGCGAAGTTAACCTAAGGTGTTTCCATTAGGTTTGCAGTAAGTAGTTTGGTGTAAAATTGAAATGTATTCTATTTGTATTGTCTAAGCATTGTATGCACTGAGATAACAACATTTTTGTGTTGATGTGTAGAGCCATGAAACAACGTTCAAACTATTCATAATCATGTGGGAAGTTAACTTAAAATGTTTCCCAATGGTTCGCGCTCTGCACTTTGGTGGAAAATTGACATATATACTACGTTAATGTCAGAACATAGTATGCACTGAGAAAGTAACTTTTTTGTCTTGATGAACAGAGGCATGAAACAACTTTCAAACTACTCATACTCATGTGGAAAGTTAACCAAAGGTGTTTCCATTAGGTGTGCAGTAAGTACTTTGTTGTAAAATTGAAATGTATACTATTTGTATTATCTAAGCATTGTATGCACTGAGATAACAACTTTTTTTTGTTGATGTGTGGAGCCATGAAAAAACTTTCAAACTACTCATAATCATGTGGGAAGTTGACCTAAGGTGTTTCCATGAGGTTTGCAGTAAGTACTTTGGTGTAAAATTGAAATGTATGCTATTTGCACTGTAAAAGCATTGTATGCACTGAGAAAACAACTTTTTTCTCTTGATGTGCAGAGCCATAATACAATTTTCAAACTATTCATAATCATGTGGGAAGTTAATTTAAAATGTTTCCCAATGGTTTGCACTCTACACTTTGGTGGAAAATTGAGATGTATACTACCTTAATGTCAGAACATAGTATGCACTGAGAAAGTAACTTTTTTGTCTTGATGAACAGAGGCATGAAACAACTTTCAAACTACTCATACTCATGTGGGAAGTTAACCAAACGTGTTTCCATTTGGTTTGCAGTAAGTACTTTGGTGTAAAATTGAAATGTATGCTATTTGCACTGTAAAAGCATTGTATGCACTGAGAAAACAACTTTTTTTTCTTGATGTGCAGAGCCATAATACAATTTTCAAACAATTCATAATCATGTGGGAAGTTGACCTAAGGTGTTTCCATGAGGTTTGCAGTAAGTACTTTGTTGTAAAATTGAAATGTATACTATTTGTATTATCTAAGCATTGTATGCACTGAGATAACAACTTTTTTTTGTTGATGTGTGGAGCCATGAAACAACTTTCAAACTACTCATACTCATGTGGGAAGTTAACCAAACGTGTTTCCATTTGGTTTGCAGTAAGTACTTTGGAGTAAAATTGAAATGTATAGTATTTGTATTGTCTTCGTATAGCATGCACTGAGATAACAACTTTTTTGTTATCATGTGTAGAGCCATAATACAACTTTCAAGCAACTCAGAAACATGTGGGAAGTTAACCAAAGGTGTTTCCATTAGGTTTGCAGTAAGTACTTTGGTGGAAAATTGAAATCTATGCTATTTGCATTGTAAAAGCATTGTATGCACTGAGAGATCAACTTTTTTGTCTTTATGTGCACAGGTATGAAACAACTTGCAGACATCTCAGAATCATGTCGGAAGTTAACCTAAGGTGTTTCCATTAGGTTTGCAGTAAGGACTTCGGTGTAAAATTGAAATGTATACTATTTGTATTATCTAAGCATTGTATGCACTGAGATAACAACTTTTTTGTGTTGATTTGTGGAGCTATGAAAAAACTTTCAAACTACTCATAATCATTTGGGAAGTTAACCTAAAGTGTTTCCATTAGTTTTGCAGTATGTAGTTTGGTGTAAAATTGAAATGTATACTATTTGTATTATCTAACCATTGTATGCCCTGAGTTAACAACATTTTTGTGTTGATGTGTAGAGCCATGAAAAAACTTTCAAACTACTCATAATCATGTGGGAAGTTAACTTAAAATGTTTCCCAATGGTTTGCACTCTGCACTTTGGTGGAAAATTGAGATGTATACTACCTTAATGTCAGAACCTAGTATGAACTGAGAAAGTAACTTTTTTGTCTTGATGAACAGAGGCATGAACCAACTTTCAACCTACTCATACTCATGTGGGAAGTTAACCAAAAGTGTTTCCATTTGGTTTGCAGTAAGTACTTTGGAGTAAAATTGAAATGTATAGTATTTGTATTGTCTTCGAATAGTATGCACTGAGATAACAACTTTTTTGTTATCATCTGTAGAGCCATAATACAACTTTCAAACAACTCAGAAACATGTGGGAAGTTAACCAAAGTTGTTTCCATTAGGATTGCAGTAAGTACTTTGGTGTAAAATTGAAATGAATGCTATTTGTATTGTAAAAGCATTGCATGCACTGAGAGATCAACTTTTTTGTCTTTATGTGCACAGGTATGAAACAACTTGCAGACATCTCAGAATCATGTGCGAAGTTAACCTAAGGTGTTTCCATTAGGTTTGCAGTAAGTAGTTTGGTGTAAAATTGAAATGTATACTATTTGTATTATCTAAGCATTCTATGCACTGAGATAACAACTTTTTTGTGTTGATGTGTGGAGCCATGAAAAAGCTTCCAAACTACTCATAATCATGTGGGAAGTTAAGCTAAGGTGTTTCCATCAGGGTTGCAGTAAATACTTTGGTGTAAAATCTGAAAAGGATGCTATTTGTATTGTAAAAGCATTGCATGCACTGAGAGATCAACTTTTTTGTCTTTATGTGCACAGGTATAAAACAACTTGCAGACATCTCAGAATAATGTGCGAAGTTAACCTAAGGTGTTTCCATTAGGTTTGCAGTAAGTAGTTTGGTATAAAATTGAAATGTATTCTATTTGTATTGTCTAAGCATTGTATGCACTGAGATAACAACATTTTTGTGTTGATGTGTAGAGCCATGAAACAACGTTCAAACTATTCATAATCATGTGGGAAGTTAACTTAAAATGTTTCCCAATGGTTCGCGCTCTGCACTTTGGTGGAAAATTGACATATATACTACCTTAATGTCAGAACATAGTATGCACTGAGAAAGTAACTTTTTTGTCTTGATGAACAGAGGCATGAAACAACTTTCAAACTACTCATACTCATGTGGAAAGTTAACCAAAGGCGTTTCCATTAGGTTTGCGGTAAGTACTTTGGTGTAAAATTGAAATGTATACTATTTGTATTATCTAAGCATTGTATGCACTGAGATAACAACTTTTTTTTGTTGATGTGTGGAGCCATGAAAAAACTTTCAAACTACTCATAATCATTTGGGAAGTTAACCTAAGGTGTTTCCATTAGGTTTGCAGTAAGTACTTTGGTGTAAAATTGAAATGCATACTATTCGTATTGTCTAAGCATTAAATGCACTGAGATGACAACTTTTTTGTGTTGATGTGTGGAGCCACGACAAAACTTTCAAACTACTCATAATCATTTGGGAAGTTAACCTAAGGTGTTTCCATTAGCTTTGCAGTAAGTACTTTGGTGTAAAATTGAAATGTATACTATTTGTAGTATCTAAGCATTGTATGCACTGAGATAACAACATTTTTGTGTTGATGTGTAGAGATATGAAACAACGTTCAAACTATTCATAATCATGTGGGAAGTTAACTTAAAATGTTTCCAAATGTTTCGCGCTCTGCACTTGGTGGAAAATTGAGATATATACTACCTTAATGTCAGAACATAGTATGCACTGAGAAAGTAACTTTTTTGTCTTGATGAACAGAGGCATGAAACAACTTTCAACCTACTCATACTCATGTGGAAAGTTAATCAAAGGTGTTTCCATTTGGTTTGCAGTAAGTACTTTGGAGTAAAATTGAAATGTATAGTATTTGTATTGTCTTCGTATAGTATGCACTGAGATAACAACTTTTTTGTTATCATCTGTAGAGCCATAATACAACTTTCAAACAACTCAGAAACATGTGGGAAGTTAACCAAAGGTGTTTCCATTAGGTTTGCAGTAAGTACTTTGGTGTAAAATTGAAATGTATGCTATTTGCATTGTAAAAGCATTGTATGCACTCAGAGATCAACTTTTTTGTCTTTATGTGCACAGGTATGAAACAACTTGCAGACATCTCAGAATCATGTCGGAAGTTAACCTAAGGTGTTTCCATTAGGTTTGCAGTAAGTAGTTTGCTGTAAAATTGAAATGTATTCTATTTGTATTGTCTAAGCATTGTATGCCCTGAGATAACAACTTTTTTGTGTTGATGTGTGGAGCCACGAAAAAACTTTCAAATTACTCATAATCATTTGGGAAGTTAAGCTAAGGTGTTTCCATTTGGTTTCCAGTAAGTACTTTGGTGTAAAATTGAAATATATACTATTTGTATTATCTAAGCATTGTATGCACTGAGATAACAACTTTTTTCTGTTGATGTGTGGAGCCATGAAAAAACTTTCAAACTACTCAGAATCATTTGGGAAGTTAACCTAAGGTGTTTCCATTAGGTTTGCAGTAAGTACTTTGGTGTAAAATTGAAATGTATACGATTTGCATTATCTAAGTATTGTATGCACTGAGGTAACAACTTTTTTGTGTTGATGTGTAGAGCCATGAAAAAACTTTCAAACTACTCATAATCATTTGGGAAGTTAACCTAAGGTCTTTCCATTAGGTTTGTAGCAAATACTTTGGTGTAAAATTGAAATGTATACTATTTGTATTATCTAAGCATTGTATGAACTGAGATAACAACTTTTTTCTGTTGATGTGTGGAGCCATGAAAAAACTTTCAAACTACTCATAATCATTTGGGAAGTTAACCTAAGGTGTTTCCATTAGGTTTGCAGTAAGTACTATGGTGTAAAATTGAAATGTATACTATTTGTATTGTCTAAGCATAGTATGCACTGAGAAAGTAACTTTTTTGTCTTGATGAAGAGAGGCATGAAACAACTTTCAACCTACTCATACTCATGTGGGAAGTTAACCTAAGGTGTTTCCATTAGGTTTGCAGTAAGTACTTTACTGTAAAATTGAAATGTATACTATTTGTATTGTCTAAGCATAGCCTGCACTGAGTAAGTAATTTTTTTGTCTTGATGAACAGAGGCATGAAACAACTTTCAACCTGCTCATACTCATGTGGGAAGTTCACCAAACGTTTTTCCATTAGGTTTGCAGTAAGTACTTTGGTGTAAAATTGAAATGTATGCTATTTGTATTGTAAAAGCATTGTATGCACTGAGAGATCAACTTTTTTGTCTTTATGTGCACAGGTATTAAACAACTTTCAGACATCTCAGAATCATGTGGGAAGTTAACCTAAGGTGTTTCCATTAGGTTTGCAGTAAGTACTTTGGTGTAAAATTGAAATGTATACTATTTGTATTATCTAAGCATTGTATGCACTGAGATAACAACTTTTTTGTGTTGATGTGTGGAGCCATGAAAAAACTTTCAAACTACTCAGAATCATTTGGGAAGTTAACCTAAGGTGTTTCCATTAGGTTTGCAGTATGTAGTTTGGTGTAAAATTGAAATGTATACTATTTGTATTATCTAAGCATTGTATGCACTGAGATAACAACATTTTTGTGTTGATGTGTAGAGCCATGAAACAACTTTCAAACTATTCATAATCATGTGGGAAGTTAACTTAAAATGTTTCCCAATGGTTTGCACTCTGCACTTTGGTGGAAAATTGAGATGTATACTACCTTAATGTCTAACATAGTATGCACTGAGAAAGTAAGTTTTTTCTCTTGATGAACAGAGGCATGAAACAACTTTTAACCTACTCATACTCATGTGGAAAGTTAATCTAAGTTGTTTCCATTAGGTTTGTAGTAAGTACTTTGTTGTAAAATTGAAATATATACTATTTGTATTATCTAAGCATTGTATGCACTGAGATAACAACTTTTTTGTGTTGATGTGTGGAGCAATGAAAAAACTTTCAAACTACTCATAATCATTTGGGAAGTTAACCTAAGGTGTTTCCATTAGGTTTGCAGTAAGTACTTTGGTGTAAAATTGAAATGTATTCTATTTGTATTGTCTAAGCATAGTATGCACTGAGAAAGTAACTTTTTGTCTTGATGAACAGAGGCATGAAACACCTTTTAACCTACTCATACTCATGTGGAAAGTTAACCAAAGGTGTTTGCATTAGGTTTGCAGTAAGTACTTTGGTGTAAAATTGAAATGTATACGATTTGCATTATCTAAGCATTGTATGCACTGAGATAACAACTTTATTGTGTTGATGTGTGAAGCCATGAAAAAACTTTCAAACTACTCATAATCATTTGGGAAGTTAACCTAAGGTGTTTCCATTAGGTTTGCAGAAAGTACTTTGGTGTAAAATTGAAATGTATACTATTTGTATTATCTAAGCATTCTATGCACTGAGATAACAACATTTTTGTGTTGATGTGTAGAGGCATGAAACAACGTTCAAACTATTCATAATCATGTGGGAAGTTAACTTAAAATGTTTCCAAATGGTTCGCGCTCTGCACTTGGTGGAAAATTGAGATATATACTACCTTAATGTCAGAACATAGTATGCACTGAGAAAGTAACTTTTTTGTCTTGATGAACAGAGGCATGAAACAACTTTCAACCTACTCATACTCATGTGGAAAGTTAATCAAAGGTGTTTGCATTTGGTTTGCAGTAAGTACTTTGGAGTAAAATTGAAATGTATAGTATTTGTATTGTCTTCGTATAGTATGCACTGAGATAACAACTTTTTTGTTATCATCTGTAGAGGCATAATACAACTTTCAAACAACTCAGAAACATGTGGGAAGTTAACCAAAGGTGTTTCCATTAGGTTTGCAGTAAGTACTTTGGTGTAAAATTGAAATGAATGCTATTTGTATTGTAAAAGCATTGCATGCACTGAGAGATCAACTTTTTTGTCTTTATGTGCACAGGTATGAAACAACTTTCAGACATCTCAGAATCATGTCGGAAGTTAACCTACGGTGTTTCCATTAGGTTTGCAGTAAGTACTTCGGTCTAAAATTGAAATGTATACGATTTGCATTATCTAAGTATTGTATGCACTGAGATAACAACTTTTTTGTGTTGATGTGTGGAGCCATGAAAAAACTTTCAAACTACTCATAATCATTTGGGAAGTTAACCTAAGGTGTTTCCATTAGGTTTGTAGCAAGTACTTTGGTATAAAATTGAAATGTATACTATTTGTATTATCTAAGGATAGTATGCACTGAGATAACAACTTTTTTGTGTTGATGTGTGGAGCCATGAAAAAACTTTCAAACTACTCATAATCATTTGGGAAGTTAACCTAAGGTGTTTCCATTAGGTTTGCAGTAAGTACTTTGGTGTAAAATTGAAATGCATACTATTTGTATTGTCTAAGCATTAAATGCACTGAGATGACAACTTTTTTGTGTTGATGTGTGGAGCCACGACAAAACTTTCAAACTACTCATAATCATTTGGGAAGTTAACCTAAGGTGTTTCCATTAGCTTTGCAGTAAGTACTTTGGTGTAAAATTGAAATGTATACTATTTGTAGTATCTAAGCATTGCATGCACTGAGATAACAACATTTTTGTGTTGATGTGTAGAGGCATGAAACAACGTTCAAACTATTCATAATCATGTGGGAAGTTACCTTAAAATGTTTCCAAATGGTTCGCGCTCTGCACTTTGGTGGAAAATTGAGATATATACTACCTTAATGTCAGAACATAGTATGCACTGAGAAAGTAACTTTTTTGTCTTGATGAACAGAGGCATGAAACAACTTTCAACCTACTCATACTCATGTGGAAAGTTAATCAAAGGTGTTTCCATTTGGTTTGCAGTAAGTACTTTGGAGAAAAATTGAAATGTATAGTATTTGTATTGTCTTCGTATAGTATGCACTGAGATAACAACTTTTTTGTTATCATCTGTAGAGCCATAATACAACTTTCAAACAACTCAGAAACATGTGGGAAGTTAACCAAAGGTGTTTCCATTAGGTTTGCAGTAAGTACTTTGGTGTAAAATTGAAATGAATGCTATTTGTATTGTAAAAGCATTGCATGCACTGAGAGATCAACTTTTTGTCTTTATGTGCACAGGTATGAAACAACTTGCAGACATCTCAGAATCATGTGCGAAGTTAACCTAAGGTGTTTCCATTAGGTTTGCAGTAAGTAGTTTGGTGTAAAATTGAAATGTATTCTATTTGTATTGTCTAAGCATTGTATGCACTGAGATAACAACATTTTTGTGTTGATGTGTAGAGCCATGAAACAACGTTCAAACTATTCATAATCATGTGGGAAGTTAACTTAAAATGTTTCCCAATGGTTCGCGCTCTGCACTTTGGTGGAAAATTGACATATATACTACGTTAATGTCAGAACATAGTATGCACTGAGAAAGTAACTTTTTTGTCTTGATGAACAGAGGCATGAAACAACTTTCAAACTACTCATACTCATGTGGAAAGTTAACCAAAGGTGTTTCCATTAGGTGTGCAGTAAGTACTTTGTTGTAAAATTGAAATGTATACTATTTGTATTATCTAAGCATTGTATGCACTGAGATAACAACTTTTTTTTGTTGATGTGTGGAGCCATGAAAAAACTTTCAAACTACTCATAATCATGTGGGAAGTTGACCTAAGGTGTTTCCATGAGGTTTGCAGTAAGTACTTTGGTGTAAAATTGAAATGTATGCTATTTGCACTGTAAAAGCATTGTATGCACTGAGAAAACAACTTTTTTCTCTTGATGTGCAGAGCCATAATACAATTTTCAAACTATTCATAATCATGTGGGAAGTTAATTTAAAATGTTTCCCAATGGTTTGCACTCTACACTTTGGTGGAAAATTGAGATGTATACTACCTTAATGTCAGAACATAGTATGCACTGAGAAAGTAACTTTTTTGTCTTGATGAACAGAGGCATGAAACAACTTTCAAACTACTCATACTCATGTGGGAAGTTAACCAAACGTGTTTCCATTTGGTTTGCAGTAAGTACTTTGGTGTAAAATTGAAATGTATGCTATTTGCACTGTAAAAGCATTGTATGCACTGAGAAAACAACTTTTTTTTCTTGATGTGCAGAGCCATAATACAATTTTCAAACAATTCATAATCATGTGGGAAGTTGACCTAAGGTGTTTCCATGAGGTTTGCAGTAAGTACTTTGTTGTAAAATTGAAATGTATACTATTTGTATTATCTAAGCATTGTATGCACTGAGATAACAACTTTTTTTTGTTGATGTGTGGAGCCATGAAACAACTTTCAAACTACTCATACTCATGTGGGAAGTTAACCAAACGTGTTTCCATTTGGTTTGCAGTAAGTACTTTGGAGTAAAATTGAAATGTATAGTATTTGTATTGTCTTCGTATAGCATGCACTGAGATAACAACTTTTTTGTTATCATGTGTAGAGCCATAATACAACTTTCAAGCAACTCAGAAACATGTGGGAAGTTAACCAAAGGTGTTTCCATTAGGTTTGCAGTAAGTACTTTGGTGGAAAATTGAAATCTATGCTATTTGCATTGTAAAAGCATTGTATGCACTGAGAGATCAACTTTTTTGTCTTTATGTGCACAGGTATGAAACAACTTGCAGACATCTCAGAATCATGTCGGAAGTTAACCTAAGGTGTTTCCATTAGGTTTGCAGTAAGGACTTCGGTGTAAAATTGAAATGTATACTATTTGTATTATCTAAGCATTGTATGCACTGAGATAACAACTTTTTTGTGTTGATTTGTGGAGCTATGAAAAAACTTTCAAACTACTCATAATCATTTGGGAAGTTAACCTAAAGTGTTTCCATTAGTTTTGCAGTATGTAGTTTGGTGTAAAATTGAAATGTATACTATTTGTATTATCTAACCATTGTATGCCCTGAGTTAACAACATTTTTGTGTTGATGTGTAGAGCCATGAAAAAACTTTCAAACTACTCATAATCATGTGGGAAGTTAACTTAAAATGTTTCCCAATGGTTTGCACTCTGCACTTTGGTGGAAAATTGAGATGTATACTACCTTAATGTCAGAACCTAGTATGAACTGAGAAAGTAACTTTTTTGTCTTGATGAACAGAGGCATGAACCAACTTTCAACCTACTCATACTCATGTGGGAAGTTAACCAAAAGTGTTTCCATTTGGTTTGCAGTAAGTACTTTGGAGTAAAATTGAAATGTATAGTATTTGTATTGTCTTCGAATAGTATGCACTGAGATAACAACTTTTTTGTTATCATCTGTAGAGTCATAATACAACTTTCAAACAACTCAGAAACATGTGGGAAGTTAACCAAAGTTGTTTCCATTAGGATTGCAGTAAGTACTTTGGTGTAAAATTGAAATGAATGCTATTTGTATTGTAAAAGCATTGCATGCACTGAGAGATCAACTTTTTTGTCTTTATGTGCACAGGTATGAAACAACTTGCAGACATCTCAGAATCATGTGCGAAGTTAACCTAAGGTGTTTCCATTAGGTTTGCAGTAAGTAGTTTGGTGTAAAATTGAAATGTATACTATTTGTATTATCTAAGCATTCTATGCACTGAGATAACAACTTTTTTGTGTTGATGTGTGGAGCCATGAAAAAGCTTCCAAACTACTCATAATCATGTGGGAAGTTAAGCTAAGGTGTTTCCATGAGGGTTGCAGTAAATACTTTGGTGTAAAATCTGAAAAGGATGCTATTTGTATTGTAAAAGCATTGCATGCACTGAGAGATCAACTTTTTTGTCTTTATGTGCACAGGTATAAAACAACTTGCAGACATCTCAGAATAATGTGCGAAGTTAACCTAAGGTGTTTCCATTAGGTTTGCAGTAAGTAGTTTGGTATAAAATTGAAATGTATTCTATTTGTATTGTCTAAGCATTGTATGCACTGAGATAACAACATTTTTGTGTTGATGTGTAGAGCCATGAAACAACGTTCAAACTATTCATAATCATGTGGGAAGTTAACTTAAAATGTTTCCCAATGGTTCGCGCTCTGCACTTTGGTGGAAAATTGACATATATACTACCTTAATGTCAGAACATAGTATGCACTGAGAAAGTAACTTTTTTGTCTTGATGAACAGAGGCATGAAACAACTTTCAAACTACTCATACTCATGTGGAAAGTTAAGCAAAGGCGTTTCCATTAGGTTTGCGGTAAGTACTTTGGTGTAAAATTGAAATGTATACTATTTGTATTATCTAAGCATTGTATGCACTGAGATAACAACTTTTTTTTGTTGATGTGTGGAGCCATGAAAAAACTTTCAAACTACTCATAATCATTTGGGAAGTTAACCTAAGGTGTTTCCATTAGCTTTGCAGTAAGTACTTTGGTGTAAAATTGAAATGTATAATATTTGTATTGTCTAAGCATAGTCTGCACTGAGAAAGTAATTTTTTTGTCTTGATGAACAGAAGCATGAAACAACTTTCAACCTGCTCATACTCATGTGGGAAGTTCACCAAACGTTTTTCCATTAGGTTTGCAGTAAGTACTTTGGTGTAAAATTGAAATGTATGCTATTTGTATTGTAAAAGCATTGTATGCACTGAGAAATCAACTTTTTTCTCTTTATGTGCACAGGTATGAAACAACTTTCAGACATCTCAGAATCATGTGGGAAGTTAACTTAAAATGTTTCCCAATGGTTTGCACTCTGCACGTTGGTGGATAATTGAGATGTATACTACCTTAATGTCTAACGTAGTATGCACTGAGAAAGTAAGTTTTTTCTCTTGATGAACAGAGGCATGAAACAACTTTTAACCTACTCATACTCATGTGGAAAGTTAACCTAAGTTGTTTCCATTAGGTTTGTAGTAAGTACTTTGTTGTAAAATTGAAATGTATACTATTTGTATTATCTAAGCATTGTATGCACTGAGATAACAACTTTTTTGTGTTGATGTGTGGAGCAATGAAAAAACTTTCAAACTACTCATAATCATTTGGGAAGTTAACCTAAGGTGTTTCCATTAGGTTTGCAGTAAGTACTTTGGTGTAAAATTGAAATATATACTATTTGTATTGTCTAAGCATAGTATGCACTGAGAAAGTAACTTCTTTGTCTTGATGAAGAGAGGCATGAAACAACTTTCAACCTACTCATACTCATGTGGGAAGTTAACATAAGGTGTTTCCATTAGGTTTGCAGTAAGTACTTTGGTGTAAAATTCAAATGTATACTATTTGTATTAATTTACCATTGTATGCCCTGAGATAACAACATTTTTGTGTTGATGTGTAGAGCCATGAAACAACTTTCAAACTATTCATAATCATGTGGGAAGTTAACTTAAAATGTTTCCCAATGGTTCGCGCTCTGCACTTTGGTGGAAAATTGACATATATACTACCTTAATGTCAGAACATAGTATGCACTGAGAAATTAACTTTTTTGTCTTGATGAACAGAGGCATGAAACAACTTTCAAACTACTCATACTCATGTGGAAAGTTAACCAAAGGTTTTTCCATTAGGTTTGCAGTAAGTACTTTGGTGTAAAATTGAAATGTATACTCTATGTATTATCTAAGCATTGTATGCACTGAGAAAACAACTTTTTTCTCTTGATGTGTGGAGCCATGAAAAAACTTTCAAACTATTCATAATCATGTGGGAAGTTAATTTAAAATGTTTCCCAATGGTTTGCACTCTGCACTTTGGTGGAAAATTGAGATGTATACTACCTTAATGTCAGAACATAGTATGCACTGAGAAAGTAACTTTTTTGTCTTGATGTACAGAGGCATCAAACAACATTCAACCTACTCATACTCATGTGGAAAGTTAACCAAAGGTATTTCCATTTGGTTTGCAGTAAGTACTTTGGAGTAAAATTGAAATGTATAGTATTTGTATTGTCTTCGTATAGCATGCACTGAGATAACAACTTTTTTGTTATCATGTGTAGAGCCATAATACAACTTTCAAGCAACTGAGAAACATGTGGGAAGTTAACCAAAGGTGTTTCCATTAGGTTTGCAGTAAGTACTTTGGTGCAAAATTGAAATCTATGCTATTTGCATTGTAAAAGCATTGTATGCACTGAGAGATCAACTTTTTTGTCTTTATGTGCACAGGTATGAAACAACTTGCAGGCATCTCAGAATCATGTCGGAAGTTAACCTAAGGTGTTTCCATTAGGTTTGCAGTAAGTAGTTTGCTGTAAAATTGAAATGTATTCTATTTGTATTGTCTAAGCATTGTATGCCCTGAGATAACAACTTTTTTGTGTTGATGTGTGGAGCCACGAAAAACCTTTCAAATTACTCATAATCATTTGGGAAGTTAACCTAACGTGTTTCCATTAGGTTTGCAGTAAGTACTTTGGTGTAAAATTGAAATGCATACTATTTGCATTGTCTAAGCATTAAATGCACTGAGATAACAACTTTTTTGTGTTGATGTGTAGAGGCATGAAACAACGTTCAAAATATTCATAATCATTTGGTAAGTTAACCTAAAGTGTTTCCATTAGTTTTGCAGTATGTAGTTTGGTGTAAAATTGAAATGTATACTATTTGTATTATCTAACCATTGTATGCCCTGAGTTAACAACATTTTTGTGTTGATGTGTGGAGCCATGAAAAAGCTTCCAAACTACTCATAATCATGTGGGAAGTTAAGCTAAGGTGTTTCCATGAGGTTTGCAGTAAATACTTTGGTGTAAAATTGAAATGAATGCTATTTGTATTGTAAAAGCATTGCATGCACTGAGAGATCAACTATTTTGTCTTTATGTGCACAGGTATGAAACAACTTGCAGACATCTCAGAATCATGTGCGAAGTTAACCTAAGGTGTTTCCATTAGGTTTGCAGTAAGTAGTTTGGTGTAAAATTGAAATGTATTCTATTTGTATTGTCTAAGCATTGTATGCACTGAGATAACAACATTTTTGTGTTGATGTGTAGAGCCATGAAACAACGTTCAAACTATTCATAATCATGTGGGAAGTTAACTTAAAATGTTTCCCAATGGTTCGCGCTCTGCACTTTGGTGGAAAATTGACATATATACTACCTTAATGTCAGAACATAGTATGCACTGAGAAAGTAACTTTTTTGTCTTGATGAACAGAGGCATGAAACAACTTTCAAACTACTCATACTCATGTGGAAAGTTAACCAAAGGTGTTTCCATTAGGTTTGCAGTAAGTACTTTGGTGTAAAATTGAAATATATACTATTTGTATTATCTAAGCATTGTATGCACTGAGAAAACAACTTTTTTCTCTTGATGTTTGGAGCCATGAAAAAACTTTCAAACTATTCATAATCATGTGGGAAGTTGACCTAAGGTGTTTCCATGAGGTTTGCAGTAAGTACTTTGGTGTAAAATTGAAATGTATCCTATTTGCACTGTAAAAGCATTGTATGCACTGAGAAAACAACTTTTTTCTCTTGATGTGCAGAGCCATAATACAATTTTCAAACTATTCATAATCATGTGGGAAGTTAATTTAAAATGTTTCCCAATGGTTTGCACTCTACACTTTGGTGGAAAATTGAGATGTATACTACCTTAATGTCAGAACATAGTATGCACTGAGAAAGTAACTTTTTTGTCTTGATGAACAGAGGCATGAAACAACTTTCAAACTACGCATACTCATGTGGCAAGTTAACCAAACGTGTTTCCATTTGGTTTGCAGTAAGTACTTTGGAGTAAAATTGAAATGTATAGTATTTGTATTGTCTTCGTATAGCATGCACTGAGATAACAACTTTTTTGTTATCATGTGTAGAGCCATAATACAACTTTCAAGCAACTCAGAAACATGTGGGAAGTTAACCTAAGGTGTTTCCATTAGGTTTGCAGTAAGTACTTTGGTGTAAAATTGAAATGTATACTATTTGTATTGTCTCAGCACAGTCTGCACTGAGAAAGTAATTTTTTTGTCTTGATGAACAGAAGCATGAAACAACTTTCAACCTGCTCATACTCATGTGGGAAGTTCACCAAACGTTTTTCCATTAGGTTTGCAGTAAGTACTTTGGTGTAAAATTGAAATGTATGCTATTTGTATTGTAAAAGCATTGTATGCACTGAGAGATCAACTTTTTTGTCTTTATGTGCACAGGTATGAAACAACTTTCAGACATCTCAGAATCATGTGGGAAGTTAACTTAAAATGTTTCCCAATGGTTTGCACTCTGCACTTTGGTGGAAAATTGAGATGTATACTACCTTAATGTCTAACATAGTATGCACTGAGAAAGTAAGTTTTTTCTCTTGATGAACAGAGGCATGAAACAACTTTTAACCTACTCATACTCATGTGGAAAGTTAACCTAAGTTGTTTCCATTAGGTTTGTAGTAAGTACTTTGTTGTAAAATTGAAATGTATACTATTTGTATTATCTAACCATTGTATGCCCTGAGTTAACAACATTTTTGTGTTGATGTGTGGAGCCATGAAAAAGCTTCCAAACTACTCATAATCATGTGGGAAGTTAAGCTAAGGTGTTTCCATGAGGTTTGCAGTAAATACTTTGGTGTAAAATTGAAATGAATGCTATTTGTATTGTAAAAGCATTGCATGCACTGAGAGATCAACTATTTTGTCTTTATGTGCACAGGTATGAAACAACTTGCAGACATCTCAGAATCATGTGCGAAGTTAACCTAAGGTGTTTCCATTAGGTTTGCAGTAAGTAGTTTGGTGTAAAATTGAAATGTATTCTATTTGTATTGTCTAAGCATTGTATGCACTGAGATAACAACATTTTTGTGTTGATGTGTAGAGCCATGAAACAACGTTCAAACTATTCATAATCATGTGGGAAGTTAACTTAAAATGTTTCCCAATGGTTCGCGCTCTGCACTTTGGTGGAAAATTGACATATATACTACCTTAATGTCAGAACATAGTATGCACTGAGAAAGTAACTTTTTTGTCTTGATGAACAGAGGCATGAAACAACTTTCAAACTACTCATACTCATGTGGAAAGTTAACCAAAGGTGTTTCCATTAGGTTTGCAGTAAGTACTTTGGTGTAAAATTGAAATATATACTATTTGTATTATCTAAGCATTGTATGCACTGAGAAAACAACTTTTTTCTCTTGATGTTTGGAGCCATGAAAAAACTTTCAAACTATTCATAATCATGTGGGAAGTTGACCTAAGGTGTTTCCATGAGGTTTGCAGTAAGTACTTTGGTGTAAAATTGAAATGTATCCTATTTGCACTGTAAAAGCATTGTATGCACTGAGAAAACAACTTTTTTCTCTTGATGTGCAGAGCCATAATACAATTTTCAAACTATTCATAATCATGTGGGAAGTTAATTTAAAATGTTTCCCAATGGTTTGCACTCTACACTTTGGTGGAAAATTGAGATGTATACTACCTTAATGTCAGAACATAGTATGCACTGAGAAAGTAACTTTTTTGTCTTGATGAACAGAGGCATGAAACAACTTTCAAACTACGCATACTCATGTGGCAAGTTAACCAAACGTGTTTCCATTTGGTTTGCAGTAAGTACTTTGGAGTAAAATTGAAATGTATAGTATTTGTATTGTCTTCGTATAGCATGCACTGAGATAACAACTTTTTTGTTATCATGTGTAGAGCCATAATACAACTTTCAAGCAACTCAGAAACATGTGGGAAGTTAACCTAAGGTGTTTCCATTAGGTTTGCAGTAAGTACTTTGGTGTAAAATTGAAATGTATACTATTTGTATTGTCTAAGCACAGTCTGCACTGAGAAAGTAATTTTTTTGTCTTGATGAACAGAAGCATGAAACAACTTTCAACCTGCTCATACTCATGTGGGAAGTTCACCAAACGTTTTTCCATTAGGTTTGCAGTAAGTACTTTGGTGTAAAATTGAAATGTATGCTATTTGTATTGTAAAAGCATTGTATGCACTGAGAGATCAACTTTTTTGTCTTTATGTGCACAGGTATGAAACAACTTTCAGACATCTCAGAATCATGTGGGAAGTTAACTTAAAATGTTTCCCAATGGTTTGCACTCTGCACTTTGGTGGAAAATTGAGATGTATACTACCTTAATGTCTAACATAGTATGCACTGAGAAAGTAAGTTTTTTCTCTTGATGAACAGAGGCATGAAACAACTTTTAACCTACTCATACTCATGTGGAAAGTTAACCTAAGTTGTTTCCATTAGGTTTGTAGTAAGTACTTTGTTGTAAAATTGAAATGTATACTATTTGTATTATCTAAGCATTGTATGCACTGAGATAACAACTTTTTTGTGTTGATGTGTGGAGCCATGAAAAAACTTACAAACTACTCATAATCATTGGGGAAGTTAACCTAAAGTGTTTCCATTAGTTTTGCAGTATGTAGTTTGGTGTAGAATTGAAATGTATACTATTTGTATTATCGAACCATTGTATGCCCTGAGTTAACAACATTTTTGTGTTGATGTGTGGAGCCACGAAAAAACTTTCAAACTACTCATAATCATTTGGGAAGTTAACCTAAGGTGTTTCCATTAGGTTTGCAGTAAGTACTTTGGTGTAAAATTGAAATGTATACTATTTGTATTATCTAAGCATTCTATGCACTGAGATAACAACTTTTTTGTGTTGATGTATGGAGCCATGAAAAAACTTTCAAACTACTCATGATCATTTGGGAAGTTAACCTAAGGTGTTTCCTTTAGGTTTGTAGTGAGTACTTTGGTGTAAAATTGAAATGTATACTATTTGTATTATCTAAGCATTGTAAGCACTGAGATAACAACTTTTCTGTGCTGATGTGTGGAGCCATGAAAAAACTTTCAAACTACTCATAATCATTTGGGAAGTTAACCTAAGGTGTTTCCATTAGGTTTGCAGTAAGTACTTTGGTGTAAAATTGAAATGTATACTATTTGTATTGTCTAAGCATTGTATGCACTGAGAAAGTAACTTTTTTGTCTTGATGAAGAGAGGCATGAAACAACTTTCAACCTACTCATGCTCATGTGGGAAGTTAACATAAGGTGTTTCCATTAGGTTTGCAGTAAGTACTTTGGTGTAAAATTGAAATGTATACTATTTGTATTATCTAAGCATTGTATGCACTGAGAAAACAACTTTTTTCTCTTGATGTGTGGAGCCATGAAAAAACTTTCAAACTATTCATAATCAAGTGGGAAGTTAATTTAAAATGTTTCCCAATGGTTTGCACTCTACACTTTGGTGGAAAATTGAGATGTATACTACCTTAATGTCAGAACTTGTATGCACTGAGAAAGTAACTTTTTTGTCTTGATGAACAGAGGCATCAAACAACATTCAACCTACTCATACTCATGTGGAAAGTTAACCAAAAGTGTTTCCATTTGGTTTGCAGTAAGAACTTTGGTGTAAAATTGAAATGTATACTATTTGTATTCTCTTAGTATAGTAGGCACTGCAATAACAACTTTTTTGTTTTCATGTGTAGAGCCACAATACAACTTTCAAACATCTCAGAAACATGTGGGAAGTTAACCAAAGCTGTTTCCACTAGGTTTGCAGTAAGTACTTTGGTGTAAAATTGAAATGTATGCTATTTGTATTGTAAAAGCATTGTATGCACTGAGAGATCAACGTTTTTGTCTTTATGTGCACAGGTATGAAACAACTTGCAGACATCTCAGAATCATGTCGGAAGTTAACCTAAGGTGTTTCCATTAGGTTTGCAGTAAGTAGTTTGCTGTAAAATTGAAATGTATTCTATTTGTATTGTCTAAGCATTGTATGCCCTGAGATAACAACTTTTTTGTGTTGATGTGTGGAGCCACGAAAAAACTTTCAAATTACTCATAATCATTTGGGAAGTTAACCTAAGGTGTTTCCATTAGGTTTGCAGTAAGTACTTTGGTGTAAAATTGAAATGTATACTATTTGTATTATCTAAGCATTGTATGCACTGAGATAACAACTTTTTTCTGTTGATGTGTGGAGCCATGAAAAAACATTCAAACTACTCAGAATCATTTGGGAAGTTAACCTAATGTGTTTCCATTAGGTTTGCAGTAAGTACTTTGGTGTAAAATTGAAATGTATACGATTTGCATTATCTAAGTATTGTATGCACTGAGATAACAACTTTTTTGTGTTGATGTGTGGAGCCATGAAAAAACTTTCAAACTACTCATAATCATTTGGGAAGTTAACCTAAAGTGTTTCCATTAGTTTTGCAGTATGTAGTTTGGTGTAAAATTGAAATGTATACTATTTGTATTATCTAACCATTGTATGCCCTGAGTTAACAACATTTTTGTGTTGATGTGTGGAGCCATGAAAAAACTTTCAAACTACTCATAATCATGTGGGAAGTTAACTTAAAATGTTTCCCAATGGTTTGCACTCTGCACTTTGGTGGAAAATTGAGTTGTATACTACCTTAATGTCAGAACCTAGTATGAACTGAGAAAGTAACTTTTTTGTCTTGATGAACAGAGGCATGAAACAACTTTCAACCTACTCATACTAATGTGGGAAGTTAACCAAAAGTGTTTCCATTTGGTTTGCAGTAAGTACTTTGGAGTAAAATTGAAATGTATAGTATTTGTACTGTCTTCGTATAGTATGCACTGAGATAACAACTTTTTTGTTATCATCTGTAGAGCCATAATACAACTTTCAAACAACTCAGAAACATGTGGGAAGTTAACCAAAGGTGTTTCCATTAGGTTTGCAGTAAGTACTTTGGTGTAAAATTGAAATGAATGCTATTTGTATTGTAAAAGCATTGCATGCACTGAGAGATCAACTTTTTTGTCTTTATGTGCACAGGTATGAAACAACTTGCAGACATCTCAGAATCATGTGCGAAGTTAACCTAAGGTGTTTCCATTAGGTTTGCAGTAAGTAGTTTGGTGTAAAATTGAAATGTATTCTATTTGTATTGTCTAAGCATTGTATGCACTGAGATAAGAACATTTTTGTGTTGATGTGTAGAGCCATGAAACAACGTTCAAACTATTCATAATCATGTGGGAAGTTAACTTACAATGTTTCCCAATGGTTCGCGCTCTGCACTTTGGTGGAAAATTGACATATATACTACCTTAATGTCAGAACATAGTATGCACTGAGAAAGTAACTTTTTTGTCTTGATGAACAGAGGCATGAAACAACTTTCAAACTACTCATACTCATGTGGAAAGTTAACCAAAGGTGTTTCCATTAGGTTTGCAGTAAGTACATTGGTGTAAAATTGAAATGTATACTATTTGTATTATCTAAGCATTGTATGCACTGAGAAAACAACTTCTTTCTCTTGATGTGTGGAGCCATGAAAAAACTTTCAAACTATTCATAATCATGTGGGAAGTTGACCTAAGGTGTTTCCATGAGGTTTGCAGTAAGTACTTTGGTGTAAAATTGAAATGTATGCTATTTGCACTGTAAAAGCATTGTATGCACTGAGAAAACAACTTTTTTCTCTTGATGTGCAGAGCCATAATACAATTTTCAAACTATTCATAATCATGTGGGAAGTTAATTTAAAATGTTTCCCAATGGTTTGCACTCTACACTTTGGTGGAAAATTGAGATGTATACTACCTTAATGTCAGAACATAGTATGCACTGAGAAAGTAACTTTTTTGTCTTGATGAACAGAGGCATGAAACAACTTTCAAACTACTCATACTCATGTGGCAAGTTAACCAAACGTGTTTCCATTTGGTTTGCAGTAAGTACTTTGGAGTAAAATTGAAATGTATAGTATTTGTATTGTCTTCGTATAGCATGCACTGAGATAACAACTTTTTTGTTATCATGTGTAGAGCCATAATACAACTTTCAAGCAACTCAGAAACATGTGGGAAGTTAACCAAAGGTGTTTCCATTAGGTTTGCAGTAAGTACTTTGGTGGAAAATTGAAATCTATGCTATTTGCATTGTAAAAGCATTGTATGCACTGAGAGATCAACTTTTTTGTCTTTATGTGCACAGGTATGAAACAACTTGCAGACATCTCAGAATCATGTCGGAAGTTAACCTAAGGTGTTTCCATTAGGTTTGCAGTAAGTAGTTTGCTGTAAAATTGAAATGTATTCTATTTGTATTGTCTAAGCATTGTATGCCCTGAGATAACAACTTTTTTGTGTTGATGTGTGGAGCCACGAAAAAACTTTCAAATTACTCATAATCATTTGGGAAGTTAACCTAAGGTGTTTCCATTAGGTTTGCAGTAAGTACTTTGGTGTAAAATTGAAATGTATACTATTTGTATTATCTAAGCATTGTATGCACTGAGATAACAACTTTTTTGTGTTGATGTGTGGAGCCATGAAAAAACTTTCAAACTACTCATAATCATTTGGGAAGTTAACCAAAGGTCTTTTCATTAGGTTTGTAACAAATACTTTGGTGTAAAATTGGAATGTATACTATTTGTATTATCTAAGCATTGTATGCACTGAGATAACAACTTTTTTCTGTTGATGTGTGGAGCCATGAAAAAACAATCAAACTACTCATAATCATTTGGGAAGTTAACCTAAGGTGTTTCCATTAGGTTTGCAGTAAGTACTATGGTGTAAAATTGAAATGTATACTATTTGTATTGTCGAAGCATAGTATGCACTGAGAAAGTAACTTTTTTGTCTTGATGAAGAGAGGCATGAAACAACTTTCAACCTACTCATACTCATGTGGGAAGTTAACCTAAGGTGTTTCCATTAGGTTTGCAGTAAGTACTTTGGTGTAAAATTGAAATGTATACTATTTGTATTGTCTAAGCATAGTCTGCACTGAGAAAGTAATTTTTTTGTCTTGATGAACAGAAGCATGAAACAACTTTCAACCTGCTCATACTCATGTGGGAAGTTCACCAAACGTTTTTCCATTAGGTTTGCAGTAAGTACTTTGGTGTAAAATTGAAATGTATGCTATTTGTATTGTAAAAGCATTGTATGCACTGAGAGATCAACTTTTTTGTCTTTATGTGCACAGGTATGAAACAACTTTCAGACATCTCAGAATCATGTGGGAAGTTAACTTAAAATGTTTCCCAATGGTTTGCACTCTGCACTTTGGTGGAAAATTGAGATGTATACTACCTTAATGTCTAACATAGTATGCACTGAGAAAGTAAGTTTTTTCTCTTGATGAACAGAGGCATGAAACAACTTTTAACCTACTCATGCTCATGTGGAAAGTTAACCTAAGTTGTTTCCATTAGGTTTGTAGTAACTACTTTGTTGTAAAATTGAAATGTATACTATTTGTATTATCTAAGCATTGTATGCACTGAGATAACAACTTTTTTGTGTTGATGTGTGGAGCAATGAAAAAACTTTCAAACTACTCATAATCATTTGGGAAGTTAACCTAAGGTGTTTCCATTAGGTTTGCAGTAAGTACTTTGGTGTAAAATTGAAATGTATACTATTTGTATTAATTTAGCATTGTATGCCCTGAGTTAACAACATTTTTGTGTTGATGTGTAGAGCCATGAAACAACTTTCAAACTATTCATAATCATGTGGGAAGTTAACTTAAAATGTTTCCCAATGGTTCGCGCTCTGCACTTTGGTGGAAAATTGACATATATACTACCTTAATGTCAGAACATAGTATGCACTGAGAAATTAACTTTTTTGTCTTGATGAACAGAGGCATGAAACAACTTTCAAACTACTCATACTCATGTGGAAAGTTAACCAAAGGTGTTTCCATTAGGTTTGCAGTAAGTACTTTGGTGTAAAATTGAAATGTATACTATTTGTATTATCTAAGCATTGTATGCACTGAGAAAACAACTTTTTTCTCTTGATGTGTGGAGCCATGAAAAAACTTTCAAACTATTCATAATCATGTGGGAAGTTAATTTAAAATGTTTCCCAATGGTTTGCACTCTACACTTTGGTGGAAAATTGAGATGTATACTACCTTAATGTCAGAACATAGTATGCACTGAGAAAGTAACTTTTTTGTCTTGATGAACAGAGGCATCAAACAATATTCAACCGACTCATACTCATGCGGAAAGTTAACCAAAAGTGTTTCCATTTGGTTTGCAGTAAGAACTTTGGTGTAAAATTGAAATGTATACTATTTGTATTCTCTTAGTATAGTATGCACTGCGATAACAACTTTTTTGTTTTCATGTGTAGAGCCACAATACAACTTTCAAACATCTCAGAAACATGTGGGAAGTTAACCAAAGCTGTTTCCACTAGGTTTGCAGTAAGTACTTTGGTGTAAAATTGAAATGTATGCTATTTGTATTGTAAAAGCATTGTATGCACTGAGAGATCAACGTTTTTGTCTTTACGTGCACAGGTATGAAACAACTTTCAGACATCTCAGAATCATGTGGGAAGTTAACCTAAGGTGTTTCCATTAGGTTTGCAGTAAGTACTTTAGTGTAAAATTGAAATGTATACTATTTGTATTATCTAAGCATTGTATGCACTGAGATAACAACTTTTTTGTGTTGATGTATGGAGCCATGAAAAAACGTTCAAACTACTCATAATCATTTGGGAACTTAACCTAAGGTGTTTCCATTAGCTTTGCAGTAAGTACTTTGGTGTAAAATTGAAAAGTATACTATTTATATTGTCTAAGCATAGTCTGCACTGAGAAAGTAATTTTTTTGTCTTGATGAACAGAGGCATGAAACAACTTTCAACCTACTCATACTCATGTGGGAAGTTAACCACAGGTTTTTCCATTAGGTTTGCAGTAAGTACTTTGGTGTAAAATTGAAATGTATGCTATTTGTATTGTAAAAGCATTGTATGCACTGAGAGATCAACTTTTTTGTCTTCATGTGCACAGGTATGAAACAACTTTCAGACATCTCAGAATCATGTGGGAAGTTAACCTAAGGTGTTTCCATTAGGTTTTCAGTAAGTACTTTGGTGTAAAATTGAAATGTATACTATTTGTATTATCTAAGCATTGTATGCACTGAGATAACAACTTTTTTGTGTTGATGTGTGGAGCCATGAAAAAACTTTCAAACTACTCATAATCATTGGGGAAGTTAACCTAAAGTGTTTCCATTAGTTTTGCAGTATGTAGTTTGGTGTAAAATTGAAATGTATACTATTTGTATTATCGAACCATTGTATGCCCTGAGTTAACAACATTTTTGTGTTGATGTGTGGAGCCATGAAAAAACTTTCAAACTATTCACAATCATGTGGGAAGTTAACTTAAAATGTTTCCCAATGGTTTGCACTCTGCACTTTGGTGGAAAATTGAGATGTATACTACCTTAATGTCAGAACCTAGTATGCACTGAGAAAGTAACTTTTTTGTCTTGATGAGCAGAGGCATGAAACAACTTTCAACCTACTCATACTTATGTGGGAAGTTAACCAAAAGTGTTTCCATTTGGTTTGCAGTAAGTACTTTGGAGTAAAATTGAAATGTATAGTATTTGTATTGTCTTCGTATAGTATGCACTAAGATAACAACTTTTTTGTTATCATCAGTAGAGCCATAATACAACTTTCAAACAACTCAGAAACATGTGGGAAGTTAACCAAAGGTGTTTCCATTAGGTTTGCAGTAAGTAGTTTGGTGTAAAATTGAAATGTATTCTATTTGTATTGTCTAAGCATTGTATGCACTGAGATAACAACTTTTTTGTGTTGATGTGTGGAGCCACGAAAAAACTTTCAAACTACTCATAATCATTTGGGAAGTTAACCTAAGGTGTTTCCATTCGGTTTGCAGTAAGTACTTTGGTGTAAAATTGAAATGTATACTATTTGTATTATCTAAGCATTCTATGCACTGAGATAACAACTTTTTTGTGTTGATGTATGGAGCCATGAAAAAACTTTCAAACTACTCATAATCATTTGGGAAGTTAACCTAAGGTGTTTCCTTTAGGTTTGTAGTAAGTACTTTGGTGTAAAATTGAAATGTATACTATTTGTATTATCTAAGCATTGTAAGCACTGAGATAACAACTTTTCTGTGCTGATGTGTGGAGCCATGAAAAAACTTTCAAACTACTCATAATCATTTGGGAAGTTAACCTAAGGTGTTTCCATTAGGTTTGCAGTAAATACTTTGGTGTAAAATTGAAATGTATACTATTTGTATTGTCTAAGCATTGTATGCACTGAGAAAGTAACTTTTTTGTCTTGATGAATAGAGGCATGAAACAACTTTCAACCTACTCATGCTCATGTGGGAAGTTAACATAAGGTGTTTCCATTAGGTTTGCAGTAAGTACTTTGGTGTAAAATTGAAATGTATACTATTTGTATTATCTAAGCATTGTATGCACTGAGAAAACAACTTTTTTCTCTTGATGTGTGGAGCCATGAAAAAACTTTCAATCTATTCATAATCATGTGGGAAGTTAACTTAAAATGTTTCCCAATGGTTCGCGCTCTGCACTTTGGTGGAAAATTGACATATATACTACCTTAATGTCAGAACATAGTATGCACTGAGAAATTAACTTTTTTGTCTTGATGAACAGAGGCATGAAACAACTTTCAAACTACTCATACTCATGTGGAAAGTTAACCAAAGGTGTTTCCATTAGGTTTGCAGTAAGTACTTTGGTGTAAAATTGAAATGTATACTATTTGTATTATCTAAGCATTGTATGCACTGAGAAAACAACTTTTTTCTCTTGATGTGTGGAGCCATGAAAAAACTTTCAAACTATTCATAATCATGTGGGAAGTTAATTTAAAATGTTTCCCAATGGTTTGCACTCTACACTTTGGTGGAAAATTGAGATGTATACTACCTTAATGTCAGAACATAGTATGCACTGAGAAAGTAACTTTTTTGTCTTGATGAACAGAGGCATCAAACAACATTCAACCTACTCATACTCATGTGGGAAGTTAACATAAGGTGTTTCCATTAGGTTTGCAGTAAGTTCTTTGGTGTAAAATTCAAATGTATACTATTTGTATTAATTTACCATTGTATGCCCTGAGTTAACAACATTTTTGTGTTGATGTGTAGAGCCATGAAACAACTTTCAAACTATTCATAATCATGTGGGAAGTTAACTTAAAATGTTTCCCAATGGTTCGCGCTCTGCACTTTGGTGGAAAATTGACATATATACTACCTTAATGTCAGAACATAGTATGCACTGAGAAATTAACTTTTTTGTCTTGATGAACAGAGGCATGAAACAACTTTCAAACTACTCATACTCATGTGGAAAGTTAACCAAAGGTGTTTCCATTAGGTTTGCAGTAAGTACTTTGGTGTAAAATTGAAATGTATACAATTTGTATTATCTAAGCATTGTATGCACTGAGAAAACAACTTTTTTCTCTTGATGTGTGGAGCCATGAAAAAACTTTCAAACTATTCATAATCATGTGGGAAGTTAATTTAAAATGTTTCCCAATGGTTTGCACTCTACACTTTGGTGGAAAATTGAGATGTATACTACCTTAATGTCAGAACATAGTATGCACTGAGAAAGTAACTTTTTTGTCTTGATGAACAGAGGCATCAAACAACATTCAACCTACTCATACTCATGTGGAAAGTTAACCAACAGTGTTTCCATTTGGTTTGCAGTAAGAACTTTGGTGTAAAATTGAAATGCATACTATTTGTATTCTCTTAGCATAGTATGCACTGCGATAACAACTTTTTTGTTTTCATGTGTAGAGCCACAATACAACTTTCAAACATCTCAGAAACATGTGGGAAGTTAACCAAAGCTGTTTCCACTAGGTTTGCAGTAAGTACTTTGGTGTAAAATTGAAATGTATGCTATTTGTATTGTAAAAGCATTGTATGCACTGAGAAATCAACGTTTTTGTCTTTACGTGCACAGGTATGAAACAACTTTCAGACATCTCAGAATCATGTGGGAAGTTAACCTAAGGTGTTTCCATTAGGTTTGCAGTAAGTACATTAGTGTAAAATTGAAATGTATACTATTTGTATTATCTAAGCATTGTATGCACTGAGATAACAACTTTTTTGTGTTGATGTATGGAGCCATGAAAAAACGTTCAAACTACTCATAATCATTTGGGAACTTAACCTAAGGTGTTTCCATTAGCTTTGCAGTAAGTACTTTGGTGTAAAATTGAAAAGTATACTATTTATATTGTCTAAGCATAGTCTGCACTGAGAAAGTAATTTTTTTGTCTTGATGAACAGAGGCATGAAACAACTTTCAACCTACTCATACTCATGTGGGAAGTTAACCACAGGTTTTTCCATTAGGTTTGCAGTAAGTACTTTGGTGTAAAATTGAAATGTATGCTATTTGTATTGTAAAAGCATTGTATGCACTGAGAGATCAACTTTTTTGTCTTTATGTGCACAGGTATGAAACAACTTTCAGACATCTCAGAATCATGTGGGAAGTTAACCTAAGGTGTTTCCACTGGGTTTTCAGTAAGTACTTTGGTGTAAAATTGAAATGTATACTATTTGTATTATCTAAGCATTGTATGCACTGAGATAACAACTTTTTTGTGTTGATGTGTGGAGCCATGAAAAAACTTTCAAACTACTCATAATCATTTGGGAAGTTAACCTAAAGTGTTTCCATTAGTTTTGCAGTATGTAGTTTGGTGTAAAATTGAAATGTATACTATTTGTATTATCGAACCATTGTATGCCCTGAGTTAACAACATTTTTGTGTTGATGTGTGGAGCCATGAAAAAACTTTCAAACTATTCACAATCATGTGAGAAGTTAACTTAAAATGTTTCCCAATGGTTTGCACTCTGCACTTTGGTGTAAAATTGAGATGTATACTACCTTAATGTCAGAACCTAGTATGCACTGAGAAAGTAACTTTTTTGTCTTGATGAGCAGAGGCATGAAACAACTTTCAACCTACTCATACTCATGTGGGAAGTTAACCAAAAGTGTTTCCATTTGGTTTGCAGTAAGTACTTTGGAGTAAAATTGAAATGTATAGTATTTGTATTGTCTTCGTATAGTATGCACTAAGATAACAACTTTTTTGTTATCATCAGTAGAGCCATAATACAACTTTCAAACAACTCAGAAACATGTGGGAAGTTCACCAAAGGTGTTTCCATTAGGTTTGCAGTAAGTAGTTTGGTGTAAAATTGAAATGTATTCTATTTGTATTGTCTAAGCATTGTATGCACTGAGATAACAACTTTTTTGTGTTGATGTGTGGAGCCACGAAAAAACTTTCAAACTACTCATAATCATTTGGGAAGTTAACCTAAGGTGTTTCCATTAGGTTTGCAGTAAGTACTTTGGTGTAAAATTGAAATGTATACTATTTGTATTATCTAAGCATTCTATCCACTGAGATAACAACTTTTTTGTGTTGATGTATGGAGCCATGAAAAAACTTTCAAACTACTCATAATCATTTGGGAAGTTAACCTAAGGTGTTTCCTTTAGGTTTGTAGTAAGTACTTTGGTGTAAAATTGAAATGTATACTATTTGTATTATCTAAGCATTGTAAGCACTGAGATAACAACTTTTCTGTGCTGATGTGTGGAGCCATGAAAAAGCTTTCAAACTACTCATAATCATTTGGGAAGTTAACCTAAGGTGTTTCCATTAGGTTTGCAGTAAGTACTTTGGTGTAAAATTGAAATGTATACTATTTGTATTGTCTAAGCATTGTATGCACTGAGAAAGTAACGTTTTTGTCTTGATGAAGGGAGGCATGAAACAACTTTCAACCTACTCATGCTCATGTGGGAAGTTAACATAAGGTGTTTCCATTAGGTTTGCAGTAAGTACTTTGGTGTAAAATTGAAATGTATACTATTTGTATTATCTAAGCATTGTATGCACTGAGAAAACAACTTTTTTCTCTTGATGTGTGGAGCCATGAAAAAACTTTCAATCTATTCATAATCATGTGGGAAGTTAACTTAAAATGTTTCCCAATGGTTCGCGCTCTGCACTTTGGTGGAAAATTGACATATATACTACCTTAATGTCAGAACATAGTATGCACTGAGAAATTAACTTTTTTATCTTGATGAACAGAGGCATGAAACAACTTTCAAACTACTCATACTCATGTGGAAAGTTAACCAAAGGTGTTTCCATTAGGTTTGCAGTAAGTACTTTGGTGTAAAATTGAAATGTATACAATTTGTATTATCTAAGCATTGTATGCACTGAGAAAGTAACTTTTTTGTCTTGATGAACAGAGGCATCAAACAACATTCAACCTACTCATACTCATGTGGGAAGTTAACATAAGGTGTTTCCATTAGGTTTGCAGTAAGTTCTTTGGTGTAAAATTCAAATGTATACTATTTGTATTAATTTACCATTGTATGCCCTGAGTTAACAACATTTTTGTGTTGATGTGTAGAGCCATGAAACAACTTTCAAACTATTCATAATCATGTGGGAAGTTAACTTAAAATGTTTCCCAATGGTTCGCGCTCTGCACTTTGGTGGAAAATTGACATATATACTACCTTAATGTCAGAACATAGTATGCACTGAGAAATTAACTTTTTTGTCTTGATGAACAGAGGCATGAAACAACTTTCAAACTACTCATACTCATGTGGAAAGTTAACCAAAGGTGTTTCCATTAGGTTTGCAGTAAGTACTTTGGTGTAAAATTGAAATGTATACAATTTGTATTATCTAAGCATTGTATGCACTGAGAAAACAACTTTTTTCTCTTGATGTGTGGAGCCATGAAAAAACTTTCAAACTATTCATAATCATGTGGGAAGTTAATTTAAAATGTTTCCCAATGGTTTGCACTCTACACTTTGGTGGAAAATTGAGATGTATACTACCTTAATGTCAGAACATAGTATGCACTGAGAAAGTAACTTTTTTGTCTTGATGAACAGAGGCATCAAACAACATTCAACCTACTCATACTCATGTGGAAAGTTAACCAACAGTGTTTCCATTTGGTTTGCAGTAAGAACTTTGGTGTAAAATTGAAATGCATACTATTTGTATTCTCTTAGCATAGTATGCACTGCGATAACAACTTTTTTGTTTTCATGTGTAGAGCCACAATACAACTTTCAAACATCTCAGAAACATGTGGGAAGTTAACCAAAGCTGTTTCCACTAGGTTTGCAGTAAGTACTTTGGTGTAAAATTGAAATGTATGCTATTTGTATTGTAAAAGCATTGTATGCACTGAGAAATCAACGTTTTTGTCTTTACGTGCACAGGTATGAAACAACTTTCAGACATCTCAGAATCATGTGGGAAGTTAACCTAAGGTGTTTCCATTAGGTTTGCAGTAAGTACATTAGTGTAAAATTGAAATGTATACTATTTGTATTATCTAAGCATTGTATGCACTGAGATAACAACTTTTTTGTGTTGATGTATGGAGCCATGAAAAAACGTTCAAACTACTCATAATCATTTGGGAACTTAACCTAAGGTGTTTCCATTAGCTTTGCAGTAAGTACTTTGGTGTAAAATTGAAAAGTATACTATTTATATTGTCTAAGCATAGTCTGCACTGAGAAAGTAATTTTTTTGTCTTGATGAACAGAGGCATGAAACAACTTTCAACCTACTCATACTCATGTGGGAAGTTAACCACAGGTTTTTCCATTAGGTTTGCAGTAAGTACTTTGGTGTAAAATTGAAATGTATGCTATTTGTATTGTAAAAGCATTGTATGCACTGAGAGATCAACTTTTTTGTCTTTATGTGCACAGGTATGAAACAACTTTCAGACATCTCAGAATCATGTGGGAAGTTAACCTAAGGTGTTTCCACTGGGTTTTCAGTAAGTACTTTGGTGTAAAATTGAAATGTATACTATTTGTATTATCTAAGCATTGTATGCACTGAGATAACAACTTTTTTGTGTTGATGTGTGGAGCCATGAAAAAACTTTCAAACTACTCATAATCATTTGGGAAGTTAACCTAAAGTGTTTCCATTAGTTTTGCAGTATGTAGTTTGGTGTAAAATTGAAATGTATACTATTTGTATTATCGAACCATTGTATGCCCTGAGTTAACAACATTTTTGTGTTGATGTGTGGAGCCATGAAAAAACTTTCAAACTATTCACAATCATGTGAGAAGTTAACTTAAAATGTTTCCCAATGGTTTGCACTCTGCACTTTGGTGTAAAATTGAGATGTATACTACCTTAATGTCAGAACCTAGTATGCACTGAGAAAGTAACTTTTTTGTCTTGATGAGCAGAGGCATGAAACAACTTTCAACCTACTCATACTCATGTGGGAAGTTAACCAAAAGTGTTTCCATTTGGTTTGCAGTAAGTACTTTGGAGTAAAATTGAAATGTATAGTATTTGTATTGTCTTCGTATAGTATGCACTAAGATAACAACTTTTTTGTTATCATCAGTAGAGCCATAATACAACTTTCAAACAACTCAGAAACATGTGGGAAGTTCACCAAAGGTGTTTCCATTAGGTTTGCAGTAAGTAGTTTGGTGTAAAATTGAAATGTATTCTATTTGTATTGTCTAAGCATTGTATGCACTGAGATAACAACTTTTTTGTGTTGATGTGTGGAGCCACGAAAAAACTTTCAAACTACTCATAATCATTTGGGAAGTTAACCTAAGGTGTTTCCATTAGGTTTGCAGTAAGTACTTTGGTGTAAAATTGAAATGTATACTATTTGTATTATCTAAGCATTCTATGCACTGAGATAACAACTTTTTTGTGTTGATGTATGGAGCCATGAAAAAACTTTCAAACTACTCATAATCATTTGGGAAGTTAACCTAAGGTGTTTCCTTTAGGTTTGTAGTAAGTACTTTGGTGTAAAATTGAAATGTATACTATTTGTATTATCTAAGCATTGTAAGCACTGAGATAACAACTTTTCTGTGCTGATGTGTGGAGCCATGAAAAAACTTTCAAACTACTCATAATCATTTGGGAAGTTAACCTAAGGTGTTTCCATTAGGTTTGCAGTAAGTACTTTGGTGTAAAATTGAAATGTATACTATTTGTATTGTCTAAGCATTGTATGCACTGAGAAAGTAACGTTTTTGTCTTGATGAAGGGAGGCATGAAACAACTTTCAACCTACTCATGCTCATGTGGGAAGTTAACTTAAGGTGTTTCCATTAGGTTTGCAGTAAGTACTTTGGTGTAAAATTGAAATGTATACTATTTGTATTATCTAAGCATTGTATGCACTGAGAAAACAACTTTTTTCTCTTGATGTGTGGAGCCATGAAAAAACTTTCAATCTATTCATAATCATGTGGGAAGTTAACTTAAAATGTTTCCCAATGGTTCGCGCTCTGCACTTTGGTGGAAAATTGACATATATACTACCTTAATGTCAGAACATAGTATGCACTGAGAAATTAACTTTTTTATCTTGATGAACAGAGGCATGAAACAACTTTCAAACTACTCATACTCATGTGGAAAGTTAACCAAAGGTGTTTCCATTAGGTTTGCAGTAAGTACTTTGGTGTAAAATTGAAATGTATACTATTTGTATTATCTAAGCATTGTATGCACTGAGAAAACAACTTTTTTCTCTTGATGTGTGGAGCCATGAAAAAACTTTCAAACTATTCATAATCATGTGGGAAGTTAATTTAAAATGTTTCCCAATAGTTTGCACTCTACACTTTGGTGGAAAATTGAGATGTATACTACCTTAATGTCAGAACATAGTATGCACTGAGAAAGTAACATTTTTTGTCTTGATGAACAGAGGCATCAAACAACATTCAACCTACTCATACTCATGTGGGAAGTTAACCAAAAGTGTTTCCATTTGGTTTGCAGTAAGTACTTTGGAGTAAAATTGAAATGTATACTATTTGTATTCTCTTAGTATAGTATGCACTGAGATAACAACTTTTTTGTTTTCATGTGTAGAGCCACAATACAACTTTCAAACATCTCAGAAACATGTGGGAAGTTAACCAAAGCTGTTTCCATTAGGTTTGCAGTAAGTACTTTGGTGTAAAATTGAAATGTATGCTATTTGTATTGTAAAAGCATTGTATGCACTGAGAGATCAACGTTTTTGTCTTTATGTGCACAGGTATGAAACAACTTTCAGACATCTCAGAATCATGTGGGAAGTTAACCTAAGGTGTTTCCATTAGGTTTGCAGTAAGTACTTTGGTGTAAAATTGAAATGTATGCTATTTGTATTATCTAACCATTTTATGTCCTGAATTAACAACTTTTCTGTGTTGATGTGTAGAGCCATGAACAACTTTCAAACTATTCATAATCATGTGAGAAGTTAACTGAAATTGTTTCCCAATGGTTTGGATGCTGCACTTTGGCGGAAAATTGAGATGTATACTACCTTAATGTCAGAACATAGTATGCACTGAGAAAGTAACTTTTTTGTCTTGATGAACAGAGGCATGAAACAACTTTCAACCTACTCATACTCATGTGGGAAGTTAACCAAAGGTCTTTCCATTAGGTTTGCAGTAAGTACTTTGGTGTAAATTTGAAATGTATGCTATTTGTATTGTAAAAGCATTGTATGCACTGAGAGCTCAACTTTTTTGTCTTTATGTGCACAGTTATGAAACAACTTTCAGACATCTCAGAATCATGTGGGAAGTTAATCTAAGGTGTTTCCATTAGGTTTGCAGTAATAACTTTGGTGTAGAATTGAACTGCATAGCATTTGTATTATCTAACCATTGTATGCTCTGAATTAACAACTTTTTTGTGTTGATGTGTGGAGCCACGAAAAAACTTTCAAACTACTCATAATCATTTGGGAAGTTAACCTAAGGTGTTTACATTAGGTTTGCAGTAGGTACTTTGGTGTAAAATTGAAATGTATACTATTTGTATTATCTAAGCATTCTATGCACTGAGATAACAACTTTTTGGTGTTGATGTATGGAGCCATGAAAAAACTTTCAAACTACTCATAATCATTTGGGAAGTTAACCTAAGGTGTTTCCTTTAGGTTTGTAGTAAGTACTTTGGTGTAAAATTGAAATGTATACTATTTGTATTATCTAAGCATTGTAAGCACTGAGATGACAACTTTTCTGTGTTGATGTGTGGAGCCATGAAAAAACTTTCAAACTGCTCAGAATCATTTGGGAAATTAACCTAATGTGTTTCCATTAGGTTTGCAGTAAGTACTTTTTTATAAAATTGAAATGTATAGTATTTGTATTGTCTAAGCATAGTATGCACTGAGAAAGTAACTTTTTGTCTTGATGAACAGACGCATGAAACAACTTTTAACCTACTCATACTCATGTGGAAAGTTAACCAAAGGTGTTTGCATTACGTTTGCAGTAAGTACTTTGGTGTAAAATTGAAATGTATACGATTTGCATTATCTAAGTATTGTATGCACTGAGATAACAACTTTTTTGTGTTGATGTGTGGAGCCATGAAAAAACTTTCAAACTACTCATAATCATTTGGGAAGTTAACCTAAGGTGTTTCCATTAGGTTTGCAGTAAGTACTTTGGTGTAAAATTGAAATGCATACTATTTGTATTGTCTAAGCATTAAATGCACTGAGATAACAACTTTTTTGTGTTGATGTGTGGAGCCACGACAAAACTTTCAAACTACTCATAATCATTTGGGAAGTTAACCTAAGGTGTTTCCATTAGGTTTGCAGTAAGTACTTTGGTGTAAAATTGAAATGTATACTGTTTGTATTATCTGAGCATTGTAAGCACTGAGATGACAACTTTTCTGTGTTGATGTGTGGAGCCATGAAACAACGTTCAAACTATTCATAATCATGTGGGAAGTTAACTTAAAATGTTTCCAAATTGTTCGCGCTCTGCACTTTGGTGGAAAATTGAGATATATACTACCTTAATGTCAGAACATAGTATGCACTGAGAAAGTAACTTTTTTGTCTTGATGAACAGAGGCATGAAACAACTTTCAACCTACTCATACTCATGTGGAAAGTTAATCAAAGGTGTTTCCATTAGGTTTGCAGTAAGTACTTTGGTGTAAAATTGAAATGTATACTGTTTGTGTTATCTAAGCATTGTATGCACTGAGATAACAACTTTTTTTTGTTGATGTGTGGAGCTATGAAAAAACTTTAAAACTACTCATAATCATGTGGGAAGTTGACCTAAGGTGTTTCCATGAGGTTTGCAGTAAGTACTTTGGTGTAAAATTGAAATGTATGCTATTTGCACTGTAAAAGCATTGTATGCACTGAGAAAACAACTATTTTCTCTTGATGTGCAGAGCCATAATACAATTTTCAAACTATTCATAATCATGTGGGAAGTTAATTTAAAATGTTTCCCAATGGTTTGCACTCTACACTTTGGTGGAAAATTGAGATGTATACTACCTTAATGTCAGAACATAGTATGCACTGAGAAAGTAACTTTTTTGTCTTGATGAACAGAGGCATGAAACAACTTTCAAACTACTCATACTCATGTGGGAAGTTAACCAAACGTGTTTCCATTTGGTTTGCAGTAAGTACTTTGGAGTAAAATTGAAATGTATAGTATTTGTATTGTCTTCGTATAGCATGCACTGAGATAACAACTTTTTTGTTATCATGTGTAGAGCCATAATACAACTTTCAAGCAACTCAGAAACATGTGGGAAGTTAACCAAAGGTGTTTCCATTAGGTTTGCAGTAAGTACTTTGGTGGAAAATTGAAATCTATGCTATTTGCATTGTAAAAGCATTGTATGCACTGAGAGATCAACTTTTTTGTCTTTATGTGCACAGGTATGAAACAACTTGCAGACATCTCAGAATCATGTCGGAAGTTAACCTAAGGTGTTTCCATTAGGTTTGCAGTAAGTACTTCGGTGTAAAATTGAAATGTATACTATTTGTATTATCTAAGCATTGTATGCACTGAGATAACAACTTTTTTGTGTTGATGTGTGGAGCTATGAAAAAACTTTCAAACTACTCATAATCATTTGGGAAGTTAACCTAAAGTGCTTCCATTAGTTTTGCAGTATTTAGTTTGGTGTATAATTGAAATGTATACTATTTGTATTATCTAACCGTTGTATGCCCTGAGTTAACAACATTTTTGTGTTGATGTGTGGAGCCATGAAAAAACTTTCAAACTACTCATAATCATGTGGGAAGTTAACTTAAAATGTTTCCCAATGGTTTGCACTCTGCACTTTCGTGGAAAATTGAGATGTATACTACCTTAATGTCAGAACCTGGTATGAACTGAGAAAGTAACTTTTTTGTCTTGATGAACAGAGGCATGAAACAACTTTCAACCTACTCATACTCATGTGGGAAGTTAACCAAAAGTGTTTCCATTTGGTTTGCAGTAAGTACTTTGGAGTAAAATTGAAATGTATAGTATTTGTATTGTCTTCGAATAGTGTGCACTGAGATAACAACTTTTTTGTTATCATCTGTAGAGCCATAATACAACTTTCAAACAACTCAGAAACATGTGGGAAGTTAACCAAAGGTGTTTCCATTAGGTTTGCAGTAAGTACTTTGGTGTAAAATTGAAATGAATGCTATTTGTATTGTAAAAGCATTGCATGCACTGAGAGATCAACTTTTTTGTCTTTATGTGCACAGGTATGAAACAACTTGCAGACATCTCAGAATCATGCGCGAAGTTAACCTAAGGTGTTTCCATTAGGTTTGCAGTAAGTAGTTTGGTGTAAAATTGAAATGTATACTATTTGTATTATCTAAGCATTCTATGCACTGAGATAACAACTTTTTTGTGTTGATGTGTGGAGCCATGAAAAAGCTTCCAAACTACTCATAATCATGTGGGAAGTTAAGCTAAGGTGTTTCCATGAGGTTTCCAGTAAATACTTTGGTGTAAAATGTGAAAAGGATGCTATTTGTATTGTAAAAGCATTGCATGCACTGAGAGATCAACTTTTTTGTCTTTATGTGCACAGGTATGAAACAACTTGCAGACATCTCAGAATCATGTGCGAAGTTAACCTAAGGTGTTTCCATTAGGTTTGCAGTAAGTAGTTTGGTGTAAAATTGAAATGTATTCTATTTGTATTGCCTAAGCATTGTATGCACTAAGATAACAACATTTTTGTGTTGATGTGTAGAGCCATGAAACAACGTTCAAACTATTCATAATCATGTGGGAAGTTAACTTAAAATGTTTCCCAATGGTTTGCACTCTGCACTTTGGTGGAAAATTGAGATGTATACTACCTTAATGTCAGAACCTAGTATGAACTGAGAAAGTAACTTTTTTGTCTTGATGAACAGAGGCATGAAACAACTTTCAACCTACTCATACTCATGTGGGAAGTTAACCAAAAGTGTTTCCATTTGGTTTGCAGTAAGTACTTTGGAGTAAAATTGAAATGTATAGTATTTGTATTGTCTTCGAATAGTATGCACTGAGATAACAACTTTTTTGTTATCATCTGTAGAGCCATAATACAACTTTCAAACAACTCAGAAACATGTGGGAAGTTAACCAAAGGTGTTTCCATTAGGTTTGCAGTAAGTACTTTGGTGTAAAATTGAAATGAATGCTATTTGTATTGTAAAAGCATTGCATGCACTGAGAGATCAACTTTTTTGTCTTTATGTGCACAGGTATGAAACAACTTGCAGACATCTCAGAATCATGTGCGAAGTTAACCTAAGGTGTTTCCATTAGGTTTGCAGTAAGTAGTTTGGTGTAAAATTGAAATGTATTCTATTTGTATTGTCTAAGCATTGTATGCACTGAGATAACAACATTGTTGTGTTGATGTGTAGAACCATGAAACAACGTTCAAACTATTCATAATCATGTGGGAAGTTAACTTAAAATATTTCCCAATGGTTCGCGCTCTGCACTTTGGTGGAAAATTGACATATATCCTACCTTAATGTCAGAACATAGTATGCACTGAGAAAGTAACTTTTTTGTCTTGATGAACAGAGGCATGAAACAACTTTCAAACTACTCATACTCATGTGGAAAGTTAACCAAAGGTGTTTCCATTAGGTTTGCAGTAAGTACTTTGTTGTAAAATTGAAATGTATACTATTTGTATTATCTAAGCATTGTATGCACTGAGATAACAACTTTTTTTTGTTGATGTGTGGAGCCATGAAAAAACTTTCAAACTACTCATAATCATGTGGGAAGTTGACCTAAGGTGTTTCCATGAGGTTTGCAGTAAGTACTTTGGTGTAAAATTGAAATGTATGCTATTTGCACTGTAAAAGCATTGTATGCACTGAGAAAACAACTTTTTTCTCTTGATGTGCAGAGCCATAATACAATTTTCAAACTATTCATAATCATGTGGGAAGATAATTTAAAATGTTTCCCAATGTTTGCACTCTACACTTTGGTGGAAAATTGAGATGTATACTACCTTAATGTCAGAACATAGTATGCACTGAGAAAGTAACTTTTTTGTCATGATGAACAGAGGCATGAAACAACTTTCAAACTACTCATACTCATGTGGGAAGTTAACCAAACGTGTTTCCATTTGGTTTGCAGTAAGTACTTTGGAGTAAAATTGAAATGTATAGTATTTGTATTGTCTTCGTATAGCATGCACTGAGATAACAACTTTTTTGTTATCATGTGTAGAGCCATGATACAACTTTCAAGCAACTCAGAAACATGTGGGAAGTTAACCAAAGGTGTGTCCATTAGGTTTGCAGTAAGTACTTTGGTGGAAAATTGAAATCTATGCTATTTGCATTGTAAAAGCATAGTATGCACTGAGAGATCAACTTTTTTGTCTTTATGTGCACAGGTATGAAACAACTTGCAGACATCTCAGAATCATGTCGGAAGTTAACCTAAGGTGTTTCCATTAGGTTTGCAGTAAATACTTTGGTGTAAAATTGAAATGTATACTATTTGTATTTTCTAACCATTGTATGACCTGAGTAAACAACATTTTTGTGTTGATGTGTGGAGCCATGAAAAAACTTTCGCACTACTCATAATCATGTGGGAAGTTAACTTAAAATGTTTCCCAATGGTTTGCACTCTGCACTTTGGTGGAAAATTGAGATGTATACTACCTTAATGTCAGAACCTAGTATGAACTGAGAAAATAACTTTTTTGTCTTGATGAACAGAGGCATGAAACAACTTTCAACCTACTCATACTCATGTGGGAAGTTAACCAAAAGTGTTTCCAATTGGTTTGCAGTAAGTACTTTGGAGTAAAATTGAAATGTATAGTATTTGTATTCTCTTCGTATAGTATGCACTGAGATAACAACTTTTTTGTTATCATCTGTAGAGCCATAATACAACTTTCAAACAACTCAGAAACATGTGGGAAGTTAACCAAAGGTGTTTCCATTAGGTTTGCAGTAAGTACTTTGGTGTAAAATTGAAATGAATGCTATTTGTATTGTAAAAGCATAGCATGCACTGAGAGATCAACTTTTTTGTCCTTATGTGCACAGGTATGAAACAACTTGCAGACATCTCAGAATCATGTGGGAAGTTAACCTAAGGTGTTTCCATTAGGTTTGCAGTCAGTAGTTTGGTGTAAAATTGAAATGTATTCTATTTGTATTGTCTAAGCATTGTATGCACTGAGATAACAACATTTTTGTGTTAATGTGTAGAGCCATGAAACAACGTTCAAACTATTCATAATCATGTGGGAAGTTAACTTAAAATGTTTCCCAATGGTTTGCACTCTGCACTTTGGTGGAAAATTGAGATGTATACTACCTTAATGTCTAACAAAGTATGCACTGAGAAAGTAAGTTCTTGATGAACAGAGGCATGAAACAACTTTTAACCAACTCATACACATGTGGAAAGTTAACCTAAGTTGTTTCCATTAGGTTTGTAGTAAGTACTTTGTTGTAAAATTGAAATGTATACTATTTGTATTATCTAAGCATTGTATGCACTGAGATAACAACTTTTTTGTGTTGATGTGTGGAGCAATGAAAAAACTTTCAAACTACTCATAATCATTTGGGAAGTTAACCTAAGGTGTTTCCATTAGGTTTGCAGTAAGTACTTTGGTGTAAAATTGAAATGTATACTATTTGTATTGTCTAAGCATAGTATGCACTGAGAAAGTAACTTTTTGTCTTGATGAACAGAGGCATGAAACACCTTTTAACCTACTCATACTCATGTGGAAAGTTAACCAAAGGTGTTTGCATTAGGTTTGCAGTAAGTACTTTGGTGTAAAATTGAAATGTATACGATTTGCATTATCTAAGTATTGTATGCACTGAGATAACAACTTTTTTGTGTTGATGTGTGGAGCCATGAAAAAACTTCCAAACTACTCATAATCATGTGGGAAGTTAACCTAAGGTGTTTCCATTAGGTTTGCAGTAAGTACTTTGGTGTAAAATTGAAATGCATACTATTTGTATTGTCTCAGCATTAAATGCACTGAGATAACAACTTTTTTGTGTTGATGTGTGGAGCCACGACAAAACTTTCAAACTACTCATAATCATTTGGGAAGTTAACCTAAGGTGTTTCCATTAGGTTTGCAGTAAGTACTTTGGTGTAAAATTGAAATGTATACTATTTGTATTATCTAAGCATTGTATGCACTGAGATAACAACATTTTTGTGTTGATGTGTAGAGGCATGAAACAACGTTCAAACTATTCATAATCATGTGGGAAGTTAACTTAAAATGTTTCCAAATGGTTCGCGCTCTGCACTTTGGTGGAAAATTGAGATATATACTACCTTAATGTCAGAACATAGTATGCACTGAGAAAGTAACTTTTTTGTCTTGATGAACAGAGGCATGAAACAACTGTCAACCTACTCATACTCATGTGGAAAGTTAATCAAAGGTGTTTCCATTAGGTTTGCAGTAAGTACTTTGGTGTAAAATTGAAATGTATACTATTTGTATTATCTAAGCATTCTATGCACTGAGATAACAACTTTTTTGTGTTGATGTGTGGAGCCATGAAAAAGCTTCCAAACTACTCATAATCATGTGGGAAGTTAAGCTAAGGTGTTTCCATGAGGTTTGCAGTAAATACTTTGGTGTAAAATTGAAATGTATGCTATTAGTATTCTAAAAGCATTGCATGCACTGAGAGATCAACTTTTTTGTCTTTATGTGCACAGGTATGAAACAACTTGCAGACATCTCAGAATCATGTGCGAAGTTAACCTGAGGTGTTTCCATTAGGTTTGCAGTAAGTAGTTTGGTGTAAAATTGAAATGTATTCTATTTGTATTGTCTAAGCATTGTATGCACTGAGATAACAACATTTTTGTGTTGATGTGTAGAGCCATGAAACAACGTTCAAACTATTCATAATCATGTGGGAAGTTAACTTAAAATTTTTCCCAATGGTTCGCGCTCTGCACTTTGTTGGAAAATTGACATATATACTACCTTAATGTCAGAACATAGTATGCACTGAGAAAGTAATTTTTTTGTCTTGATGAACAGACGCATGAAACAACTTTCAAACTACTCATACTCATGCGGAAAGTTAACCAAAGGTGTTTCCATTAGGTTTGCAGTAAGTACTTTGTTGTAAAATTGAAATGTATACTATTTGTATTATCTAAGGACTGTATGCACTGAGATAACAACTTTTTTTTGTTGATGTGTGGAGCCATGAAAAAACTTTCAAACTACTCATAATCATGTGGGAAGTTGACCTAAGGTGTTTCCATGAGGTTTGCAGTAAATACTTTGGTGTAAAATTGAAATGTATACTACCTTAATGTCTAACATAGTATGCACTGAGAAAGTAAGTTTTTTCTCTTGATGAACAGAGGCATGAAACAACTTTTAACCTACTCATACTCATGTGGAAAGTTAACCTAAGTTGTTTCCATTAGGTTTGTAGTAAGTACTTTGGTGTAAAATTGAAATGTATACTATTTGTATTATCTAAGCATTCTATGCACTGAGATAACAACTTTTTTGTGTTGATGTGTGGAGCCATAAAACAGCTTCCAAACTACTCATAATCATGTGGGAAGTTAAGCTAAGGTGTTTCCATGAGGTTTGCAGTAAATACTTTGGTGTAAAATTGAAATGTATACTACCTTAATGTCTAACATAGTATGCACTGAGAAAGTAAGTTTTTTCTCTTGATGAACAGAGGCATGAAACAACTTTTAACCTACTCATACTCATGTGGAAAGTTAACCTAAGTTGTTTCCATTAGGTTTGTAGTAAGTACTTTGGTGTAAAATTGAAATGTATACTATTTGTATTATCTAAGCATTCTATGCACTGAGATAACAACTTTTTTGTGTTGATGTGTGGAGCCATGAAAAAGCTTCCAAACTACTCATAATCATGTGGGAAGTTAAGCTAAGGTGTTTCCATGAGGTTTGCAGTAAATACTTTGGTGTAAAATTGAAATGTATGCTATTTGTATTCTAAAAGCATTGCATGCACTGAGAGATCAACTTTTTTGCCTTTATGTGCACAGGTATGAAACAACTTGCAGACATCTCAGAATCATGTGCGAAGTTAACCTAAGGTGTTTCCATTAGGTTTGCAGTTAGTAGTTTGGTGTAAAATTGAAATGTATTCTATTTGTATTGTCTAAGCATTGTATGCACTGAGATAACAACATTTTTGTGTTGATGTGTAGAGCCATGAAACAACGTTCAAACTATTCATAATCATGTGGGAAGTTAACTTAAAATGTTTCCCAATGGTTTGCACTCTGCACTTTGGTGGAAAATTGAGATGTATACTACCTTAATGTCTAACATAGTATGCACTGAGAAATTAAGTTCTTTCTCTTCATGAACAGAGGCATGAAACAACTTTTAACCTACTCATACTCATGTGGAAAGTTAACCTAAGTTGTTTCCATTAGGTTTGTAGTAAGTACTTTGTTGTAAAATTGAAATGTATACTATTTCTATTATCTAAGCATTGTATGCACTGAGATAACAACTTTTTTGTGTTGATGTGTGGAGCAATGAAAAAACTTTCAAACTACTCATAATCATTTGGGAAGTTAACCTAAGGTGTTTCCATTAGGTTTGCAGTAAGTACTTTGGTGTAAAATTGAAATGTATACTATTTGTATTGTCTAAGCATAGTATGCACTGAGAAAGTAACTTTTTGTCTTGATGAACAGAGGCATGAAACACCTTTTAACCTACTCATACTCATGTGGAAAGTTAACCAAAGGTGTTTGCATTAGGTTTGCAGTAAGTACTTTGGTGTAAAATTGAAATGTATACGATTTGCATTATCTAAGTATTGTATGCACTGAGATAACAACTTTTTTGTGTTGATGTGTGGAGCCATGAAAAAACTGTCAAACTACTCATAATCATTTGGGAATTTAACCTAAGGTGTTTCCATTAGGTTTGTAGCAAGTACTTTGGTGTAAAATTGAAATGTATACTATTGTATTATCTAAGGATAGTATGCACTGAGATAACAACTTTTTTGTGTTGATGTGTGGAGCCATGAAAAAACTTTCAAACTACTCATAATCATTTGGGAAGTTAACCTAAGGTGTTTCCATTAGGTTTGCAGTAAGTACTTTGGTGTAAAATTGAAATGCATACTATTTGTATTGTCTAAGCATTAAATGCACTGAGATAACAACTTTTTTGTGTTGATGTGTGGAGCCACGACAAAACTTTCAAAGTACTCATAATCATTTGGGAAGTTAACCTAAGGTGGTTCCATTAGGTTTGCAGTAAGTACTTTGGTGTAAAATTGAAATGTATACGATTTGTATTATCTAAGCATTGTATGCACTGAGATAACAACATTTTTGTGTTGATGTGTAGAGGCATGAAACAACGTTCAAACTATTCATAATCATGTGGGAAGTTAACTTAAAATGTTTCCAAATGCTTCGCGCTCTGCACTTTGGTGGAAAATTGAGATATATACTACCTTAATGTCAGAACATAGTATGCACTGAGAAAGTAACTTTTTTGTCTTGATGAACAGAGGCATGAAACAACTTTCAACCTACTCATACTCATGTGGAAAGTTAATCAAAGGTGTTTCCATTAGGTTTGTAGTAAGTACTTTGTTGTAAAATTGAAATGTATACTATTTCTATTATCTAAGCATTGTATGCACTGAGATAACAACTTTTTTGTGTTGATGTGTGGAGCAATGAAAAAACTTTCAAACTACTCATAATCATTTGGGAAGTTAACCTAAGGTGTTTCCATTAGGTTTGCAGTAAGTACTTTGGTGTAAAATTGAAATATATACTATTTGTATTGTCTAAGCATAGTATGCACTGAGAAAGTAACTTTTTGTCTTGATGAACAGAGGCATGAAACACCTTTTAACCTACTCATACTCATGTGGAAAGTTAACCAAAGGTGTTTGCATTAGGTTTGCAGTAAGTACTTTGGTGTAAAATTGAAATGTATACGATTTGCATTATCTAAGTATTGTATGCACTGAGATAACAACTTTTTTGTGTTGATGTGTGAAGCCATGAAAAAACTGTCAAACTACTCATAATCATTTGGGAATTTAACCTAAGGTGTTTCCATTAGGTTTGTAGCAAGTACTTTGGTGTAAAATTGAAATGTATACTATTGTATTATCTAAGGATAGTATGCACTGAGATAACAACTTTTTTGTGTTGATGTGTGGAGCCATGAAAAAACTTTCAAACTACTCATAATCATTTGGGAAGTTAACCTAAGGTGTTTCCATTAGGTTTGCAGTAAGTACTTTGGTGTAAAATTGAAATGCATACTATTTGTATTGTCTAAGCATTAAATGCACTGAGATAACAACTTTTTTGTGTTGATGTGTGGAGCCACGACAAAACTTTCAAACTACTCATAATCATTTGGGAAGTTAACCTAAGGTGTTTCCATTAGGTTTGCAGTAAGTACTTTGGTGTAAAATTGAAATGTATACGATTTGTATTATCTAAGCATTGTATGCACTGAGATAACAACATTTTTGTGTTGATGTGTAGAGGCATGAAACAACGTTCAAACTATTCATAATCATGTGGGAAGTTAACTTAAAATGTTTCCAAATGCTTCGCGCTCTGCACTTTGGTGGAAAATTGAGATATATACTACCTTAATGTCAGAACATAGTATGCACTGAGAAAGTAACTTTTTTGTCTTGATGAACAGAGGCATGAAACAACTTTCAACCTACTCATACTCATGTGGAAAGTTAATCAAAGGTGTTTCCATTAGGTTTGCAGTAAGTACTTTGGTGTAAAATTGAAATGTATACTATTTGTATTATCTAAGCATTCTATGCACTGAGATAAAAACTTTTTTGTGTTGATGTGTGGAGCCACGAAAAAATCTTTCAAACTACTCATAATCATTTGGGTAGTTAACCTAAGGTGTTTCCATCAGGTTTGCAGTAAGTACTTCGGTGTAAATTTGAAATGTATACTATTTGTATTATCTAAGCATTGTCTGCACTGAGATAACAACTTTTTTGTGTTGATGTGTGGAGCCATGTAAAAACTTTCAAACTACTCATAATCATTTGGGAAGTTAACCTAAAGTGTTTCCATTAGTTTTGCAGTATGTAGTTTGGTGTAAAATTGAAATGTATACTATTTGTATTATCTAACCATTGTATGCCCTGAGTTAACAACATTTTTGTGTTGATGTGTGGAGCCATGAAAAAACTTTCAAACTACTCATAATCATGTGGGAAGTTAACTTAAAATGTTTCCCAATGGTTTGCACTCTGCACTTTGGTGGAAAATTGAGATGTATACTACCTTAATGTCAGAACCTAGTATGAACTGAGAAAGTAACTTTTTTGTCTTGATGAACAGAGGCATGAAACAACTTTCAACCTACTCATACTCATGTGGGACGTTAACCAAAAGTGTTTCCATTTGGTTTGCAGTAAGTACTTTGGAGTAAAATTGAAATGTAGAGTATTTGTATTGTCTTCGTATAGTATGCACTGAGATAACAACTTTTATGTTATCATCTGTAGAGCCATAATACAACTTTCAAACAACTCAGAAACATGTGGGAAGTTAACCAAAGGTGTTTCCATTAGGTTTGCAGTAAGTACTTTGGTGTAAAATTGAAGTGAATGCTATTTGTATTGTAAAAGCATTGCATGCACTGAGAGATCAACTTTTTTGTCTTTATGTGCTCAGGTATGAAACAACTTGCAGACATCTCAGAATCATGTGGGAAGTTAACCTAAGGTGTTTCCATTAGGATTGCAGTAAGTAGTTTGGTGTAAAATTGAAATGTATTCTATTTGTATTGTCTAAGCATTGTATGCACTGAGATAACAACTTTTTTGTGTTGATGTGTGGAGCCATGAAAAAACTTCCAAACTACTCATAATCATGTGGGAAGTTAAGCTAAGGTGTTTCCATTAGGTTTGCAGTAAGTACTTTGGTGTAAAATTGAAATGCATACTATTTGTATTGTCTAAGCATTAAATGCACTGAGATAACAACTTTTTTGTGTTGATGTGTGGAGTCACGACAAAACTTTCAAACTACTCATAATCATTTGGGAAGTTAACCTAAGGTGTTTCCATTAGGTTTGCAGTAAGTACTTTGGTGTAAAATTGAAATGTATACTATTTGTATTATCTAAGCATTGCATGCACTGAGATAACAACATTTTTGTGTTGATGTGTAGAGGCATGAAACAACGTTCAAACTATTCATAATCATGTGGGAAGTTAACTTAAAATGTTTCCAAATGGTTCGCGCTCTGCACTTTGGTGGAAAATTGAGATATATACTACCTTAATGTCAGAACATAGTATGCACTGAGAAAGTAATTTTTTTGTCTTGATGAACAGACGCATGAAACAACTTTCAAACTACTCATACTCATGCGGAAAGTTAACCAAAGGTGTTTCCATTAGGTTTGCAGTAAGTACTTTGTTGTAAAATTGAAATGTATACTATTTGTATTATCTAAGGATTGTATGCACTGAGATAACAACTTTTTTTTGTTGATGTGTGGAGCCATGAAAAAACTTTCAAACTACTCATAATCATGTGGGAAGTTGACCTAAGGAGTTTCCATGAGGTTTGCAGTAAATACTTTGGTGTAAAATTGAAATGTATACTACCTTAATGTCTAACATAGTATGCACTGAGAAAGTAAGTTTTTTCTCTTGATGAACAGAGGCATGAAACAACTTTTAACCTACTCATACTCATGTGGAAAGTTAACCTAAGTTGTTTCCATTAGGTTTGTAGTAAGTACTTTGGTGTAAAATTGAAATGTATACTATTTGTATTATCTAAGCATTCTATGCACTGAGATAACAACTTTTTTGTGTTGATGTGTGGAGCCATAAAACAGCTTCCAAACTACTCATAATCATGTGGGAAGTTAAGCTAAGGTGTTTCCATGAGGTTTGCAGTAAATACTTTGGTGTAAAATTGAAATGTATACTACCTTAATGTCTAACATAGTATGCACTGAGAAAGTAAGTTTTTTCTCTTGATGAACAGAGGCATGAAACAACTTTTAACCTACTCATACTCATGTGGAAAGTTAACCTAAGTTGTTTCCATTAGGTTTGTAGTAAGTACTTTGGTGTAAAATTGAAATGTATACTATTTGTATTATCTAAGCATTCTATGCACTGAGATAACAACTTTTTTGTGTTGATGTGTGGAGCCATGAAAAAGCTTCCAAACTACTCATAATCATGTGGGAAGTTAAGCTAAGGTGTTTCCATGAGGTTTGCAGTAAATACTTTGGTGTAAAATTGAAATGTATGCTATTTGTATTCTAAAAGCATTGCATGCACTGAGAGATCAACTTTTTTGCCTTTATGTGCACAGGTATGAAACAACTTGCAGACATCGCAGAATCATGTGCGAAGTTAACCTAAGGTGTTTCCATTAGGTTTGCAGTTAGTAGTTTGGTGTAAAATTGAAATGTATTCTATTTGTATTGTCTAAGCATTGTATGCACTGAGATAACAACATTTTTGTGTTGATGTGTAGAGCCATGAAACAACGTTCAAACTATTCATAATCATGTGGGAAGTTAACTTAAAATGTTTCCCAATGGTTTGCACTCTGCACTTTGGTGGAAAATTGAGATGTATACTACCTTAATGTCTAACATAGTATGCACTGAGAAAGTAAGTTCTTTCTCTTGATGAACAGAGGCATGAAACAACTTTTAACCTACTCATACTCATGTGGAAAGTTAACCTAAGTTGTTTCCATTAGGTTTGTAGTAAGTACTTTGTTGTAAAATTGAAATGTATACTATTTCTATTATCTAAGCATTGTATGCACTGAGATAACAACTTTTTTGTGTTGATGTGTGGAGCAATGAAAAAACTTTCAAACTACTCATAATCATTTGGGAAGTTAACCTAAGGTGTTTCCATTAGGTTTGCAGTAAGTACTTTGGTGTAAAATTGAAATGTATACTATTTGTATTGTCTAAGCATAGTATGCACTGAGAAAGTAACTTTTTGTCTTGATGAACAGAGGCATGAAACACCTTTTAACCTACTCATACTCATGTGGAAAGTTAACCAAAGGTGTTTGCATTAGGTTTGCAGTAAGTACTTTGGTGTAAAATTGAAATGTATACGATTTGCATTATCTAAGTATTGTATGCACTGAGATAACAACTTTTTTGTGTTGATGTGTGGAGCCATGAAAAAACTGTCAAACTACTCATAATCATTTGGGAATTTAACCTAAGGTGTTTCCATTAGGTTTGTAGCAAGTACTTTGGTGTAAAATTGAAATGTATACTATTGTATTATCTAAGGATAGTATGCACTGAGATAACAACTTTTTTGTGTTGATGTGTGGAGCCATGAAAAAACTTTCAAACTACTCATAATCATTTGGGAAGTTAACCTAAGGTGTTTCCATTAGGTTTGCAGTAAGTACTTTGGTGTAAAATTGAAATGCATACTATTTGTATTGTCTAAGCATTAAATGCACTGAGATAACAACTTTTTTGTGTTGATGTGTGGAGCCACGACAAAACTTTCAAACTACTCATAATCATTTGGGAAGTTAACCTAAGGTGTTTCCATTAGGTTTGCAGTAAGTACTTTGGTGTAAAATTGAAATGTATACGATTTGTATTATCTAAGCATTGTATGCACTGAGATAACAACATTTTTGTGTTGATGTGTAGAGGCATGAAACAACGTTCAAACTATTCATAATCATGTGGGAAGTTAACTTAAAATGTTTCCAAATGCTTCGCGCTCTGCACTTTGGTGGAAAATTGAGATATATACTACCTTAATGTCAGAACATAGTATGCACTGAGAAAGTAACTTTTTTGTCTTGATGAACAGAGGCATGAAACAACTTTCAACCTACTCATACTCATGTGGAAAGTTAATCAAAGGTGTTTCCATTAGGTTTGTAGTAAGTACTTTGTTGTAAAATTGAAATGTATACTATTTCTATTATCTAAGCATTGTATGCACTGAGATAACAACTTTTTTGTGTTGATGTGTGGAGCAATGAAAAAACTTTCAAACTACTCATAATCATTTGGGAAGTTAACCTAAGGTGTTTCCATTCGGTTTGCAGTAAGTACTTTGGTGTAAAATTGAAATGTATACTATTTGTATTGTCTAAGCATAGTATGCACTGAGAAATTAACTTTTTGTCTTGATGAACAGAGGCATGAAACACCTTTTAACCTACTCATACTCATGTGGAAAGTTAACCAAAGGTGTTTGCATTAGGTTTGCAGTAAGTACTTTGGTGTAAAATTGAAATGTATACGATTTGCATTATCTAAGTATTGTATGCACTGAGATAACAACTTTTTTGTGTTGATGTGTGAAGCCATGAAAAAACTGTCAAACTACTCATAATCATTTGGGAATTTAACCTAAGGTGTTTCCATTAGGTTTGTAGCAAGTACTTTGGTGTAAAATTGAAATGTATACTATTGTATTATCTAAGGATAGTATGCACTGAGATAACAACTTTTTTGTGTTGATGTGTGGAGCCATGAAAAAACTTTCAAACTACTCATAATCATTTGGGAAGTTAACCTAAGGTGTTTCCATTAGGTTTGCAGTAAGTACTTTGGTGTAAAATTGAAATGCATACTATTTGTATTTTCTAAGCATTAAATGCACTGAGATAACAACTTTTTTGTGTTGATGTGTGGAGCCACGACAAAACCTTCAAACTACTCATAATCATTTGGGAAGTTAACCTAATGTGTTTCCATTAGGTTTGCAGTAAGTACTTTGGTGTAAAATTGAAATGTATACGATTTGTATTATCTAAGCATTGTATGCACTGAGATAACAACATTTTTGTGTTGATGTGTAGAGGCATGAAACAACGTTCAAACTATTCATAATCATGTGGGAAGTTAACTTAAAATGTTTCCAAATGCTTCGCGCTCTGCACTTTGGTGGAAAATTGAGATATATACTACCTTAATGTCAGAACATAGTATGCACTGAGAAAGTAACTTTTTTGTCTTGATGAACAGAGGCATGAAACAACTTTCAACCTACTCATACTCATGTGGAAAGTTAATCAAAGGTGTTTCCATTAGGTTTGCAGTAAGTACTTTGGTGTAAAATTGAAATGTATACTATTTGTATTATCTAAGCATTCTATGCACTGAGATAAAAACTTTTTTGTGTTGATGTGTGGAGCCACGAAAAAATCTTTCAAACTACTCATAATCATTTGGGAAGTTAACCTAAGGTGTTTCCATCAGGTTTGCAGTAAGTACTTCGGTGTAAATTTGAAATGTATACTATTTGTATTATCTAAGCATTCTCTGCACTGAGATAACAACTTTTTTGTGTTGATGTGTGGAGCCATGTAAAAACTTTCAAACTACTCATAATCATTTGGGAAGTTAACCTAAAGTGTTTCCATTAGTTTTGCAGTATGTAGTTTGGTGTAAAATTGAAATGTATACTATTTGTATTATCTAACCATTGTATGCCCTGAGTTAACAACATTTTTGTGTTGATGTGTGGAGCCATGAAAAAACTTTCAAACTACTCATAATCATGTGGGAAGTTAACTTAAAATGTTTCCCAATGGTTTGCACTCTGCACTTTGGTGGAAAATTGAGATGTATACTACCTTAATGTCAGAACCTAGTATGAACTGAGAAAGTAACTTTTTTGTCTTGATGAACAGAGGCATGAAACAACTTTCAACCTACTCATACTCATGTGGGACGTTAACCAAAAGTGTTTCCATTTGGTTTGCAGTAAGTACTTTGGAGTAAAATTGAAATGTAGAGTATTTGTATTGTCTTCGTATAGTATGCACTGAGATAACAACTTTTATGTTATCATGTGTAGAGCCATAATACAACTTTCAAGCAACTCAGAAACATGTGGGAAGTTAACCTAAGGTGTTTCCATTAGGATTGCAGTAAGTAGTTTGGTGTAAAATTGAAATGTATTCTATTTGTATTGTCTAAGCATTGTATGCACTGAGATAACAACTTTTTTGTGTTGATGTGTGGAGCCATGAAAAAACTTCCAAACTACTCATAATCATGTGGGAAGTTAAGCTAAGGTGTTTCCATTAGGTTTGCAGTAAGTACTTTGGTGTAAAATTGAAATGCATACTATTTGTATTGTCTAAGCATTAAATGCACTGAGATAACAACTTTTTTGTGTTGATGTGTGGAGTCACGACAAAACTTTCAAACTACTCATAATCATTTGGGAAGTTAACCTAAGGTGTTTCCATTAGGTTTGCAGTAAGTACTTTGGTGTAAAATTGAAATGTATACTATTTGTATTATCTAAGCATTGCATGCACTGAGATAACAACATTTTTGTGTTGATGTGTAGAGGCATGAAACAACGTTCAAACTACTCATAATCATGTGGGAAGTTGACCTAAGGTGTTTCCATGAGGTTTGCAGTAAGTACTTTGGTGTAAAATTGAAATGTATGCTATTTGCACTGTAAAAGCATTGTATGCACTGAGAAAACAACTTTTTTCTCTTGATGTGCAGAGCAATAATACAATTTTCAAACTATTCATAATCATGCGGGAAGTTAACTTAAAATGTTTCCCAATGATTTGCACTCTACACTTTGGTGGAAAATTGAGATGTATACTACCTTAATGTCAGAACATAGTATGCACTGAGAAAGTAACTTTTTTGCCTAGATGAACAGAGGCATGAAACAACTTTCAAACTACTCATACTCATGTGGGAAGTTAACCAAACGTGTTTCCATTTGGTTTGCAGTAAGTACTTTGGAGTAAAATTGAAATGTATAGTATTTGTATTGTCTTCGTATAGTATGCACTGAGATAACAACTTTTTTGTTATCATGTGTAGAGCCATAATACAACTTTCAAGCAACTCAGAAACATGTGGGAAGTTAACCAAAGGTGTTTCCATTAGGTTTGCAGTAAGTACTTTGGTGGAAAATTGAAATCTATGCTATTTGCATTGTAAAAGCATTGTATGCACTGAGAGATCAACTTTTTTGTCTTTATGTGCACAGGTATGAAACAACTTGCAGACATCTCAGAATCATGTCGGAAGTTAACCTAACGTGTTTCCATTAGGTTTGCAGTAAGTAGTTTGCTGTAAAATTGAAATGTATTCTATTTGTATTGTCTAAGCATTGTATGCACTGAGATAACAACTTTTTTGTGTTGATGTGTGGAGCCACGAAAAAACGTTCAAATTACTCATAATCATTTGGGAAGTTAACCTAAGGTGTTTCCATTAGGTTTGCAGTAAGTACTTTGGTGTAAAATTGAAATGTATACTATTTGTATTATCTAAGCATTGTATGCACTAAGATAACAACTTTTTTCTGTTGATGTGTGGAGCCATGAAAAAACTTTCAAACTACTCAGAATCATTTGGGAAGTTAACCTAAGGTGTTTCCATTAGGTTTGCAGTAAGTACTTTGGTGTAAAATTGAAATGTATACGATTTGCATTATCTAAGTATTGTATGCACTGAGATAACTACTTTTTTGTGTTGATGTGTGGAGCCATGAAAAAACTTTCAAACTACTCATAATCATTTGGGAAGTTAACCTAAGGTCTTTCCATTAGGTTTGTAGCAAATACTTTGTTGTAAAATTGAAATGTATACTATTTGTTTTATCTAAGCATTGTACGCACTGAGATAACAACTTTTTTCTGTTGATGTGTGGAGCCATGAAAAAACTTTCAAACTACTCATAATCATTTGGGAAGTTAACCTAAGGTGTTTCCATTAGGTTTGCAGTAAGTGCTTTGGTGTAAAATTGAAATGTATACTATTTGTATTGTCTAAGCATAGTCTGCACTGAGAAAGAAATTTTTTTGTCTTGATGAACAGAAGAATGAAACAACTTTCAACCTGCTCATACTCATGTGGGAAGTTCACCAAACGTTTTTCCATTAGGTTTGCAGTAAGTACTTTGGTGTAAAATTGAAATGTATGCTATTTGTATTGTAAAAGCATTGTATGCACTGAGAGATCAACTTTTTTGTCTTTATGTGCACAGGTATGAAACTACTTTCAGACATCTCAGAATCATGTGGGAAGTTAACCTAAGGTGTTTCCATTAGGTTTGCAGTAAGTACTTTGGTGTAAAATTGAAATGTATACTATTTGTATTATCTAAGCATTGTATGCACTGAGATAACAACTTTTTTGTGTTGATGTGTGGAGCCATGAAACAACTTTCAAACTATTCATCATCATGTGGGAAGTTAACTTAAAATGTTTCCCAATGGTTTGCACTCTGCACTTTGGTGGAAAATTGAGATGTATACTACCTTAATGTCTAACATAGTATGCACTGAGAAAGTAAGTTTTTTCTCTTGATGAACAGAGGCATGAAACAACTTTTAACCTACTCATACTCATGTGGAAAGTTAACCTAAGTTGTTTCCATTAGGTTTGTAGTAAGTACTTTGTTGTAAAATTGAAATGTATACTATTTGTATTATCTAAGCATTGTATGCACTGAGATAACAACTTTTTTGTGTTGATGTGTGGAGCAATGAAAAAACTTTCAAACTACTCATAATCATTTGGGAAGTTAACCTAAGGTGTTTCCATTAGGTTTGCAGTAAGTACTTTGGTGTAAAATTGAAATGTATACTATTTGTATTGTCCAAGCATACTATGCACTGAGCTAGTAACTTTTTGTCTTGATGAACAGAGGCATGAAACAACTTTCAACCTACTCATACTCATGTGGGAAGTTAACCAAAAGTGTTTCCATTTGGTTTGCAGTAAGTACTTTGGAGTAAAATTGAAATGTATAGTATTTGTATTGTCTTCGTATAGTATGCACTGAGATAACAACTTTTTTGTTATCATCTGTAGAGCCATAATACAACTTTCAAACAACTCAGAAACATGTGGGAAGTTAACCAAAGGTGTTTCCATTAGGTTTGCAGTAAGTACTTTGGTGTAAAATTGAAATGAATGCTATTTGTATTGTAAAAGCATTGCATGCACTGAGAGATCAACTTTTTTGTCTTTAAGGGCACAGGTATGAAACAACTTGCAGACATCTCAGAATCATGTGGGAAGTTAACCTAAGGTGTTTCCATTAGGTTTGCAGTAAGTAGTTTGGTGTAAAATTGAAATGTATTCTATTTGTATTGTCTAAGCATTGTATGCACTGAGAGATCAACTTTTTTGTCTTTATGTGCACAGGTATGAAACTACTTTCAGACATCTCAGAATCATGTGGGAAGTTAACCTAAGGTGTTTCCATTAGGTTTGCAGTAAGTACTTTGGTGTAAAATTGAAATGTATACTATTTGTATTATCTAAGCATTGTATGCACTGAGATAACAACTTTTTTGTGTTGATGTGTGGAGCCATGAAAAAACTTTCAAACTACTCAGAATCATTTGGGAAGTTAACCTAAGGTGTTTCCATTAGGTTTGCAGTATGTAGTTTGGTGTAAAATTGAAATGTATACTATTTGTATTATCTAACCATTGTATGCACTGAGCTAACAACATTTTTGTGTTGATGTGTGGAGCCATGAAACAACTTTCAAACTATTCATCATCATGTGGGAAGTTAACTTAAAATGTTTCCCAATGGTTTGCACTCTGCACTTTGGTGGAAAATTGAGATGTATACTACCTTAATGTCTAACATAGTATGCACTGAGAAAGTAAGTTTTTTCTCTTGATGAACAGAGGCATGAAACAACTTTTAACCTACTCATACTCATGTGGAAAGTTAACCTAAGTTGTTTCCATTAGGTTTGTAGTAAGTACTTTGTTGTAAAATTGAAATGTATACTATTTGTATTATCTAAGCACTGTATGCACTGAGATAACAACTTTTTTGTGTTGATGTGTGGAGCAATGAAAAAACTTTCAAACTACTCATAATCATTTGGGAAGTTAACCTAAGGTGTTTCCATTAGGTTTGCAGTAAGTACTTTGGTGTAAAATTGAAATGTATACTATTTGTATTGTCCAAGCATACTATGCACTGAGCTAGTAACTTTTTGTCTTGATGAACAGAGGCATGAAACAACTTTCAACCTACTCATACTCATGTGGGAAGTTAACCAAAAGTGTTTCCATTTGGTTTGCAGTAAGTACTTTGGAGTAAAATTGAAATGTATAGTATTTGTATTATCTTCGTATAGTATGCACTGAGATAACAACTTTTTTGTTATCATCTGTAGAGCCATAATACAACTTTCAAACAACTCAGAAACATGTGGGAAGTTAACCAAAGGTGTTTCCATTAGGTTTGCAGTAAGTACTTTGGTGTAAAATTGAAATGAATGCTATTTGTATTGTAAAAGCATTGCATGCACTGAGAGATCAACTTTTTTGTCTTTAAGGGCACAGGTATGAAACAACTTGCAGACATCTCAGAATCATGTGGGAAGTTAACCTAAGGTGTTTCCATTAGGTTTGCAGTAAGTAGTTTGGTGTAAAATTGAAATGTATTCTATTTGTATTGTCTAAGCATTGTATGCACTGAGAGATCAACTTTTTTGTCTTTATGTGCACAGGTATGAAACTACTTTCAGACATCTCAGAATCATGTGGGAAGTTAACCTAAGGTGTTTCCATTAGGTTTGCAGTAAGTACTTTGGTGTAAAATTGAAATGTATACTATTTGTATTATCTAAGCATTGTATGCACTGAGATAACAACTTTTTTGTGTTGATGTGTGGAGCCATGAAAAAACTTTCAAACTACTCAGAATCATTTGGGAAGTTAACCTAAGGTGTTTCCATTAGGTTTGCAGTATGTAGTTTGGTGTAAAATTGAAATGTATACTATTTGTATTATCTAACCATTGTATGCACTGAGCTAACAACATTTTTGTGTTTATGTGTGGAGCCATGAAACAACTTTCAAACTATTCATCATCATGTGGGAAGTTAACTTAAAATGTTTCCCAATGGTTTGCACTCTGCACTTTGGTGGAAAATTGAGATGTATACTACCTTAATGTCTAACATAGTATGCACTGAGAAAGTAAGTTTTTTCTCTTGATGAACAGAGGCATGAAACAACTTTTAACCTACTCATACTCATGTGGAAAGTTAACCTAAGTTGTTTCCATTAGGTTTGTAGTAAGTACTTTGTTGTAAAATTGAAATGTATACTATTTGTATTATCTAAGCATTGTATGCACTGAGATAACAACTTTTTTGTGTTGATGTGTGGAGCAATGAAAAAACTTTCAAACTACTCATAATCATTTGGGAAGTTAACCTAAGGTGTTTCCATTAGGTTTGCAGTAAGTACTTTGGTGTAAAATTGAAATGTATACTATTTGTATTGTCCAAGCATACTATGCACTGAGCTAGTAACTTTTTGTCTTGATGAACAGAGGCATGAAACACCTTTTAACCTACTCATACTCATGTGGAAAGTTAACCAAAGGTGTTTGCATTAGGTTTGCAGTAAGTACTTTTGTGTAAAATTGAAATGTATACTATTTGTATTATCTAAGGATAGTATGCACTGAGATAACAACTTTTTTGTGTTGTTGTGCGGAGCCATGAAAAAACTTTCAAACTACTCGTAATCATTTGGGAAGTTAACCTAAGGTGTTTCCATTAGGTTTGCAGTAAGTACTTTGTTGTAAAATTGAAATGCATACTATTTGTATTGTCTAAGCATTAAATGCACTGAGAGAGCAACTTTTTTGTGTTGATGTGTGGAGCCACGACAAAACTTTCAAACTACTCATAATCATTTGGGAAGTTAACCTAAGGTGTTTCCATTAGGTTTGCAGTAAGTACTTTGGTGTAAAATTGAAATGTATACGATTTGTATTATCTAAGCATTGTATGCACTGAGATAACAACATTTTTGTGTTGATGTGTAGAGGCATGAAACAACGTTCAAACTATTCATAATCATGTGGGAAGTTAACTTAAAATGTTTCCAAATGGTTCGCGCTCTGCACTTTGGTGGAAAATTGAGATATATACTACCTTAATGTCAGAACATAGTATGCACTGAGAAAGTAACTTTTTTGTCTTGATGAACAGAGGCATGAAACAACTTTCAACCTACTCATACTCATGTGGAAAGTTAATCAAAGGTGTTTCCATTAGGTTTGCAGTGAGTACTTTGGTGTAAAATTGAAATGTATACTATTTGTATTATCTAAGCATTCTATGCACTGAGATAAAAACTTTTTTGTGTTGATGTGTGGAGCCACGAAAAAATCTTTCAAACTACTCACAATCATTTGGGAAGTTAACCTAAGGTGTTTCCATTAGGTTTGCAGGAAGTACTTCGGTGTAAATTTGAAATGTATACTATTTGTATTATCTAAGCATTGTATGCACTGAGATAACAACTTTTTTGTGTTGATGTGTGGAGCCATGAAAAAACTTTCAAACAACCCATAATCATTTGGGAAGTTAACCTAAAATGTTTCCATTAGTTTTGCAGTATGTAGTTTCGTGTAAAATTGAAATGTATACTATTTGTATTATCTAAACATTGTATGCCCTGAGTTAACAACATTTTTGTGTTGATGTGTGGAGCCATGGAAAAACTTTCAAACTACTCATAATCATGTGGGAAGTTAACTTAAAATGTTTCCCAATGGTTTGCACTCTGCACTTTGGTGGAAAATTGAGATGTATACTACCTTAATGTCAGAACCTAGTATGAACTGAGAAAGTAACTTTTTTGTCTTGATGAACAGAGGCATGAAACAACTTTCAACCTACTCATACTCATGTGGGAAGTTAACCAAAAGTGTTTCCATTTGGTTTGCAGTAAGTACTTTGGAGTAAAATTGAAATGTATAGTATTTGTATTGTCTTCGTATAGTATGCACTGAGATAACAACTTTTTTGTTATCATCTGTAGAGCCATAATACAACTTTCAAGCAACTCAGAAACATGTGGGAAGTTAACCAAAGGTGTTTCCATTAGGTTTGCAGTAAGTACTTTGGTGTAAAATTGAAATGAATGCTATTTGTATTGTAAAAGCATTGCATGCACTGAGAGATCAACTTTTTTGTCTTTAAGGGCACAGGTATGAAACAACTTGCAGACATCTCAGAATCATGTGGGAAGTTAACCTAAGGTGTTTCCATTAGGTTTGCAGTAAGTAGTTTGGTGTAAAATTGAAATGTATTCTATTTGTATTGTCTAAGCATTGTATGCACTGAGATAACAACATTTTTGTGTTGATGTGTACAGCCATGAAACAACGTTCAAACTATTCATAATCATGTGGGAAGTTAACTTAAAATGTTTCCCAATGGTTTGCACTCTGCACTTTGGTGGAAAATTGAGATGTATACTACCTTAATGTCTAACATAGTATGCACTGAGAAAGTAAGTTTTTTCTCTTGATGAACAGAGGCATGAAACAACTTTTAACCTACTCATACTCATGTGGAAAGTTAACCTAAGTTGTTTCCATTAGGTTTGTAGTAAGTACTTTGTTGTAAAATTGAAATGTATACTATTTGTATTATCTAAGCACTGAGATAACAACTTTTTTGTGCTGATGTGTGGAGCAATGAAAAAACTTTCAAACTACTCATAATCATTTGGGAAGTTAACCTAAGGTGTTTCCATTAGGTTTGCAGTAAGTACTTTGGTGTAAAATTGAAATGTATACTATTTGTATTGTCTAAGCATAGTATGCACAGAGAAAGTAACTTTTTCTCTTGATGAACAGAGGCATGAAACACCTTTTAACCTACTCATACTCATGTGGAAAGTTAACCAAAGGTGTTTGCATTAGGTTTGCAGTAAGTACTTTGGTGTAAAATTGAAATGTATACGATTTGCATTATCTAAGTATTGTATGCACTGAGATAACAACTTTTTTGTGTTGATGTGTGGAGCCATGAAAAAACTTTCAACCTACTCATAATCATTTGGGAAGTTAACCTAAGGTGTTTCCATTAGGTTTGCAGTAAGTACTTTGTTGTAAAATTGAAATGTATACTATTTGTATTCTCGAAGCATTGTATGCACTGAGATAACAACTTTTTTGTGTTGATGTGTGGAGCCATGAAAAAACTTTCAAACTACTCATAATCATTTGGGAAGTTAACCTAAGGTGTTTCCATTAGGTTTGCAGTAAGTACTTTGGTGTAAAATTGAAATGTATACTATTTGTATTGTCTAAGCATAGTATGCACTGAGCTAGTAACTTTTTGTCTTGATGAACAGAGGCATGAAACACCTTTTAACCTACTCATACTCATGTGGAAAGTTAACCAAAGGTGTTTGCATTAGGTTTGCAGTAAGTACTTTCGTGTAAAATTGAAATGTATACTATTTGTATTATCTAAGGATAGTATGCACTGAGATAACAACATTTTTGTGTTGATGTGTAGAGGCATGAAACAACGTTCAAACTATTCATAATCATGTGGGAAGTTAACTTAAAATGTTTCCAAATGGGTCGCGCTCTGCACTATGGTGGAAAATTGAGATATATACTACCTTAATGTCAGAACATAGTATGCACTGAGAAAGTAACTTTTCTGTCTTGATGAACAGAGGCATGAAACAACTTTCAACCTACTCATACTCATGTGGAAAGTTAATCAAAGGTGTTTCCATTAGGTTTGCAGTAATTACTTCGGTGTAAAATTGAAATGTATACTATTTGTATTATCTAAGCATTCTATGCACTGAGATAAAAACTTTTTTGTGTTGATGTGTGGAGCCACGAAAAAATCTTTCAAACTACTCAGAATCATTTGGGAAGTTAACCTAAGGTGTTTCCATTAGGTTTGCAGTAATTACTTCGGTGTAAAATTGAAATGTATACTATTTGTATTATCTAAGCATTCTATGCACTGAGATAAAAACTTTTTTGTGTTGATGTGTGGAGCCACGAAAAAACTTTCAAACTACTCATAATCATTTGGGAAGTTAACCTAAAGTGTTTCCATTAGTTTTGCAGTATGTAGTTTGGTGTAAAATTGAAATGTATACTATTTGTATTATCTAACCATTGTATGCCCTGAGTTAACAACATTTTTGTGTTGATGTGTGCAGCCATGAAAAAACTTTCAAACTACTCATAATCATGTGGGAAGTTAAGTTAAAATGTTTCCCAATGGTTTGCACTCTGCACTTTGGTGGAAAATTGAGATGTATACTACCTTAATGTCAGAACCTAGTATGAACTGAGAAAGTAACTTTTTTGTCTTGATGAACAGAGGCATGAAACAACTTTCAACCTACTCATGCTCATGTGGGAAGTTAACCAAAAGTGTTTCCATTTGGTTTGCAGTAAGTACTTTGGAGTAAAATTGAAATGTAGAGTATTTGTATTGTCTTCGTATAGTATGCACTGAGATAACAACTTTTTTGTTATCATCTGTAGAGCCATAATACAACTTTCAAGCAACTCAGAAACATGTGGGAAGTTAACCAAAGGTGTTTCCATTAGTTTTGCAGTAAGTACTTTGGTGTAAAATTGAAATGAATGCTATTTGTATTGTAAAAGCATTGCATGCACTGAGAGATCAACTTTTTTGTCTTTATGTGCACAGGTATGAAACAACTTGCAGACATCTCAGAATCATGTGGGAAGTTAACCACAGGTTTTTCCATTAGGTTTGCAGTAAGTACTTTGTTGTAAAATTGAAATGTATACTATTTGTATTATCTAAGCATTGTATGCACTGAGATAACAACTTTTTTTTGTTGATGTGTGGAGCTATGAAAAAACTTTCAAACTACTCATAATCATGTGGGAAGTTGACCTAAGGTGTTTCCATGAGGTTTGCAGTAAGTACTTTGGTGTAAAATTGAAATGTATGCTATTTGCACTGTAAAAGCATTGTATGCACTGAGAAAACAACTTTTTTCTCTTGATGTGCAGAGCCATAATACAATTTTCAAACTATTCATAATCATGTGGGAAGTTAATTTAAAATGTTTCCCAATGGTTTGCACTCTAAACTTTGGTGGAAAATTGAGATGTATACTACCTTAATGTCAGAACATAGTATGCACTGAGAAAGTAACTTTTTTGTCTTGATGAACAGAGGCATGAAACAACTTTCAAACTACTCATACTCATGTGGGAAGTTAACCAAACGTGTTTCCATTTGGTTTGCAGTAAGTACTTTGGAGTAAAATTGAAATGTATAGTATTTGTAATGTCTTCGTATAGCATGCACTGAGATAACAACTTTTTTGTTATCATGTGTAGAGCCATAATACAACTTTCAAGCAACTGAGAAACATGTGGGAAGTTAACCAAAGGTGTTTCCATTAGGTTTGCAGTAAGTACTTTGGTGGAAAATTGAAATCTATGCTATTTGCATTGTAAAAGCATTGTATGCACTGAGAGATCAACTTTCTTGTCTTTATGTGCACAGGTATGAAACAACTTGCAGACATCTCAGAATCATGTGGGAAGTTAACCTAAGGTGTTTCCATTAGGTTTGCAGTAAGTAGTTTGCTGTAAAATTGAAATGTATTCTATTTGCATTGTCTAAGCATTGTATGCCCTGAGATAACAACTTTTTTGTGTTGATGTGTGGAGCCACGAAAAAACTTTCAAATTACTCATAATCATTTGGGAAGTTAACCTAAGGTGTTTCCATTAGGTTTGCAATAAGTACTTTGGTGTGAAATTGAAATGTATACTATTTGTATTATCTAAGCATTGTATGCACTAAGATAACAACTTTTTTCTGTTGATGTGTGGAGCCATGAAAAAACTTTCAAACTACTCAGAATCATTTGGGAAGTTAACCTAAGGTGTTTCCATTAGGTTTGCAGTAAGTACTTTGGTGTAAAATTGAAATGTATACGATTTGCATTATCTAAGTATTGTATGCACTGAGATAACAACTTTTTTGTGTTGATGTGTGGAGCCATGAAAAAACTTTCAAACTACTCATAATCATTTGGGAAGTTATCCTAAGGTCTTTCCATTAGGTTTGTAGCAAATACTTTGTTGTAAAATTGAAATGTATACTATTTGTTTTATCTAAGCATTGTACGCTCTGAGATAACAACTTTTTTCTGTTGATGTGTGGAGCCATGAAACAACTTTCAACCTACTCATACTCATGTGGGAAGTTAACCAAAAGCGTTTCCATTTGGTTTGCAGTAAGTACTTTGGAGTAAAATTGCAATGTATAGTATTTGTATTGTCTTCGTATAGTATGCACTGAGATAACAACTTTTTTGTTATCATCTGTAGAGCCATAATACAACTTTCAAACAACTCAGAAACATGTGGGAAGTTAACCAAAGGTGTTTCCATTAGGTTTGCAGTAAGTACTTTGGAGTAAAATTGAAATGTATAGTATTTGTATTGTCTTCGTATAGCATGCACTGAGATAACAACTTTTTTGTTATCATGTGTAGAGCCATAATACAACTTTCAAGCAACTCAGAAACATGTGGGAAGTTAACCAAAGGTGTTTCCATTAGGTTTGCAGTAAGTACTTTGGTGGAAAATTGAAATCTATGCTATTTGCATTGTAAAAGCATTGTATGCACTGAGAGATCAACTTTTTTGTCTTTATGTGCACAGGTATGAAACAACTTGCAGACATCTCAGAATCATGTCGGAAGTTAACCAAAGGTGTTTCCATTAGGTTTGCAGTAAGTAGTTTGCTGTAAAATTGAAATGTATTCTATTTGTATTGTCTAAGCATTGTATGCCCTGAGTTAACAACATCTTTGTGTTGATGTGTGGAGCCATGAAAAAACTTTCAAACTACTCATAATCATGTGGGAAGTTAACTTAAAATGTTTCCCAATGGTTTCCACTCTGCACTTTGGTGGAAAATTGAGATGTATACTACCTTAATGTCAGAACCTAGTATGAACTGAGAAAGTAACTTTTTTGTCTTGATGAACAGAGGCATGAAACAACTTTCAACCTACTCATACTCATGTGGGAAGTTAACAAAAAGTGTTCCCATTTGGTTTGCAGTAAGTACTTTGGAGTAAAATTGAAATGTATAGTATTTGTATTGTCTTCGTATAGTATGCACTGAGATAACAACTTTTTTGTTATCATCTGTAGAGCCATAATACAACTTTCAAACAACTCAGAAACATGTGGGAAGTTAACCAAAGGTGTTTCCATTAGGTTTGCAGTAAGTACTTTGGTGTAAAATTGAAATGTATACTATTTGTATTATCTAAGCATTGTATGCACTGAGATAACAACTTTTTTTTGTTGATGTGTGGAGCTATGAAAAAACTTTCAAACTACTCATAATCATGTGGGAAGTTGACCTGAGGTGTTTCCATGAGGTTTGCAGTAAGTACTTTGGTGTAAAATTGAAATGTATGCTATTTGCACTTTAAAAGCATTGTATGCACTGAGAAAACAACTTTTTTCTCTTGATGTGCAGAGCCATAATACAATTTTCAAACTATTCATAATCATGTGGGAAGTTAATTTAAAATGTTTCCCAATGGTTTGCACTCTACACTTTGGTGGAAAATTGAGATGTATACTACCTTAATGTCAGAACATAGTATGCACTGAGAAAGTAACTTTTTTGTCTTGATGAACAGAGGCATGAAACAACTTTCAAACTACTCATACTCATGTGGGAAGTTAACCAAACGTGTTTCCATTTGGTTTGCAGTAAGTACTTTGGAGTGAAATTGAAATGTATAGTATTTGTATTGTCTTCGTATAGCATGCACTGAGATAACAACTTTTTTGTTATCATGTGTAGAGCCATAATACAACTTTCAAGCAACTCAGAAACATGTGGGAAGTTAACCAAAGGTGTTTCCATTAGGTTTGCAGTAAGTACTTTGGTGGAAAATTGAAATCTATGCTATTTGCATTGTAAAAGCATTGTATGCACTGAGAGATCAACTTTTTTGCCTTTATGTGCACAGGTATGAAACAACTTGCAGACAACTCAGAATCATGTCGGAAGTTAACCTAAGGTGTTTCCATTAGGTTTGCAGTAAGTACTTCGGTGTAAAATTGAAATGTATACTATTTGTATTATCTAAGCATTGTATGCACTGAGATAACAACTTTTTTGTGTTGATGTGTGGAGCCATGAAAAAACTTTCAAACTACTCATAATCATGTGGGAAGTTAACTTAAAATGTTTCCCAATGGTTTGCACTCTGCACTTTGGTGGAAAATTGAGATGTATACTACCTTAATGTCAGAACCTAGTATGAACTGAGAAAGTAACTTTTTTGTCTTGATGAACAGAGGCATGAAACAACTTTCAACCTACTCATACTCATGTGGGAAGTTAACCAAAAGTGTTTCCATTTGGTTTGCAGTAAGTACTTTGGAGTAAAATTGCAATGTATAGTATTTGTATTGTCTTCGTATAGTATGCACTGAGATAACAACTTTTTTGTTATCATCTGTAGAGCCATAATACAACTTTCAAACAACTCAGAAACATGTGGGAAGTTAACCAAAGGTGTTTCCATTAGGTTTGCAGTAAGTACTTTGGTGTAAAATTGAAATGAATGCTATTTGTATTGTAAAAGCATTTGCATGCACTGAGAGATCAACTGTTTTGTCTTTATGTGCACAGGTATGAAACAACTTGCAGACATCTCAGAATCATGTCGGAAGTTACCCTAAGGTGTTTCCATTAGGTTTGCAGTAAGTACTTTGTTGTAAAATTGAAATGTATACTATTTGTATTATCTAAGCATTGTATGCACTGAGATAACAACTTTTTTTTGTTGATGTGTGGAGCTATAAAAAACTTTCAAACTACTCATAATCATGTGGGAAGTTGACCTAAGGTGTTTCCATGAGGTTTGCAGTAAGTACTTTGGTGTAAAATTGAAATGTATGCTATTTGCACTGTAAAAGCATTGTATGCACTGAGAAAACAACTTTTTTCTCTTGATGTGCAGAGCCATAATACAATTTTCAAACTATTCATAATCATGTGGGAAGTTAATTTAAAATGTTTCCCAATGGTTTGCACTCTGCACTTTGGTGGAAAAATGAGATGTATACTACCTTCATGTCAGAACATAGTATGCACTGAGAAAGTAACTTTTTTGTCTTGATGAACAGAGGCATGAAACAACTTTCAAACTACTCATACTCATGTGGGAAGTTAACCAAACGTGTTTCCATTTGGTTTGCAGTAAGTACTTTGGAGTAAAATTGAAATGTATAGTATTTGTATTGTCTTCGTATAGCATGCACTGAGATAACAACTTTTTTGTTATCATCTGTAGAGCCATAATACAACTTTCAAGCAACTCAGAAACATGTGAGAAGTTAACCAAAGGTGTTTCCATTAGGTTTGCAGTAAGTACTTTGGTGGAAAATTGAAATCTATGCTATTTGCATTGTAAAAGCATTGTATGCACTGAGAGATCAACTTTTTTGTCTTTATGTGCACAGGTATGAAACAACTTGCAGACATCTCAGAATCATGTCGGAAGTTAACCTAAGGTGTTTCCATGAGGTTTGCAGTAAGTACTTTGGTGTAAAATTGAAATGTATGCTATTTGCACTGTAAAAGCATTGTATGCGCTGAGAAAACAACTTTTTTCTCTTGATGTGCAGAGCCATAATACAATTTTCAAACTATTCATAATCATGTGGGAAGTTAATTTAAAATGTTTCCCAATGGTTTGCACTCTGCACTTTGGTGGAAAATTGAGATGTATACTATTTGTATTATCTAAGCATTGTATGCACTGAGATAACAACTTCTTTGTGTTGATGTGTGGAGCCATGAAAAAACTTTCAAACTACTCATAATCATTTGGGAAGTTAACCTAAAGTGTTTCCATTAGTTTTGCAGTATGTAGTTTGGTGTTAAATTGAAATGTATACTATTTGTATTATCTAACCATTGTATACCCTGAGTTAACAACATTTTTGTGTTGATGTGTGGAGCCATGAAAAAACTTTCAAACTACTCATAATCATGTGGGAAGTTAAGTTAAAATGTTTCCCAATGGTTTGCACTCTGCACTTTGGTGGAAAATTGAGATGTATACTACCTTAATGTCAGAACCTAGTATGAACTGAGAAAGTAACTTTTTTGTCTTGATGAACAGAGGCATGAAACAACTTTCAACCTACTCATACTCATGTGGGAAGTTAACCAAAAGTGTTTCCATTTGGTTTGCAGTGAGTACTTTGGAGTAAAATTGAAATGTATAGTATTTGTATTGTCTTCGAATAGTATGCACTGAGATAACAACTTTTTTGTTATCATCTGTAGAGCCATAATACAACTTTCAAACAACTCAGAAACATGTGGGAAGTTAACCAAAGGTGTTTCCATTCGGTTTGCAGTAAGTACTTTGGTGTAAAATTGAAATGAATGCTATTTGTATTGTAAAAGCATTGCATGCACTGAGAGATCAACCTTTTTTGTCTTTATGTGCACAGGTATGAAACAACTTGCAGACATCTCAGAATCATATGGGAAGTTAACCTAAGGTGTTTCCATTAGGTTTGCAGTAAGTAGTTTGGTGTAAAATTGAAATGTATTCTATTTGTATTGTCTAAGCATTGTATGCACTGAGATAATAACATTTTTGTGTTGATGTGTAGAGCCATGAAACAACGTTCAAACTATTCATAATCATGTGGGAAGTTAACTTAAAATGTTTCCCAATGGTTCGCGCTCTGCACTTTGGTGGAAAATTGACATATATACTACCTTAATGTCAGAACATAGTATGCACTGAGAAAGTAACTTTTTTGTCTTGATGAACAGAGGCATGAAACAACTTTCAAACTACTCATACTCATGTGGAAAGTTAACCAAAGGTGTTTCCATTAGGTTTGCAGTAAGTACTTTGTTGTAAAATTGAAATGTATACTATTTGTATTATCTAAGCATTGTATGCACTGAGATAACAACTTTTTTTTGTTGATGTGTGGAGCCATGAAAAAACTTTCAAACTACTCATAATCATGTGGGAAGTTGACCTAAGGTGTTTCCATGAGGTTTGCAGTAAGTACTTTGGTGTAAAATTGAAATGTATGCTATTTGCACTGTAAAAGCATTGTATGCGCTGAGAAAACAACTTTTTTCTCTTGATCTGCAGAGCCATAATACAATTTTCAAACTATTCATAATCATGTGGGAAGTTAATTTAAAATGTTTCCCAATGGTTTGCACTCTACACTTTGGTGGAAAATTGTGATGTATACTACCTTAAAGTCAGAACATAGTATGCACTGAGAAAGTAACTTTTTTTTCTTGATGAACAGAGGCATGAAACAAATTTCAAACTACTCATACTCATGTGGGAAGTTAACCAAACGTGTTTCCATTTGGTTTGCAGTAAGTACTTTGGAGTAAAATTTGAATGTATAGTATTTGTATTGTCTTCGAATAGTATGCACTGAGATAACAACTTTTTTGTTATCATCTGTAGAGCCATAATACAACTTTCAAACAACTCAGAAACATGTGGGAACTTAACCAAAGGTGTTTCCATTAGGTTTGCAGTAAGTACTTTGGTGTAAAATTGAAATGAATGCTATTTGTATTGTAAAAGCATTGCATGCACTGAGAGATCAACTTTTTTGTCTTTATGTGCACAGGTATGAAACAACTTGCAGACGTCTCAGAATCATATGGGAAGTTAACCTAAGGTGTTTCCATTAGGTTTGCAGTAAGTAGTTTGGTGTAAAATTGAAATGTATTCTATTTGTATTATCTAACCATTGTATGCACTGAGATAACAACATTTTTGTGTTGATGTGTAGAGCCATGAAACAACGTTCAAACTATTCATAATCATGTGGGAAGTTAACTTAAAATGTTTCAACATGGTTCGCGCTCTGCACTTTGGTGGAAAATTGAAATATATACTACCTTAATGTCAGAACATAGTATGCACTGAGAAAGTAACTTTTTTGTCTTGATGAACAGAGGCATGAAACAACTTTCAAACTACTCATACTCATGTGGAAAGTTAACCAAAGGTGTTTCCATTAGGTTTGCAGTAAGTACTTTGTTGTAAAATTAAAATGTATCCTATTTGTATTAACTAAGCATTGTATGCACTGAGATAACAACTTTTTTTTGTTGATGTGTGGAGCCATGAAAAAACTTTCAAACTACTCATAATCATGTGGGAAGTTGACCTAAGGTGTTTCCATGAGGTTTGCAGTAAGTACTTTGGTGTAAAATTGAAATGTATGCTATTTGCACTGTAAATGCATTGTATGCGCTGAGAAAACAACTTTTTTCTCTTGATGTGCAGAGCCATAATACAATTTTCAAACTATTCATAATCATGTGGGAAGTTAATTTAAAAAGTTTCCCAATGGTTTGCACTCTACACTTTGGTGGAAAATTGAGATGTATACTACCTTAATGTCAGAACATAGTATGCACTGAGAAAGTAATTTTTTGTCTTGATGAACAGAGGCATGAAACAACTTTCAAACTACTCATACTCATGTGGGAAGTTAACCAAACGTGTTTCCATTTGGTTTGCAGTAAGTACTTTGGAGTAAAATTGAAATGTATAGTATTTGTATTGTCTTCGTATAGCATGCACTGAGATAACAACTTTTTTGTTATCATGTATAGAGCCATAATACAACTTTCAAGCAACTCAGAAACATGTGGGAAGTTAACCAAAGGTGTTTCCATTAGGTTTGCAGTAAGTACTTTGGTGGAAAATTGAAATCTATCCTATTTGCATTGTAAAAGCATTGTATGCACTGAGAGATCAACTTTTTTGTCTTTATGTGCACAGGTATGAAACAACTTGCAGACATCTCAGAATCATGTCGGAAGTTAACCTAGGGTGTTTCCATTAGGTTTGCAGTAAGTAGTTTGGTGTAAAATTGAAATGTATTCAATTTTATTGTCTAAGCATTGTATGCACTGAGATAACAACATTTTTGTGTTGATGTCTAGAGCCATGAAACAACGTTCAAACTATTCATAATCATGTGGGAAGTTAACTTAAAATGTTTCCCAATGGTTCGCGCTCTGCACTTTGGTGGAAAATTGACATATATACTACCTTAATGTCAGAACATAGTATGCACTGAGAAAATAACTTTTTTGTCTTGATGAACAGAGGCATGAAACAACTTTCAAACTACTCATACTCATGTGGAAAGTTAACCAAAGGTGTTTCCATTCGGTTTGCAGTAAGTACTTTGTTGTAAAATTGAAATGTATACTATTTGTATTATCTAAGCATTGTATGCACTGAGATAACAACTTTTTTTTGTTGATGTGTGGAGCCATGAAAAAACTTTCAAACTACTCATAATCATGTGGGAAGTTGACCTAAGGTGTTTCCATGAGGTTTGCAGTAAGTACTTTGGTGTAAAATTGAAATGTATGCTATTTGCACTGTAAAAGCATTGTATGCGCTGAGAAAACAACTTTTTTCTCTTGATGTGCAGAGCCATAATACAATTTTCAAACTATTCATAATCATGTGGGAAGTTAATTTAAAATGTTTCCCAATGGTTTGCACTCTACACTTTGGTGGAAAATTGTGATGTATACTACCTTAATGTCAGAACATAGTATGCACTGAGAAAGTAATTTTTTGTCTTGATGAACAGAGGCATGAAACAACTTTCAAACTACTCATACTCATGTGGGAAGTTAACCAAACGTGTTTCCATTTGGTTTGCAGTAAGTACTTTAGAGTAAAATTGAAATGTATAGTATTTGTATTGTCTTCGTATAGTATGCACTGAGATAACAACTTTTTTGTTTTCATGTGTAGAGCCACAATACAACTTTCAAACATCTCAGAAACATGTGGGAAGTTAACCAAAGCTGTTTCCATTAGGTTTGCAGTAAGTACTTTGGTGTAAAATTGAAATGTATGCTATTTGTGTTGTAAAAGTATTGTATGCACTGAGAGATCAACGTTTTTGTCTTTATGTGCACAGGTATGAAACAACTTTCAGACATCTCAGAATCATGTGGGAAGTTAACCTAAGGTGTTTCCATTAGGTTTGCAGTAAGTACTTTAGTGTAAAATTGAAATGTATACTATTTGTATTATCTAAGCATTGTATGCACTGAGATAACAACTTTTTTGTGTTGATGTATGGAGCCATGAAAAAACGTTCAAACTACTCATAATCATTTGGGAAGTTAACCTAAGGTGTTTCCATTAGGTTTGCAGTAAGTACTTTGGTGTAAAATTGAAATGTATACTATTTGTATTGTCTAAGCATAGTATGCACTGAGAAAGTAACTTTTTTGTCTTGATGAAGAGAGGCATGAAACAACTGTCAACCTACTCATTCTCATGTGGGAAGTTAACCTAAAGTGTTTCCATTAGGTTTGCAGTAAGTACTTTGGTGTAAAATTGAAATGTATACTATTTGTATTATCTAAGTATTGCATGCACTGAGATAACAACATTTTTGTGTTGATGTGTAGAGCCATGAAACAACGTTCAAACTATTCATAATCATGTGGGAAGTTAACTTAAAATGTTTCCCAATGGTTCGCGCTCTGCACTTTGGTGGAAACTTGAGATATATACTACCTTAATGTCAGAACATAGTATGCACTGAGAAAGTAACTTTATTGTCTTGATGAACCGAGGCATGAAACAACTTTCAAACTACTCGTAATCATTTCGTAAGTTAATCTAAGGTGTTTCCATTAGGTTTGTAGCAAGTACTTAGGTGTAAAATTGAAATGTATACTATTTCTATTATCTAAGCATTGTATGCACTGAGATAACAACTTTTTTGTGTTGATGTGTGGAGCCATGAAAAAACTTTCAAACTACTCATAATCATTTGGGAAGTTAACCTAAGTTGTTTCCATTAGGTTTGCAGTAAGTACTTTGGTGTAAAATTGAAATGTATACTATTTGTATTATCTAAGCATTCTATGCACTGAGATAACAACTTTTTTGTGTTGATGTGTGCAGCCATGAAAAAAATTTCAAACTACTCATAATCATTTGGGAAGTTAACCTAAGGTCTTTCCATTAGGTTTGTAGCAAATACTTTGGTGTAAAATTGAAATGTATACTATTTGTATTATCTAAGCATTGTATGCACTGAGATAACAGCTTTTTTGTGTTGGTGTGTGGAGCCAATGAAAAACTTTCAAACTACTCATAATCATTTGCGAAGTTAACCTAAGGTGTTTCCATTAGATTTGCAGTAAGTACTATGGTGTAAAATTGAAATGTATACTATTTGTATTGTCTAAGCATAGTATGCACTGAGAAAGTAACTTTTTTGTCTTGATGAAGAGAGGCATGAAACAACTTTCAACCTACTCATACTCATGTGGGAAGTTAACCTAAGGTGTTTCCATTAGGTTTGCAGTAAGTACTTTGGTGTAAAATTGAAATGTATACTATTTGTATTGTCTAAGCATAGTCTGCACTGAGAAAGTAATTTTTTTGTGTTGATGAACATAGGCATGAAACAACTTTCAACCTACTCATACTCATGTGGGAAGTTCACCAAACGTTTTTCCATTAGGTTTGCAGTAAGTACTTTGGTGTAAAATTGAAATGTATGCTATTTGTATTGTAAAAGCATTGTATGCACTGAGAGATCAACTTTTTTCTCTTTATGTGCACAGGTATGAAACAACTTTCAGACATCTCAGAATCATGTGGGAAGTTAACCTAAGGTGTTTCCATTTGGTTTGCAGTAAGTACTTTGGTGTAAAATTGAAATGTATACTATTTGTATTATCTAAGCATTGTATGCACTGAGATAACAACTTTTTTGTGTTGATGTGTGGAGCCATGAAAAAACTTTCAAACTACTCAGAATCATTTGGGAAGTTAACCTAAGGTGTTTCCATTAGGTTTGCAGTATGTAGTTTGGTGTAAAATTGAAATGTATACTATTTGTATTATCTAACCATTGTATGCCCTGAGTTAACAACATTTTTGTGTTGATGTGTAGAGCCATGAAACATCTTTCAAACTATTCATAATCATGTGGGAAGTTAACTTCAAATGTTTCCCAATGGTTCGCGCTCTGCACTTTGGTGGAAAATTGAGATATATACTACCTTAATGTCAGAACATAGTATGCACTGAGAAAGTAACTTTTTTGTCTTGATGAACAGAGGCATGAAACAACTTTCAAACTGCTACTACTCATGTGGAAAGTTAATCAAAGGTGTTTCCATTAGGTTTGCAGTAAGTACTTTGGTGTAAAATTGAAATGTATACTATTTGTATTATCTAAGCATTCTATGCACTGAGATAACAACTTTTTTGTGTTGATGTGTGCAGCCATGAAAAAACTTTGAAACTACTCATAATCATGTGGGAAGTTAAGCTAAGGTGTTTCCATGAGGTTTGCAGTAAATACTTTGGTGTAAAATTGAAATGTATGCTATTTGTACTGTAAAAGCATTGTATGCACTGAGAAAACAACTTTTTTCTCTTGATGTACAGAGGCATAATACAACTTTCAAACTATTCATAATCATGTGGGAAGTTAATTTAAAATGTTTCCCAATGGTTTGCACTCTGCACTTTCGTGGAAAATTGAGATGTATACTACCTTAATGTCAGAACATAGTATGCACTGAGAAAGTAACTTTTTTGTCTTGATGAACAGAGGCATGAAACAACTTTCAACCTACTCATACTCATGTGGGAAGTTAACCAAAAGTGTTTCCATTTGGTTTGCAGTAAGTACTTTGGAGTAAAATTGAAATGTATAGTATTTGTATTGTCTTCGTATAGTATGCACTGAGATAACAACTTTTTTGTTATCATGTGTAGAGCCATAATACAACTTTCAAACAACTCAGAAACATGTGGGAAGTCAACCAAAGGTGTTTCCATTAGGTTTGCAGTAAGTACTTTGGTGTCAAATTGAAATTTATGCTATTTGCATTGTAAAAGCATTGTATGCACTGAGAGATCAACATTTTTTGTCTTGATGTGCACAGGTATGAAACAACTTGCAGACATCTCAGAATCATGTCGGAAGTTAACCTAAGGTGTTTCCATTAGGTTTGCAGTAAGTAGTTTGCTGTAAAATTGAAAAGTATACTATTTGTATTGTCTAAGCATTGTATGCCCTGAGCTAAAAACTTTTTTGTGTTGATGTGTGGAGCCACGAAAAAACTTTCAAACTACTCATAATCATTTGGGAAGTTAACCTAAGGTGTTTCCATTAGGTTTGCAGTAAGTACTTTGGTGTAAAATTGAAATGTATACTATTTGTATTATCTAAGCATTGTATGCACTGAGATAACAACTTTTTTCTGTTGATGTGTGGAGCCATGAAAAAACTTTCAAACTAATCAGAATCATTTGGGAAGTTAACCTAAGCTGTTTCCATTAGGTTTGCAGTAACTACTTTGGTGTAAAATTGAAATGAATACTATTTGTATTGTCTAAGCATAGTATGCACTGAGAAAGTAACTTTTTGTCTTGATGAACAGAGGCATAAAACAACTTTCAACCTACTCATACTCATGTGGACAGTTAACCAAAGGTCTTTGCATTAGGTTTGCAGTAAGTACTTGGTGTAAAATTGAAATGTATACTATTTGTATTATCTAACCATTGTATGCACTGAGATAACAACTTTTTTGTGTTGATGTGTGGAGCCATGAAAAAACTTTCAAACTACTCATAATCATGTGGGAAGTTAACTTAAAATGTTTCCCAATGGTTTGCACTCTGCACTTTGGTGGAAAATTGAGATGTATACTACCTTAATGTCAGAAAATAGTATGCACTGAGAAAGTAACTTTTTTGTCTTGATGAACAGAGGCATGAAACAACATTCAACCTACTCATACTCATGTGGGAAGTTAACCTAAGGTGTTTCCATTAGGTTTTCAGGAAGAACTTTGGTGTAAAATTGAAATGTACACTATTTGTATTATCTAAGCATTGTCTGCACTGAGATAAGAACTTTTTTGTGTTGATGTATGGAGCCATGAAAAAACTTTCAAAGTACTCATAATCATTTGAGAAGTTAACCTAAGCTGTTTCCATTCGGTTTGCAGTAAGTACTTTGGTGTAAAATTGAAATGTATACTATTTGTATTGTCTAAGCCTAGTATGCACTGAGAAAGTAGCTTTTTTGTCTTGATGAACAGAGGCATGAAACAACTTTGAACCTACTCATACTCATGTGGGAAGCTAACCAAAAGTGTTTCCATTAAGTTTGCAGTCAGTACTTTGGAGTAAAATTGAAATGTATACTATTTGTATTATCTAAGCATTGTATGCACTGAGATAACAACTTTTTTGTGTTGATGTGTGGAGCCATGAAAAAACTTTCAAACTACTCATGATTATTTGGGAAGTTAACCTAGGGTGTTTCCATTAGGTTTGCAGTCAGTACTTTGGTGTAAAATTGAAATGTACACTATTTGTATTATCTAACCATTGTATGCCCTGAGTTAACAACATTTTTGTGTTGATGTGTAGAGCCATGAAACAACGTTCAAACTATTTATAATCATGTGGGAAGTTCACTTCAAATGTTTCCCAATGGTTCGCGCTCTGCACTTTGGTGGAAAATTGAGATATATACTACCTTAATGTCAGAACATTGTATGCACTGAGAAAGTAACTTTCTTGTTTTGATGAACAGAGGCATGAAACAACTTTCAAACTACTCATACTCATGTGGAAAGTTAATCAAACGTGTTTCCATTAGGTTTGCAGTAAGTACTTTGGTGTAAAATTGAAATGTATACTATTTGTATTATCTAAGCATTCTATGCACTGAGATAACAACTTTTTTGTGTTGATGTGTGGAGCCATGAAAAAACTTTCAAACTACTCATAATCATGTGGGAAGTTAAGCTAAGGTGTTTCCATGAGGTTTGCAGTAAATACTTTGGTGTAAAATTGAAATGTATGCTATTTGTACTGTAAAAGCATTGTATGCACTGAGAAAACAACTTTATTCTCTTGATGTACAGAGGCATAATACAACTTTCAAACTATTCATAATCATGTGGGAAGTTAATTTAAAATGTTTCCCAATGGTTTGCACTCTGCACTTTCGTGGAAAATTGAGATGTATACTACCTTAATGTCAGAACATAGTATGCACTGAGAAAGTAACTTTTTTGTCTTGATGAACAGAGGCATGAAACAACTTTCAACCTACTCATACTCATGTGGGAAGTTAACCAAAAGTGTTTCCATTTGGTTTGCAGTAAGTACTTTGGAGTAAAATTGAAATGTATAGTATTTGTATTGTCTTCGTATAGTATGCACTGAGATAACTTTTTTGTTATCATGTGTAGAGCCATAATACAACTTTCAAACAACTCAGAAACATGTGGGAAGTTAACCAAAGGTGTTTCCATTAGGTTTGCAGTAAGTACTTTGGTGTAAAATTGAAATTTATGCTATTTGCTTTGTAAAAGCATTGTATGCACTGAGAGATCAACTTTTTTGTCTTTATGTGCACAGGTATGAAACAACTTGCAGACATCTCAGAATCATGTTGGAAGATAACCTAAGGTGTTTCCATTAGGTTTGCAGTAAGTAGTTTGCTGTAAAATTGAAATGTATACTATTTGTTTTGTCTAAGCATTGTATGCCCTGAGATAACAACTTTTTTGTGTTGATGTGTGGAGCCACGAAAAAACTTTCAAACTACTCATAATCATTTGGGAAGTTAACCTAAGGTGTTTCCATTAGGTTTGCAGTAAGTACTTTGGTGTAAAATTGAAATGTATACTATTTGTATTATCTAAGCATTGTATGCACTGAGATAACAACTTTTTTCTGTTGATGTGTGGAGCCATGAAAAAACTTTCAAACTAATCAGAATCATTTGGGAAGTTAACCTAAGCTGTTTCCATTAGGTTTGCAGTAAGTACTTTGGTGTTAAATTGAAATGTATACGATTTCAATTGTCTAAGCATAGTCTGCACTGAGAAAGTAATTTGTTTGTCTTGATGAACAGAGGCATGAAACAACTTTCAACCTACTCATACTCATGTGGAAAGTTAACCAAAGGTGTTTGCATTAGGATTGCAGTAAGTAGTTTGGTGTAAAATTGAAATGTATACGATTTGCATTATCAGAGTATTGTATGCACTGAGATAACAAGTTTTTTGTGTTGATGTGTGCAGCCATGAAAAAACTTTCAAACTACTCATAATCATTTGGGAAGTTAACCTAAGGTCTTTCCATTAAGTTTGTAGCAAATACTTTGGTGTAAAATTGAAATGTATACTATTTGTATTATCTAAGCATTGTATGCACTGAGATAACAACTTTTTTGTGTTGGTGTGTGGAGCCATGAAAAAACTTTCAAACTACTCATACTCATTTGGGAAGTTCACCAAACGTTTTTCCATTAGGTTTGCAGTAAGTACTTTGGTGTAAAATTGAAATGTATGCTATTTGTATTGTAAAAGCATTGTATGCACTGAGAGATCAACTTTTTTCTCTTTATGTGCACAGGTATGAAACAACTTTCAGACATCTCAGAATCATGTGGGAAGTTAACCTAAGGTGTTTCCATTTGGTTTGCAGTAAGTACTTTGGTGTAAAATTGAAATGAAAACTATTTGTATTATCTAAGCATTGTATGCACTGAGATAACAACTTTTTTGTGTTGATGTGCGGAGCCATGAAAAAACTTTCAAACTACTCAGAATCATTTGGGAAGTTAACCTAGGGTGTTTCCATTAGGTTTGCAGTCAGTACTTTGGCGTAAAATTGAAATGTATACTATTTGTATTATCTAAGCATTGTATGCACTGAGATAACAACTTTTTTGTGTTGATGTGTGGAGCCATGAAAAAACTTTCAAACTACTCATATTCATTTGGGAAGTTAACCTAAGGTGTTTCCATTAGGTTTGCAGTAAGTACTTTGGTGTAAAATTGAAATGTATACTATTTGTATTGTCTAAGCATAGTATGCACTGAGAAAGTAACTTTTTTGTCTTGATGAACAGAGGCATGAAACAACATTCAACCTACTCATACTCATGTGGGGAGTTAACCTAAGGTGTTTCCATTAGGTTTGCAGTCAGTACTTTGGAGTAAAATTGAAATGTATACTATTTGTATTATCTAAGCATTCTATGCACTGAGATAACAACTTTTTTGTGTTGATGTGTGGAGCCATGAAAAAACTTTCAAACTACTCATAATCATGTGGGAAGTTAAGCTAAGGTGTTTCCATGAGGTTTGCAGTAAATACTTTGGTATAAAATTGAAATGTATGCTATTTGTACTGTAAAAGCATTGTATGCACTGAGAAAACAACTTTATTCTCTTGATGTACAGAGGCATAATACAACTTTCAAACTATTCATAATCATGTGGGAAGTTAATTTAAAATGTTTCCCAATAGTTTGCACTCTGCACTTTGGTGGAAAATTGAGATGTATACTACCTTAATGTCAGAACATAGTATGCACTGAGAAAGTAACTTTAATGTCTTGATGAACAGAGGCATGAAACAACTTTCAACCTACTCATACTCATGTGGGAAGTTAACCAAAAGTGTTTCCATTTGGTTTGCAGTAAGTACTTTGGAGTAAAATTGAAATGTATAGTATTTGTATTGTCTTCGTATAGTATGCACTGAGATAACTTTTTTGTTATCATGTGTAGAGCCATAATACAACTTTCAAACAACTCAGAAACATGTGGGAAATTAACCAAAGGTGTTTCCATTAGGTTTGCAGTAAGTACTTTGGTGTAAAATTGAAATTTATGCTATTTGCTTTGTAAAAGCATTGTATGCACTGAGAGATCAACTTTTTTGTCTTTATGTGCACAGGTATGAAACAAATTGCAGACATCTCAGAATCATGTCGGAAGTTAACCTAAGGTGTTTCCATTAGGTTTGCAGTAAGTAGTTTGCTGTAAAATTGAAATGTATACTATTTGTATTGTCTAAGCATTGTATGCCCTGAGATAACAACTTTTTTGTGTTGATGTCTGGAGCCACGAAAAAACTTTCAAACTACTCATAATCATTTGGGAAGTTAACCTAAGGTGTTTCCATTAGGTTTGCAGTAAGTACTTTGGTGTAAAATTGAAATGTATACTATTTGTATTATCTAAGCATTCTATGCACTGAGATAACAACTTTTTTGTGTTGATGTATGGAGCCATGAAAAAACTTTCAAACTACTCATAATCATTTGGGAAGTTAACCTAAGGTGTTTCCTTCAGGTTTGTAGTTATTACTTTGGTGTAAAATTGAAATGTATACTATTTGTATTATCTAAGCATTGTATGCACTGAGATAACAACTTTTTTCTGTTGATGTGTGGAGCCATGAAAAAACTTTCAAACTAATCAGAATCATTTGGGAAGTTAACCTAAGGTGTTTCCATTAGGTTTGCAGTAAGTACTTTGGTGTTAAATTGAAATGTATACGATTTCTATTGTCTAAGCATAGTCTGCACTGAGAAAGTAATTTGTTTGTCTTGATGAACAGAGGCATGAAACAGCTTTCAACCTACTCATACTCATGTGGAAAGTTAAGCAAAGGTGTTTGCATTAGGATTGCAGTAAGTAGTTTGGTGTAAAATTGAAATGTATACGATTTGCATTATCAGAGTATTGTATGCACTGAGATAACAACTTTTTTGTGTTGATGTGTGCAGCCATGAAAAAACTTTCAAACTACTCATAATCATTTGGGAAGTTAACCTAAGGTCTTTCCATTAAGTTTGTAGCAAATACTTTGGTGTAAAATTGAAATGTATACTATTTGTATTATCTAAGCATTGTATGCACTGAGATAACAACTTTTTTGTGTTGGTGTGTGGAGCCATGAAAAAACTTTCAAACTACTCATAATCATTTGGGAAGTTAACCTAAGGTGTTTCCATTAGGTTTGCAGTAAGTACTATGGTGTAAAATTGAAATGTATACTATTTGTATTGTCTAAGCATAGTATGCACTGAGAAAGTAACTTTTTTGTCTTGATGAAGAGAGGCATGAAACAACTTTCAACCTACTCATACTCATGTGGGAAGTTACCCTAAGGTGTTTCCATTAGGTTTGCAGTAAGTACTTTGGTGTAAAATTGAAATGTATACTATTTGTATTGTCTAAGCATAGTCTGCACTGAGAAAGTAATTTTTTTGTCTTGATGAACAGAGGCATGAAACAACTTTCAACCTACTCATACTCATGTGGGAAGTTCACCAAACGTTTTTCCATTAGGTTTGCAGTAAGTACTTTGGTGTAAAATTGAAATGTATGCTATTTGTATTGTAAAAGCATTGTATGCACTGAGAGATCAACTTTTTTCTCTTTATGTGCACAGGTATGAAACAACATTCAGACATCTCAGAATCATGTGGGAAGTTAACCTAAGGTGTTTCCATTTGGTTTGGAGTAAGTACTTTGGTGTAATATTGAAATGAAAACTATTTGTATTATCTAAGCATTGTATGCACTGAGATAACAACTTTTTTGTGTTGATGTGCGGAGCCATGAAAAAACTTTCAAACTACTCAGAATCATTTGGGAAGTTAACCTAAGGTGTTTCCATTAGGTTTGCAGTATGTAGTTTGGTGTAAAATTGAAATGTATACTATTTGTATTATCTAACCATTGTATGCCCTGAGTTAACAACATTTTTGTGTTGATGTGTAGAGCCATGAAACAACTTTCAAACTATTCATAATGATGTGGGAAGTTAACTTAAAATGTTTCCCAATGGTTTGCACTCTGCACTTTGGTGGAAAATTGAGATGTATACTACCTTAATGTCTAACATAGTATGCACTGAGAAAGTAACTTTTTTCTCTTGATGAACAGAGGCATGAAAGAACTTTAAACCTACTCATACTCATGTGGAAAGTTAACCTAAGTAGTTTCCAGTAGGTTTGTAGTAAGGACTTTGGTGTAAAATTGAAATTTATACTATTTGCATTATCTAAGCATTGTATGCACTGAGATAACAACTTTTTTGTGTTGATGTATGGAGCCGTGAAAAAACTTTCAAACTACTCATAATCATGTGGGAAGTTAACCAAAAGTGTTTCCATTTGGTTTGCAGTAAGTAGTTTGGAGTAAAATAGAAATGTATACTATTTGTATTGTCTCTGTATAGTATGCACTGAGATAACAACTTTTTTGTTTTCATGTGTAGAGCCATAATACAACTTTCAAACATCTCAGAAACATGTGGGAAGTTAACCAAAGGTATATCCATTAGGTTTGCAGTGAGTACTTTGGTGTAAAATTGAAATGTATACTATTTGTATTGCCTGAGCCTAGTATGCACTTAGAAAGTAACTTTTTTGTCTTGATGAACAGAGGCATGAAACAACTTTCAACCTACTCATAGTCATGTGGGAAGCTAACCAAAGGTGTTTGCATTAGGTTTGCAGTATGTACTTTGGTGTAAAAGTGAAATGTATGCTATTTGTATTGTAAAAGCATTGTATGCACTGAGAGATCAACTTTTTTGTTTTCATGTGTAGAGCCATAATACAACTTTCAAACAACTCAGAAACGTGTGGGAAGTTAACCTAAGGTGTTTCCATTAGGTTTGCATTAAGTACTTTGGTGTAAAATTGAAATGTATACTATTTGTATTACCTAACCATTGTATGCCCTGAGTTATCAACATTTTTGTGTTGATGGGTAGAGCCATGAAACAACTTTCAAACTATTCATAATCATGTGGGAAGTTAACTTAAAATGTTTCCCAATGGTTTGCACTCTGCACTTTGGTGGAAAATTGAGATGTATACTACCTTAATGTCTAACAGAGTATGCACTGAGAAAGTAACTTTTTTGTCTTCATGAACAGAGGCATGAAACAACTTTCAACCTACTCATACTCATGTGGGAAGTTAACCAAAGGTTTTTCCATTAGGTTTGCAGTAAGTACTTTGGTGTAAAATTGAAATGTATGCTATTTGTATTGTAAAAGCATTGTATGCACTGAGAGATCAACTTTTTTGTCTTTATGTGCACAGGTGTGAAACAACTTTCAGACATCTCAGAATCATGTGGGAAGTTAACCTAAGGTGTTTCCATTAGGTTTGCAGTAAGTACTTGGTGTAAAATTGAAATGTATTCTATTTGTATTATCTAACCATTGTATGCACTGAGATAACAACTTTTTTGTGTTGATGTGTGGAGCCATGAAAAAACTTTCAAACTACTCATAATCATTTGGGAAGTTAACCTAAGGTGTTTCCATTAGATTTGCAGTATGTAGTTTGGTGTAAAATTGAAATGTATACAATTTCTATTATTTAACCATTGTATGCCCTGACTTAACAACATTTTTGTGTTGATGTGTGGAGCCATGAAAAACCTTTCAAACTACTCATAATCATGTGGGAAGTTAACTTAAAATGTTTCCCAATGGTTTGCACTTTGCACTTTGGTGGAAAATTGAGATGTATACTACGTTAATGTCAGAAAATAGTATGCACTGAGAAATAACTTTTTTGTCTTGATGAACAGAGGCATGAAAGAACTTTCAACCTACTCATACTCATGTGGGAAGCTAACCAAAAGTGTTTCCATTCCGTTTGCAGTAAGTACTTTGGAGTAAAATTGAAATGTATACTATTTGTATTATCTAAGCATTCTATGCACTGAGATAACAACTTTTTTGTGTTGATGTGTGGAGCCATGAAAAAACTTTCAAACTACTCATGATTATTTGGGAAGTTAACCTAGGGTGCTTCCATTAGGTTTGCAGTCAGTACTTTGGTGTAAAATTGAAATGTATACTATTTGTATTATCTAAGCATTGTAGGCACTGAGATAACAACTTTTTTGTGTTGATGTGTGGAGCCATGAAAAAACTTTCAAACTACTCATATTCATTTGGGAAGTTAACCTAAGGTGTTTCCATTAGGTTTGCAGTAAGTACTTTGGTGTAAAATTGAAATGTATACTATTTGTATTGTCTAAGCATAGTATGCACTGAGAAAGTAACTTGTTTGTCTTGATGAACAGAGGCATGAAACAACATTCAACCTACTCATACTCATGTGGGAAGTTAACCTAAAGTGTTTCCATTAGGTTTGCAGTAAGTACTTTGGTGTAAAATTGAAATGTATACCATTTGTATTATCTAAGCATTGCATGCACTGAGATAACAACATTTTTGTGTTGATGTGTAGAGCCATGAAACAACTTTCAAACTATTCATAATCATGTGGGAAGTTAACTTAAAATGTTTCCCAATGGTTCGCGCTCTGCACTTTGGTGGAAAATTGATTTATATACCACCTTAATGTCAGAACATAGTATGCACTGAGAAAGTAACTTTTTTGTCTTGATGAACAGAGGCATGAAACAACTTTCAAACTACTCATAATCATTTCGTAAGTTAACCTAAGGTGTTTCCATTAGGTTTGTAGCAAGTACTTTGGTGTAAAATTGAAATGTATACTATTTCTATTATCTAAGCATTGTATGCACTGAGATAACAACTTTTTTGTGTTGATGTGTGGAGCCATGAAAAAACTTTCAAACTACTCATAATCATTTGGGAAGTTAACCTAAGGTGTTTCCATTAGGTTTGCAGTAAGTAGTTTGGTGTAAAATTGAAATGTATACTATTTGTATTATCTAACCATTGTATGCCCTGAGTTAACAACATTTTTGTGTTGATGTGTAGAGCCATGAAACAACGTTCAAACTATTCATAATCATGTGGGAAGTTAACTTCAAATGTTTCCCAATGGTTCGCGCTCTGCATTTTGGTGGAAAATTGAGATATATACTACCTTAATGTCAGAACATAGCATGCACTGAGAAAGTAACTTTTTTGTCTTGATGAACAGAGGCATGAAACAACTTTCAAACTACTAATACTCATGTGGAAAGTTAATCAAAGTTGTTTCCATTAGGTTTGCAGTAAGCACTTTGGTGTAAAATTGAAATGTATACTATTAGTATTATCTAAGCATTCTAAGCACTGAGATAACAACTTTTTTGTGTTGATGTGTGGAGCCATGAAAAAACTTTCAAACTACTCATAATCTTGTGGGAAGTTAAGCTAAGGTGTTTCCATGAGGTTTGCAGTAAGTACTTTGGTGTAAAATTGAAATGTATACGATTTCTATTGTCTAAGCATAGTCTGCACTGAGAAAGTAATTTGTTTGTCTTGATGAACAGAGGCATGAAACAACTTTCAACCTACTCATACTCATGTGGAAAGTTAACCAAAGGTGTTTGCATTAGGATTGCAGTAAGTACTTTGGTGTAAAATTGAAATGTATACGATTTGCATTATCAGAGTATTGTATGCACTGAGATAACAACTTTTTTGTGTTGATGTGTGCAGCCATGAAAAAACTTTCAAACTACTCATAATCATTTGGGAAGTTAACCTAAGGTCTTTCCATTAGGTTTGTAGCAAATACTTTGGTGTAAAATTGAAATGTATACTATTTGTATTATCTAAGCATTGTATGCACTGAGATAACAACTTTTTTGTGTTGGTGTGTGGAGCCATGAAAAAACTTTCAAACTACTCATAATCATTTGGGAAGTTAACCTAAGGTGTTTCCATTAGGTTTGCAGTAAGTACTATGGTGTAAAATTGAAATGTATACTATTTGTATTGTCTAAGCATAGTATGCACTGAGAAAGTAACTTTTTTGTTTTGATGAAGAGAGGCATGAAACAACTTTCAACCTACTCATACTCATGTGGGAAGTTAACCTAAGGTGTTTCCATTAGGTTTGCAGTAAGTACTTTGGTGTAAAATTGAAATGTATACTATTTGTATTGTCTAAGCATAGTCTGCACTGAGAAAGTAATTTTTTTGTCTTGATGAACAGAGGCATGAAACAACTTTCAACCTACTCATACTCATGTGGGAAGTTCACCAAATGTTTTTCCATTAGGTTTGCAGTAAGTACTTTGGTGTAAAATTGAAATGAATGCTATTTGTATTGTAAAAACATTGTATGCACTGAGAGATCAACTTTTTTCTCTTTATGTGCACAGGTATGAAACAACTTTCAGACATCTCAGAATCATGTGGGAAGTTAACCTAAGGTGTTTCCATTTGGTTTGCAGTAAGTACTTTGGTGTAAAATTGAAATGTATACTATTTGTATTATCTAACCATTGTATGCCCTGAGTTAACAACATTTTTGTGTTGATGTGTAGAGCCAGGAAACAACTTTCAAACTATTCATAATCATGTGGGAAGTTAACTTAAAATGTTTCCCAATGGTTCGCGCTCTGCACTTTGGTGGAAAATTGAGATATATACTACCTTAATGTCAGAACATAGTATGCACTGAGAAAGTAACTTTTTTGTCTTGATGAACAGAGGCATGAAACAACTTTCAAACTACTCATAATCATTTCGTAAGTTAACCTCAGTTGTTTCCATTAGGTTTGTAGCAAGTACTTTGCTGTAAAATTGAAATGTATACTATTTGTATTATCTAAGCATTGTATGCACTGAGATAACAACTTTTTTGTGTTGATGTGTGGAGCCATGAAAAAACTTTCAAACTACTCATAATCATTTGGGAAGTTAACCTAAGGTGTTTCCATTAGGTTTGCAGTAAGTACTTTGGTGTAAAATTGAAATGTATACTATTTGTATTATCTAACCATTGTATGCCCTGAGTTAACAACATTTTTGTGTTGATGTGTAGAGCCATGAAACAACGTTCAAACTATTCATAATCATGTGGGAAGTTAACTTCAAATGTTTCCCAATGGTTCGCGCTCTGCACTTTGGTGGAAAATTGAGATATATACTACCTTAACGTCAGAACATAGTATGCACTCAGAAAGTAACTTTTTTGTCTTGATGAACAGAGGCATGAAACAACTTTCAAACTACTAATACTCATGTGGAAAGTTAATCAAAGGTGTTTCCATTAGGTTTGCAGTAAGTACTTTGGTGTAAAATTGAAATGTATACAATTTGTATTATCTAAGCATTCTATGCACTGAGATAACAACTTTTTTGTGTTGATGTGTGGAGCCATGAAAAAACTTTCAAACTACTCATAATCTTGTGGGAAGTTAAGCTAAGGTGTTTCCATGAGGTTTGCAGTAAGTACTTTGGTGTAAAATTGAAATGTATACTATTTGTATTGTCTAAGCATAGTCTGCACTGAGAAAGTAATTTTTTTGTCTTGATGAACAGAGGCATGAAACAACTTTCAACCTACTCATACTCATGTGGGAAGTTCACCAAACGTTTTTCCATTAGGTTTGCAGTAAGTACTTTGGTGTAAAATTGAAATGAATGCTATTTGTATTGTAAAAGCATTGTATGCACTGAGAGATCAACTTTTTTCTCTTTATGTGCACAGGTATGAAACAACTTTCAGACATCTCAGAATCATGTGGGAAGTTAACCTAAGGTGTTTCCATTTGGTTTGCAGTAAGTACTTTGGTGTAAAATTGAAATGTATACTATTTGTATTATCTAAGCATTGTATGCACTGAGATAACAACTTTTTTGTGTTGATGTGTGGAGCCATGAAAAAACTTTCAAACTACTCAGAATCATTTGGGAAGTTAACCTGAGGTGTTTCCATTAGGTTTGCAGTATGAAGTTTGGTGTAAAATTGAAATGTATACTATTTGTATTATCTAACCATTGTATGCCCTGAGTTAACAACATTTTTGTGTTGATGTGTAGAGCCATGAAACAACTTTCAAACTATTCATAATCATGTGGGAAGTTAACTTAAAATGTTTCCCAATGGTGTGCACTCTGCACTTTGGTGGAAAATTGAGATGTATACTACCTTAATGTCTAACATAGTATGCACTGAGAAAGTAACTTTTTTCTCTTGATGAACAGAGGCATGAAACAACTTTAAACCTACTCATACTCATGTGGAAAGTTAACCTAAGTAGTTTCCAGTAGGTTTGTAGTAAGTACTTTGGTGTAAAATTGAAATGTATACTATTTGTATTATCTAAGCATTGTATGCACTGAGATAACAACTTTTTTGTGTTGATGTATGGAGCCATGAAAAAACTTCCAAACTACTCAAAATCATTTGGGAAGTTAACCTAAGGTGTTTCCATTAGGTTTGCAGTAAGTACTTTGGTGTAAAATTGAAATGTATACTATTTGTATTGTCTAAGCATAGTATGCACTGAGAAAGTAACTTTTTTGTCTTGATGAACAGAGGCATGAAACAACTTTCAACCTACTCATACTCATGTGGGAAGTTAACCAAAAGTGTTTCCATTAGGTTTGCAGTAAGTTCTTTGGAGTAAAATTGAAATGTATACTATTTGTATTGTCTTAGTATTGTATGCACTGAGAAAACAACTTTTTTCTCTTGATGTGCAGAGCCATAATACAACTTTCAAACTATTCATAATCATGTGGGAAGTTAATTTAAAATGTTTCCCAATGGTTTGCACTCTGCACTTTGGTGGAAAATTGAGATGTATACTACCTTAATGTCAGAACATAGTATGCACTGAGAAAGTAACTTTTTTGTCTTGATGAACAGAGACATGAAACAACTTTCAACCTACTCATACTCATGTGGGAAGTTAACCAAAAGTGTTTCCATTTGGTTTGCAGTAAGTACTTTGGAGTAAAATTGAAATGTATACTATTTGTATTGTCTGAGTATAGTATGCTCTGAGATAACAACTATTTTGTTTTCATGTGTAGATCCATAATACAACTTTCAAACAACTCAGAAACATGTGGGAAGGTAACCAAAGGTGTTTCCATTAGGTTTGCAGTAAGTACTTTCGTGTAAAATTGAAATGTATACTATTTGCATTGTCTAAGCATTTTATGCACAGAGAGATCAACTTTTTTGTCTTTATGTGCACAGGTTTGAAGCAACTTTCAGACATCTCAGAATCATGTGGGAAGTTAACCTAAGGTGTTTCCATTTGGTTTGCAGTAAGTACTTTGGTGTAAAATTGAAATGTATACTATTTCTATTATCTAAGCATTGTATGCACTGAGATAACAACTTTTTTGTGTTGTTGTGTGGAGCCATGAAAAAACTTTCAAACTACTCAGAATCATTTGGGAAGTTAACCTAAGGTGTTTCCATTAGGTTTGCAGTATGTAGTTTGGTGTAAAATTGAAATGTATACTATTTGTATTATCTAACCATTGTATGCCCTGAGTTAACAACATTTTTGTGTTGATGTGTAGAGCCAGGAAACAACTTTCAAACTATTCATAATCATGTGGGAAGTTAACTTAAAATGTTTCCCAATGGTTCGCGCTCTGCACTTTGGTGGAAAATTGAGATATATACTACCTTAATGTCAGAACATAGTATGCACTGAGAAAGTAACTTTTTTGTCTTGATGAACAGAGGCATGAAACAACTTTCAAACTACTCATAATCATTTGGGAAGTTAACCTAAGGTCTTTCCATTAGGTTTGTAGCAAATACTTTGGTGTAAAATTGAAATGTATACTATTTGTATTATCTAAGCATTGTATGCACTGAGATAACAACTTTTTTGTGTTGGTGTGTGGAGCCATGAAAAAACTTTCAAACTACTCATAATCATTTGGGACGTTAACCTAAGGTGTTTCCATTAGGTTTGCAGTAAGTACTATGGTGTAAAATTGAAATGTATACTATTTGTATTGTCTAAGCATAGTATGCACTGAGAAAGTAACTTTTTTGTTTTGATGAAGAGAGGCATGAAACAACTTTCAACCTACTCATACTCATGTGGGAAGTTAACCTAAGGTGTTTGCATTAGGTTTGCAGTAAGTACTTTGGTGTAAAATTGAAATGTATACTATTTGTATTGTCTAAGCATAGTCTGCACTGAGAAAGTAATTTTTTTGTCTTGATGAACAGAGGCATGAAACAACTTTCAACCTACTCATACTCATGTGGGAAGTTCACCAAACGTTTTTCCATTAGGTTTGCAGTAAGTACTTTGGTGTAAAATTGAAATGAATGCTATTTGTATTGTAAAAGCATTGTATGCACTGAGAGATCAACTTTTTTCTCTTTATGTGCACAGGTATGAAACAACTTTCAGACATCTCAGAATCATGTGGGAAGTTAACCTAAGGTGTTTCCATTTGGTTTGCAGTAAGTACTTTGGTGTAAAATTGAAATGTATACTATTTGTATTATCTAACCATTGTATGCACTGAGATAACAACTTTTTTGTGTTGATGTGTGGAGCCATGAAAAAACTTTCAAACTACTCAGAATCATTTGGGAAGTTAACCTAAGGTGTTTCCATTAGGTTTGCAGTATGTAGTTTGGTGCAAAATTGAAATGTATACTATTTGTATTATCTAACCATTGTATGCCCTGAGTTAACAACATTTTTGTGTTGATGTGTAGAGCCATGAAACAACTTTCAAACTATTCATAACCATGTGGGAAGTTAACTTAAAATGTTTCCCAATGGTGTGCACTCTGCACTTTGGTGGAAAATTGAGATGTATACTACCTTAATGTCTGACATAGTATGCACTGAGAAAGTAACTTTTTTCTCTTGATGAACAGAGGCATGAAACAACTTTAAACCTACTCATACTCATGTGGAAAGTTAACCTAAGTAGTTTCCAGTAGGTTTGTAGTAAGTACTTTGGTGTAAAATTGAAATGTATACTATTTGTATTCTCTAAGCATTGTATGCACTGAGATAACAACTTTTTTGTGTTGATGTATGGAGCCATGAAAAAACTTCCAAACTACTCAAAATCATTTGGGAAGTTAACCTAAGGTGTTTCCATTAGGTTTGCAGTAAGTACTTTGGTGTAAAATTGAAATGTATACTATTTGTATTGTCTAAGCATAGTATGCACTGAGAAAGTAACTTTTTTGTCTTGATGAACAGAGGCATGAAACAACTTTCAACCTACTCATACTCATGTGGGAAGTTAACCAAAAGTGTTTCCATTAGGTTTGCAGTAAGTTCTTTGGAGTAAAATTGAAATGTATACTATTTGTATTGTCTTAGTATTGTATGCACTGAGAAAACAACTTTTTTCTCTTGATGTGCAGAGCCATAATACAACTTTCAAACTATTCATAATCATGTGGGAAGTTAATTTAAAATGTTTCCCAATGGTTTGCACTCTGCACTTTGGTGGAAAATTGAGATGTATACTACCTTAATGTCAGAACATAGTATGCACTGAGAAAGTAACTTTTTTGTCTTGATGAACAGAGACATGAAACAACTTTCAACCTACTCATACTCATGTGGGAAGTTAACCAAAAGTGTTTCCATTTGGTTTGCAGTAAGTACTTTGGAGTAAAATTGAAATGTATACTATTTGTATTGTCTGAGTATAGTATGCTCTGAGATAACAACTATTTTGTTTTCATGTATAGATCCATAATACAACTTTCAAACAACTCAGAAACATGTGGGAAGGTAACCAAAGGTGTTTCCATTAGGTTTGCAGTAAGTACTTTCGTGTAAAATTGAAATGTATACTATTTGCATTGTCTAAGCATTTTATGCACAGAGAGATCAACTTTTTTGTCTTTATGTGCACAGGTTTGAAGCAACTTTCAGACATCTCAGAATCATGTGGGAAGTTAACCTAAGGTGTTTCCATTAGGTTTGCAGTAAGTACTTTGGTGTAAAATTGAAATGTATACTATTTATATTATCTAATCATTGTATGCCCTGAGTTAACAACATTTTTGTGTTGATGTGTAGAGCCATGAAAGAACTTTCAAACTATTCATAATCATGTGGGAAGTTAACTTAAGCTGTTTCCATTAGGTTTGCAGTGAGTACTTTGGTGTAAAATTGAAATGTATACTATTTGTATTGCCTAAGCCTAGTATGCACTGAGAAAGTAACTTTTTTGTCTTGATGAACAGAGGCATGAAACAACTTTCAACCTACTCATAGTCATGTGGGAAGCTAACCAAAGGTGTTTGCATTAGGTTTGCAGTAAGTACTTTGGTGTAAAAGTGAAATGTATGCTATTTGTATTGTAAAAGCATTGTATGCACTGAGAGATCAACTTTTTTGTTTTCATGTGTAGAGCCATAATACAACTTTCAAACAACTCAGAAACGTGTGGGAAGTTAACCTAAGGTGTTTCCATTAGGTTTGCAGTAAGTACTTTGGTGTAAAGTTGAAATGTATACTATTTGTATTATCTAAGCATTGTATGCACTGAGATAACAACTTTTTTGTGTTGATGTATGGAGCCATGAAAAAACTTTCAAACTACTCATAATCATTTGGGAAGTTAACCTAAGGTGTTTCCATTAGGTTTGCAGTAAGTACTTTAGTGTAAAATTGAAATGTATACTATTTGTATTCTCTAAGCATAGTATGCACTGAGAAAGTAACTTTTTTGTCTTGATGAACAGAGGCATGAAACAACTTTCAACCTACTCATACTCATGTGGGAAGTTAACCAAAGGTGGTACCATTCGGTTTGCAGTAAGTACTTTGGTGTAAAATTGAAATGTATACTATTTGTATTGTAAAAGCATTGTATGCACTCAGAGATCAACTTTTTTGTCATTAAGTGCACAGGTATGAAACAATTTCAGACATCTCAGAATCATGTGGGAAGTTAACCTAAGGTGTTTCCATTAGGTTTGCATTAAGTACTTTGGTGTAAAATTGAAATGTATAGTATTTGTATTATCTAACCATTGTATGCCCTGAGTTATCAACATTTTTGTGTTGATGTTTAGAGCCATGAAACAACTTTCAAACTATTCACAATCATGTGGGAAGTTAACTTAAATTGTTTCCCAATGGTTTGCACTCTGCACTTTGGTGGAAAATTGAGATGTATACTACCTTAATGTCTATCATAGTATGCACTGAGAAAGTAACTTTTTTGTCTTCATGAACAGAGGCATGAAACAACTTTCAACCTACTCATACTCATGTGGGAAGTTAACCAAAGGTTTTTCCATTAGGTTTGCAGTAAGTACTTTGGTGTAAAATTGAAATGTATGCTATTTGTATTGTAAATGCATTGTATGCACTGAGAGATCAACTTTTTTGTCTTTATGTGCACAGGTGTGAAACAACTTTCAGACAACTCAGAATCATGTGGGAAGTTAACCTAAGGTGTTTCCATTAGGTTTGCAGTAAGTACTTTGGTGTAAAATTGAAATGTATACTATTTATATTATCTAATCATTGTATGCCCTGAGTTAACAACATTTTTGTGTTGATGTGTAGGGCCATGAAAGAACTTTCAAACTATTCATAATCATGTGGGAAGTTAACTTAAGCTGTTTCCATTAGGTTTGCAGTGAGTACTTTGGTGTAAAATTGAAATGTATACTATTTGTATTGCCTAAGCCTAGTATGCACTGAGAAAGTAACTTTTTGTCTTGATGAACAGAGGCATGAAACAACTTTCAACCTACTCATAGTCATGTGGGAAGCTAACCAAAGGTGTTTGCATTAGGTTTGCAGTAAGTACTTTGGTGTAAAATTGAAATGTATACTATTTGTATTATCTAACCATTGTATGCACTGAGATAACAACTTTTTTGTGTTGATGTGTGGAGCCATGAAAAAACTTTCAAACTACTCATAATCATTTGGGAAGTTAACCTAAGGTGTTTCCATTAGTTTTGCAGTATGTAGTTTGGTGTAAAATTGAAATGTATACTATTTGTATTATCTAACCATTGTATGCCCTGAGTTAACAACATTTTTGTGTTGATGTGTGGAGCCATGAAAAAGCTTTCAAACTACTCATAATCATGTGGGAAGTTAACTTAAAATGTTTCCCAATGGTTTGCACTCTGCACTTTGGTGGAAAATTGAGATGTATACTACCTTAATGTCAGAAAATAGTATGCACTGAGAAAGTAACTTTTTTGTCTTGATGAACAGAGGTATGAAACAACATTCAACCTACTCATACTCATGTGGGAAGTTAACCTAAGGTGTTTCCATTAGGTTTTCAGGAAGAACTTTGGTGTAAAATTGAAATGTAGACTATTTGTATTATCTAAGCATTGTCTGCTCTGAGATAACAACTTTTTTGTGTTGATGTATGGAGCCATGAAAAAACTTTCAAACTACTCATAATCATTTGGGAAGTTAACCTAAGCTGTTTCCATTAGGTTTGCAGTAAGTACTTTGGTGTAAAATTGAAATGTATACTATTTGTATTGTCTAAGCCTACTATGCACTGAGAAATAACTTTTTTGTCTTGATGAACAGAGGCATGAAACAACTTTCAACCTACTCATACTCATGTGGGAAGCTGACCAAAAGAGTTTCCATTGCGTTTGCAGTAAGTACTTTGGAGTAAAATTGAAATGTATACTATTTGTATTATCTAAGCATTGTATGCACTGAGATAACAACTTTTTTGTGTTGATGTGTGGAGCCATGAAAAAACTTTCAAACTACTCATAATCATTTGGGAAGTTAACCTAAGGTGTTTCCATTAGTTTTGCAGTATGTAGTTTGGTGTAAAATTGAAATGTATACTATTTGTATTATCTAACCATTGTATGCCCTGAGTTAACAACATTTTTGTGTTGATGTGTGGAGCCATGAAAAAGCTTTCAAACTACTCATAATCATGTGGGAAGTTAACTTAAAATGTTTCCCAATGGTTTGCACTCTGCACTTTGGTGGAAAATTGAGATGTATACCACCTTAATGTCAGAAAATAGTATGCACTGAGAAAGTAACTTTTTTGTCTTGATGAACAGAGGTATGAAACAACATTCAACCTACTCATACTCATGTGGGAAGTTAACCTAAGGTGTTTCCATTAGGTTTTCAGGAAGAACTTTGGTGTAAAATTTAAATGTATACTATTTGTATTATCTAAGCATTGTCTGCACTGAGATAAGAACTTTTTTGTGTTGATGTATGGAGCCATGAAAAAACTTCCAAACTACTCATAATCATTTGGGAAGTTAAACTGAGCTGTTTCCATTAGGTTTCCAGTAAGTACTTTGGTGTAAAATTGAAATGTATACTATTTGTTTTGTCTAAGCCTAGTATGCACTGAGAAATAACTTTTTTGTCTTGATGAACAGAGGCATGAAACAACTTTCAACCTACTCATACTCATGTGGGAAGCTGACCAAAAGAGTTTCCATTGCGTTTGCAGTAGGTACTTTGGAGTAAAATTGAAATGTATACTATTTGTATTATCTAAGCATTGTATGCACTGAGATAACAACTTTTTTGTGTTGATGTGTGGAGCCATGAAAAAACTTTCAAACTACTCATAATCATTTGGGAAGTTAACCTAAGGTGTTTCCATTAGGTTTGCAGTAAGTACTTTGGTGTAAAATTGAAATGTATACTATTTGCACTGTAAAAGCATTGTATGCACTGAGAGATCAACTTTTTTCTCTTTATGTGCACAGGTATGAAACAACTTTCAGACATCTCAGAATCATGTGGGAAGTTAACCTAAGGTGTTTCCATTTGGTTTGCAGTAAGTACTTTGGTGTAAAATTGAAATGTATACTATTTGTATTATCTAAGCATTGTATGCACTGAGATAACAACTTTTTTGTGTTGATGTGTGGAGCCATGAAAAAACTTTCAAACTACTCAGAATCATTTGGGAAGTTAACCTAAGGTGTTTCCATTAGGTTTGCAGTATGTAGTTTGGTGTAAAATTGAAATGTATACTATTTGTATTATCAAACCATTGTATGCCCTGAGTTAACAACATTTTTGTGTTGATGTGTAGAGCCATGAAACAACTTTCAAACTATTCATAATCATGTGGGAAGTTAACTTAAAATGTTTCCCAATGGTGTGCACTCTGCAATTTGGTGGAAAATTGAGTTGTATACTACCTTAATGTCTAACATAGCATGCACTGAGAAAGTAACTTTTTTCTCTTGATGAACAGAGGCATGAAACAACTTTAAACCTACTCATACTCATGTGGAAAGTTAACCTAAGTAGTTTCCAGTAGGTTTGTAGTAAGTACTTTGGTGTAAAATTGAAATGTATACTATTTGTATTATCTAAGCATTGTATGCACTGAGATAACAACTTTTTTGTGTTGATGTATGGAGCCATGAAAAAACTTCCAAACTACTCATAATCATTTGGGAAGTTACCCTAAGGTGTTTCCATTAGGTTTGCAGTAAGTACTTTGGTGTAAAATTGAAATGTATACTATTTGTATTGTCTAAACATAGTATGCACTGAGAAAGTAACTTTTTTGTCTTGATGAACAGAGGCATGAAACAACTTTCAACCTACTCATACTCATGTGGGAAGTTAACCAAAAGTGTTTCCATTAGGTTTGCAGTAAGTTCTTTGGAGTAAAATTGAAATGTATACTATTTGTATTGTCTTAGTATTGTATGCACTGAGAAAACAACTTTTTTCTCTTGATGTGCAGAGCCATAATACAACTTTCAAACTATTCATAATCATGTGGGAAGTTAATTTAAAATGTTTCCCAATGGTTTGCACTCTGCACTTTGGTGGAAAATTGAGATGTATACTACCTTAATGTCAGAACATAGTATGCACTGAGAAAGTAACTTTTTTGTCTTGATGAACAGAGACATGAAACAACTTTCAACCTACTCATACTCATGTGGGAAGTTAACCAAAAGTGTTTCCATTTGGTTTGCAGTAAGTACTTTGGAGTAAAATTGAAATGTATACTATTTGTATTGTCTTAGTATAGTATGCTCTGAGATAACAACTATTTTGTTTTCATGTGTAGATCCATAATACAACTTTCAAACAACTCAGAAACATGTGGGAAGGTAACCAAAGGTGTTTCCATTAGGTTTGCAGTAAGTACTTTGGTGTAAAATTGAAATGTATACTATTTGTATTGTCTAAGCATTTTATGCACAGAGAGATCAACTTTTTTTGTCTTTATGTGCACAGGTTTGAAGCAACTTTCAGACATCTCAGAATCATGTGGGAAGTTAACCTAAGGTGTTTCCATTAGGTTTGCAGTAAGTACTTTGGTGTAAAATTGAAATGTATACTATTTATATTATCTAATCATTGTATGCCCTGAGTTAACAACATTTTTGTGTTGATGTGTAGAGCCATGAAAGAACTTTGAAACTATTCATAATCATGTGGGAAGTTAACTTAAGCTGTTTCCATTAGGTTTGCAGTGAGTACTTTGGTGTAAAATTGAAATGTATACTATTTGTATTGCCTAAGCCTAGTATGCACTCAGAAAGTAACTTTTTTGTCTTGATGAACAGAGGCATGAAACAACTTTCAACCTACTCATAGTGATGTGGGAAGCTAACCAAAGGTGTTTGCATTAGGTTTGCAGTAAGTACTTTGGTGTAAAAGTGAAATGTATGCTATTTGTATTGTAAAAGCATTGTATGCACTGAGAGATCAACTTTTTTGTTTTCATGTGTAGAGCCATAATACAACTTTCAAACACCTCAGAAACGTGTGGGAAGTTAACCTAAGGTGTTTCCATTAGGTTTGCAGTAAGTACTTTGGTGTAAAATTGAAATGTATACTATTTGTATTATCTAAGCATTGTATGCACTGAGATAACAACTTTTTTGTGTTGATGTATGGAGCCATGAAAAAACTTTCAAACTACTCATAATCATTTGGGAAGTTAACCTAAGGTGTTTCCATTAGGTTTGCAGTAAGTACTTTAGTGTAAAATTGAAATGTATACTATTTGTATTCTCTAAGCATAGTATGCAGTGAGAAAGTAACTTTTTTGTCTTGATGAACAGAGGCATGAAACAACTTTCAACCTACTCATACTCATGTGGGAAGTTAACCAAAGGTGGTACCATTCGGTTTGCAGTAAGTACTTTGGTGTAAAATTGAAATGTATACTATTTGTATTGTAAAAGCATTCTATGCACTCAGAGATCAACTTTTTTGTCATTAAGTGCACAGGTATGAAACAATTTCAGACATCGCAGAATCATGTGGGAAGTTAACCTAAGGTGTTTCCATTAGGTTTGCATTAAGTACTTTGGTGTAAAATTGAAATGTATACTATTTGTATTACCTAACCATTGTATGCCCTGAGTTATCAACATTTTTGTGTTGATGTTTAGAGCCATGAAACAACTTTCAAACTATTCATAATCATGTGGGAAGTTAACTTAAAATGTTTCCCAATGGTTTGCACTCTGAACTTTGGTGGAAAATTGAGATGTATACTACCTTAATGTCTAACATAGTATGCACTGAGAAAGTAACTTTTTTGTCTTCATTAACAGAGGCATGAAACAACTTTCAACCTACTCATACTCATGTGAGAAGTTAACCAAAGGTTTTTCCATTAGGTTTGCAGTAAGTACTTTGGTGTAAAATTGAAATGTATGCTATTTGTATTGTAAATACATTGTATGCACTGAGAGATCAACTTTTTTGTCTTTATGTGCACAGGTGTGAAACAACTTTCAGACATCTCAGAATCATGTGGGAAGTTAACCTAACGTGTTTCCATTAGGTTTGCAGTAAGTACTTGGTGTAAAATTGAAATGTATACTATTTGTATTATCTAAGCATTGTATGCACTGAGATAACAACTTTTTTGTGTTGATGTGTGGAGCCATGAAAAAACTTTCAAACTACTCATAATCATTTGGGAAGTTAACCTAAGGTGTTTCCATTAGGTTTGCAGTATGTAGTTTGGTGTAAAATTGAAATGTATACTATTTGTATTATCTAACCATTGTATGCCCTGAGTTAACAACATTTTTGTGTTGATGTGTAGAGCCAGGAAACAACTTTCAAACTATTCATAATCATGTGGGAAGTTAACTTAAAATGTTTCCCAATGGTTCGCGCTCTGCACTTTGGTGGAAAATTGAGATATATACTACCTTAATGTCAGAACATAGTATGCACTGAGAAAGTAACTTTTTTGTCTTGATGAACAGAGGCATGAAACAACTTTCAAACTACTCATAATCATTTGGGAAGTTAACCTAAGGTCTTTCCATTAGGTTTGTAGCAAATACTTTGGTGTAAAATTGAAATGTATACTATTTGTATTATCTAAGCATTGTATGCACTGAGATAACAACTTTTTTGTGTTGGTGTGTGGAGCCATGAAAAAACTTTCAAACTACTCATAATCATTTGGGACGTTAACCTAAGGTGTTTCCATTAGGTTTGCAGTAAGTACTATGGTGTAAAATTGAAATGTATACTATTTGTATTGTCTAAGCATAGTATGCACTGAGAAAGTAACTTTTTTGTTTTGATGAAGAGAGGCATGAAACAACTTTCAACCTACTCATACTCATGTGGGAAGTTAACCTAAGGTGTTTGCATTAGGTTTGCAGTAAGTACTTTGGTGTAAAATTGAAATGTATACTATTTGTATTGTCTAAGCATAGTCTGCACTGAGAAAGTAATTTTTTTGTCTTGATGAACAGAGGCATGAAACAACTTTCAACCTACTCATACTCATGTGGGAAGTTCACCAAACGTTTTTCCATTAGGTTTGCAGTAAGTACTTTGGTGTAAAATTGAAATGAATGCTATTTGTATTGTAAAAGCATTGTATGCACTGAGAGATCAACTTTTTTCTCTTTATATGCACAGGTATGAAACAACTTTCAGACATCTCAGAATCATGTGGGAAGTTAACCTAAGGTGTTTCCATTTGGTTTGCAGTAAGTACTTTGGTGTAAAATTGAAATGTATACTATTTGTATTATCTAACCATTGTATGCACTGAGATAACAACTTTTTTGTGTTGATGTGTGGAGCCATGAAAAAACTTTCAAACTACTCAGAATCATTTGGGAAGTTAACCTAAGGTGTTTCCATTAGGTTTGCAGTATGTAGTTTGGTGTAAAATTGAAATGTATACTATTTGTATTATCTAACCATTGTATGCCCTGAGTTAACAACATTTTTGTGTTGATGTGTAGAGCCAAGAAACAACTTTCAAACTATTCATAATCATGTGGGAAGTTAACTTAAAATGTTTCCCAATGGTGTGCACTCTGCACTTTGAAGGAAAATTGAGATGTATACTACCTTAATGTCTAACATAGTATGCACTGAGAAAGTAACTTTTTTCTCTTGATGAACAGAGGCATGAAACAACTTTAAACCTACTCATACTCATGTGGAAAGTTAACCTAAGTAGTTTCCAGTAGGTTTGTAGTAAGTACTTTGGTGTAAAATTGAAATGTATACTATTTGTATTATCTAAGCATTGTATGCACTGAGATAACAACTTTTTTGTGTTGATGTATGGAGCCATGAAAAAACTTCCAAACTACTCATAATCATTTGGGAAGTTAACCTAAGGTGTTTCCATTAGGTTTGCAGTAAGTACTTTGGTGTAAAATTGAAATGTATACTATTTGTATTGTCTAAGCATAGAATGCACTGAGAAAGTAACTTTTTTGCCTTGATGAACAGAGGCATGAAACAACTTTCAACCTACTCATACTCATGTGGGAAGTTAACCAAAAGTGTTTCCATTAGGTTTGCAGTAAGTTCTTTGGAGTAAAATTGAAATGTATACTATTTGTATTGTCTTAGTATTGTATGCACTGAGAAAACAACTTTTTTCTCTTGATGTGCAGAGCCATAATACAACTTTCAAACTATTCATAATCATGTGGGAAGTTAATTTAAAATGTTTCCCAATGGTTTGCACTCTGCACTTTGGTGGAAAATTGAGATGTATACTACCTTAATGTCAGAACATAGTATGCACTGAGAAAGTAACTTTTTTGTCTTGATGAACAGAGACATGAAACAACTTTCAACCTACTCATACTCATGTGGGAAGTTAACCAAAAGTGTTTCCATTTGGTTTGCAGTAAGTACTTTGGAGTAAAATTGAAATGTATACTATTTGTATTGTCTTAGTGTAGTATGCTCTGAGATAACAACTATTTTGTTTTCATGTGTGGATCCATAATACAACTTTCAAACAACTCAGAAACATGTGGGAAGGTAACCAAAGGTGTTTCCATTAGGTTTGCAGTAAGTACTTTGGTGTAAAATTGAAATGTATACTATTTGCATTGTCTAAGCATTTTATGCACAGAGAGATCAACTTTTTTGTCTTTATGTGCACAGGTTTGAAGCAAATTTCAGACATCTCAGAATCATGTGGGAAGTTAACCTAAGGTGTTTCCATTAGGTTTGCAGTAAGTACTTTGGTGTAAAATTGAAATGTATACTATTTATATTATCTAATCATTGTATGCCCTGAGTTAACAACATTTTTGTGTTGATGTGTGGAGCCATGAAAGAACTTTCAAACTATTCATAATCATGTGGGAAGTTAACTTAAGCTGTTTCCATTAGGTTTGCAGTGAGTACTTTGGTGTAAAATTGAAATGTATACTATTTGTATTGCCTAAGCCTAGTATGCACTCAGAAAGTAACTTTTTTGTCTTGATGAACAGAGGCATGAAACAACTTTCAACCTACTCATAGTCATGTGGGAAGCTAACCAAAGGTGTTTGCATTAGGTTTGCAGTAAGTACTTTGGTGTAAAAGTGAAATGTATGCTATTTGTATTGTAAAAGCATTGTATGCACTGAGAGATCAACTTTTTTGTTTTCATGTGTAGACCCATAATACAACTTTCAAACAACTCAGAAACGTGTGGGAAGTTAACCTAAGGTGTTTCCATTAGGTTTGCAGTAAGTACTTTCGTGTAAAATTGAAATGTATACTATTTGTATTATCTAAGCATTGTATGCACTGAGATAACAACTTTTTTGTGTTGATGTATAGAGCCATGAAAAAACTTTCAAACTACTCATAATCATTTGGGAAGTTAACCTAAGGTGTTTCCATTAGGTTTGCAGTAAGTACTTTAGTGTAAAATTGAAATGTATACTATTTGTATTCTCTAAGCATAGTATGCACTGAGAAAGTAACTTTTTTGTCTTGATGAACAGAGGCATGAAACAACTTTCAACCTACTCATACTCATGTGGGAAGTTAACCAAAGTTGGTACCATTCGGTTTGCAGTAAGTACTTTGGTGTAAAATTGAAATGTATACTATTTGTATTGTAAAAGCATTGTATGCACTCAGAGATCAACTTTTTTGTCATTAAGTGCACAGGTATGAAACAATTTCAGACATCTGAGAATCATGTGGGAAGTTAACCTAAGGTGTTTCCATTAGGTTTGCATTAAGTACTTTGGTGTAAAATTGAAATGTATACTATTTGTATTACCTAACCATTGTATGCCCTGAGTTATCAACATTTTTGTGTTGATGTTTAGAGCCATGAAACAACTTTCAAACTATTCATAATCATGTGGGAAGTTAACTTAAAATGTTTCCCAATGGTTTGCACTCTGCACTTTGGTGGAAAATTGAGATGTATACTACCTTAATGTCTAACATAGTATGCACTGAGAAAGTAACTTTTTTGTCTTCATGAACGGAGGCATGAAACAACTTTCAACCTACTCATACTCATGTGGGAAGTTAACCAAAGGTTTTTCCATTAGGTTTGCAGTAAGTACTTTGGTGTAAAATTGAAATGTATGCTATTTGTATTGTAAATGCATTGTATGCACTGAGAGATCAACTTTTTTGTCTTTATGTGCACAGGTGTGAAACAACTTTCAGACATCTCAGAATCATGTGGGAAGTTAACCTAAGGTGTTTCCATTGCGTTTGCAGTAAGTACTTTGGAGTAAAATTGAAATGTATACTATTTGTATTATCTAAGCATTGTATGCACTGAGATAACAACTTTTTTGTGTTGATGTGTGGAGCCATGAAAAAACTTTCAAACTACTCATAATCATTTGGGAAGTTAACCTAAGGTGTTTCCAATAGGTTTGCAGTAATTACTTTGGTGTAAAATTGAAATGTATACTATTTGCACTGTAAAAGCATTGTAGGCACTGAGAGATCAACTTTTTTCTCTTTATGTGCACAGGTATGAAACAACTTTCAGACATTTCAGAATCATGTGGGAAGTTAACCTAAGGTGTTTCTATTTGGTTTGCAGTAAGTACTTTGGTGTAAAATCTAAGCATTGTGTGCACTGAGATAACAACTTTTTTGTGTTGATGTGTGGAGCCATGAAAAAACTTTCAAACTACTCAGAATCATTTGGGAAGTTAACCTAAGGTGTTTCCATTAGGTTTGCAGTAAGTACTTTGGTGTAAAATTGAAATGTATACTATTTGTATTGTCTAAGCATAGTATGCACTGAGAAAGTAACTTTTTTGTCTTGATGAACAGAGGCATGAAACAACTTTCAACCTACTCATACTCATGTGGGAAGTTAACCAAAAGTGTTTCCATTAGGTTTGCAGTAAGTTCTTTGGAGTAAAATTCAAATGTATACTATTTGTATTGTCTTAGTATTGTATGCACTCAGAGATCAACTTTTTTGTCATTAAGTGCACAGGTATGAAACAATTTCAGACATCTCAGAATCATGTGGGAAGTTAACCTAAGGTGTTTCCATTAGGTTTGCATTAAGTACTTTGGTGTAAAATTGAAATGTATACCATTTGTATTACCTAACCATTGTATGCCCTGAGTTATCAACATTTTTGTGTTGATGTTTAGAGCCATGAAACAACTTTCAAACTATTCATAATCATGTGGGAAGTTAACTTAAAATGTTTCCCAATGGTTTGCACTCTGCACTTTGGTGGAAAATTGAGATGTATACTACCTTAATGTCTAACATAGTATGCACTGAGAAAGTAACTTTTTTGTCTTCATGAACAGAGGCATGAAACAACTTTCAACCTACTCATACTCATGTGGGAAGTTAACCAAAGGTTTTTCCATTAGGTTTGCAGTAAGTACTTTGGTGTAAAATTGAAATGTATGCTATTTCTATTGTAAATGCATTGTATGCACTGAGAGATCAACTTTTTTGTCTTTATGTGCACAGGTGTGAAACAACTTTCAGACATCTCAGAATCATGTGGGAAGTTAACCTAAGGTGTTTCCATTAGGTTTGCAGTAAGTACTTGGTGTAAAATTGAAATGTAGACTATTTGTATTATCTAAGCATTGTCTGCACTGAGATAAGAACTTTTTTGTGTTGATGTATGGAGCCATGAAAAAACTTTCAAACTACTCATAATCATTTGGGAAGTTAACCTAAGCTGTTTCCATTAGGTTTGCAATAAGTACTTTGGTGTAAAATTGAAATGTATACTATTTGTATTGTCTAAGCCTAGTATGCACTGAGAAATAACTTTTTTGTCTTGAAGAACAGAGGCATGAAACAACTTTCAACCTACTCACACTCATGTGGGAAGCTGACCAAAAGAGTTTCCATTGCGTTTGCAGTAAGTACTTTGGAGTAAAATTGAAATGTATACTATTTGTATTATCTAAGCATTGTATGCACTGAGATAACAACTTTTTTGTGTTGATGTGTGGAGCCATGAAAAAACTTTCAAACTACTCATAATCATTTGGGAAGTTAACCTAAGGTGTTTCCAATAGGTTTGCAGTAATTACTTTGGTGTAAAATTGAAATGTATACTATTTGCACTGTAAAAGCATTGTATGCACTGAGAGATCAACTTTTTTCTCTTTATGTGCACAGGTATGAAACAACTTTCAGACATTTCAGAATCATGTGGGAAGTTAACCTAAGGTGTTTCCATTTGGTTTGCAGTAAGTACTTTGGTGTAAAATCTAAGCATTGTATGCACTGAGATAACAACTTTTTTGTGTTGATGTATGGAGCCATGAAAAAACTTTCAAACTACTCAGAATCATTTGGGAAGTTAACCTAAGGTGTTTCCATTAGGTTTGCAGTAAGTACTTTGGTGTAAAATTGAAATGTATACTATTTGTATTGTCTAAGCATAGTATGCACTGAGAAAGTAACTTTTTTGTCTTGATGAACAGAGGCATGAAACAACTTTCAACCTACTCATACTCATGTGGGAAGTTAACCAAAAGTGTTTCCATTAGGTTTGCAGTAAGTTCTTTGGAGTAAAATTGAAATGTATACTATTTGTATTGTCTTAGTATTGTATGCACTCAGAGATCAACTTTTTTGTCATTAAGTGCACAGGTATGAAACAATTTCAGACATCTCAGAATCATGTGGGAAGTTAACCTAAGGTGTTTCCATTAGGTTTGCATTAAGTACTTTGGTGTAAAATTGAAATGTATACTATTTGTATTACCTAACCATTGTATGCCCTGAGTTATCAACATTTTTGTGTTGATGTTTAGAGCCATGAAACAACTTTCAAACTATTCATAATCATGTGGGAAGATAACTTAAAATGTTTCCCAATGGTTTGCACTCTGCACTTTGGTGGAAAATTGAGATGTATACTACCTTAATGTCTAACATAGTATGCACTGAGAAAGTAACTTTTTTGTCTTCATGAACAGAGGCATGAAACAACTTTCAACCTACTCATACTCATGTGGGAAGTTAACCAAAGGTTTTTCCATTAGGTTTGCAGTAAGTACTTTGGTGTAAAATTGAAATGTATGCTATTTCTATTGTAAATGCATTGTATGCACTGAGAGATCAACTTTTTTGTCTTTATGTGCACAGGTGTGAAACAACTTTCAGACATCTCTGAATCATGTGGGAAGTTAACCTAAGGTGTTTCCATTAGGTTTGCAGTAAGTACTTTGGAGTAAAATTGAAATGTATACTATTTGTATTATCTAAGCATTGTATGCACTGAGATAACAACTTTTTTGTGTTGATGTGTGGAGCCATGAAAAAACTTTCAAACTACTCATAATCATTTGGGAAGTTAACCTAAGGTGTTTCCATTAGTTTTGCAGTATGTAGTTTGGTGTAAAATTGAAATGTATACTATTTGTATTATCTAACCATTGTATGCCCTGAATTAACAACATTTTTGTGTTGATGTGTGGAGCCATGAAAAAGCTTTCAATCTACTCATAATCATGTGGGAAGTTAACTTAAAATGTTTCCCAATGGTTTGCACTCTGCACTTTGGTGGAAAATTGAGATGTATACTACCTTAATGTCAGAAAATAGTATGCACTGAGAAAGTAACTTTTTTGTCTTGATGAACAGAGGTATGAAACAACATTCAACCTACTCATACTCATGTGGGAAGTTAACCTAAGGTGTTTCCATTAGGTTTTCAGGAAGAACTTTGGTGTAAAATTGAAATGTAGACTATTTGTATTATCTAAGCATTGTCTGCACTGAGATAAGAACTTGTTTGTGTTGATGTATGGAGCCATGAAAAAACTTTCAAACTACTCAGAATCATTTGGGAAGTTAACCTGAGCTGTTTCCATTAGGTTTCCAGTAAGTACTTTGGTGTAAAATTGAAATCTATACTATTTGTATTGTCTAAGCCTAGTATGCACTGAGAAATAACTTTTTTGTCTTGATGAACAGAGGCATGAAACAACTTTCAACCTACTCATACTCATGTGGGAAGCTGACCAAAAGAGTTTCCATTGCTTTTGCAGTAAGTACTTTGGAGTAAAATTGAAATGTATACTATTTGTATTATCTAAGCATTGTATGCACTGAGATAACAACTTTTTTGTGTTGATGTGTGGAGCCATGAAAAAACTTTCAAACTACTCATAATCATTTGGGAAGTTAACCTAAGGTGTTTCCATTAGTTTTGCAGTATGTAGTTTGGTGTAAAATTGAAATGTATACTATTTGTATTATCTAACCATTGTATGCCCTGAGTTAGCAACATTTTTGTGTTGATGTGTGGAGCCATGAAAAAGCTTTCAAACTACTCATAATCATGTGGGAAGTTAACTTAAAATGTTTCCCAATGGTTTGCACTCTGCACTTTGGTGGAAAATTGAGATGTATACTACCTTAATGTCAGAAAATAGTATGCACTGAGAAAGTAACTTTTTTGTCTTGATGAACAGAGGTATGAAACAACATTCAACCTACTCATACTCATGTGGGAAGTTAACCTAAGGTGTTTCCATTAGGTTTTCAGGAAGAACTTTGGTGTAAAATTGAAATGTAGACTATTTGTATTATCTAAGCATTGTCTGCACTGAGATAAGAACTTTTTTGTGTTGATGTATGGAGCCATGAAAAAACTTTCAAACTACTCATAATCATTTGGGAAGTTAACCTAAGCTGTTTCCATTAGGTTTGCAGTAAGTACTTTGGTGTAAAATTGAAATGTATACTATTTGTATTGTCTAAGCCTAGTATGCACTGAGAAATAACTTTTTTGTCTTGATGAACAGAGGCATGAAACAACTTTCAACCTACTCATACTCATGTGGGAAGCTGACCAAAAGAGTTTCCATTGCGTTTGCAGTAAGTACTTTGGAGTAAAATTGAAATGTATACTATTTGTATTATCTAAGCATTGTATGCACTGAGATAACAACTTTTTTGTGTTGATGTGTGGAGCCATGAAAAAACTTTCAAACTACTCATAATCATTTGGGAAGTTAACCTAAGGTGTTTCCATTAGTTTTGCAGTATGTAGTTTGTTGTAAAATTGAAATGTATACTATTTGTATTATCTAACCATTGTATGCCCTGAGTTAGCAACATTTTTGTGTTGATGTGTGGAGCCATGAAAAAGCTTTCAAACTACTCATAATCATGTGGGAAGTTAACTTAAAATGTTTCCCAATGGTTTGCACTCTGCACTTTGGTGGAAAATTGAGATGTATACTACCTTAATGTCAGAAAATAGTATGCACTGAGAAAGTAACTTTTTTGTCTTGATGAACAGAGGTATGAAACAACATTCAACCTACTCATACTCATGTGGGAAGTTAACCTAAGGTGTTTCCATTAGGTTTTCAGGAAGAACTTTGGTGTAAAATTGAAATGTAGACTATTTGTATTATCTAAGCATTGTCTGCACTGAGATAAGAACTTTTTTGTGTTGATGTATGGAGCCATGAAAAAACTTTCAAACTACTCATAATCATTTGGGAAGTTAACCTGAGCTGTTTCCATTAGGTTTCCAGTAAGTACTTTGGTGTAAAATTAAAATGTATACTACTTGTATTGTCTAAGCATAGTATGCACTGAGAAAGTAACTTTTTTGTCTTGACGAAGAGAGGCATGAAACAACTTTCAACCTATTCATTCTCATGTGGGAAGTTAACCTAAAGTGTTTCCATTAGGTTTGCAGTAAGTACTTTGGTGTAAAATTGAAATGTATACTATTTGTATTATCTAACCATTGTATGCCCTGAGTTAACAACATTTTTGTGTTGATGTGTAGAGCCATGAAACAACTTTCAAACTATTCATAATCATGTGGGAAGTTAACTTAAAATGTTTCCCAATGGTGTGCACTCTGCACTTTGGTGGAAAATTGAGATGTATACTACCTTAATGTCTAACATAGTATGCACTGAGAAAGTAACTTTTTTCTCTTGATGAACAGAGGCATGAAACAACTTTAAACCTAGTCATACTCATGTGGAAAGTTAACCTAAGTAGTTTCCAGTAGGTTTGTAGTAAGTACTTTGGTGTAAAATTGAAATGTATACTATTTGTATTATCTAAGCATTGTATGCACTGAGATAACAACTTTTTTGTGTTGATGTATGGAGCCATGAAAAAACTTCCAAACTACTCATAATCATTTGGGAAGTTAACCTAAGGTGTTTCCATTAGGTTTGCAGTAAGTACTTTGGTGTAAAATTGAAATGTATACTATTTGTATTGTCTAAGCATAGTATGCACTGAGAAAGTAACTTTTTTGTCTTGATGAACAGAGGCATGAAACAACTTTCAACCTACTCATACTCATGTGGGAAGTTAACCAAAAGTGTTTCCATTAGGTTTGCAGTAAGTTCTTTGGAGTAAAATTGAAATGTATACTATTTGTATTGTCTTAGTATTGTATGCACTGAGAAAACAACTTTTTTCTCTTGATGTGCAGAGCCATAATACAACTTTCAAACTATTCATAATCATGTGGGAAGTTAATTTAAAATGTTTCCCAATGGTTTGCAGTCTGCACTTTGGTGGAAAATTGAGATGTATACTACCTTAATGTCAGAACATAGTATGCACTGAGAAAGTAACTTTTTTGTCTTGATGAACAGAGACATGAAACAACTTTCAACCTACTCATACTCATGTGGGAAGTTAACCAAAAGTGTTTCCATTTGGTTTGCAGTAAGTACTTTGGAGTAAAATTGAAATGTATACTATTTGTATTGTCTTAGTATAGTATGCTCTGAGATAACAACTATTTTTGTTTTCATGTGTAGATCCATAATACAACTTTCAAACAACTCAGAAACATGTGGGAAGGTAACCAAAGGTGTTTCCATTAGGTTTGCAGTAAGTACTTTGGTGTAAAATTGAAATGTATACTATTTGTATTGTCTAAGCATTTTATGCACAGAGAGATCAACTTTTTTGTCTTTATGTGCACAGGTTTGAAGCAACTTTCAGACATCTCAGAATCATGTGGGAAGTTAACCTAAGGTGTTTCCATTAGGTTTGCAGTAAGTACTTTGGTGTAAAATTGAAATGTATACTATTTATATTATCTAATCATTGTATGCCCTGAGTTAACAACATTTTTGTGTTGATGTGTAGAGCCATGAAAGAACTTTCAAACTACTCATAATCATGTGGGAAGTTAACTTAAAATGTTTCCCAATGGTTTGCACTCTGCACTTTGGTGGAAAATTGAGATGTATACTACCTTAATGTCAGAAAATAGTATGCACTGAGAAAGTAACTTTTTTGTCTTGATGAACAGAGGTATGAAACAACATTCAACCTACTCATACTCATGTGGGAAGTTAACCTAAGCTGTTTCCATTAGGTTTTCAGGAAGAACTTTGGTGTAAAATTGAAATGTAGACTATTTGTACTATCTAAGCATTGTCTGCACTGGGAGAAGAACTTTTTTGTGTTGATGTATGGAGCCATGAAAATACTTTCAAACTACTCATAATCATTTGGGAAGTTAAGCTGAGCTGTTTCCATTAGGTTTCCAGTAAGTACTTTGGTGTAAAATTGAAATGTATACTATTTGTATTGTCTAAGCCTAGTATGCACTGAGAAAGTAACTTTTTTGTCTTGACGAAGAGAGGCATGAAACAACTTTCAACCTATTCATTCTCATGTGGGAAGTTAACCTAAAGTGTTTCCATTAGGTTTGCAGTAAGTACTTTGGTGTAAAATTGAAATGTATACTATTTGTATTGTCTAACCATTGTATGCCCTGAGATAACAACATTTTTGTGTTGATGTGTGGAGCCATGAAAAAACTTTCAAACTACTCATGATTATTTGGGAAGTTAACCTAGGGTATTTCCATTAGGTTTGCAGTCAGTACTTTGGTGTAAAATTGAAATGTATACTATTTGTATTATCTAAGCATTGTATGCACTGAGATAACAACTTTTTTGTGTTGATGTGTGGAGCCATGAAAAAACTTTCAAACTACTCATATTCATTTGGGAAGTTAACCTTAGGTGTTTCCTTTAGGTTTGCAGTAAGTACTTTGGTGTAAAATTGAAATGTATACTATTTGTATTATCTAAGCATTGTATGCACAGAGATAACAACTTTTTTGTGTTGATGTGTGGAGCCATGAAAAAACTTTCAAACTACTCATACTCATTTGGGAAGTTAACCTAAGGTGTTTCCATTAGGTTTGCAGTAAGTACTTTGGTGTAAAATTGAAATGTATGCTATTTGTATTGTAAATGCATTGTATGCACTGAGAGATCAACTTTTTTGTCTTTATGTGCACAGGTGTGAAACAACTTTCAGACATCTCAGAAACATGTGGGAAGTTAACCTAAGGTGTTTCCATTAGTTTTGCAGTATGTAGTTTGGTGTAAAATTGAAATGTATACTATTTGTATTATCTAACCATTGTATGCCCTGAGTTAGCAACATTTTTGTGTTGATGTGTGGAGCCATGAAAAAGCTTTCAAACTACTCATAATCATGTGGGAAGTTAACTTAAAATGTTTCCCAATGGTTTGCACTCTGCACTTTGGTGGAAAATTGAGATGTATACTACCTTAATGTCAGAAAATAGTATGCACTGAGAAAGTAACTTTTTTGTCTTGATGAACAGAGGTATGAAACAACATTCAACCTACTCATACTCATGTGGGAATTTAACCTAAGGTGTTTCCATTAGGTTTGCAGTAAGTACTTTGGTGTAAAATTGAAATGTATACTATTTGTATTATCTAAGCATTGTATGCACTGAGATAAGAACTTTTTTGTGTTGATGTATGGAGCCATGAAAAAACTTTCAAACTACTCATAATCATTTGGTAAGTTAACCTGAGCTGTTTCCATTAGGTTTCCAGTAAGTACTTTGGTGTAAAATTGAAATGTATACTATTTGTATTGTCTAAGCCTAGTATGCACTGAGAAATAACTTTTTTGTCTTGATGAACAGAGGCATGAAACAACTTTCAACCTACTCATACTCATGTGGGAAGCTGACCAAAAGAGTTTCCATTGCGTTTGCAGTAACTACTTTGGAGTAAAATTGAAATGTATACTATTTGTATTATCTAAGCATTGTATGCACTGAGATAACAACTTTTTTGTGTTGATGTGTGGAGCCATGAAAAAACTTTCAAACTACTCATAATCATTTGGGAAGTTAACCTGAGCTGTTTCCATTAGTTTTGCAGTATGTAGTTTGTTGTAAAATTGAAATGTATACTATTTGTATTATCTAACCATTGTATGCCCTGAGTTAGCAACATTTTTGTGTTGATGTGTGGAGCCATGAAAAAGCTTTCAAACTACTCATAATCATGTGGGAAGTTAACTTAAAATGTTTCCCAATGGTTTGCACTCTGCACTTTGGTGGAAAATTGAGATGTATACTACCTTAATGTCAGAAAATAGTATGCACTGAGAAAGTAACTTTTTTGTCTTGATGAACAGAGGTATGAAACAACATTCAACCTACCCATACTCATGTGGGAAGTTAACCTAAGGTGTTTCCATTAGGTTTTCAGGAAGAACTTTGGTGTAAAATTGAAATGTAGACTATTTGTATTATCTAAGCATTGTCTGCACTGAGATAAGAACTTTTTTGTGTTGATGTATGGAGCCATGAAAAAACTTTCAAACTACTCATAATCATTTGGTAAGTTAACCTGAGCTGTTTCCATTAGGTTTCCAGTAAGTACTTTGGTGTAAAATTGAAATGTATACTATTTGTATTGTCTAAGCCTAGTATGCACTGAGAAATAACTTTTTTGTCTTGATGAACAGAGGCATGAAACAACTTTCAACCTACTCATACTCATGTGGGAAGCTGACCAAAAGAGTTTCCATTGCGTTTGCAGTAAGTACTTTGGAGTAAAATTGAAATGTATACTATTTGTATTATCTAAATTGTATGCACTGAGATAACAACTTTTTTGTGTTGATGTGTGGAGCCATGAAAAAACTTTCAAACTACTCATAATCATTTGGGAAGTTAACCTAAGGTGTTTCCATTAGGTTTGCAGTAAGTACTTTGGTGTAAAATTGAAATGTATACTATTTGTATTGTCTAAGCATAGTATGCACTGAGAAAGTAACTTTTTTGTCTTGACGCAGAGAGGCATGAAACAACTTTCAACCTATTCATTCTCATGTGGGAAGTTAACCTAAAGTGTTTCCATTAGGTTTGCAGTAAGTACTTTGGTGTAAAATTGAAATGTATACTATTTATATTATCTAATCATTGTATGCCCTGAGTTAACAACATTTTTGTGTTGATGTGTAGAGCCATGAAAGAACTTTGAAACTATTCATAATCATGTGGGAAGTTAACTTAAGCTGTTTCCATTAGGTTTGCAGTGAGTACTTTGGTGTAAAATTGAAATGTATACTATTTGTATTGCCTAAGCCTAGTATGCACTCAGAAAGTAACTTTTTTGTCTTGATGAACAGAGGCATGAAACAACTTTCAACCTACTCATAGTCATGTGGGAAGCTAACCAAAGGTGTTTGCATTAGGTTTGCAGTAAGTACTTTGGTGTAAAAGTGAAATGTATGCTATTTGTATTGTAAAAGCATTGTATGCACTGAGAGATCAACTTTTTTGTTTTCATGTGTAGAGCCATAATACAACTTTCAAACAACTCAGAAACGTGTGGGAAGGTAACCTAAGGTGTTTCCATTAGGTTTGCAGTAAGTACTTTGGTGTAAAATTGAAATGTATACTATTTGTATTATCTAAGCATTGTATGCACTGAGATAACAACTTTTTTGTGTTGATGTATGGAGCCATGAAAAAACTTTCAAACTACTCATAATCATTTGGGAAGTTAACCTAAGGTGTTTCCATTAGGTTTGCAGTAAGTACTTTAGTGTAAAATTGAAATGTATACTATTTGTATTCTCTAAGCATAGTATGCACTGAGAAAGTAACTTTTTTGTCTTGATGAACAGAGGCATGAAACAACTTTCAACCTACTCATACTCATGTGGGAAGTTAACCAAAGGTGGTACCATTCGGTTTGCAGTAAGTACTTTGGTGTAAAATTGAAATGTATACTATTTGTATTGTAAAAGCATTGTATGCACTCAGAGATCAACTTTTTTGTCATTAAGTGCACAGGTATGAAACAATTTCAGACATCTCAGAATCATGTGGGAAGTTAACCTAAGGTGTTTCCATTAGGTTTGCATTAAGTACTTTGGTGTAAAATTGAAATGTATACTATTTGTATTACCTAACCATTGTATGCCGAGTTATCAACATTTTTGTGTTGATGTTTAGAGCCATGAAACAACTTTCAAACTATTCATAATCATGTGGGAAGTTAACTTAAAATGTTTCCCAATGGTTTGCACTCTGCACTTTGGTGGAAAATTGAGATGTATACTACCTTAATGTCTAACATAGTATGCACTGAGAAAGTAACTTTTTTGTCTTCATGAACAGAGGCATGAAACAACTTTCAACCTACTCATACTCATGTGGGAAGTTAACCAAAGGTTTTTCCATTAGGTTTGCAGTAAGTACTTTGGTGTAAAATTGAAATGTATGCTATTTGTATTGTAAATGCATTGTATGCACTGAGAGATCAACTTTTTTGTCTTTATGTGCACAGGTGTGAAACAACTTTCAGACATCTCAGAATCATGTGGGAAGTTAACCTAAGGTGTTTCCATTAGGTTTGCAGTAAGTACTTGGTGTAAAATTGAAATGTATACTATTTGTATTATCTAACCATTGTATGCACTGAGATAACAACTTTTTTGTGTTGATGTGTGGAGCCATGAAAAAACTTTCAAACTACTCATAATCATTTGGGAAGTTAACCTAAGGTGTTTCCATTAGTTTTGCAGTATGTAGTTTGGTGTAAAATTGAAATGTATACTATTTGTATTATCTAACCATTGTATGCCCTGAGTTAACAACATTTTTGTGTTGATGTGTGGAGCCATGAAAAAGCTTTCAAACTACTCATAATCATGTGGGAAGTTAACTTAAAATGTTTCCCAATGGTTTGCACTCTGCACTTTGGTGGAAAATTGAGATGTATACTACCTTAATGTCAGAAAATAGTATGCACTGAGAAAGTAACTTTTTTGTCTTGATGAACAGAGGTATGAAACAACATTCAACCTACTCATACTCATGTGGGAAGTTAACCTAAGGCGTTTCCATTAGGTTTTCAGGAAGTACTTTGGTGTAAAATTGAAATGTATACTATTTGTATTGTCTAACCATTGTATGCCCTGAGATAACAACATTTTTGTGTTGATGTGTGGAGCCATGAAAAAACTTTCAAACTACTCATATTCATTTGGGAAGTTAACCTTAGGTGTTTCCATTAGGTTTGCAGTAAGTACTTTGGTGTAAAATTGAAATGTATACTATTTGTATTATCTAAGCATTGTATGCACTGAGATAACAACTTTTTTGTGTTGATGTGTGGAGCCATGAAAAAACTTTCAAACTACTCATACTCATTTGGGAAGTTAACCTAAGGTGTTTCCATTAGGTTTGCAGTAAGTACTTTGGTGTAAAATTGAAATGTATACTATTTGTATTATCTAAGCATTGTATGCACTGAGATAACAACTTTTTTGTGTTGATCTATGGAGCCATGAAAAAACTTCCAAACTACTCATAATCATTTGGGAAGTTAACCTAAGGTGTTTCCATTAGGTTTGCAGTAAGTACTTTGGTGTAAAATTGAAATGTATACTATTTGTATTGTCTAAGCATAGTATGCACTGAGAAAGTAACTTTTTTGTCTTGATGAACAGAGGCATGAAACAACTTTCAACCTACTCATACTCATGTGGGAAGTTAACCAAAAGTGTTTCCATTAGGTTTGCAGTAAGTTCTTTGGAGTAAAATTGAAATGTATACTATTTGTATTGTCTTAGTATTGTATGCACTGAGAAAACAACTTTTTTCTCTTGATGTGCAGAGCCATAATACAACTTTCAAACTATTCATAATCATGTGGGAAGTTAATTTAAAATGTTTCCCAATGGTTTGCACTCTGCACTTTGGTGGAAAATTGAGATGTATACTACCTTAATGTCAGAACATAGTATGCACTGAGAAAGTAACTTTTTTGTCTTGATGAACAGAGACATGAAACAACTTTCAACCTACTCATACTCATGTGGGAAGTTAACCAAAAGTGTTTCCATTTGGTTTGCAGTAAGTACTTTGGAGTAAAATTGAAATGTATACTATTTGTATTGTCTTAGTATAGTATGCTCTGAGATAACAACTATTTTGTTTTCATGTGTAGATCCATAATACAACTTTGAAACAACTCAGAAACATGTGGGAAGGTAACCAAAGGTGTTTCCATTAGGTTTGCAGTAAGTACTTTGGTGTAAAATTGAAATGTATACTATTTGTATTGTCTAAGCATTGTATGCACAGAGAGATCAACTTTTTTGTCTTTATGTGCACAGGTTTGAATCAACTTTCAGACATCTCAGAATCATGTGGGAAGTTAACCTAAGGTGTTTCCATTAGGATTGCAGTAAGTACTTTGGTGTAAAATTGAAATGTATACTATTTATATTAACTAATCATTGTATGCCCTGAGTTAACAACATTTTTGTGTTGATGTGTAGAGCCATGAAAGAACTTTCAAACTATTCATAATCATGTGGGAAGTTAACTTAAGGTGTTTCCATTAGGTTTGCAGTGAGTACTTTGGTGTAAAATTGAAATGTATACTCTTTGTATTGCCTAACTAGTATGCACTGAGAAAGTAACTTTTTTGTCTTGATGAACAGAGGCATGAAACAACTTTCAACCTACTCATACTCATGTGGGAAGTTAACCAAAGGTGTTTCCATTAGGTTTGCAGTAAGTACTTTGGTGTAAAATTGAAATGTATACTATTTGTATTATTTAAGCATTGTATGCACTGAGATAACAACTTTTTTGTGTTGATGTGTGGAGCCATGAAAAAACTTTCAAACTACTCATGATCATTTGGGAAGTTAACCTAGGGTGTTTCTATTAGGTTTGCAGTCAGTACTTTGGTGTAAAATTGAAATGTATACTATTTGCATTATCTAAGCATTGTATGTACTGAGATAACAACTTTTTTGTGTTGATGTGTGGAGTCATGAAAAAACTTTCAAACTACTCATGATCATTTGGGACGTTAACCTAAGGTGTTTCCATTAGGTTTGCAGACAGTACTTTGGTGTAAAATTGAAATGTATACTATTTGTATTAGCTACGCATTTTATGCACTGAGATAACAACTTTTTTGTGTTGATGTGTGGAGCCATGAAAAAACTTTCAAACTACTCATATTCATTTGGGAAGTTAACCTAAGGTGTTTCCATTAGGTTTGCAGTAAGTACTTTGGTGTAAAATTGAAATGTATACTATTTGTATTGTCTAAGCATAGTATGCACTGAGAAAGTAACTTTTTTGTCTTGATGAACAGAGGCATGAAACAACTTTCAACCTACTCATACTCATGTGGGAAGCTAACCAAAAGTGTTTCCATTAGGTTTGCAGTCAGTACTTTGGAGTAAAATTGAAATGTATACTACTTGTATTATCTAAGCATTGTATGCACTGAGATAACAACTTTTTTGTGTTGATGTGTGGAGCCATGAAAAAACTTTCAAACTACTCATGATCATTTGGGACGTTAACCTAGGGTGTTTCCATTAGGTTTGCAGACAGTACTTTGGTGTAAAATTGAAATGTATACTATTTGTATTATCTAAGCATTGTATGCACTGAGATAACAACTTTTTTGTGTTGATGTGTGGAGCCATGAAAAAACTTTCAAACTACTCATGATCATTTGGGACGTTAACCTAGGGTGTTTCCATTAGGTTTGCAGACAGTACTTTGCTGTAAAATTGAAATGTATACTATTTGTATTATCTAAGCATTGTATGCACTGAGATAACAACTTTTTTGTGTTGATGTGTGGAGCCATGAAAAAACTTTCAAACTACTCATATTCATTTGGGAAGTTAACCTAAGGTGTTTCCATTAGGTTTGCAGTAAGTACTGTGGTGTAAAATTGAAATGTATACTATTTGTATTGTCTAAGCATAGTATGCACTGAGAAAGTAACTTTTTTGTCTTGATGAACAGAGGCATGAAACAACTTTCAACCTACTCATACTCATGTGGGAAGCTAACCAAAAGTGTTTCCATTAGGGTTGCAGTCAGTACTTTGGAGTAAAATTGAAATGTATACTATTTGTATTATCTAAGCATTCTATGCACTGAGATAACAACTTTTTTGTGTTGATGTGTGGAGCCATGAAAAAACTTTCAAACTACTCATGATTATTTGGGAAGTTAACCTAGGGTGTTTCCATTAGGTTTGCAGTCAGCACATTGGTGTAAAATTGAAATGTATACTATTTGTATTATCTAAGCATTGTATGCACTGAGATAACAACTTTTTTGTGTTGATGTGTGGAGCCATGAAAAAACTTTCAAACTACTCATAATCATTTGGAAAGTTAACCTAAGCTGTTTCCATTAGGTTTGCAGTAAGTACTTTGGTGTAAAATTGAAATGTATACTATTTGTATTGTCTAAGCATAGTATGCACTGAGAAAGTAACTTTTTTGTCTTGACGAAGAGAGGCATGAAACAACGTTCAACCTATTCATTCTCCTGTGGGAAGTTAACCTAAAGTGTTTCCAATAGGTTTGCAGTAAGTACTTTGGTGTAAAATTGAAATGTATACTATTTGTATTATCTAACCATTGTATGCCCTGAGATAACAACTTTTTTGTGTTGATGTGTGGAGCCATGAAAAAACTTTCAAACTACTCATAATCATTTGGGAAGTTAACCTAAGGTGTTTCCATTAGGTTTGCAGTAAGTACTTTGTTGTAAAATTGAAATTTATACTATTTGTATTCTCTAAGCATAGTATGCACTGAGAAAGTAACTTTTTTGTCTTGACGAAGAGAGGCATGAAACAACTTTCAACCTATTCTTTCTCATGTGGGAAGTTAACCTAAAGTGTTTCCATTAGGTTTGCAGTAAGTACTTTGGTGTAAAATTGAAATGTATACTATTTGTATTATCTAACAATTGTATGCCCTGAGATAACAACATTTTTGTGTTGATGTGTGGAGCCATGAAAAAACTTTCAAACTACTCATGATTATTTGGGAAGTTAACCTAGGGTATTTCCATTAGGTTTGCAGTCAGTACTTTGGTGTAAAATTGAAATGTATACTATTTGTATTATCTAAGCATTGTATGCACTGAGATAACAACTTTTTTGTGTTGATGTGTGGAGCAATGAAAAAACTTTCAAACTACTCATATTCATTTGGGAAGTTAACCTTAGGTGTTTCCATTAGGTTTGCAGTAAGTACTTTGGTGTAAAATTGAAATGTATACTATTTGTATTGTCTAAGCATAGTATGCACTGAGAAAGTAACTTTTTTGTCTTGATGAACAGAGGCATGAAACAACTTTCAACCTACTCAAACTCATGTGGGAAGTTAACCAAAGGTGTTTCCATTAGGTTTGCAGTAAGTACTTTGGTGTAAAATTGAAATGTATACTATTTGTATTATCTAAGCATTGTATGCACTGAGATAACAACTTTTTTGTGTTGATGTGTGGAGCCATGAAAAAACTTTCAAACTACTCATGATCATTTGGGAAGTTAACCTAGGGTGTTTCCATTAGGTTTGCAGTCAGTACTTTGGTGTAAAATTGAAATGTATACTATTTGCATTATCTAAGCATTGTATGCACTGAGATAACAACTTTTTTGTGTTGATGTGTGGAGCCATGAAAAAACTTTCAAACTACTCATGATCATTTGGGACGTTAACCTAGGGTGTTTCCATTAGGTTTGCAGACAGTACTTTGGTGTAAAATTGAAATGTATACTATTTGTATTATCTAAGCATTGTATGCACTGAGATAACAACTTTTTTGTGTTGATGTGTGGAGCCATGATAAAACTTTCAAACTACTCATATTCATTTGGGAAGTTAACCTAAGGTGTTTCCATTAGGTTTGCAGTAAGTACTGTGGTGTAAAATTGAAATGTATACTATTTGTATTGTCTAAGCATAGTATGCACTGAGAAAGTAACTTTTTTGTTTTGATGAACAGAGGGATGAAACAACTTTCAACCTACTCATACTCATGTGGGAAGCTAACCAAAAGTGTTTCCATTAGGGTTGCAATCAGTACTTTGGAGTAAAATTGAAATGTATACTATTTGTATTATCTAAGCATTCTATGCACTGAGATAACAACTTTTTTGTGTTGATGTGTGGAGCCATGAAAAAACTTTCAAACTACTCATCATTATTTGGGAAGTTAACCTAGGGTGTTTCCATTAGGTTTGCAGTCAGCACTTTGGTGTAAAATTGAATTGTAAACTATTTGTATTATCTAAGCATTGCATGCACTGAGATAACAACTTTTTTGTGTTGATGTGTGGAGCCATGAAAAAACTTTCAAACTACTCATGATTATTTGGGAAGTTAACCTAGGGTGTTTCCATTAGGTTTGCAGTCAGCACTTTGGTGTAAAATTGAAATGTATACTATTTGTATTATCTAAGCATTGTATGCACTGAGATAACAACTTTTTTGTGTTGATGTGTGGAGCCATGAAAAAACTTTCAAACTACTCATAATCATTTGGAAAGTTAACCTAAGGTGTTTCCATTAGGTTTGCAGTAAGTACTTTGGTGTAAAATTGAAATGTATACTATTTGTATTGTCTAAGCATAGTATGCACTGAGAAAGTAACTTTTTTGTCTTGACGAAGAGAGGCATGAAACTACTTTCAACCTATTCATTCTCCTGTGGGAAGTTAACCTAAAGTGTTTCCATTAGGTTTGCAGTAAGTACTTTGGTGTAAAATTGAAATGTATACTATTTGTATTATCTAACCATTGTATGCCCTGAGATAACAACTTTTTTGTGTTGATGTGTGGAACCATGAAAAAACTTTCAAACTACTCATAATCATTTGGGAAGTTAACCTAAGGTGTTTCCATTAGGTTTGCAGTAAGTACTTTCGTGTAAAATTGAAATTTATACTATTTGTATTCTCTAAGCATATTATGCACTGAGAAAGTAACTTTTTTGTCTTGACGAAGAGAGGCATGAAACAACTTTCAACCTATTCATTCTCATGTGGGAAGTTAACCTAAAGTGTTTCCATTAGGTTTGCAGTAAGTACTTTGGTGTAAAATTGAAATGTATACTATTTGTATTATCTAACCATTGTATGCCCTGAGATAACAACATTTTTGTGTTGATGTGTGGAGCCATGAAAAAACTTTCAAACTACTCATGATTATTTGGGAAGTTAACCTAGGGTATTTCCATTAGGTTTGCAGTCAGTACTTTGGTGTAAAATTGAAATGTATACTATTTGTATTGTCTAAGCATAGTATGCACTGAGAAAGTAACTTTTTTGTCTTGATGAACAGAGGCATGAAACAACTTTCAACCTACTCATACTCATGTGGGAAGTTAACTAAAGGTGTTTCCATTAGGTTTGCAGTAAGTACTTTGGTGTAAAATTGAAATGTAAACTATTTGTATTATCTAAGCATTGCATGCACTGAGATAACAACTTTTTTGTGTTGATGTGTGGAGCCATGAAAAAACTTTCAAACTACTCATGATTATTTGGGAAGTTAACCTAGGGTGTTTCCATTAGGTTTGCAGTCAGCACTTTGGTGTAAAATTGAAATGTATACTATTTGTATTATCTAAGCATTGTATGCACTGAGATAACAACTTTTTTGTGTTGATGTGTGGAGCCATGAAAAAACTTTCAAACTACTCATAATCATTTGGAAAGTTAACCTAAGGTGTTTCCATTAGGTTTGCAGTAAGTACTTTGGTGTAAAATTGAAATGTATACTATTTGTATTGTCTAAGCATAGTATGCACTGAGAAAGTAACTTTTTTGTCTTGACGAAGAGAGGCATGAAACAACTTTCAACCTATTCATTCTCCTGTGGGAAGTTAACCTAAAGTGTTTCCATTAGGTTTGCAGTAAGTACTTTGGTGTAAAATTGAAATGTATACTATTTGTATTATCTAACCATTGTATGCCCTGAGATAACAACTTTTTTGTGTTGATGTGTGGAGCCATGAAAAAACTTTCAAACTACTCATAATCATTTGGGAAGTTAACCTAAGGTGTTTCCATTAGGTTTGCAGTAAGTACTTTGGTGTAAAATTGAAATGTATACTATTTGTATTGTCTAAGCATATTATGCACTGAGAAAGTAACTTTTTTGTCTTGACGAAGAGAGGCATGAAACAACTTTCAACCTATTCATTCTCATGTGGGAAGTTAACCTAAAGTGTTTCCATTAGGTTTGCAGTAAGTACTTTGGTGTAAAATTGAAATGTATACTATTTGTATTATCTAACCATTGTATGCCCTGAGATAACAACTTTTTTGTGTTGATGTGTGGAGCCATGAAAAAACTTTCAAACTACTCATAATCATTTGGGAAGTTAACCTAAGGTGTTTCCATTAGGTTTGCAGTAAGTACTTTCGTGTAAAATTGAAATTTATACTATTTGTATTCTCTAAGCATATTATGCACTGAGAAAGTAACTTTTTTGTCTTGACGAAGAGAGGCATGAAACAACTTTCAACCTATTCATTCTCATGTGGGAAGTTAACCTAAAGTGTTTCCATTAGGTTTGCAGTAAGTACTTTGGTGTAAAATTGAAATGTATACTATTTGTATTATCTAACCATTGTATGCCCTGAGATAACAACATTTTTGTGTTGATGTGTGGAGCCATGAAAAAACTTTCAAACTACTCATGATTATTTGGGAAGTTAACCTAGGGTATTTCCATTAGGTTTGCAGTCAGTACTTTGGTGTAAAATTGAAATGTATACTATTTGTATTGTCTAAGCATAGTATGCACTGAGAAAGTAACTTTTTTGTCTTGATGAACAGAGGCATGAAACAACTTTCAACCTACTCATACTCATGTGGGAAGTTAACTAAAGGTGTTTCCATTAGGTTTGCAGTAAGTACTTTGGTGTAAAATTGAAATGTATACTATTTCTATCATCTAAGCATTGTATGCACTGAGATAACAACTTTTTTGTGTTGATGTGTGGAGCCATGAAAAAACTTTCAAACTACTCATGATCATTTGGGAAGTTAACCTAGGGTGTTTCCATTAGGTTTGCAGTAAGTACTTTGGTGTAAAATTGAAATGTATACTATTTGTATTATCTAAGCATTGTATGCACTGAGATAACAACTTTTTTGTGTTGATGAGTGGAGCCATGAAAAAACTTTCAAACTACTCATGATCATTTGGGACGTTAACCTAGGGTGTTTCCATTAGGTTTGCAGACAGTACTGTGGTGCAAAATTGAAATGTATACTATTTGTATTATCTAAGCATTGTATGCACTGAGATAACAACTTTTTTGTGTTGATGTGTGGAGCCATGAAAAAACTTTCAAACTACTCATATTCATTTGGGAAGTTAACCTAAGGTGTTTCCATTAGGTTTGCAGTAAGTACTGTGGTATAAAATTGAAATTTATACTATTTGTATTCTCTAAGCATAGTATGCACTGAGAAAGTAACTTTTTTGTCTTGACGAAGAGAGGCAGGAAACAACTTTCAACCTATTCTTTCTCATGTGGGAAGTTAACCTAAAGTGTTTCCATTAGGTTTGCAGTAAGTACTTTGGTGTAAAATTGAAATGTATACTATTTGTATGATCTAACCATTGTATGCCCTGAGATAACAACATTTTTGTGTTGATGTGTGGAGCCATGAAAAAACTTTCAAACTACTCATGATTATTTGGGAAGTTAACCTAGGGTATTTCCATTAGGTTTGCAGTCAGTACTTTGGTGTAAAATTGAAATGTATACTATTTGTATTATCTAAGCATTGTATGCACTGAGATAACAACTTTTTTGTGTTGATGTGTGGAGCCATGAAAAAACTTTCAAACTACTCATATTCATTTGGGAAGTTAACCTTAGGTGTTTCCATTAGGTTTGCAGTAAGTACTTTGGTGTAAAATTGAAATGTATACTATTTGTATTGTCTAAGCATAGTATGCACTGAGAAAGTAACTTTTTTGTCTTGATGAACAGAGGCATGAAACAACTTTCAACCTACTCATACTCATGTGGGAAGTTAACCAAAGGTGTTTCCATTAGGTTTGCAGTAAGTACTTTGGTGTAAAATTGAAATGTATACTATTTGTATTATCTAAGCATTGTATGCACTGAGATAACAACTTTTTTGTGTTGATGTGTGGAGCCATGAAAAAACTTTCAAACTACTCATGATCATTTGGGAAGTTAACCTAGGGTGTTTCCATTAGGTTTGCAGTCAGTACTTTGGTGTAAAATTGAAATGTATACTATTTGCATTATCTAAGCATTGTATGCACTGAGATAACAACTTTTTTGTGTTGATGTGTGGAGCCATGAAAAAACTTTCAAACTACTCATGATCATTTGGGACGTTAACCTAGGGTGTTTCCATTAGGTTTGCAGACAGTACTTTGGTGTAAAATTGAAATGTATACTATTTGTATTATCTAAGCATTGTATGCACTGAGATAACAACTTTTTTGTGTTGATGTGTGGAGCCATGAAAAAACTTTCAAACTACTCATATTCATTTGGGAAGTTAACCTAGGGTATTTCCATTAGGTTTGCAGTCAGTACTTTGGTGTAAAATTGAAATGTATACTATTTGTATTGTCTAAGCATAGTATGCACTGAGAAAGTAACTTTTTTGTCTTGATGAACAGAGGCATGAAACAACTTTCAACCTATTCTTTCTCATGTGGGAAGTTAACCTAAAGTGTTTCCATTAGGTTTGCAGTAAGTACTTTGGTGTAAAATTGAAATGTATACTATTTGTATTATCTAACCATTGTATGCCCTGAGATAACAACATTTTTGTGTTGATGTGTGGAGCCATGAAAAAACTTTCAAACTACTCATGATTATTTGGGAAGTTAACCTAGGGTATTTCCATTAGGTTTGCAGTCAGTACTTTGGTGTAAAATTGAAATGTATACGATTTGTATTATCTAAGCATTGTATGCACTGAGATAACAACTTTTTTGTGTTGATGTGTGGAGCCATGAAAAAACTTTCAAACTACTCATATTCATTTGGGAAGTTAACCTTAGGTGTTTCCATTAGGTTTGCAGTAAGTACTTTGGTGTAAAATTGAAATGTATACTATTTGTATTGTCTAAGCATAGTATGCACTGAGAAAGTAACTTTTTTGTATTGATGAACAGAGGCATGAAACAACTTTCAACCTACTCATACTCATGTGGGAAGTTAACCAAAGGTGTTTCCATTAGGTTTGCAGTAAGTACTTTGGTGTAAAATTGAAATGTATACTATTTGTATTATCTAAGCATTGTATGCACTGAGATAACAACTTTTTTGTGTTGGTGTGTGGAGCCATGAAAAAACTTTCAAACTACTCATGATTATTTGGGAAGTTAACCTAGGGTGTTTCCATTAGGTTTGCAGTCAGCACTTTGGTGTAAAATTGAAATGTATACTATTTGTATTATCTAAGCATTGTATGCACTGAGATAACAACTTTTTTGTGTTGATGTGTGGAGCCATGAAAAAACTTTCAAACTACTCATAATCATTTGGAAAGTTAACCTAAGGTGTTTCCATTAGGTTTGCAGTAAGTACTTTGGTGTAAAATTGAAATGTATACTATTTGTATTGTCTAAGCATAGTATGCACTGAGAAAGTAACTTTTTTGTCTTGACGAAGAGAGGCATGAAACAACTTTCAACCTATTCATTCTCCTGTGGGAAGTTAACCTAAAGTGTTTCCATTAGGTTTGCAGTAAGTACTTTGGTGTAAAATTGAAATGTATACTATTTGTATTATCTAACCATTGTATGCCCTGAGATAACAACTTTTTTGTGTTGATGTGTGGAGCCATGAAAAAACTTTCAAACTACTCATAATCATTTGGGAAGTTAACCTAAGGTGTTTCCAGTAGGTTTGCCGTAAGTACTTTCGTGTAAAATTGAAATTTATACTATTTGTGTTCTCTAAGCATATTATGCACTGAGAAAGTAACTTTTTTGTCTTGACGAAGAGAGGCATGAAACAACTTTCAACCTATTCATTCTCATGTGGGAAGTTAACCTAATGTGTTTCCATTCGGTTTGCAGTAAGTACTTTGGTGTAAAATTGAAATGTATACTATTTGTATTATCTAACCATTGTATGCCCTGAGATAACAACATTTTTGTGTTGATGTGTGGAGCCATGAAAAAACTTTCAAACTACTCATGATTATTTGGGAAGTTAACCTAGGGTATTTCCATTAGGTTTGCAGTCAGTACTTTGGTGTAAAATTGAAATGTATACTATTTGTATTGTCTAAGCATAGTATGCACTGAGAAAGTAACTTTTTTGTCTTGATGAACAGAGGCATGAAACAACTTTCAACCTACTCATACTCATGTGGGAAGTTAACCAAAGGTGTTTCCATTAGGTTTGCAGTAAGTACTTTGGTGTAAAATTGAAATGTATACTATTTCTATCATCTAAGCATTGTATGCACTGAGATAACAACTTTTTTGTGTTGATGTGTGGAGCCATGAAAAAACTTTCAAACTACTCATGATCATTTGGGAAGTTAACCTAGGGTGTTTCCATTAGGTTTGCAGTAAGTACTTTGGTGTAAAATTGAAATGTATACTATTTGTATTATCTAAGCATTGTATGCACTGAGATAACAACTTTTTTGTGTTGATGAGTGGAGCCATGAAAAAACTTTCAAACTACTCATGATCATTTGGGACGTTAACCTAGGGTGTTTCCATTAGGTATGCAGACAGTACTGTGGTGTAAAATTGAAATGTATACTATTTGTATTATCTAAGCATTGTATGCACTGAGATAACAACTTTTTTGTGTTGATGTGTGGAGCCATGAAAAAACTTTCAAACTACTCATGATCATTTGGGACGTTAACCTAGGGTGTTTCCATTAGGTTTGCAGACAGTACTTTGGTGTAAAATTGAAATGTATACTATTTGTATTATCTAAGCATTGTATGCACTGAGATAACAACTTTTTTGTGTTGATGTGTGGAGCCATGAAAAAACTTTCAAACTACTCATATTCATTTGGGAAGTTAACCTAAGGTGTTTCCATTAGGTTTGCAGTCAGTACTTTGGTGTAAAATTGAAATGTATACTATTTGTATTGTCTAAGCATAGTATGCACTGAGAAAGTAACTTTTTTGTCTTGATGAACAGAGGCATGAAACAACTTTCAACCTACTCATACTCATGTGGGAAGTTAACCAAAGGTGTTTCCATTAGGTTTGCAGTAAGTACTTTGGTGTAAAATTGAAATGTATACTATTTGTATTATCTAACCATTGTATGCCCTGAGATAACAACATTTTTGTGTTGATGTGTGGAGCCATGAAAAAACTTTCAAACTACTCATGATTATTTGGGAAGTTAACCTAGGGTATTTCCATTAGGTTTGCAGTCAGTACTTTGGTGTAAAATTGAAATGTATACGATTTGTATTATCTAAGCATTGTATGCACTGAGATAACAACTTTTTTGTGTTGATGTGTGGAGCCATGAAAAAACTTTCAAACTACTCATATTCATTTGGGAAGTTAACCTTAGGTGTTTCCATTAGGTTTGCAGTAAGTACTTTGGTGTAAAATTGAAATGTATACTATTTGTATTGTCTAAGCATAGTATGCACTGAGAAAGTAACTTTTTTGTCTTGATGAACAGAGGCATGAAACAACTTTCAACCTACTCATACTCATGTGGGAAGTTAACCAAAGGTGTTTCCATTAGGTTTGCAGTAAGTACTTTGGTGTAAAATTGAAATGTATACTATTTGTATTATCTAAGCATTGTATGCACTGAGAAAACAACTTTTTTGTGTTGATGTGTGGAGCCATGAAAAAACTTTCAAACTACTCATCATTATTTGGGAAGTTAACCTAGGGTGTTTCCATTAGGTTTGCAGTCAGCACTTTGGTGTAAAATTGAAATGTAAACTATTTGTATTATCTAAGCATTGCATGCACTGAGATAACAACTTTTTTGTGTTGGTGTGTGGAGCCATGAAAAAACTTTCAAACTACTCATGATTATTTGGGAAGTTAACCTAGGGTGTTTCCATTAGGTTTGCAGTCAGCACTTTGGTGTAAAATTGAAATGTATACTATTTGTATTATCTAACCATTGTATGCACTGAGATAACAACTTTTTTGTGTTGATGTGTGGAGCCATGAAAAAACTTTCAAACTACTCATAATCATTTGGAAAGTTAACCTAAGGTGTTTCCATTAGGTTTGCAGTAAGTACTTTGGTGTAAAATTGAAATGTATACTATTTGTATTGTCTAAGCATAGTATGCACTGAGAAAGTAACTTTTTTGTCTTGACGAAGAGAGGCATGAAACAACTTTCAACCTATTCATTCTCCTGTGGGAAGTTAACCTAAAGTGTTTCCATTAGGTTTGCAGTAAGTACTTTGGTGTAAAATTGAAATGTATACTATTTGTATTATCTAACCATTGTATGCCCTGAGATAACAACTTTTTTGTGTTGATGTGTGGAGCCATGAAAAAACTTTCAAACTACTCATAATCATTTGGGAAGTTAACCTAAGGTGTTTCCAGTAGGTTTGCCGAAAGTACTTTCGTGTAAAATTGAAATTTATACTATTTGTGTTCTCTAAGCATATTATGCACTGAGAAAGTAACTTTTTTGTCTTGACGAAGAGAGGCATGAAACAACTTTCAACCTATTCATTCTCATGTGGGAAGTTAACCTAATGTGTTTCCATTCGGTTTGCAGTAAGTACTTTGGTGTAAAATTGAAATGTATACTATTTGTATTATCTAACCATTGTATGCCCTGAGATAACAACTTTTTTGTGTTGATGAATGGAGCCATGAAAAAACTTTCAAAGTACTCATAATCATTTGAGAAGTTAACCTAGGGTATTTCCATTAGGTTTGCAGTCAGTACTTTGGTGTAAAATTGAAATGTATACTATTTGTATTGTCTAAGCATAGTATGCACTGAGAAAGTAACTTTTTTGTCTTGATGAACAGAGGCATGAAACAACTTTCAACCTACTCATACTCATGTGGGAAGCTAACCAAAAGTGTTTCTATTAGGTTTGCAGTCAGCACTTTGGTGTAAAATTGAAATGTATACTATTTGTATTATCTAAGCATTGTAGGCACTGAGATAACAACTTTTTTGTGTTGATGTGTGGAGCCATGAAAAAACTTTCAAACTACTCATGATCATTTGGGAAGTTAACCTAGGGTGTTTCCATTAGGTTTGCAGTAAGTACTTTGGTGTAAAATTGAAATGTATACTATTTGTATTATCTAAGCATTGTATGCACTGAGATAACAACTTTTTTGTGTTGATGAGTGGAGCCATGAAAAAACTTTCAAACTACTCATGATCATTCGGGACGTTAACCTAGGGTGTTTCCATTAGGTATGCAGACAGTACTGTGGTGTAAAATTGAAATGTATACTATTTGTATTATCTAAGCATTGTATGCACTGAGATAACAACTTTTTTGTGTTGATGTGTGGAGCCATGAAAAAACTTTCAAACTACTCATGATCATTTGGGACGTTAACCTAGGGTGTTTCCATTAGGTTTGCAGACAGTACTTTGGTGTAAAATTGAAATGTATACTATTTGTATTATCTAAGCATTGTATGCACTGAGATAACAACTTTTTTGTGTTGATGTGTGGAGCCATGAAAAAACTTTCAAACTACTCATATTCATTTGGGAAGTTAACCTAAGGTGTTTCCATTAGGTTTGCAGTCAGTACTTTGGTGTAAAATTGAAATGTATACTATTTGTATTGTCTAAGCATAGTATGCACTGAGAAAGTAGCTTTTTTGTCTTGATGAACAGAGGCATGAAACAACTTTCAACCTACTCATACTCATGTGGGAAGCTAACCAAAAGTGTTTCCATTAGGTTTGCAGTCAGTACTTTGGAGTAAAATTGAAATGTATACTATTTGTATTATCTAAGCATTGTATGCACTGAGATAACAACTTTTTTGTGTTGATGTGTGGAGCCATGAAAAAACTTTCAAACTACTGATGATCATTTGGGAAGTTAACCTAGGGTGTTTCCATTAGGTTTGCAATCAGTACTTTGGTGTAAAATTGAAATGTATACTATTTGTATTGTCTAAGCATAGTATGCACTGAGAAAGTAACTTTTTTGTCTTGATGAACAGAGGCATGAAACAACTTTCAACCTAATCATACTCATGTGGGAAGTTAACCAAAGGTGTTTCCATTAGGTTTGCAGTAAGTACTTTGGTGTAAAATTGAAATGTATACTATTTGTATTATCTAAGCATTGTATGCACTGAGATAACAACTTTTTTGTGTTGATGTGTGGAGCCATGAAAAAACTTTCAAAGTACTCATATTCATTTGGGAAGTTAACCTAAGGTGTTTCCATTAGGTTTGCAGTAAGTACTGTGGTATAAAATTGAAATGTATACTATTTGTATTGTCTAAGCATAGTATGCACTGAGAAAGTAACTTTTTTGTCTTGATGAACAGAGGCATGAAACAACTTTCAACCTACTCATACTCATGTGGGAAGCTAACCAAAAGTGTTTCCATTAGGGTTGCAGTCAGTACTTTGGAGTAAAATTGAAATGTATACTATTTGTATTATCTAAGCATTCTATGCACTGAGATAACAACTTTTTTGTGTTGATGTGTGGAGCCATGAGAAAACTTTCAAACTACTCATGATTATTTGGGAAGTTAACCTAGGGTGTTTCCATTAGGTTTGCAGTCAGCACTTTGGTGTAAAATTGAAATGTATACTATTTGTATTATCTAAGCATTGCATGCACTGAGATAACAACTTTTTTGTGTTGATGTGTGGAGCCATGAAAAAACTTTCAAACTACTCATGATTATTTGGGAAGTTAACCTAGGGTGTTTCTATTAGGTTTGCAGTCAGCACTTTGGTGTAAAATTGAAATGTATACTATTTGTATTATCTAAGCATTGTATGCACTGAGATAAAAACTTTTTTGTGTTGATGTGTGGAGCCATGAAAAAACTTTCAAACTACTCATAATCATTTGGAAAGTTAACCTAAGGTGTTTCCATTAGGTTTGCAGTAAGTACTTTGGTGTAAAATTGAAATGTATACTATTTGTATTGTCTAAGCATAGTATGCACTGAGAAAGTAACTTTTTTGTCTTGACGAAGAAAGGCAGGAAACAACTTTCAACCTATTCATTCTCCTGTGGGAAGTTAACCTAAAGTGTTTCCATTAGGTTTGCAGTAAGTACTTTGGTGTAAAATTGAAATGTATACTATTTGTATTATCTAACCATTGTATGCCCTGAGATAACAACTTTTTTGTGTTGATGTGTGGAGCCATGAAAAAACTTTCAAACTACTCATGATTATTTGGGAAGTTTACCTAAGGTGTTTCCATTAGGTTTGCAGTAAGTACTTTGGTGTAAAATTGAAATGTATACTATTTGTATTATCTAAGCATTGTATGCACTGAGATAACAACTTTTTTGTGTTGATGTATGGAGCCATGAAAAAACTTCCAAACTACTCATAATCATTTGGGAAGTTAACCTAAGGTGTTTCCATTAGGTTTGCAGTAAGTACTTTGGTGTAAAATTGAAATGTATACTATTTGTATTGTCCAAGCATAGTATGCACTGAGAAAGTAACTTTTTTGTCTTGATGAACAGAGGCATGAAACAACTTTCAACCTACTCATACTCATGTGGGAAGTTAACCTAAGGTGTTTCCATTAGGTTTTCAGGAAGAACTTTGGTGTAAAATTGAAATGTACACTATTTGTATTATCTAAGCATTGTATGCACTGAGATAACAACTTTTTTGTGTTGATGTGTGGAGCCATGAAAAAACTTTCAAACTACTCATGATTATTTGGGAAGTTAACCTAGGGTGTTTCCATTAGGTTTGCAGTCAGCACTTTGGTGTAAAATTGAAATGTATACTATTTGTATTATCTAAGCATTCTATGCACTGAGATAACAACTTTTTTGTGTTGATGTGTGGAGCCATGAAAAAACTTTCAAACTACTCATGATCATTTGGGAAGTTAACCTAGGGTGTTTCCATTAGGTTTGCAATCAGTACTTAAGGTGTAAAATTGAAATGTATACTATTTGTATTATCTAAGCATTGTATGCACTGAGATAACAACTTTTTTGTGTTGATGTGTGGAGCCATGAAAAAACTTTCAAACTACTCATAATCATTTGGGAAGTTAATCTAAAGTGTTTCCATTAGGTTTGCAGTGAGTACTTTGGTGTAAAATTGAAATGTATACTATTTGTATTGCCTAAGCCTAGTATGCACTGAGAAAGTAACTTTTTTGTCTTGATGAACAGAGCCATGAAACAACTTTCAACCTACTCATAGTCATGTGGGAAGCTAACCAAAGGTGTTTGCATTAGGTTTGCAGTAAGTACTTTGGTGTAAAAGTGAAATGTATGCTATTTGTATTGTAAAACCATTGTATGCACTGAGAGATCAACTTTTTTGTTTTCATGTGTAGAGCCATAATACAACGTTCAAACAACTCAGAAACGTGTGGGAAGTTAACCTAAGGTGTTTCCATTAGGTTTGCAGTAAGTACTTTGGTGTAAAATTGAAATGTATACTATTTGTATTATCTAAGCATTGTATGCACAGAGAGATCAACTTTTTTGTCTTTATGTGCACAGGTTTGAAGCAACTTTCAGACATCTCAGAATCATGTGGGAAGTTAACCTGAGGTGTTTCCATTAGGTTTGCAGTAAGTACTTTGGTGTAAAATTGAAATGTATATTATTTATATTAACTAATCATTGTATGCCCTGAGTTAACAACATTTTTGTGTTGATGTGTAGAGCCATGAAAGAACTTTCAAACTATTCATAATCATGTGGGAAGTTAACTTAAGCTGTTTCCATTAGGTTTGCAGTAAGTACTTTGGTGTAAAATTGAAATGTATACTATTTGTATTGTCTAAGCATTGTATGCACAGAGAGATCAACTTTTTTGTCTTTATGTGCACAGGTTTGAAGCAACTTTCAGACATCTCAGAATCATGTGGGAAGTTAACCTAAGGTGTTTCCATTACGATTGCAGTAAGTACTTTGGTGTAAAATTGAAATGTATACTATTTGTATTATCTAAGCATTGTATGCACTGAGATAACAACTTTTTTGTGTTGATGTGTGCAGCCATGAAAAAACTTTCAAACTACTCATATTCATTTGGGAAGTTAACCTAAGGTGTTTCCATTAGGTTTGCAGTAAGTACTTTGGTGTAAAATTGAAATGTATACTATTTGTATTGTCTAAGCATAGTATGCACTGAGAAAGTAACTTTTTTGTCTTGATGAACAGAGGTATGAAACAACTTTCAACCTACTCATACTCATGTGGGAAGCTAACCAAAAGTGTTTCCATTAGGTTTGCCGTAAGTACATTGGAGTAAAATTGAAATGTATACTATTTGTATTATCTAAGCATTGTATGCACTGAGATAACAACTTTTTTGTGTTGATGTGTGGAGCCATGAAAAAACTTTCAAACTACTCATGATCATTTGGGACGTTAACCTAGGGTGTTTCCATTAGGTTTGCAGACAGTACTTTGGTGTAAAATTGAAATGTATACTATTTGTATTATCTAAGCATTGTATGCAGTGAGATAACAACTTTTTTGTGTTGATGTGTGGAGCCATGAAAAAACTTTCAAACTACTCATGATCATTTGGGACGTTAACCTAGGGTGTTTCCATTAGGTTTGCAGACAGTACTTTGGTGTAAAATTGAAATGTATACTATTTGTATTATCTAAGCATTGTATGCACTGAGATAACAACTTTTTTGTGTTGATGTGTGGAGCCATGAAAAAACTTTCAAACTACTCATATTCATTTGGGAAGTTAACCTAAGGTGTTTCCATTAGGTTTGCAGTAGGTACTGTGGTGTAAAATTGAAATGTATACTATTTGTATTGTCTAAGCATAGTATGCACTGAGAAAGTAACTTTTTTGTCTTGATGAACAGAGGCATCAAACAACTTTCAACCTACTCATACTCATGTGGGAAGTTAACCAAAGGTGTTTCCATTAGGTTTGCAGTAAGTACTTTGGTGTAAAATTGAAATGTATACTATTTGTATTATCTAAGCATTGTATGCACTGAGATAACAACTTTTTTGTGTTGATGTGTGGAGCCATGAAAAAACTTTCAAACTACTCATGATCATTTGGGAAGTTAACCTAGGGTGTTTCCATTAGGTTTCCAGTAAGTAAGTTTGGTGTAAAATTGAAATTTATACTATTTGTATTATCTAAGCATTGTATGCACTGAGATAACAACTTTTTTGTGTTGATGTATGGAGCCATGAAAAAACTTCCAAACTACTCATAATCATTTGGGAAGTTAACCTAAGGTGTTTCCATTAGGTTTGCAGTAAGTACTTTGGTGTAAAATTGAAATGTATACTATTTGTATTGTCTAAGCATAGTATGCACTGAGAAAGTAACTTTTTTGTCTTGATGAACAGAGGCATGAAACAACTTTCAACCTACTCATACTCATGTGGGAAGTTAACCTAAGGTGTTTCCATTAGGTTTTCAGGAAGAACTTTGGTGTAAAATTGAAATGTACACTATTTGTATTATCTAAGCATTGTCTGCACTGAGATAACAACTTTTTTGTGTTGATGTATGGAGCCATGAAAAAACTTTCAAAGTACTCATAATCATTTGAGAAGTTAACCTAAGCTGTTTCCATTCGGTTTGCAGTAAGTACTTTGGTGTAAAATTGAAATGTATACTATTTGTATTGTCTAAGCCTAGTATGCACTGAGAAAGTAGCTTTTTTGTCTTGATGAACAGAGGCATGAAACAACTTTCAACCTACTCATACTCATGTGGGAAGCTAACCAAAAGTGTTTCCATTAGGTTTGCAGTCAGTACTTTGGAGTAAAATTGAAATGTATACTATTTGTATTATCTAAGCATTGTATGCACTGAGATAACAACTTTTTTGTGTTGATGTGTGGAGCCATGAAAAGACTTCCAAACTACTGATGATCATTTGGGAAGTTAACCTAGGGTGTTTCCATTAGGTTTGCAATCAGTACTTTGGTGTAAAATTGAAATGTATACTATTTGTATTGTCTAAGCATAGTATGCACTGAGAAAGTAACTTTTTTGTCTTGATGAACAGAGGCATGAAACAACTTTCAACCTACTCATACTCATGTGGGAAGTTAACCAAAGGTGTTTCCATTAGGTTTGCAGTAAGTACTTTGGTGTAAAATTGAAATGTATACTATTTGTATTATCTAAGCATTGTATGCACTGAGATAACAACTTTTTTGTGTTGATGTGTGGAGCCATGAAAAAACTTTCAAACTACTCATGATCATTTGGGAAGTTAACCTAGGGTGTTTCCATTAGGTTTGCAGTAAGTAGTTTGGTGTAAAATTGAAATTTATACTATTTGTATTATCTAAGCATTGTATGCACTGAGATAACAACTTTTTTGTGTTGATGTATGGAGCCATGAAAAAACTTCCAAACTACTCATAATCATTTGGGAAGTTAACCTAAGGTGTTTCCATTAGGTTTGCAGTAAGTACTTTGGTGTAAAATTGAAATGTATACTATTTGTATTGTCTAAGCATAGTATGCACTGAGAAAGTAACTTTTTTGTCTTGATGAACAGAGGCATGAAACAACTTTCAACCTTCTCATACTCGTGTGGGAAGTTAACCTAAGGTGTTTCCATTAGGTTTTCAGGAAGAACTTTGGTGTAAAATTGAAATGCACACTATTTGTATTATCTAAGCATTGTCTGCACTGAGATAACAACTTTTTTGTGTTGATGTATGGAGCCATGAAAAAACTTTCAAAGTACTCATAATCATTTGGGAAGTTAACCTAAGGTGTTTCCATTAGGTTTGCAGTAAGTACTTTAGTGTAAAATTGAAATGTATACTATTTGTATTGTAAAAGCATTGTATGCACTCAGAGATCAACTTTTTTGTCATTAAGTGCACAGGTATGAAACAATTTCAGACATCTCAGAATCATGTGGGAAGTTAACCTAAGGTGTTTCCATTAGGTTTGCATTAAGTACTTTGGTGTAAAATTGAAATGTATACTATTTGTATTACCTAACCATTGTATGCCCTGAGTTATCAACATTTTTGTGTTGATGTTTAGAGCCATGAAACAACTTTCAAACTATTCATAATCATGTGGGAAGTTAACTTAAAATGTTTCCCAATGGTTTGCACTCTGCACTTTGGTGGAAAATTGAGATGTATACTACCTTAATGTCTAACATAGTATGCACTGAGAAAGTAACTTTTTTGTCTTCATGAACAGAGGCATGAAACAACTTTCAACCTACTCATACTCATGTGGGAAGTTAACCAAAGGTTTTTCCATTAGGTTTGCAGTAAGTACTTTGGTGTAAAATTGAAATGTATGCTATTTGTATTGTAAATGCATTGTATGCACTGAGAGATCAACTTTTTTGTCTTTATGTGCACAGGTGTGAAACAACTTTCAGACATCTCAGAATCATGTGGGAAGTTAACCTAAGGTGTTTCCATTAGGTTTGCAGTAAGTACTTGGTGTAAAATTGAAATGTATACTATTTGTATTATCTAACCATTGTATGCACTGAGATAACAACTTTTTTGTGTTGATGTGTGGAGCCATGAAAAAACTTTCAAACTACTCATAATCATTTGGGAAGTTAACCTAAGGTGTTTCCATTAGTTTTGCAGTATGTAGTTTGGTGTAAAATTGAAATGTATACTATTTGTATTATCTAACCATTGTATGCCCTGAGTTAGCAACATTTTTGTGTTGATGTGTGGAGCCATGAAAAAGCTTTCAAACTACTCATAATCATGTGGGAAGTTAACTTAAAATGTTTCCCAATGGTTTGCACTCTGCACTTTGGTGGAAAATTGAGATGTATACTACCTTAATGTCAGAAAATAGTATGCACTGAGAAAGTAACTTTTTTGTCTTGATGAACAGAGGTATGAAACAACATTCAACCTACTCATACTCATGTGGGAAGTTAACCTAAGGTGTTTCCATTAGGTTTTCAGGAAGAACTTTGGTGTAAAATTGAAATGTAGACTATTTGTATTATCTAAGCATTGTCTGCACTGAGATAAGAACTTTTTTGTGTTGATGTATGGAGCCATGAAAAAACTTTCAAACTACTCATAATCATTTGGGAAGTTAACCTGAGCTGTTTCCATTAGGTTTCCAGTAAGTACTTTGGTGTAAAATTGAAATGTATACTATTTGTATTCTCTAAGCATAGTATGCACTGAGAAAGTAACTTTTTTGTCTTGATGAACAGAGGCATGAAACAACTTTCAACCTACTCATACTCATGTGGGAAGTTAACCAAAGGTGGTACCATTCGGTTTGCAGTAAGTACTTTGGTGTAAAATTGAAATGTATACTATTTGTATTGTAAAAGCATTGTATGCACTCAGAGATCAACTTTTTTGTCATTAAGTGCACAGGTATGAAACAATTTCAGACATCTCAGAATCATGTGGGAAGTTAACCTAAGGTGTTTCCATTAGGTTTGCATTAAGTACTTTGGTGTAAAATTGAAATGTATACTATTTGTATTACCTAACCATTGTATGCCCTGAGTTATCAACATTTTTGTGTTGATGTTTAGAGCCATGAAACAACTTTCAAACTATTCATAATCATGTGGGAAGTTAACTTAAAATGTTTCCCAATGGTTTGCACTCTGCACTTTGGTGGAAAATTGAGATGTATACTACCTTAATGTCTAACATAGTATGCACTGAGAAAGTAACTTTTTTGTCTTCATGAACAGAGGCATGAAACAACTTTCAACCTACTCATACTCATGTGGGAAGTTAACCAAAGGTTTTTCCATTAGGTTTGCAGTAAGTACTTTGGTGTAAAATTGAAATGTATGCTATTTGTATTGTAAATGCATTGTATGCACTGAGAGATCAACTTTTTTGTCTTTATGTGCACAGGTGTGAAACAACTTTCAGACATCTCAGAATCATGTGGGAAGTTAACCTAAGGTGTTTCCATTAGGTTTGCAGTAAGTACTTGGTGTAAAATTGAAATGTATACTATTTGTATTATCTAACCATTGTATGCTCTGAGATAACAACTTTTTTGTGTTGATGTGTGGAGCCATGAAAAAACTTTCAAACTACTCATAATCATTTGGGAAGTTAACCTAAGGTGTTTCCATTAGTTTTGCAGTATGTAGTTTGGTGTAAAATTGAAATGTATACTATTTGTATTATCTAACCATTGTATGCCCTGAGTTAACAACTTTTTTGTGTTGATGTATGGAGCCATGAAAAAACTTTCAAACTACTCATAATCATTTGGGAAGTTAACCTAAGCTGTTTCCATTAGGTTTGCAATAAGTACTTTGGTGTAAAATTGAAATGTATACTATTTGTATTGTCTAAGCCTAGTATGCACTGAGAAATAACTTTTTTGTCTTGATGAACAGAGGCATGAAACAACTTTCAACCTACTCACACTCATGTGGGAAGCTGACCAAAAGAGTTTCCATTGCGTTTGCAGTAAGTACTTTGGAGTAAAATTGAAATGTATACTATTTGTATTATCTAAGCATTGTATGCACTGAGATAACAACTTTTTTGTGTTGATGTGTGGAGCCATGAAAAAACTTTCAAACTACTCATAATCATTTGGGAAGTTAACCTAAGGTGTTTCCATTAGTTTTGCAGTATGCAGTTTGGTGTAAAATTGAAATGTAGACTATTTGTATTATCTAAGCATTGTCTGCACTGAGATAAGAACTTTTTTGTGTTGATGTATGGAGCCATGAAAAAACTTTCAAACTACTCAGAATCATTTGGGAAGTTAACCTGAGCTGTTTCCATTAGGTTTCCAGTAAGTACTTTGGTGTAAAATTGAAATCTATACTATTTGTATTGTCTAAGCCTAGTATGCACTGAGAAATAACTTTTTTGTCTTGATGAACAGAGGCATGAAACAACTTTCAACCTACTCATACTCATGTGGGAAGCTGACCAAAACAGTTTCCATTGCTTTTGCAGTAAGTACTTTGGAGTAAAATTGAAATGTATACTATTTGTATTATCTAAGCATTGTATGCACTGAGATAACAACTTTTTTGTGTTGATGTGTGGAGCCATGAAAAAACTTTCAAACTACTCATAATCATTTGGGAAGTTAACCTAAGGTGTTTCCATTAGGTTTGCAGTAAGTACTTTGGTGTAAAATTGAAATGTATACTATTTGTATTGTCTAAGCATAGTATGCACTGAGAAAGTAACTTTTTTGTCTTGACGAAGAGAGGCATGAAACAACTTTCAACCTATTCATTCTCATGTGGGAAGTTAACCTAAAGTGTTTCCATTAGGTTTGCAGTAAGTACTTTGGTGTAAAATTGAAATGTATAGTATTTGTATTATCTAACCATTGTATGCCCTGAGTTAACAACATTTTTGTGTTGATGTGTAGAGCCATGAAACAACTTTCAAACTATTCATAATCATGTGGGAAGTTAACTTAAAATGTTTCCCAATGGTGTGCACTCTGCACTTTGGTGGAAAATTGAGATGTATGCTACCTTAATGTCTAACATAGTATGCACTGAGAAAGTAACTTTTTTCTCTTGATGAACAGAGGCATGAAACAACTTTAAACCTACTCATACTCATGTGGAAAGTTAACCTAAGTAGTTTCCAGTAGGTTTGTAGTAAGTACTTTGGTGTAAAATTGAAATGTATACTATTTGTATTATCTAAGCATTGTATGCACTGAGATAACAACTTTTTTGTGTTGATGTATGGAGCCATGAAAAAACTTCCAAACTACTCATAATCATTTGGGAAGTTAACCTAAGGTGTTTCCATTAGGTTTGCAGTAAGTACTTTGGTGTAAAATTGAAATGTATACTATTTGTATTGTCTAAGCATAGTATGCACTGAGAAAGTAACTTTTTTGTCTTGATGAACAGAGGCATGAAACAACTTTCAACCTACTCATACTCATGTGGGAAGTTAACCAAAAGTGTTTCCATTAGGTTTGCAGTAAGTTCTTTGGAGTAAAATTGAAATGTATACTATTTGTATTGTCTTAGTATTGTATGCACTGAGAAAACAACTTTTTTCTCTTGATGTGCAGAGCCATAATACAACTTTCAAACTATTCATAATCATGTGGGAAGTTAATTTAAAATGTTTCCCAATGGTTTGCACTCTGCACTTTGGTGGAAAATTGAGATGTATACTACCTTAATGTCAGAACATAGTATGCACTGAGAAAGTAACTTTTTTGTCTTGATGAACAGAGACATGAAACAACTTTCAACCTACTCATACTCATGTGGGAAGTTAACCAAAGGTTTTTCCATTAGGTTTGCAGTAAGTACTTTAGTGTAAAATTGAAATGTATGCTATTTGTATTGTAAATGCATTGTAAGCACTGAGAGATCAACTTTTTTGTCTTTAAGTGCACAGTTGTGAAACAACTTTCAGACATCTCAGAATCATGTGGGAAGTTAACCTAAGGTGTTTCCATTAGGTTTGCAGTAAGTACTTGGTGTAAAATTGAAATGTATACTATTTGTATTATCTAACCATTGTATGCACTGAGATAACAACTTTTTTGTGTTGATGTGTGGAGCCATGAAAAAACTTTCAAACTACTCATAATCATTTGGGAAGTTAACCTAAGGTGTTTCCATTAGTTTTGCAGTATGTAGTTTGGTGTAAAATTGAAATGTATTCTATTTGAATTATCTAACCATTGTATGCCCTGAGTTAACAACATTTTTGTGTTGATGTGTGGAGCCATGAAAAAGCTTTCAAACTACTCATAATCATGTGGGAAGTTAACTTAAAATGTTTCCCAATGGTTTGCACTCTGCACTTTGGTGGAAAATTGAGATGTATACTACCTTAATGTCAGAAAATAGTATGCACTGAGAAAGTAACTTTTTTGTCTTGATGAACAGAGGTATGAAACAACATTCAACCTACTCATACTCATGTGGGAAGTTAACCTAAGGTGTTTCCATTAGGTTTTCAGGAAGAACTTTGGTGTAAAATTGAAATGTAGACTATTTGTATTATCTAAGCATTGTCTGCACTGAGATAAGAACTTTTTTGTGTTGATGTATGGAGCCATGAAAAAACTTTCAAACTACTCATAATCATTTGGGAAGTTAACCTGAGCTGTTTCCATTAGGTTTCCAGTAAGTACTTTGGTGTAAAATTGAAATGTATACTATTTGTATTCTCTAAGCATAGTATGCACTGAGAAAGTAACTTTTTTGTCTTGATGAACAGAGGCATGAAACAACTTTCAACCTACTCATACTCATGTGGGAAGTTAACCAAAGGTGGTACCATTCGGTTTGCAGTAAGTACTTTGGTGTAAAATTGAAATGTATACTATTTGTATTGTAAAAGCATTGTATGCACTCAGAGATCAACTTTTTTGTCATTAAGTGCACAGGTATGAAACAATTTCAGACATCTCAGAATCATGTGGGAAGTTAACCTAAGGTGTTTCCATTAGGTTTGCATTAAGTACTTTGGTGTAAAATTGAAATGTATACTATTTGTATTACCTAACCATTGTATGCCCTGAGTTATCAACATTTTTGTGTTGATGTTTAGAGCCATGAAACAACTTTCAAACTATTCATAATCATGTGGGAAGTTAACTTAAAATGTTTCCCAATGGTTTGCACTCTGCACTTTGGTGGAAAATTGAGATGTATACTACCTTAATGTCTAACATAGTATGCACTGAGATAAGAACTTTTTTGTGTTGATGTATGGAGCCATGAAAAAACTTTCAAACTACTCATAATCATTTGGGAAGTTAACCTAAGGTGTTTCCATTAGTTTTGCAGTATGTAGTTTGGTGTAAAATTGAAATGTATACTATTTGTATTATCTAACCATTGTATGCCCTGAGTTAACAACTTTTTTGTGTTGATGTATGGAGCCATGAAAAAACTTTCAAACTACTCATAATCATTTGGGAAGTTAACCTAAGCTGTTTCCATTAGGTTTGCAATAAGTACTTTGGTGTAAAATTGAAATGTATACTATTTGTATTGTCTAAGCCTAGTATGCACTGAGAAATAACTTTTTTGTCTTGATGAACAGAGGCATGAAACAACTTTCAACCTACTCACACTCATGTGGGAAGCTGACCAAAAGAGTTTCCATTGCGTTTGCAGTAAGTACTTTGGAGTAAAATTGAAATGTATACTATTTGTATTATCTAAGCATTGTATGCACTGAGATAACAACTTTTTTGTGTTGATGTGTGGAGCCATGAAAAAACTTTCAAACTACTCATAATCATTTGGGAAGTTAACCTAAGGTGTTTCCATTAGTTTTGCAGTATGCAGTTTGGTGTAAAATTGAAATGTAGACTATTTGTATTATCTAAGCATTGTCTGCACTGAGATAAGAACTTTTTTGTGTTGATGTATGGAGCCATGAAAAAACTTTCAAACTACTCAGAATCATTTGGGAAGTTAACCTGAGCTGTTTCCATTAGGTTTCCAGTAAGTACTTTGGTGTAAAATTGAAATCTATACTATTTGTATTGTCTAAGCCTAGTATGCACTGAGAAATAACTTTTTTGTCTTGATGAACAGAGGCATGAAACAACTTTCAACCTACTCATACTCATGTGGGAAGCTGACCAAAACAGTTTCCATTGCTTTTGCAGTAAGTACTTTGGAGTAAAATTGAAATGTATACTATTTGTATTATCTAAGCATTGTATGCACTGAGATAACAACTTTTTTGTGTTGATGTGTGGAGCCATGAAAAAACTTTCAAACTACTCATAATCATTTGGGAAGTTAACCTAAGGTGTTTCCATTAGGTTTGCAGTAAGTACTTTGGTGTAAAATTGAAATGTATACTATTTGTATTGTCTAAGCATAGTATGCACTGAGAAAGTAACTTTTTTGTCTTGACGAAGAGAGGCATGAAACAACTTTCAACCTATTCATTCTCATGTGGGAAGTTAACCTAAAGTGTTTCCATTAGGTTTGCAGTAAGTACTTTGGTGTAAAATTGAAATGTATAGTATTTGTATTATCTAACCATTGTATGCCCTGAGTTAACAACATTTTTGTGTTGATGTGTAGAGCCATGAAACAACTTTCAAACTATTCATAATCATGTGGGAAGTTAACTTAAAATGTTTCCCAATGGTGTGCACTCTGCACTTTGGTGGAAAATTGAGATGTATGCTACCTTAATGTCTAACATAGTATGCACTGAGAAAGTAACTTTTTTCTCTTGATGAACAGAGGCATGAAACAACTTTAAACCTACTCATACTCATGTGGAAAGTTAACCTAAGTAGTTTCCAGTAGGTTTGTAGTAAGTACTTTGGTGTAAAATTGAAATGTATACTATTTGTATTATCTAAGCATTGTATGCACTGAGATAACAACTTTTTTGTGTTGATGTATGGAGCCATGAAAAAACTTCCAAACTACTCATAATCATTTGGGAAGTTAACCTAAGGTGTTTCCATTAGGTTTGCAGTAAGTACTTTGGTGTAAAATTGAAATGTATACTATTTGTATTGTCTAAGCATAGTATGCACTGAGAAAGTAACTTTTTTGTCTTGATGAACAGAGGCATGAAACAACTTTCAACCTACTCATACTCATGTGGGAAGTTAACCAAAAGTGTTTCCATTAGGTTTGCAGTAAGTTCTTTGGAGTAAAATTGAAATGTATACTATTTGTATTGTCTTAGTATTGTATGCACTGAGAAAACAACTTTTTTCTCTTGATGTGCAGAGCCATAATACAACTTTCAAACTATTCATAATCATGTGGGAAGTTAATTTAAAATGTTTCCCAATGGTTTGCACTCTGCACTTTGGTGGAAAATTGAGATGTATACTACCTTAATGTCAGAACATAGTATGCACTGAGAAAGTAACTTTTTTGTCTTGATGAACAGAGACATGAAACAACTTTCAACCTACTCATACTCATGTGGGAAGTTAACCAAAGGTTTTTCCATTAGGTTTGCAGTAAGTACTTTAGTGTAAAATTGAAATGTATGCTATTTGTATTGTAAATGCATTGTAAGCACTGAGAGATCAACTTTTTTGTCTTTAAGTGCACAGTTGTGAAACAACTTTCAGACATCTCAGAATCATGTGGGAAGTTAACCTAAGGTGTTTCCATTAGGTTTGCAGTAAGTACTTGGTGTAAAATTGAAATGTATACTATTTGTATTATCTAACCATTGTATGCACTGAGATAACAACTTTTTTGTGTTGATGTGTGGAGCCATGAAAAAACTTTCAAACTACTCATAATCATTTGGGAAGTTAACCTAAGGTGTTTCCATTAGTTTTGCAGTATGTAGTTTGGTGTAAAATTGAAATGTATTCTATTTGAATTATCTAACCATTGTATGCCCTGAGTTAACAACATTTTTGTGTTGATGTGTGGAGCCATGAAAAAGCTTTCAAACTACTCATAATCATGTGAGAAGTTAACTTAAAATGTTTCCCAATGGTTTGCACTCTGCACTTTGGTGGAAAATTGAGATGTATACTACCTTAATGTCAGAAAATAGTATGCACTGAGAAAGTAACTTTTTTGTCTTGATGAACAGAGGTATGAAACAACATTCAAACTACTCATACTCATGTGGGAAGTTAACCTAATGTGTTTCCATTAGGTTTTCAGGAAGAACTTTGGTGTAAAATTGAAATGTAGACTATTTGTATTGTCTAAGCATAGTATGCACTGAGAAAGTAACTTTTTTGTCTTGACGAAGAGAGGCATGAAACAACTTTCAACCTATTCATTCTCATGTGGGAAGTTAACCTAAAGTGTTTCCATTAGGTTTGCAGTAAGTACTTTGGTGTAAAATTGAAATGTATAGTATTTGTATTATCTAACCATTGTATGCCCTGAGTTAACAACATTTTTGTGTTGATGTGTAGAGCCATGAAACAACTTTCAAACTATTCATAATCATGTGGGAAGTTAACTTAAAATGTTTCCCAATGGTGTGCACTCTGCACTTTGGTGGAAAATTGAGATGTATGCTACCTTAATGTCTAACATAGTATGCACTGAGAAAGTAACTTTTTTCTCTTGATGAACAGAGGCATGAAACAACTTTAAACCTACTCATACTCATGTGGAAAGTTAACCTAAGTAGTTTCCAGTAGGTTTGTAGTAAGTACTTTGGTGTAAAATTGAAATGTATACTATTTGTATTATCTAAGCATTGTATGCACTGAGATAACAACTTTTTTGTGTTGATGTATGGAGCCATGAAAAAACTTCCAAACTACTCATAATCATTTGGGAAGTTAACCTAAGGTGTTTCCATTAGGTTTGCAGTAAGTACTTTGGTGTAAAATTGAAATGTATACTATTTGTATTGTCTAAGCATAGTATGCACTGAGAAAGTAACTTTTTTGTCTTGATGAACAGAGGCATGAAACAACTTTCAACCTACTCATACTCATGTGGGAAGTTAACCAAAAGTGTTTCCATTAGGTTTGCAGTAAGTTCTTTGGAGTAAAATTGAAATGTATACTATTTGTATTGTCTTAGTATTGTATGCACTGAGAAAACAACTTTTTTCTCTTGATGTGCAGAGCCATAATACAACTTTCAAACTATTCATAATCATGTGGGAAGTTAATTTAAAATGTTTCCCAATGGTTTGCACTCTGCACTTTGGTGGAAAATTGAGATGTATACTACCTTAATGTCAGAACATAGTATGCACTGAGAAAGTAACTTTTTTGTCTTGATGAACAGAGACATGAAACAACTTTCAACCTACTCATACTCATGTGGGAAGTTAACCAAAGGTTTTTCCATTAGGTTTGCAGTAAGTACTTTAGTGTAAAATTGAAATGTATGCTATTTGTATTGTAAATGCATTGTATGCACTGAGAGATCAACTTTTTTGTCTTTAAGTGCACAGGTGTGAAACAACTTTCAGACATCTCAGAATCATGTGGGAAGTTAACCTAAGGTGTTTCCATTAGGTTTGCAGTAAGTACTTGGTGTAAAATTGAAATGTATACTATTTGTATTATCTAACCATTGTATGCACTGAGATAACAACTTTTTTGTGTTGATGTGTGGAGCCATGAAAAAACTTTCAAACTACTCATAATCATTTGGGAAGTTAACCTAAGGTGTTTCCATTAGTTTTGCAGTATGTAGTTTGGTGTAAAATTGAAATGTATTCTATTTGAATTATCTAACCATTGTATGCCCTGAGTTAACAACATTTTTGTGTTGATGTGTGGAGCCATGAAAAAGCTTTCAAACTACTCATAATCATGTGGGAAGTTAACTTAAAATGTTTCCCAATGGTTTGCACTCTGCACTTTGGTGGAAAATTGAGATGTATACTACCTTAATGTCAGAAAATAGTATGCACTGAGAAAGTAACTTTTTTGTCTTGATGAACAGAGGTATGAAACAACATTCAAACTACTCATACTCATGTGGGAAGTTAACCTAATGTGTTTCCATTAGGTTTTCAGGAAGAACTTTGGTGTAAAATTGAAATGTAGACTATTTGTATTATCTAAGCATTGTCTGCACTGAGATAAAAACTTTTTTGTGCTGATGTATGGAGCCATGAAAAAACTTTCAAACTACTCATAATCATTTGGGAAGTTAACCTAAGCTGTTTCCATTAGGTTTCCAGTAAGTACTTTGGTGTAAAATTGAAATGTATACTATTTGTATTGTCTAAGCCTAGTATGCACTGAGAAATAACTTTTTTGCCTTGATGAACAGAGGCATGAAACAACTTTCAACCTACTCATACTCATGTGGGAAGCTGACCAAAAGAGTTTCCATTGCGTTTGCAGTAAGTACTTTGGAGTAAAATTGAAATGTATACTATTTGTATTATCTAAGCATTGTATGCACTGAGATAACAACTTTTTTGTGTTGATGTGGGAGCCATGAAAAAACTTTCAAACTACTCATAATCATTTGGGAAGTTAACCTAAGGTGTTTCCATTAGTTTTGCAGTATGTAGTTTGTTGTAAAATTGAAATATATACTATTTGTATAATCTAACCATTGTATGCCCTGAGTTAGCAACATTTTTGTGTTGATGTGTGGAGCCATGAAAAAGCTTTCAAACTACTCATAATCATGTGGGAAGTTAACTTAAAATGTTTCCCAATGGTTTGCACTCTGCACTTTGGTGGAAAATTGAGATGTATACTACCTTAATGTCAGAAAATAGTATGCACTGAGAAAGTAACTTTTTTGTCTTGATGAACAGAGGTATGAAACAACATTCAACCTACTCATACTCATGTGGGAAGTTAACCTAAGGTGTTTCCATTAGGTTTTCAGGAAGAACTTTGGTGTAAAATTGAAATGTAGACTATTTGTATTATCTAAGCATTGTCTGCACTGAGATAAGAACTTTTTTGTGTTGATGTATGGAGCCATGAAAAAACTTTCAAACTACTCATAATCATTTGGGAAGTTAACCTAAGCTGTTTCCATTAGGTTTGCAGTAAGTACTTTGGTGTAAAATTGAAATGTATACTATTTGTATTGTCTAAGCCTAGTATGCACTGAGAAATAACTTTTTTGTCTTGATGAACAGAGGCATGAAACAACTTTCAACCTACTCATACTCATGTGGGAAGCTGACCAAAAGAGTTTCCATTGCGTTTGCAGTAAGTACTTTGGAGTAAAATTGAAATGTATACTATTTGTATTATCTAAGCATTGTATGCACTGAGATAACAACTTTTTTGTGTTGATGTGTGGAGCCATGAAAAAACTTTCAAACTACTCATAATCATTTGGGAAGTTAACCTAAGGTGTTTCCATTAGTTTTGCAGTATGTAGTTTGTTGTAAAATTAAAATGTATACTATTTGTATTATCTAACCATTGTATGCCCTGAGATAGCAACATTTTTGTGTTGATGTGTGGAGCCATGAAAAAGCTTTCAAACTACTCATAATCATGTGGGAAGTTAACTTAAAATGTTTCCCAATGGTTTGCACTCTGCACTTTGGTGGAAAATTGAGATGTATACTACCTTAATGTCAGAAAATAGTATGCACTGGGAAAGTAACTTTTTTGTCTTGATGAACAGAGGTATGAAACAACATTCAACCTACTCATACTCATGTGGGAATTTAACCTAAGGTGTTTCCATTAGGTTTGCAGTAAGTTCTTTGGAGTAAAATTGAAATGTATACTATTTGTATTGTCTTAGTATTGTATGCACTGAGAAAACAACTTTTTTCTCTTGATGTGCAGAGCCATAATACAACTTTCAAACTATTCATAATCATGTGGGAAGTTAATTTAAAATGTTTCCCAATGGTTTGCACTCTGCACTTTGGTGGAAAATTGAGATGTATACTACCTTAATGTCAGAACATAGTATGCACTGAGAAAGTAACTTTTTTGTCTTGATGAACAGAGACATGAAACAACTTTCAACCTACTCATACTCATGTGGGAAGTTAACCAAAGGTTTTTCCATTAGGTTTGCAGTAAGTACTTTAGTGTAAAATTGAAATGTATGCTATTTGTATTGTAAATGCATTGTAAGCACTGAGAGATCAACTTTTTTGTCTTTAAGTGCACAGTTGTGAAACAACTTTCAGACATCTCAGAATCATGTGGGAAGTTAACCTAAGGTGTTTCCATTAGGTTTGCAGTAAGTACTTGGTGTAAAATTGAAATGTATACTATTTGTATTATCTAACCATTGTATGCACTGAGATAACAACTTTTTTGTGTTGATGTGTGGAGCCATGAAAAAACTTTCAAACTACTCATAATCATTTGGGAAGTTAACCTAAGGTGTTTCCATTAGTTTTGCAGTATGTAGTTTGGTGTAAAATTGAAATGTATTCTATTTGAATTATCTAACCATTGTATGCCCTGAGTTAACAACATTTTTGTGTTGATGTGTGGAGCCATGAAAAAGCTTTCAAACTACTCATAATCATGTGGGAAGTTAACTTAAAATGTTTCCCAATGGTTTGCACTCTGCACTTTGGTGGAAAATTGAGATGTATACTACCTTAATGTCAGAAAATAGTATGCACTGAGAAAGTAACTTTTTTGTCTTGATGAACAGAGGTATGAAACAACATTCAACCTACTCATACTCATGTGGGAAGTTAACCTAAGGTGTTTCCATTAGGTTTTCAGGAAGAACTTTGGTGTAAAATTGAAATGTAGACTATTTGTATTATCTAAGCATTGTCTGCACTGAGATAAGAACTTTTTTGTGTTGATGTATGGAGCCATGAAAAAACTTTCAAACTACTCATAATCATTTGGGAAGTTAACCTGAGCTGTTTCCATTAGGTTTCCAGTAAGTACTTTGGTGTAAAATTGAAATGTATACTATTTGTATTCTCTAAGCATAGTATGCACTGAGAAAGTAACTTTTTTGTCTTGATGAACAGAGGCATGAAACAACTTTCAACCTACTCATACTCATGTGGGAAGTTAACCAAAGGTGGTACCATTCGGTTTGCAGTAAGTACTTTGGTGTAAAATTGAAATGTATACTATTTGTATTGTAAAAGCATTGTATGCACTCAGAGATCAACTTTTTTGTCATTAAGTGCACAGGTATGAAACAATTTCAGACATCTCAGAATCATGTGGGAAGTTAACCTAAGGTGTTTCCATTAGGTTTGCATTAAGTACTTTGGTGTAAAATTGAAATGTATACTATTTGTATTACCTAACCATTGTATGCCCTGAGTTATCAACATTTTTGTGTTGATGTTTAGAGCCATGAAACAACTTTCAAACTATTCATAATCATGTGGGAAGTTAACTTAAAATGTTTCCCAATGGTTTGCACTCTGCACTTTGGTGGAAAATTGAGATGTATACTACCTTAATGTCTAACATAGTATGCACTGAGATAAGAACTTTTTTGTGTTGATGTATGGAGCCATGAAAAAACTTTCAAACTACTCATAATCATTTGGGAAGTTAACCTAAGGTGTTTCCATTAGTTTTGCAGTATGTAGTTTGGTGTAAAATTGAAATGTATACTATTTGTATTATCTAACCATTGTATGCCCTGAGTTAACAACTTTTTTGTGTTGATGTATGGAGCCATGAAAAAACTTTCAAACTACTCATAATCATTTGGGAAGTTAACCTAAGCTGTTTCCATTAGGTTTGCAATAAGTACTTTGGTGTAAAATTGAAATGTATACTATTTGTATTGTCTAAGCCTAGTATGCACTGAGAAATAACTTTTTTGTCTTGATGAACAGAGGCATGAAACAACTTTCAACCTACTCACACTCATGTGGGAAGCTGACCAAAAGAGTTTCCATTGCGTTTGCAGTAAGTACTTTGGAGTAAAATTGAAATGTATACTATTTGTATTATCTAAGCATTGTATGCACTGAGATAACAACTTTTTTGTGTTGATGTGTGGAGCCATGAAAAAACTTTCAAACTACTCATAATCATTTGGGAAGTTAACCTAAGGTGTTTCCATTAGTTTTGCAGTATGCAGTTTGGTGTAAAATTGAAATGTAGACTATTTGTATTATCTAAGCATTGTCTGCACTGAGATAAGAACTTTTTTGTGTTGATGTATGGAGCCATGAAAAAACTTTCAAACTACTCAGAATCATTTGGGAAGTTAACCTGAGCTGTTTCCATTAGGTTTCCAGTAAGTACTTTGGTGTAAAATTGAAATCTATACTATTTGTATTGTCTAAGCCTAGTATGCACTGAGAAATAACTTTTTTGTCTTGATGAACAGAGGCATGAAACAACTTTCAACCTACTCATACTCATGTGGGAAGCTGACCAAAACAGTTTCCATTGCTTTTGCAGTAAGTACTTTGG